>NC_064574.1:74611690-75216690 GCF_937001465.1 Orcinus orca
GTCCCGTTCAACATGTCACCAAGTCCTAAAGATTCTACCATCTTTAGCATCTCTTTAGGACACTCCCCTCCACCCCCATTTCTACTGCCACACCTCCACTCCACATCATTCCCCCTAGATGACACCCAAAGCCACCTAACCGGTCCCTGGCCTCCTGCAGCCCTCTGTGGGTTGGTATCTATCCACCTCACTGCGGCTAGCATGATCTCTCTAAGATGCAAATGTGATCATGTCACTCTTCCATTTCCACTATCCCCTTGGCTCTCTGTAGCTTTCAGAATTAGCTTCAGACTTCTTTGCTTGGCACCCACGTTCAGCCCCAGCTCATCTCTCCAACCTCATCTCCTCCCTGTTGTTTCCCCCAGGAGCCGTAAACTATTTGTATTTCCCAGAACCGGAAACGCTGCCTCTCAATTCACACACCTTTCTCTCTGTCTAAAGTGCCCTTCCTTCTGCGTAACCTGTCCTCCTCCCTCAGCCCAGCTCCAGGCAGCTCTCCCAGACCCCCAACAGGATGTCGTGCCCCTGTCCTTTGTCACTTTCTCTCCCTCTGCACGCTGTCAGCCTGACACTCTTCACTCTGTCCTCTCCCAGTGCGGGGCAGCCAGTGGGTCTTCTTTCGTTTTTGTTTCCCCAGAACCCAGAACAATTCTTGGCAGATAAATGGTTACTGAATGAACAAATAAAAAGGCAAAGTCCTCCTATCTTCCCAATTTATTCCCTCCGCTCTTCTTATGATCAAAGGCATCACTTATCTCCTCCCGCAATTATAACTTCAGTGATGGCGCCTCAACACTTAAAAGATCCCATTCTGAACACAACTGTCTCCCTTGATTTACTAATCAGAGCTCAAATTCTAAAGGCTGCTTGGGTCAAGTGCATTAACCAGCCCCAAACTCTTTTTTTCTTCCGTCCTTATCAAGCCTTGCCTATAGTCCTAAGAAAGAGTGCTACCATTTTTAGCAACAGCAAACCTTGCGAAAGAAGATATGAGGCTGGATAAATGAGATGTATGAGGCCCCTCTTTCGGATCTCTCCTCGTTAGGGAAAATGCACACTTTTCTGAGTGGTTTAATTTCCTCTGGCTGAGCTCAGTTCATCCAGGAAGCAGCAGCACACCTCATTAGTTCAGTTTCCACACAGAGCGGTCTCCGAGATGAACTGCCTACTGCACCAGTTGAGTCTGCACGCATCCTGCCTATTTTCATGAATCAAGATTCAGCCTGCTCCATGCATGGCATGGGTCCCTATCTTGGGGTCCAGGGAGCCCCAGGAAAAGCTCCAGAAATTGGATGCAAGATGTTGTGGGTGTAGGAGGATTTGTTTTCTCGGGGCTCCATCGGCTTCCCACAGGAGCGCCGTGGGAGGGGAGGAACCCAGGCCATACAGCCAGCGAGGACCATTGTCAGTTGCAGCCCCACATCCTGGTCAAGACCAGTGCCAGACTCACACCCTGTTTTCAAGCACCGTGGGGTAAACACAGCTCTATGCTTCCCCTGCCAGCCTGGTTCCTATAAACATTTATTTTGGAATCGTCCTCAAACCACCTCTGATTTTTGGACTGAATACCGACTGGCTCCATGGCTTCCTGGGAAGTCTCTTTCGCTGAGTTGTGAAGAGTTGCTTTTCCAAGGACAGGGCAATTATCTTTAGCCAGAAAATCCATGAGACTCAGCACTGCTTGGCCAGATGTCACTATGCCAGTTTCAAGACATAGTAGGAGGTCCTGACGTGGGCAAAGAAACCCTACCTGTCTCTATCTTCAGAAGTTTTTTTTCTTCATTAAGTGAAAGTCTCCTGCTTTGTGCAGCACTGCTTTCCCTAAAAGGTAGGGGGAACCACATACATATGGGGCTGGGGCAGGGGCAGGGACATCCTTCAGATTCTCAGCCTAAGAGATGAATCTGCCTGAGTGTGATGTAGCTTATCTTGCTGTCTTCAACTGAAGGGAACAGAAAAAGAAAAGAAAAACCCTTGAGTTCCATTAAGCAGTGGCTCAGGAGGAGAATTTCTAAAAACAATTAAGGATAAATGAATGCAGACAGTTTCAGGCCACAGCTAAGAAAGCCTCAGGGCACTTAAGACACAGGAAATACTGCCTAAGTTACTCATACATAGTATTTATCCTATAAGCTTTCTAAAGTGAGCAGGGACAGCCCCGACTGCTGCAGGAGGGACAAAAATACATTAGGAAATGACGCAGATTGGAAATAATAAATAGCGGTGTTCCAAAGCCCAGAGGATCCAAAATTTGGTCAAAAAGATTCTTTATAGAAATTGAAGGCCATACAACACTCTGTTCTCAGCCAGTCCCCCCTCTCTCCACCCCCAGCCCCTCACAAAATGCCAATCTGGTCCTAAAGGTTGTTACCCTGTCACTTCAGCACAGCAACGAGAAACATATTACCAAACTAGCTATTTTTCCTTTTAATGTTCAAGCCAAACTACCCAGTCACGCCTATCTTTTTATAGACGCTGACCCTGAAAACACTTGTGTTTATTCCTGCATCTGGGCCGTCCTTGGCATTACTGTTGTTACTTTTTTCCCCCCAATTTTAAAAATTGAAGTGCAGTTGATTTATAATGTTGGGCTAGTTGCACGTATACAGCAAAGTGATTCGGTTATATATATATATTTTTTTATCAGATTCTTTTCCATTTTAGGTTATTATAAGATATTGAATACAGTTCCCTGTGTTATACAGTAGGTCTTTGTCATTTATCTATTTTATATATGGTAGTGTGTATCTGTTCATCCCAAACCCCTAACTTATTATTGTTGTTGCTTCTATTGTTGTTACCTCCATCCATAACGTCTTCCCCAAAGACTGGCCCTCCTTACTCTGAGTCAAATCTGACACACCAGCGCCTCCAGGTCTTGCTTAGTCCTAACCTGGCCATGCCTGTCTTCTTGGACAGAAAATGCCTTCTCCCTCTCTGGACCACTAAAGCAATTCAGCAGATCCCCAGTCCTTCACCCCTCAAGGTATGCAGGTCCTTTGCCACGTGATTCTGAAGTTCTCACTAAAGAGGCGAAGTCTATTTCCGCACTCGTTGGATCTGGGCTCAGCCCCATGACCTGTTTTGACTAGCAGGACAAGGTGAAGCGCTTGTGCCAGCTCCAGGCATGAGCCTCAAGAGAGGGTCTCATGCCTTTGTTCATCACCTGAGGAGCACTGGGCTGGCTCTCTGGTCCTAGATGAGGATGGAATCTCGGTGGTAAGAAAATGACATAGCGCACAGGACACTCATGCACGGGTGAGCCCAGCCAATGCAGCTGCTCGCCACACCAAGAACTTTCCAGGGTATACATTATCTAATCACTTTTCAGCATGAGCCAGTCATGTGGGTATCCCCATTTTGCTGATGAGGAAAATAAGGCTCAGAGTCACAAGCCCAAAGGCAGGTGAGTGGTAAAAAGAGCGAGGCTTTCAACCCAGATCCACCTGACTGCAAAGCCCCTTGTCTTAGCCTCTGCAAAAAGAAATGACTTATCAAGGAGGGTCTCGCTGGAGGGATTTTGATGGCTTCTGTTTCTTCCTTTATATTCCACACCAAACATAACTTAAAAAATACTATGAATGTTACTTTTTGAAAGGTTTTTACGGAAATCATTTTAGCACTTGACACATGATTTCAGCATTGACCTGAAAGAGCAAACAGGTAAGAATAAACAACAAAGCCGTTGAGGGGAAAAGGGTACTAAGGAAACCCAGAGACATACATGATGTTAAAATCCAATATGATGTTAAAACCCAGAGACATACATGATGTTAAAAGCTAACATAATTTAATCAATAACAAGTTGATTGACACGTGAAACAGAACTAAGAGACCAGAAACAAAGCTGATCTTAGAGAATGTATACCAAGAACGCACCACAAACCAAAGGGTAGGGGAAGAATCATTCAAAAAATGTGCCGGGACTACTGTCTCCCTATTGGGTAAAACTGTGAGAGTGTCCCCTCCAAACACACCGCAAAATAAATTTTAGATAGATAAAACAGTTAAATTGAGAACTCAAAATACAAGGAAAGTAAAATAAAAATGAATATTCACACAAACTCCAGATATTAAAGAATCAACAGTTTGATAATAATTGCAAACCTCTGATTATCAAAAGTAATAAAATTAAGACAACAGCAAAGTACCAACAAATTTTACAGCAATTACAAAAGAGTAAAAGATAATGAAAACCCAAAGCACACAATTAGGTAAATAAACAAAAAACATGAACACAAAATTCAGAGAACAAAAGAAACAAATAAACATGAGAAGAGGTGGACCCTGAAGAGTAATAAGAGAAATTCAAAGTAAAACAATAATGAAATGTCATTTTGCCTCTAGGTGGTGAAATCATCAATAATTTTTTCTTGCTTCTTTACACATTTTCTGTTCTTATTTTTTATAGTGAGTGAACATAACACAGAAAAACACATCAGTTTAAATTAATGCATGATGACAGAACCATATTGCAAAATTAAAGGGAAGAGCAGTGCTTGGCTACACGCCCTTGGAATTTTGTGTGTGACATCAATTGGCATAAATAATCGACACCCCATGTCATCCCACAACATGCCCTCTGAGGCCACAATAGGAAAGAGAATTCTGAGTCAAAACCAAAATTACAACTATTCTCTTTTCAAAGGCAGATGTGGGAGAAAGATGACACGGCCCGACCTCGTGTTATTTATTCTAGAAAACAAACATATGTTGCTCTACCCAGAAGCTATTCCATGATGGCCTCGTATAATAAACATAAAACCAATCACTCATGGACCTTCCTCTGTTAGCCAACATGTAGCTTTGAAAAGGCATGAGAAACTTAAACATAAAACGACCGTAATTTGATAAAAGCCCAGTTAGCTCCAGCCATACGCCAATTTCTTAAAGTTACGGAAACTGCCATTTACAATGATAATAAATGCTACACGGGATGGGAACCCAAGCCTGGGCATTTTGTAGAGAAACTGAACCATCCAACTGAGCTTGCCAGGCACCTAGTCTCACCTATTAATAACCACGTATAAAACAATCTAATGACTTGTGTGACCAGTTCCTAACTTGAGGATGTGCTTGTGCTCTGGAGTAAAATGGCCTGAGAAGAAACTTCAACCCTCTTTAAAACTCAAATCCACTGATTTCTCAACGTGCTGTAGAATTCTCTCTGCCACTTGTACCATCCCACAGCCATACGTGAATAATACGTAGCTCTCATTCTTTTCAGTCTTTTCCAGGTAATGACTTCTTTTCTAAAATCCCACAGGTAAAATCTGAAGCGAACTTGGAGACCTCCGTGTTGACACAAGTCCTCACATCTTGGGCTGGTGAGAGAGATACAGAAATAGCAGTGGATACATGAAGCAGAGGCACTGGAATAAATCTTTCCATGCAGCCTTTGGCCCCAACACTAACCCTTCTCATCACTAGTCTGTAGATTCCATGAACTCAGGGACCACATCTCTTTGATTGATATATCTCCAGCACATGGGATGGGCTCATCCCAGATGCTCAATAAATATTTGTTAAGTACATGAACAAATAAAATAGAGAAAAGAAATTCTAGTCACCTATGGCGTAAAAGGGTTCTATGGAGCACACAGTTCTGGAATTCCAAAGATTAAACGAAGAGCCTATAATCATAGGGAAACTGAGTCCCCTCCCAGGGTACCTCCTTTGCCTGTTTGAAGCTGTCACATCAGTTCACTGGAGAAGCAGCTCACCTTGCTGAGGATGGCGACTTTATTTAATTCCAAACATTCTTTTTTTTTCCCTACTAGCAAGATCCAGGAGAGGGAAAACTCCTAGAAAACTGAGCAGTACAAATACACCTCAATGCTTATGACAGACGGAAGGCAATGCCTATCCCTTGATCTAACATGGATCTTATGTTCACCCAGAAAACCTGTTCCTTTATTTCTAACACACCAAAGGACAAGTGTATCTGTATCACCTGGAAACACTAGCTTAACTGTGACATTTGCACACACTGAACATCAATTACAGACCAGCAAGGTGTTGAAGATAGAGAAGTTTTTTTAAAACCTCCCTAATACCCTAGGAAAGCTCACAGCTCCATAAGGGGAAAAGACAGGCAAATAATAATTATGATTACGGGATGATAAATGTCACCAGGGAGGTTTATTCGGGATGCTCTGGGAACTTAGTTCTGCCTGCAAGGAGATAGATGGGGGCCCACCCAGGGAAGGTTTCGCAAAGGAGATAAAATTTGATCTCGGCTATGAAGCATGAATAGGGAATTGCCAGGTGAGGGCCCGTGAAGGGAGAGAGAGGAAGAAGGGAGAAACTCTTGAAGCAAAATGAAATGAGTAGCATGTGCAAAAACAGGAGAGAAAATGTACATTGCACCACCAGGAAACAGAAATAGGTATTTCAGAGGGTGTCTGGGGTGAGGAAAAGAAAAGAGCAGTCAGCCAGCTACACTGAAGCCTGTTTATAAAATTCAGATCCTATCCGCCAGCAGTGGGAAGCCAGGACATCAAGGATTATCGACCAGGGAAGCGACATGACAACACATGGCATGTGTCCAAATCAAAGAAAGGCCTGTCTTCACGTCGGCCCGAGACACAACCTCACAGGCAACGCTCCAGGCTCTCAGAAAGGACACGCGGGGGGCTTCCCTGCTGGCGCAGTGGTTGAGAGTCCGCCTGCCGATGCAGGGGACACGGGTTCGTGCCCCGGTCCGGGAAGACCCCACATGCCGCGGAGCAACTAAGCCCATGCGCCACAACTACTGAGCCTGCGCGCCTAGAGCCCACGCTCCAAAACAAAGAGAAGCCCGTGCACCCCAACCAACAGTAGCCCCCGCTCACCGCAACTAGAGAAAGCCTGCGCACAGCAATGAAGATCCAACGCAGCCAAAAATAAATAAATTTATTTAAAAAAAAAAAAAGGACATGGGGATAAACGTTCCCCGTACAAGGAGCTCTTTCGTGTCAGACTGCCCAGATTACAACCCTAGCTTCTCACCATGTCTGTTCATCTTCTCCTCATCCGCCCTCAGAGATTCCGCCCCATTTGGCCCTGGGACGTCCTCCAGTGGTACCCACAACTGAATCAGATGCTCCAATTCCTCTCCTAGGTCCTAAAACTCTGGCCTGCCCACTAGTTCTCAGAGTGCATCTTTGACGTGTCCTCTCTACCCCATGGGACAAAAAGTCCCTCCTTGATCACATAAACCTACAGCTCACTGCATTATTGGCAGAGAACGATGTTTTTCAGTTCAAGTCATTAGGACTGTGGCTAAGGCATTTTATCTCATAGGCAAAGCCCCAAAAGGAATGGGGCTGAACTGTGAAATTAAATTTAGCAGGAGCTGGTGGACTCATCAATGACTAGTAAGACCAGGCAAAGAAGCAGGCAACTGGCCAGGTCTGAAGTCCCAGTTTCTGAGCAGCCTCAGACATTAGGGGGCCTCACCCTAACCTGGCCCTACCCCTTAAAGGCAAACCCACATTACTTGGGGATGCCCATTCAGAAATCACCAACAAACATGTCAAACAGAAGGGTAGCCCTGCCTATACCAAAGGCCAGTGGACCATGCATTACAATGGTAGCTAAGCAAGGAACATCTTCCCCCCGCCTGCCCAGGGGACTGGAACTCTGGGTTTCCACCAATACTCTTTTTGGCCCCATACCTTTCATTAACTTATCCTTATGCTAATACCCAGCTAGGACTGAATCTACACTTTAGAAAGATATTGTGAAGGCAACGAGGAAAACATTTTGAAAAGGAGGCATCAGGAAAGGAGGACGATCATTAAGAAGATAATTGGAGTGGTTTTACAAGAGACACAAAAGGATTCAGGGTCAAGGTTTTTTATTGATAAAATGTATGACTTAGGACAATTAAATGGTCACGAATGTATGCACCTAACAACATGGTTTGAAAACACATGAAGCAAAATGTTTTGAAAAGCCAAGAAGTAAAAGACATATTTAGAATCAATCATAGTGAGAGATACCAACACATCTCTCAGAAATTCAAAGAAATAAAAATATCCAATAAATACATGAAAAGATGATCAATCTCTATAGTAATGAAAGACATGCATCCAAGCGCTCTAAGGAAACATGTTTTGTATCCTGAATTCAGGTTGGCCAAACAAACAGGCGAAGTCTATTTGAGATCAAGTTAGCAGCACCTTTCAAAATTAAAAATATGTCCAGCATACCCAGGAATGAGAAAATGTCAGATACACACCGAACAGCTGATTGTAGTTACCTTTTTTGAAAAGAGTAAGGTTTAGAGCTGAGGCTTTAAGAGGAATTTTTTTTTTTTTTTTTGCGGTTACGCGGGCCTCTCACTGTTGTGGCCTCTCCCGCTGCGGAGCACAGGCTCCGGATGCGCAGGCTCAGCGGCCATGGCTCACGGGCCCAGCCGCTCCGCGGTATGTGGGATCTTCCCGGACCAGGGCACGAACCCGTGTCCCCTGCATCGGCAGGCGGACTCTCAACCACGGCACCACCAGGGAAGCCCTTTAAGAGGAATTTTTCTTGCTCTCTCTCCATCTAAATAACTCACAAATAATACATTCAACTGTTATCTGTATACTTTCTTTAAATTAAAAAAAAGACAAAAAAATAGATATGGCAGTTAGAAAATCATAGGAGACACCTGTACATTTCAACATAACAGGCATATCCTGTTTTATTGCATTTCTCAGATATTACATTTTTTTACAAATTGAAGGCTTGCGGCAACCCTACGTCCAACAAGTCTATCGGCGCCATTTTCCCAATAGCATTTGCTCACTTCATGTCTCTGTGTCACATTTTGGTCATTCTCACAATATTCCAAACTTTTTCATTATTTTTATATTTGTTATGATGACCTGTGATCAGTGATCTTTGACATTACTCTTGCAAAAAGATTATGACTCATCGAAGGCTCAGATGTTGGTTAGCATTTTTAGCAGTAAAGTATTTTTAATTAAGGTATGTCCATTTTTTTAGACATAATGCTATTGCACACTGAATGGGCTACAGTATAGTGTAAACATAACTTTTCTAGGCACTGGGAAACCAGAAAGTTGTGTGACTCACTTTATTGTGATATCGACTTTATTGCAGGAGTCTGGAACCAAACCCACAATATCTCTGAGGTCTGCCTGTACTGTTGCCTATGAGGAGTCCTGGAGGGGGTGATAGACCCAGTGAATCAAGGCGATTCCTCCCAGAAGCCTGGGAGTGGAAGGAAAGGAAGGAGCACAGAAGCAGGTTTAAAAAGAGGAAACTTCATTTGGAATTCAGCCCCAGCCAATGAGTCCCTCTGGTCCCGTGCTCCTGCATCCTTGAAGAATCTTTTTCCTCATTTTGCCAGGAGGCCTGATTGCAGGCAGGAAGCATGTTAAGGTCTAGCAGGCAAAGTAATGACTTTTTTCAAAATAAGTGTCCTGGCATAGCCAACCCTTCTCTTCCTGAGACATTTTACTCCCTGACTGTGTCCATGTGGATGTTTAAAATTTGCTTTAATAGGTAATTCCAAATGAGTCCTAATGAAAAAATATGTAGCAAACTGTCTGCACATTGGTCTGAAGAATATTTATGGGAATGCCACTGTTATTGGGCAAAATGGTGTTCTATTGGGAATTCCACCCCTACACAAACATCTCACAGAAGAGGGGCCGGGTTACGCCCGGGTGGGATTTTGATCCTGTAAGGTCTAGGGCTGGGGTGAGAGGCTTCCTCAAGACAGAGTCAGAAAAGAAAAAACACTGTGTAGGAGCACAGAGGTCTAAAATGCCGGGAATCGAGAAGGCCAATCACCGAATCTGCTGGAGGGGTGAGAAATCAGTATATTAAGCCAGGAGTTTGCATGCAATATGAGAGGGGGCAGACAGCTGGGCTTAAAAGGTCAAGCCTGAGGCAGACTCCAGTCCCAGGGAAGCTGTCCCTCAGCAGCCTCGTCTGTCCTGTTACATACAAAGCCTTCCTGAAGCAGGAGGCTGGCTCCAAAATCTTCCTTACTGTCTACTGCTCCAGGGCTAGGAGATGGTGCTGGCACTGGAGAATTGCAAGACTTTTTCCTACACCTACTATCTCTGCGTCCAAGTGGGCGTGGCAAGGAAAACTGCAAAAGATGCGAAATTCTGGCAAAAGGACGGGCTTGCTAGGGCTGGAACATCAGAGGGTTTCTGGAGACAACAGCCCCATGTAGCCATCTTAAGTGTCGGCAAAGGAAATGAGTACATACGTCAAGGAAAGCTATGGAGGGCATCTCCAGCTGGAACTTCTTTGACTGATGTCCGATGATAATGTTTAGCAGCTTCTTCATACTGTACACCTTGAACTTCAAAGGGGCTCTGCAGAT
Source organism: Orcinus orca (assembly GCF_937001465.1). Lineage (NCBI taxonomy): Eukaryota > Metazoa > Chordata > Mammalia > Artiodactyla > Delphinidae > Orcinus > Orcinus orca. The sequence continues at coordinate 74,622,024 of NC_064574.1, forward strand.
CCCCTGGGCAGGCTGTGGACCCTTCCAGTCCTGGCTAGTGCCAGGGTGGACCGTGGGCTCGTTGGTACCCAGGGAAGTGCGCAGGGTGCAAAATATCTGTGTGCACTGCAGGTTGAAGAAAGTCCTGGATTGTCACTTGTCAATCTGGAGAAGCCAGGGCACTTTGCCTCGACTCCCGTCTGTGTACGATCATTCAATACCTTTGGGAACCCGCTTCCACAGCTCCTTGACCTGGCTGAAAGTTACTGTATGTACGTGTCTTTCTGCCGTCCTCCCCAAGCTACCTGTTGGTTTCAATGATGTTGGATGTAGTGAAGTTCTCAGGCCTGGGTAAGACCAGGGTAGGAGAGCCTCTCGGTCCCAGGGTCCGGCCACCAGGAGCACAGGAGATGTGCGAGTCAAGCCATGGGAAGAACATCACCCACTTCACCTGCTAGCGGGGAACCGGCCAGACCATCTCAGCTCTGGAAGGTGAGAATAGAGGTGAATGGGAGGCCGTCCTAGCTTCTGGTGATGTGCCAGCAATCTTTGGAGTTCCCTGACTTGTAGACGCATCATCCAATCCTCTGTCCTCACATTAACGTTCTCCCTGTGCCCTTTCATGGTCTCCCCTCTAAAATTTCCCCCTTTTAGAAGGATGCCATTCATATTGGATTAGGATCCACAAATGAGACTTCATTTTAACCTGATTACTTCTGTAAAGATCCTATTTCTAAACAAGGTCACATGCTGAGGTATTGGGGATTAGGGCTTCAACGTATCTTTTTTAAAATGATTTTTAATGGGGGGACATAGTTCACCCCATAACACCAGGGACCCTCATATTTAGACTGAATGGATCTCTGAGGCTCTACATCTAGTTATGGCAATTGAGGGAGGACAGCAGACATCAGACAAATTTCAATGTCTCTCCAACTACAGGGCCATACATGTCAATTTCTTAAAAGTAAATCTTGTCATTGTGCTGCGAATACCCTGCATTGTTTTTGTGTGTCTGTTAAAAATGTAAATTTGCAAAGGGTAAGCATTGAGAATTCGCCGTGTAAGTTTTGTAATCTTGTGGTGGCATTTCTCTTCCATTGGGAGCCTCAACAAATAAAAGTAGCCAAGGCCTTTGGGGGGAAGAAAAGGTTAATGAGAGGCCAGTCAGTGTGCAGGTCTAAGACAAGGTTTCTCAGACTTGACTGTGTCTGTGAACCACCAGAGAACCTTGTTAAAACGTGGGTTCCGATTCGGTAGGTTTGGAGCGAGGCCCGAGATTTCACATTTCTAACAAGCTCCCAGCTGATGAGGGGTCCGGGGGTACACAGATGACACTCTGAGTTGTAAAGATTCAGAGCAGACCTGACTTTGAATCCCAGGTCTTACCAGCCACGAGCAAAGTTATTTACCTGCGCCGGGTCGGGGGTGAGGAAGGGGGAGGACCTGGGAGGAGGGGCAAAAGGAGCTGGTTTGAAGTCAGAGAGTGGAGGCAAGAGAATTCCAAGCTGGGAAGACAAGAGTGCGCACAGGAAGGTCTGGATCGAAGGGGATGAGGAGGCAGGGCTGTCCCAAGAAGTGTGTAACGCGGCAGCCGACATGGGCCACCCATCTCTAAAGAGTGACCAGGACAATTACTCAGCCATAAAAAGGAATGAAATGGTACCATTTGCAGAAACGTGGATGGACCTAGAGACTGTCATACAGAGTGAATAAGTCCAAAAGAGAAAGACAAATACCGTATAATACTGATTATATGTGGAATCTAGAAAAATGGTACAGGTGAACTTACTTGCAAAGCAGAAATAGAGACACAGATGTAGAGAACAAACGTATGGTTACTAATGGGGGATGGGGAAGTGGGATGATTTAGGAGATGGGGATTGACATATATACACTATTGATACTATGTATAAAATAGATAACTCATGAGGACCTCCTGTATAGCAGGGGAGCTCTACTCAGTGCTCTGTGGTGACCTACATGGGCAGGAAATCCATAAAAGAGGGGATATAGGTATACATATGGCTGATTCACTTGGCTGTACAGCAGAAACTAACACAACACTGTAAAGCAACTATAGTCCAATAAAAATTAATTAAAAATAAATAAAAAACAAAAACAAATAGAAATGTAAAAAAACAAAAAGAGTGACCAGGACATAATGTGTTTGGAAAAGATTTCTCTGCTCTGAGGGCAAGGACTCTGCCTCACAATCACCACTGTATTTCCCAGCGCCTGGTGCGATCCAGGGCACATTATCCATACTCCAAAAATATTGATTCTTGAGTAAATTAACACTTTAGAAATGGAAGCATCTTGTTTAAGGGCCAGTGTTCACAGCTGGAGGAAAGTGTGTCCAGGGAGCTGGGACGAGCCAACATCACACAAGCAGGGCACGGTCTTTGAGTCGGGACCTGAGTTGACCTTTCAACAGCTACAAATTGGTCATGCTTCCCTCACAAGCCACTGAGAAGGTTGTTACCAGGGAAGGGATGAGTGGAGTATTTCCTCTAAAAATGTACATAAACTGATTTGTTTTCCTGAGACACCTTTGCCAAGAGAAATGCCACTAAATCAGCATCTTGGCCATGAAGGAAAGCAACAGCAAGTCTTTATCCAAATCACAGAGCCACGCGTGATGTACTCCCTGAGGCCGATGCACCAGCTTCAAGGAGGCAAAATGGGATCCGTGAATTTCTTTGTTAATCTTGGTATTTGCAGGAAACAAACAAACTAAGCATTCTGCAAATCACCAGCTTTAATCTTCAGAATTACTTAAACTGGGGAGGTTTACACACAGCAGGCAGCAAACATTCTAATTGCTGTTAAGATCATCTGGTGTAATATGTTGGGGAAATGTAGTCGTTGAATCAGTTAAGCATGAACACACATGCTCCCGGGCAGAATGCGAGTTTGCACACAGACACGCTCACCAGAAGTGTTTTAGTCACAGAGACAACATCTCATACAGGCAAAGAGGCTGCCTCATCCAGACATTCACAGCACTAGGACCCAGTTCAATCTCATAAACAAATGGCCAGACAAATTGTGCACAGCCTTTCCTGTTCCTCTCTGCCCATTCTCTCTCTGAGTTCACCTGCAGTCAAGATGCCATGCTATTTATAACATATATTGTGCTGCAGTCACGAGGATTTGCAACCTGCAGCAGGAGACATTCAATCTACCCCACAGAAGTAAAGGCTCAAATGGAAACTCAAAGTCATGGCTATTTCATGTTGCCGAGTATTAACAACCACACGCGCCCACTTCTCCTACTAGATTAAAAACTCCTTGCAGGTAGGTAGCATGTCTTGTTCATTTCTTCATTCCACAAGCTCTCAGCTCTGTGTCTACCCCATAGTAAATAGGTAATCGCTATTTGTTAAACTGAATTCTACCCCAGAATTAAAGTGAGAAGGAACAGAGAAGAACATGAAAAGGGGACGGGACCTTCAAGGCCATTCTAGGTCATGGAACTGGTGTTAGTGGGTTTTAAGTGCTGAAACTTACCATGAAAGGCAGTGATAAAGCTTGCTGACTCCCAAATCACAGGGAAAAGGCAAGACTCCATTTTTTTTTGAATGATAATCCAATCCTGGGTTGATTTCCATTTATATCTCTGAAACCATTTGAGGTCTTCCAGTCAAGTGTGGAAGGGCTTCATTTAGCCCTTGGTGCATAAGAAGAACTTTTTAAAAAATCTGACAAGTTGTCGCTAAGTAAATAATTTCCCCAAGATGAAAAAGAAGGCACAGTGTGGTTACCTGACTATTCTGATTAATGGGAAGCCACTTGGCTAAACCATACACAGGCCAGGTTGCAAAGAACTGAAGTGTTAGGCTGCACCATATACAACTGTCATTTCTTTTCTCTCTTTTTTTTTTCTTTTTTTTGCGGTACGCGGGCCTCTCACTGTTGTGGCCTCTCCCGTTGCGGAGCACAGGCTCCGGACATGCAGGCTCACCGGCCATGGCTCACGGGCCCAGCCGCTCCGCGGCATGTGGGATCTTCCCGGACCGGGGCACGAACCCGTGTTCCCCACATCGGCAGACGGACTCTCAACCACTGCGCCACCAGGGAAGCCCAAAACTGTCATTTCTAGTCAAAACCAGTAATTTCATACAGCTCAACCAAATACAATGAAAACACACACAGTACTAAAGGAAATCTACTGAACACAATTTGACATGTTTACTATTTTATAAGGACTCTTAAACTCATTTGTTTAAAACTTATTTCATCTGATCATACAGATATTAAGATGATCAATTCAGATAAGATGTGATCGCCACCATCACAGCTCATGAGTAAAAAGAAGAAACGTGATTTCCACTTCAGATGAATCACTGAAGCAGGAACCCAGAAGGAAGAGCTAGTCTGTGATGGAAAAGTCATTTTCCAAATTCCCGGGAACATGGCTGTGAAGCATCATTTATAACTCTAAATACAGCTGGCAGACAGGACATGCAAGACTGGCCTGATCTGTTTATAATGACAGACACTGAAAATGCTTTGTTTTTTACTAACTCTCAGATATTAAATAGATTGCCATTTGTTCTCTCTCTTAATAAAAAGGTGTAAAATACGTATATGGAGAGACTTTTTTTTAACTTTCTGATGGCTATAATTCACATAAAGAAACAAATGATCCTGACAGAAGTTATTGGTGGCAATAAGTTCTTGTTGAATGAATGTATAAATGAAGGACACAATGGGGCGCATAAATATTGTGTGAGTTACCCAAAGTCCCCTGAATTCCTGTCTGCAGTGTCGTGGCCAACAGTAGCCTTTTCTATATCGGACTTTATATTTTTATTTATTTATTTATTTATGTTTGGCTGTATTGGGTCTTCGTTTCTGCGCGAGGGCTTTCTCTAGTTGTGGCAAGTGGGGGCCACTCTTCATTGCGGTGCGCAGGCCTCTCACTATCGCGGCCTCTCTTGTTGCAGAGCACACGCTCCTGACGCTCAGGCTCAGCAGTTGTGGCTCACGGGCCTAGTTGCTCCGCGGCATGTGGGATCTTCCCAGACCAGGGCTCGAACCCGTGTCCCCTGCATTGGCAGGCAGATTCTCAACCACTGCGTCACCAGGGAAGCCCGGACTTTATGTTTTTTACCATCTGTATCAGTGACTCCCAAACTTTAAAGACTATAAGAACTGTCTGAGGTATCTCTTGAAATACAAATTCCGGGGCCCCAGTTCCAGAGATTCTAATTTAATCAATACAGGGTAGAGCCCAGGAATCTGTAGTTCAACAAGAGCCCCAAGGGATTTTGATGCAGTTGCTCCACTGATGGAGGTAAACATTCCCACCGTATAAACTTTGAATCTAGTATCTACAAACATTAAAAAAAAAAAGCATAACATAAAAAAGTAATAAATAACGGCTAAAAGGACAAATAAAATCATAGCATTACTATAAGACAGAGAACCCCTTAAACTTCAAATTATCTTTAAGTAGAAAAATAAGAAAGCAGGGGTAGTTATCCTGATATCACAAAAAGTAAAATTCAAGCCAAAACGTATTAAATGCAACAAATTAAATATGACAAAGAAGGCCATTTTTAATGCTAAAAGCCATAATTGACAGTGAAGAAATAACAGGTTTTCATATTTATGCACCAAAAAATATATCAACTATCTTTATGAATCAATAAGGTAGATGCAAGAAGACATAGGGCAGAACCCACAAAAATAGTAGATATTAACACTCTAAGTACAAGCAAATCAAAGAGACAATGAGTAAAAACATAGGCTAAATAACATAATCAGTAAGCTAGAACTTACAGATATGCATCAAACTTTACTCTCAGAAAATAGACAATATGCCCTTCTTTGCAACCTCAGGGAAAGAGTTATAAGAAACAGTCCCAAAGGTAACATCAGTACATTTCATAAAACAGAAGTATTACAAACAACACTCTCTGATCAGAATGCAATAGAATTTTAAATTCTTAATAATTTTTTTAAAAGCCATCCACCTGGAAATTTTTAAGAACTACTAAACAAATCTTGAGACCAGGGTAAATACAAACCAAAACTTTCAAATTTCTAAAATAATGATAATGAAAACACCACATAAAAGAATCAGTGGGACGCTTTCAAGCAATGAGAAGAATATTCAAAGCCTTAAAAACTTTCAGCAATAAAAATACTTGAATTTCATTACCAGCTCAGAAAGCTAGGAAAAGAACAACAAAGTAAGCCTAAAGGAAATACAAGGAAGGAAATAAAAAATATAAAAGCAGAAGTCAATGAGTTAGAGAATAGAAAAATACAAAATGTAATCAATAAATCAAAATTCTGTTTTTAAAAAGTAATCATCAAAATAAGACAACCTTTAGCTAATTTAATTGGGGAAAAAAAGGGAGAAAGCACAAAGATATAAAATAAGAAAAAAGAGAGAAATAACCATTTAAACAAGAATTTTTTAAAAGAGACTAATTTGCAGATGTCTATAAACAAATTTAAAAGCCTAGATGAAATGGAGACTTTCCTAGGGAAAGGCAGTTAGCCAAGGTTGACTCCATTAGAGACAAAACTTTAACAGACGTATTCCCAGGAGAATTAGAGAAACCTATCAAGAAATTACTGCTTAAAAACCATCAGGACCAGATGGTTTCACAGGTGAATTCTACCCAACTTTCAAAGAGCAGATGGTCCTAATGCTCCATAGATAGTTCCAGAGCATTGAAAACGAAAGAAAACTCCTAATTCTTTTTGTAATTTTTGGATATCTAAACCTCTTAAGGACAGTACAAAAAGAGAGAGAAAGAATTACAAATATTGATGCAAAATTTCTAAGTAAAATATTAGTGAATATTACATTAAGAAAAAAAAAAACATCATGACCTAGTGGAATTTTTTCCAGGAATGCAAAGTTGGTACAATATTAGGAAATCCAATAGTCTAATACACAATATTAATAGATATGGGGAGAAAATAATCTATGATTATTTGTATAGATACAGAAAGTACTTTTTAAAACCTTCAAAAATTCAACTCTTCCTAATAAAACTAAAAAAAAAAATAGGAATTGATGGATATTCTTAACATGGTAAAGAACTATACCATAGTTATACAGCCAGCATTTTAATGGGGAAACACTAGAGGCACTTCTATTAAGGTCTATTACGGTCAGGAACAAGGCATGGGTGCCAACTTGTTCTCCTAATTCAACATTGTACTACAGGAATCAGGAAATGTAATCGACTACCAGGCAGACACCACCTTTAACCAAATCATCAACATTAACACCCCCAGGAATGAGATGAATAGATCCCATGTGCGTCCTCATAAGATGCACTGAGATAAACGCATCACTTTTGTAGCATTCCTGCACCACAGCATAGCCTGAATCTAATTCCAAAGAAACAGAAAAATCCAAATCGAGAGGCATTTTTCAAAATAACTGGACTGCAGTCTTCAAAACTGTTCCTGTCATGAAAGACAAATAAATACTGAAGGACCATTTCAAAACAAAAAATCACGACAATTGAATGTAATACCTGATCTAGGACTTTCTTCTTCTATAAAGGACTTATTGAGACAGTTGGTGAAATCCGAATAAGGTCTACAGGTAGTAGATACGATAATATTATCATAGCGTACTGTGGTTATGTAAGAAAATGCCCTTGTTCTTAGGATACACACACTATTTAGAGGGAAAGGCGCATCACGTGCGCAACTTACTCTCAAATGGTTCAGAGAAAAATACGTGCATATAGAAAGATAAAAATATTGTAAAATGTTGACATTTTTGTGGAATCAGGGTAAAGGGTAGGCAGAATGTTTCTGTACTATTCTTGCAACATTTTTGTAAGTCTGAAGTTATATAGAAACAAAAATTTAAAAATAAACAATAATGATCACAATAACGACCTCCTCTGATTCCCAAAGCCCTCAGCTGCAGCCCAACGACTCTTCTCCCCTTCACGATAAAATCTGTCAAGCCTAGTTAATTTGCTCTCTCCGTTTCCTCCCTCACGTTCCTTCCTTAACCAACCCCAATCAGGGTTGAATACCTTCGTCAAGATGATCGATGAACTTCCTGTTGCCAAATCCACTGACCACTTCTGGCATCTCAGTACCAGTCACTGCTACGGACCCCTCCTTCCTTCTAGAAGCACTCTCTTCCATGTCACTGCGTTCTCCCGGATTTCTTCCTTCTTCATTAGCTGTTCCTTCTCCACATCTTTTGCTGAATTCCTCTCCTCTTTCAGGAGTGACATCTGAATTTTGGAGTGACACAGCGCTCAATGCTGTGCCCTAGCTGCATCTCTAGCTCTCCTTAATGATCTCAGCCTTGATGGCCGTCTCTATGCTGATGATCCAGAGGTGTACCTCCAACTCCCACCTCTCTCCTGAGTTCCAGATTCATCAATCAGTCACCTCTTTGATATCTCCAAGTGAATGACCAAAAGTCAAGTCAAACTTAACATGTTCAGTGTAGAATTCTTAAATATCTCCCCAAATCTGTTTGTTTCCCTCAGCCCACCTATAAACAGCGCCACCTCCACCTATACATTTCTATCTGAAAACCTGGAGGTCTGCCTTGATTACCTCCAACAAAAATCTCTTTCTCCATCTCACTATGCTCACCCTAATTGGAATCACTATTACCTCCTACCTGAACGATCCTCCCAACTGGTCTCCTTGCTTTACTCTTGCTCTCTGCAGCCCATCCTCCAACAGCAAAAAGAATGACCCTTTAAACATATAAACCAGATCATGACACTTCCCCGTATCAAATCCCCAGTGGCTTCCATTACGATCAACAGGAGTTTCCTAGGGCCGTCATAACAAAGTATCACAAATTGGATGGCTTCAAACAGGAGAAATTTATTCTCTCACGGTTTCGGAGGCCAGGAGTCTGAAATCATGGTATTTGGCAGGGCCGGGCTCTGAAGGCTTTAGGGAAGAATCCATCCTTGCCTTTTCAAAGCTTCTGGACATTGCTGACAATCGTCGGCGTCCCCTCTCTTCTAGGTGCATGACTCCAATCTCTGCTTGTGTCTTCCCACAGCCTCCTTCCCTCTGTGTCTGTCTGCATCTCTGTGTCCTCCTCTCCTTCTGAGGACACCAGTGATCTTGGATTTAGGGCACACCCTAATCTAGTACGACCTCATTCTAACTAATTTCATTTGCAAAGACCCTATCTCCACGTTAGGTCACCTTCTAAGATTCCAGACAGAATTTCAACCCAATATGCCACTTTTAATCCCACTGGAAGAAATCCCAAATTCTTTATCGCTGCTCATGATCCTGCACAATCCGGTTCCTACCTACCTCTCCATCCTCCTTAAATCATTTGCCAGTATATCTTATCAGTTCCTAAATAAAGCCAAGCCCGTTCCAAACTCAGGACCTTTCTGAGGACCGTTCCTTCTTCAGGAGAGTTTTTCTGCCAGATGTTTGCATCGCTGGATTCATCCTCATCTCCTCTACTTTCTCAGTGGACCTTCTTTAAAGTACACCCTCGTTTCTAGCTACTCCACAGATTAGCACCCTGTTTATTTACTTCAACGTACTTGTCACAACCTGTAATGATCTCGTGTTTGCTTTTTCCCAGTTTATTACATCTCCCATTACCGTCTCCGCATCCAACGCAGTACCTGTTAGATGGGAGCTATTCAACGAGTATTTCCTGAGATAATGAATAAATTCAAATGCGTACAGGAACTGCATCATACACATCTGTTAGAACTCCTACAGCACCTGCCCAAGGCTACCTTCATAGCCCTTGAAAATGTGGGTTGAAATCAACGAACTGATAAATGCCATCCGTTTTCTCCATGCCACAACGTGTACTTACACAAGAATTCTCAGTGGCTCCAATTCTGCCACCAGGGTTGCAAATAGTAAGAATTACGTATCTAGCATAGCATAGTCCCAGACTCATCAAACTGCCAATTACCAGAAACTGCCTAAGCATTCCCATGTGCGATGGGAACTGCATCCACCATGACGATAAGCCATGGCTGATTTAACTTCTTCAAGGTTATGTTATGTAACAGGACTGTGCTCCTAAAAAATTTGTAGCCACACAACACTGGAGAGTTATGGAGAGCTCAACAGTGTTATCAGGGGTCAAGTATACAGCAAGTGCTGACCACGGAGGCATATCACATTACTTCATCATCACGACATGTGCCGTTAAAGGAAGTGTCCAGGGATAATAATTTGCAGTACATCTACTCGAAGCAATTTTGTACTTATTTATTCAATTGAATTCTTTATGTTATTCATAATGAAATGAAACACAAACAGCATTGGTTCCGTCACGTCTTCCTTTGCTTTCATTTGGTTTACCGCTTACGACTATTTTTATGCAAATGAGGTTATGATAACATTAAACATTTTCCACTGATTTTGCAAGAACAAATATGTTCTCTCCATATGCCACAGTCTCCTTTTTGCTGCATCCATCCTCAAAGTTCTGTTGAGTGATCAGAATTTCTTCTAAATTAACTCTGAGGACATTCCATCTGTAATACTGGTGAGCCTGTCTCCATTTGCAAGACCCGTGAAACACTCCCATTAATACCTGAATCTAGCCCATTTGCCCATTCCCTTATTCGTCCCTCCAGCTCACTGTAAATTTCACCTTGTTACAAAGCGTTGTGGCACCTCCCTGCTGCCAGTTTGGGGGATGTTTACTTGACTCGCAGAGCAAAAACAACGAACTCCACACATAAAAAAGTGTTGTGATTGCAGAGACGTTTGTTCTATTGATTATATTCAGGACTGAGAAACAAATGTTTTCAGGAAAGTATTTCAAATAAGTATCTACTGGACCCACCAGAGTGGAATTAGGCAGGCTGCCTAAGAGGGACTCTCGTAGGCTAGCTTGGGCTTTCTTGCAGGGGTGTGTGCGTGTGTGTGTCTGTGTGTGTGTGAGAGAGAAAGAGAGAGAGAGAGAGTTTGTTTTATCTCAAAGTGCACTGATAGAGACACAGTAACTGGGCAGACAGGAAAAATCCTCTAGAAACATACACACTGCAGGTTCAAAGTCTGGAGTCCCCAGTAACAGCCATCACGGGAATTTCTGAGAATGACACGAGGTGAGATGTTCTCCTACAGTTCTCCAGTGCCAACAATCCTCACATAAAGTAATCAAAGGGTTATAGGAGCAAGAACCACCGCTGCTGTAAACTGGTTTGATTCAAGGTTATAAACCAAGAATTCCATTTCCCATAGTCACATCTACATCTGAGTAAAGTAAATCTGGAATTCAATGACCCTGCGGGTTGCAAACAGACCACAGAGCAGATCCATTCACGTAGACAGGACAAGGTTCACATTGGTTTCTACCCACTGATTCCAAGTTCCCCATGCAAGAAATTGAAGCTTGTCCAGAAAGCTCTCTAGAACAGAAAGAAAGGGGAATCTTTTCTGCAGCCTCACACTAATGCATTTAGATGCTAATCTTTTCAGGGCCCAATAAAAGATTAAATTAACTTTGCCAATTCATAAATTGGGGACAGCCAGGCTGGCACTACCTCCGGGAGATGTGGGAATCCTTTCTTAAAAATTAGCTAAGTCTTCGACCCCCATGATATTAATGACACCCCTCGTAGTGCAAATAGCATCTCCACTTCATATTTATCTTTCTACTCTATATCTCTACGTTTGAAACACTGCCGAGAGTTTCAACCATTTTATGGGGTATAATGAATTTCTAAAAGGAAAATCATTCAAAATGAGGCTGATTTCTATTCATTTTCATTCACTAAATAAACAGATGCACTCAAGGATATGGGATGGAAAGGAACAAGCAGAGAGATGGAACGGACACAAGGTAAATCAACAAGGAACAGGAACTTCTCAAGCACGGGAAACCCTGCCCTGTTCCGCCCCTCATTTTCTCTTCCATCTACTTCCACAGAATCTCAGAAAATGGTAGGGCCCTAGGATGCTCCAAATTTAAAAATAAGAATCACTCAGGGATCTTGTGAAATAGTGTAGATTTACCAGTCTACTAGCTCTGTAGCTAGGCCAAGACTTGACATTTTTAACCAGCAGCCTTGGTGATTCAAATGCAAAGACCACACTTCCTGAAACAGGAAGGCCCACAGGTTCTCAATGTTTTGAGACACTGGGGTTACCTGGAGTTCCTATTAACGAGAAATTAATACTGATGCTTCAGCCCCGCTCCCAGGGATTCTGATTTAATTACCGTAGGCCCTCCGTACCCATGGGTTCTACATCCATGCATACACTCTGGGGTGAAGTCTGGGCTCCCAAAGATAAAAGCTTCCCAGGTGATGTCAGTGCCCTGAAGGCTGAGAACCTATGTCAGGCTTTCCCAAGAACCACCTGTGTGGAGAGACCAGGGGTCTTTTTTTTTTTTTTTTTTTTTTTTGCCGTACGCAGGCCTCTCACTGCTGTGGCCTCTCCCATGCGGAGCACAGGCTCCGGACGTGCAGGCTCAGCGCCCATGGCTCACGGGCCCAGCCGCTCTGCGGCATGTGGGATCCTCCCGGACCGGGGCACGAACCCGTGTCCCCTGCATCGGCAGGCGGACTCTCAACCACTGCGCCACCAGGGAAGCCCAGACTAGGGGTCTTTAAGCAAGTAGGGTTGCAGGCCCTATACAAGCTTCCACATGTCACTCTTGCAACTTCTGACACTTTTACCCCAAGAACATTCCAGACCCCTGTCTGAATCACCATATTTATTCTAAGATTTCCAGGCAGGAAATGATGAAGATGGAGTCATTTGATGCCCAGACCCCAGCACAACCTGGAGGATGAGGCAGCGCTTCCTCTTCCCTCTCTCAGCTGCACCCCCTACTCCCAACCTCTACCCCTCACCAAAGGTTGGCTTCTCAGGCCCAGTCACGCTCCACACCGGAGCAGCTTCACAGAAAGTCTCAGAAATCAAAACTCCACTGAGGACATAGGCTTTCTCCAGCCAAGGCCACAGCTGAACAATGCCCACTCTTTCAAAACTCTCCTTACTACCTTAGAGGTTCTCAACAGAGGGAATGAATTCATAGAAAGCAGCCTGGACTTCAGACCAGGAACACTGCGTACGGCCCAGCCACCTACATTTTGAAACAAGTTCCAAAGACCTCCCTTTGAGAAACACTTTAAAATATGGTTTTTTAAATATTCAGCCCTTTTCATCAAAAAGACGATTTTAATGTGTGAGGAAAATAATCATTTCAATTGGTGAAAAAGTAAGAATACACATTACACTGTGTTTTTGGTCTGACGACCGTGGAGTACGGCAGACTAGAAGCAGGGGGCAGCTGTCCCATCCCACCAGCCTTTACAAAGTCTCCTGTGCCCTCAGGACACCCGGCTGGCCTCCCTCAATATGGAAGCTGTGGTGAATCCCAAAGGTGAGCCTCCTGATCTGTCCTGGAAGAGCCTTAGGAAGCGAACGTTCCTTCCCAGGCGCTCACCACAGCCTGGTGTCTGTCTCAGGCCGGTCCCCTGGAATTCTGTGCTGACCTGGGGACAAGGGAATGCCCATTACCTTAGACTTGAGTTTTCCATATTGGAGTGAGGCGCACAGTTGTACCCACCTTTCATTCGGGTAGATACTTTCCTGAAGATTCTGTCATTAAATCTTGCACGGTATTTTAAGGATAAGGGGTGTGTACGGTAAAGGAGCTTTCACAAAATAATCATAGCTAACATTTATTGACCAGATATCATTAATTCATGAGAAGGTCTCAGAGTAGTGCCTGGTATATTAGCCTCTGCGGGTCACATGGAATAATCGATTTACTCTTCACAACAATTCTATGAAGTCGGTATCACCATTTCACATATGAGGAAACTGAGGCACAGAAAGGTTAAATAACTTGCCCAAGGTCGCAGAGCTTGTAAGAGGCAAAGCTGGGATTATAACTCAGTCATATTTCCAAGTCTGTGCACTTGACCTCCATGAAAAATTCTCTTATTAAGGCTTTTAAGTGACCCAGACATGCTTTTCATACCTAGGGAACCCATGAAAGTGGGATGAACATTCAACTACAAATACTTCAGGAATTATCACCCTCACATATTGAAAGACAGGGCACCCCACCCCTGACCCCATGTGGATTTCCCATCACTCTCCCACCCCCCAGCCTGGTGAGGACAAGCCCTAAGCAAAGAAGTTCTCCCTGGTTACGCCTCTAGGTGAAATCAACTTGATGGTAAGACATTTCCTGAACCTAATAATATTACAGTATTTATTTTTACTGAGCTTTACCCACCCCCCAAAATACCGTATGTTTTAAAGAGGATTTCAACTACATTACACTATATACTAGGAAGTCTTCATAGGCAAGGGTTATTAATCAAATTCAGGATACTGCCCCTTTGGTAGTGGAATTTTGGTAGAGTTGGAAGGGGTAAAAGGCAACAAGAGAAGAAAACGTAGGAAGTAGACACACACAAGTACACAAATGTGCACACAAAAACACTTGCATATGCATGTACACAAACACATAGGCGTGCACGCATGCACATACACTCACTTCCCCAAAGGAACTGTCCCGTCTCTAAGCCTCAAAATTTTTTTGCCTTCTAATGATACCAGCATGGAGTAGAAAGTTCCGTCCCACAGATACAGATGGGGAGGCAGAGGCACCTATGTGTGTGGGTATGTGCACAGGCCTCAAAGACACCCACACAGCTGGGTTCGAATCTGAGTTCCCTCACTGCCTGACTGTGTGACCTCAGGCAGGTTGGTTCACCCCTCCCAATGCCCCTTCCCTCATTTATAAAACAAAGACGGTCACAGCTACTTCGGAGAGTGGTTAAATTTAAGAGAGATCAATAAAACATGCGGCACAGTGACAAAACCATAAAAGGCAGTCAATAAAAGGGAATAATTATTGTGGTTAGTGGTTCAAAGACATTCCTAATCAGGCAACTACTTATTATTTCAACCAACAAGGATTTGTTGGACGGCTACCCACTGTGCCCACATCTATAAAAGAGAAAGTTTAACATAGGGTTCCTGACCTTCTTTAAGGTGCTTTCACTCTCGTTGAAGACCAGCCTGTAAGACGCAGGATACCCATCATCAAAAGATGACTCAGAAAAAACAAAAAGGCCAGTCACAGCTATAATTATCAAATGTGTCCTTTTCACATGGGATGGAAAACTTGAGTTGGGTCTTGACCAATGAGTAGATGCATTCCACTAAATGATAACACCGTAACTCACATACACACAGACTCAAAAGACCCACTGGACTTGGATGACTGCACATCTCTGCAGTCGGGCCAGACATCATTCCTGACCTCCAGACCCAAATATACAACTGTCTGCTAGATGTGACGTGAAGACGGTCCAGAGACATCTCACACCATATGTGTCCAAAGCAGACACTGTTGGACTACGGCAGCTCAGAATTGGTGGCAATAAAGAAAAGAGGAGTCTTTGTGAGTGAAGCAAAATGAATTCCAAAGAAACCTGACATCTGGATTTATAAGCAGGAGGCCAAAGGAGAAACTGAAGGTATCAGCAGTAGAAACTGCCCATAAATTACCTCCATGGTCTGGGAGGAGAAAGCAAGCCATAAAATGTATGCAGGGATCTCAGCTGTGGCTTTAACAAGCTCAGACAGATTTCTGTGCTGCTAGGTGGCCCCTCGCCCATATTATAAGTGGGCAGGCAGATAATTAATATGCCACAACATGATACAGAATGGGATATCTTGGCAAGGAAAAGGAGTGGCGGTTAATAAAGGCTTGTCTGGCTTCTGGTGTCTGCAAACGTCACCTCCTCACCGGCACACACATAGTCAAATAATGAATAAAGCCAGACAGATTAATCTCATGGTTCCCTCAAGAAAGCCATAACTATGGGGAACCCTGGACAAGCAGCATTGCTACCCCCTTGCCCCCACCTCCCTGCAAAACAGGAACCTCTCTGCAGGATTCTCTCCTGGTTAATGAAATCACTTCCACTCTGTCTCCCAAGCTAGAAACTTCTGATTGCACCCAATTCCCCCATATCCAATTAACTGACTCATCTCACTGATTCTTAGAAAGTTTTCCCTGAATCGAGCCCTTCCACTCCATCCCTACTCAGTCCTTGGTTTTTTACAGAGAAATCACTTCCGTGAAAGGAACAGGATAATTATAAAACACTCACTGTATTATCAAGTCTTTCTCTTCTGTCAAGCAATGCCTAGCAAATGGTTGGCGCTCAACAGGTGTTGAGTGGGAAAAGAAGAGATTTTATTTAGCCATCCTGCTCCCAGCCTCCAAAGCCTCTAACCTTTCTCCACATTCTTGTTACAGTTAAACATTATTTTTTTTAAGAAATTACCACAAAAATACAATCTTGACTCAAGTCCTTCATCGGCATCCAATGACAACGACGAACATCACCACCTAACACAGCAGTGGCACATAAGGTGCTTCAGAACCTGCCTCCCCTTTCCCTCCAACCTCTTCTTCCAAGATTCACTCTGGAGACCCTATGACTCAACCCAAAGTTTCTGTGCTGTTCCCCCAGCCCTGAAATCCAAGAACTATCCCAGTCCTCTTGCACATGCTGTTCCCTCTCTCCAATGTTCTGTCTTCACCATTAAGATCATGGTCACCTCTGCGCTACCCTCTGACTCTCCCAGAAGTGCACATCCCCTTATCTTAGTTTCTAAGATCCTCCGAAAACAAGTCAAAGGATTGCAAAGCCCCACCTGCCTCGCCCACTTGCTTTGATTTCTTAGGGGGCCAAGATGTGCCTGTTCCTCACCATGTCTTTAGCACAGTGTCTGGCAGACTGGGAACTTCAGTCAAAAATCATTTTCCATGATTTAAAAAAAAAAAAAAAAGAAAGGAAAGAGAAGAAAATAAAAAAAAACAGACCAAAGAAATAGCACAGAGTTTAGAAAATAAGCCTATTTATGTATCAAAAGTACAAAATGTATTCCATTTAACAGCTCCAAATAAGAGAAAGAGGAAGCATTATTTCCAAAATCATTTTGAAAAAGCTGCTTTGAAAAAAAAAAAAAAGGACAGACATTTGAAACAAAAGATACATATCTTGTACCATATTCTAAAATAAGCTCTGGATGGATGGGAGTGATGGAAAAGGAACACAAAACAGAGTAGAATATTTATAAGTACTCTTTCTCTGCTTTAAAGCAGTGGAGAAATGAAGATGGAAAGATTGACAGTTGGGGGTTCACACAAATTTAAAATATCTGTCCAGGGGAAGAAAAAAAAAATCACAGAATTAAAATAAAACAGAAAACATTTTGGAATCCATTTGCATGAAATGTGACCAACAAATGGTTAATCCCACTGTTACCCCCCAATTCATTCATATTTATGAGAAACAACTCTGTCAAGAGTAGTGTAATAATAAACCAATAAGAATGAAAGCAACTTGAGGTTCTGTATAAAATTGCAATGACATTAGCCAATTTCAGTTCTCTAAACTTGAGGGAGGTTTTGGGCAGTGTCACAAGCAAGATCTTGCCCGTGGGGGGATAATTCCTCCTGGGCTTGGGCTGCATGGGGCGGAAAGAAAGTGCTCTGGCCCCAGACAGCGGCCTCCCTTCCTATCCCCTGGGCTCAGATATCAGAGGAGCAGCTTCTACCGGCAAGGCCCTTGCCCTTCTTTGGCGGCAAGGATGAGTTTGCAACTAACCAAGGTTAATTTGGTACATTTGGCTGTGGAGCCCAGAATGTATAACACTACCTCTGGTTACCATGTATGATCTGTGGGCAAGCTCTCAAGTTCATCTTTAGTTTCACCTTCAAATTCATCCTCCATATAGCTGCCAGAAAAATCTGAAAAGGCAGAGGTGGTCACATCATTCAACCCAGTTCTCCAACTCTTTCTTCTATTATACTTTCACCCTTCTACCTTGCACTTAATTTTTTGGTGTAGATTTACATTTATGGCATAATTAAACTTTTATTTTATTAAAACAAAATACATACAGTCTTATCCCATTTCTGTACTTTCAATGTTTCTAAATAACAATCATTATGATGCAATTCCTGATGTTTAAATTTTAGATATTTTCAATTGATTTTCTGTTTCTGACCATAAAGGTTTAATTTTCTTATACTACCCACACCTCAATACACATTTTGCCTCTTCTTTCTTCCAACAGAGTTATACCATAACTTGTGGTTTAATATCTATTCAATATTTGTATCATTATATTGTTCACAGCTCAGCCACAGAATATATGGAATTGCAATTCCTTTCTTGAGGAACTTTTGGGTTTTTCCTGTGCTAATAATTGCTTTCCTTTTTCACAAGCTTTGTGTGTGTGTGTGTGTGTGCGCCCATCACTAATTCAGTTCCAAACTTTCCGAAAGAATGGTAAAAATTTTTTTTTGTTTGCAAAGACAACAAAAGCAAAAATAAATAAGGGAGACTAAATTCGTTTCTTCACAGCAAAGAAAACCATCAACAAAATGAAAAGACGACCTACTGAATGGGAGAAAGTATTTGCAAATCATAAATCTGATGAGATTAGTATCTAAAATATATAAAGAATTAATATAACTCAACAGCAAAAAACCCCCATACAATCTGATTTAAAAATGGGCAGAGGATCTGAATAGACACTTTTCCAAAGAAGATATACAGATGGGCAACAGGTACATGAAAAGATGCTCAACATCACTAATCATCAGGCAAATGTAAATAAAAAACAATGAGAGGGACTTCCCTGGTGGCGCAGTGGTTAAGAATCCGCCCGCCCATGCAGGGCACACGGGTTCGAGTCCTGCTCCGGGAAGATCCCACACGCTGTGGAGCAACTGAGCCCGTGTGCTACAACTACTGAGCCTGCGCTCTACAGCCCGTGAGCCGCAACTACTGAGCCCGTGCACTCCACAACAAGAGAAGCCACCGCAATGAGAAGCCCGCGCACCGCAACGAAGAGTAGCCCCTGCTCGCCACAACTAGAGAAAGCCCGCACGCAGCAATGAAGACCCAATGCAGCCAAAAAAGAGAGATATCACCTCACACCTGTTAGAATGGCTATTAACAAAAAGACTAGAAAAACAAGTGTTGGCGAGGATGTGGAGAAAAGGGAGCCTGTTGCACTGTTGCTAGATACGTAAATTGGTGCAGCCACTATGGAAATCAATGTGGAGGTTTCTCAAAAAATTAAAAATAGAACTACCATATGATCTAGCAATTCCACTTCTGGGTATTTATATAAAAAAACAACAAAAACAGCGCTTCCCTGGTGGCGCAGTGGTTGAGAGTCCGCCTGCCAATGCAGGGGACACGGGTTTGTGCCCCGGTCCGGGAAGATCCCACATGCTGCAGAGTGGCTGCGCCCGTGAGCCATGGCCGCTGAGCCTGCGCATCCAGAGCCTGTGCTCCGCAACGGGAGAGGCCACAACGGTGAGAGGCCCGCGTACCGCAAAAAAAAAAAACAAACAATAAAAACACTAATTCACAAAGATATATTCACCCTCCCCATGTTTACTGCAGCATTATTTACAATAGGCACAATATGGAAACAAACTACGTGTACACAAATGGATGAATGGATAAAGAGAATGTGATACATATAGATATGAGTCAGCCACAAAAAGAGTGAAATCTTGGGCTTCCCTGGTGGCGCAGTGGTTGAGAATCTGCCTGCTAATGCAGGGGACACGGGTTCGAGCCCTGGTCTGGGAAGATCCCACATGCCACGGAGCAACTGTGCCCGTGAGCCGCAACTACTGAGCCTGCGCGTCTGGAGCCTGTGCTCCGCAACAAGAGAGGCCGCGATAGTGAGAGGCCCGCGCACCGCGATGAAGAGTGGCCGCCGCTTGCCACAACTAGAGACAGCCCTCGCACAGAAACGAAGACCCAACACAGCCAGAAAAATAAATAAATAAACAAATGTGGGGTTTAAAAAAAAAAAATTTTTTAAAAAAAGTTTCTTAAAAAAAAAAAAGAGTGAAATCTTGCCAATTGCAGTGACATGAATAGACTTTGGGGGCATTATGCTAAGTGAAGGAAGTCAGAGAAACAAATACTGTAAGATCTCACAGACTCTTAAAAAACAAACCCAAGTTCATTGACAGAACAGATCACAGTTGCCAGAGGTGAGGAGGGGGTGGGGATGGATGAAGTGAGTCAACAGGTACAAACTCCGGTTATAAAATAAGTCATGAGGATGTATTGTACAGCACGGTGGCTATATAACCTGGTATTAGTTTCAGGTATATAACATAATGATTCGATATTTGTATATATTTTGAAGTGATCACCACAATAATTTATTTATCTAAACTTTCATTGAACTATTTATTTCTATCTTATTCTTAACTTCCAAGACCTCTTGTTCATTCTCTGATTATCACTTTAACATAGCACTTGATTCTTATTTTGTGAATAAAACAAAACATTCCATGAACTAAGACATTAATGATAGTTTTAAAGTGTGTCTGTTTCCTCCAGATGCCTTTTCTGTTGTTCTTCTTCTTGTTGCTAAGGCCCTTTATAATAGAGATTCTCCTGAAATGTCTAGGGATTCTGGTTCTCCTTTCTTATTTTAGAGTAAGACTGCTCTGTGTAGATGGAAGAGCCTTACGAATGTTTAACGAGTAGAACCCAGACATTTTGGGGATGCGGGGACCTATCAGATCTATTGGCATTTCTCTGAGGTTGAATGGCTTCCTTAGAGTGGATTCTTCCAAATCTGGACTACAGGAGTGTGAAAGCCTGCAGAGGTAATGAGGCCAAGGGTGTCCCCAGTTAGTACACAGCCCTATCTTCTGTCATCTTATGAACTAAAGCCCAGAGTTCACCTTCTCCAGGGAATAAACCTCCCATGTTCCACCAGGTAGGGAAGGGCAGCGTCTGGCTCTGTAAAGTTGAAGAAAGGATCTGGGAACACAGCTATAATCCTTCTATTCAAATCTACCTCCCAGCCATCAGAGGTACCCAGAACCTCCAATTCCTGAGTCTCTGGGGTTCTGAGGTGTGACTAGGCTATATTCTTCTGCCCTTCCCACCACTTCCCATCATATGTAGAAGGTTGGGTCTCAGCCTCATCCAGTTTGCTATGTCAGTTACCATTCATCCATCCTCTTTCCATCTTCCAAAACTTTGTGGGTGTTTCTTCCCTGCTGTGGGAGCCTAACCTGTTTTTGTCCCTTATAGGCTGCCATCCTCTGTAGTCCTTTACTATCATCTTAGTAAAGTTTCCGGAGGGACGAAATCTAAGTGGTGTATTCCAGCAGTCCCCAAACATTTTGGCACCAGGGACCGGTTTCCTGGAAGACAATTTTTCCATGGGCGCGGGGTTGGGGGGGGAAGGGGATGGTCCAGGCGGTAACGTGAGCAATGGGGAGCGGCAGATGAAGCTTCACTCACTGTCCACCGCTCACCTCCTGCTGTGCGGCACGGTTCCTAACAGGCCACGGACCAGTACTGGTCCGCGGCCTGGGGGTTGGGGACCCCTGGTATATTCAAGCCACCATGCTACACTATAGAGCACCACAGAGCTGTGTATTCCTCCCTGGGCGTGCCATGTTTTCATCTGCATCCCCAGCTCTGATCTTGCTATTCCCTTTCCTACTTGTCTATATGTGTCTCCTCTCTTTAATTTTCTAACCCTTAATGGGCCTTCAAGATTAAGCTTCTGCATCATCTCAAGCAGGAAACCTTCCCAGATCCTCCCTGTACATACTGTGTATGTGTCTGGCCTGACATACCCACATAGACCACGATGTGCTGGATTGACCTGCTTGCACATCTGTCTCCCTCCCCAGACAAGAGTATGTAGGCAAGGACTACCTTAGCCAATGTTCTGCCTCTAGTGTGGGGAAAACCATCTGGTACATAACATGTGCTCACTGATATTGTTCAACTGACCCATTTCCACTAAGCTCCACGTTGGAAGCATCTTCATTCTCACAGGACTACAAAAATAACAGCTCTGTTTATTTGCCAACATCCAAATAAGAAAGGCTAATCAGAGAGCACCAGGAAATGAAAACAGCCAGATGTTTTTGAGAGCAAAAGTCCAGGAACACAAAATAGCTTCCAACAGGGGTGATGTATGTTTTCCTAGTGATTCAAAATGAATATATGCTTATTAGGCAGAGAGAGAGATTTAACAGTTTTCTCAGCTAATGCTGCAATTTTAAATTCATTTAAGGTAATTTTCCTTATCTTGAATCTATTTTTCTCAGTAACCAGGATACTTAACTGATTTGTACAAAATGCATTTGAAAAAGAAATAATCTACTCTAAGCAAGGGCACACTGCAAATGAAAGAAAGAGAGACACCACAAATCTAACAGAAGATGAAGCATCTGTTTGAAAAGCCAAGGAGGACTACTGCCTAGAAAATAGGATATTTTCCCCCAGCATCTTGGTTTTCCCACCAATCTCTCTTCTCTCTTTCACAAGGAGAAAACAAATAATTCTTAAATCTGAGGGCACAGAACAAAGACGTCTCATAAACCAACCAAGACACAAACAAACTGTTTCAAAGGTAAGAATCTCAAACAAAAATTGTAAGTTGAAACAATCACAGGATGTACTCTTTCACCTACCAGCTGGGAAAAGCATTATTTAAATGCTAGTACCCAGTTTGGGAAGGGTCTAGTAAAGTTCTAATAGGAGCAGAAACTTCTATAAACTTTCTGGAGGAAAATATCGCTATATGTATCTAGGGCCTCCAAAAGTACTCCTACAATGTGATCTAAGGATTACACCTTTAGAAGTGTGGATTAAGAAAGTAAATATCAAATCAATATACATAAAGATTTGAGTGGGGAGATATCCATCCAAGTGTTATTTATAATAATGAAAATTTTAAAATAAATTTTTATTTATAAAAATGAAAATTTATTTTATAAAAATTATAAATATTTATAATGTTATAAATATTTCATATTTCTAATAATGAAAATTTGGAAATAATCTAGATTTCTAACAATGAAAATAATGATCATAACTAATAACATCAGAAAATGCTCATGAAATAATAAATGAAAAAGAGGATAAATGAAACACACCATATGCTCATAATCTGTATAGAAAATAGACTCAAAGACAAAATACTAGTATTTTACTAGTCACCACCTCTAGGTAATGAGATCATGTTGATTTTTAAATTTTTACTTAAAAATTTTTTGTATCACGGACCTTTCTCTATGCTTCTGTATTATTTTATAAAAATTAAAAATTCTTATTTAGCTCTATTTATTTTCATAATCAATAGTACTATTTATTGATTATGGAGGAGACGAGATAAAAGCCCCTCCACTAGTTACAAGTAACACAAGAAAATGTCACAGACACGGGTCTACGCCCAGCCATCTGATAAAGCAAGCGCCTCTGAGTGACTGAATCAGAACTTACTTGGTGGGACGATAATCCGGAATGGAACGATCCAGTGAAATTTTTTCACTGAGGTAGGAATTGTAGCCATACTTCTCATGGGGTCCCTTGGCTTTCTCTTCTTCAGCCGGGGAAAGGGTAGCAGGAAGGCCCCCTTTGCCCCGCCCACCATAACCTTCAATGAGCCCAAGGGATTTAGATAAACCTAGAAAAAGGAGGGGGAGAAAAAGAATTATTTGAAAATCACCATACGAGGATATGCCACTCAGGCTCAGATATAGCTTCAGTGGAAATTTTAACATTACCTGTCACAGAAAAAATTATGTTCTCGATTTACTGATATCAGAATATGTCCTGAACACATTTCAATTGAGAGGGAGGTCAGAGCAACTGTGAGGTGTGGGGTGAAGGCTGGTCACCCATGAAGAGCCTCTCCCTCCTTTTGGGAAATGGGGTGGATGGCAGGGGCGGTCTATAAAAGGGAGAGACTGCCAAAAGCAGGGGACACGTGGACCAAGAAAGACACACAAAATGGGACAGAACTCGGGCTGTCATCCCTGCCTGATTTCCTTTCTTCACGATCAATTACCACAAGGCTAGATATTCCAGCAGATGCGCAGTACAACACAGAAAAGGCAGCAATAAGGAACTTCCAGACTGCAGGTGTTTTTGCTTCATTTGAACAGAGAATAATATACAGATTGATTTTATCATGAGTTTAAAGTGTGTAACCATCTGCCACCGTTCTATACCTAATGGTTTTATTTAAATCTCATTTAAATGGCAAAAAGGAAATACAAAATGTTTGAGAATAAATCACAGAGAAGAAAAACCCATAAGGGTGATAACCGTGCCCAGAAGAGTAGAAGGCCTTGGGAACAAGCCTCATTGAGCAACTGCACGTTCCCAGGATGGTGGTAGCTTTATACCTATTGTTCCATTAAACGATAGACAGCTTGATGGGCAATTTTTAAATCCTACAGTTATGGGAGGTTTTACTTCTCGGCTTGAAAACTCTTGCTGTTAAGGGCTCTCATTCTCTTTTGCTATTTCAAATGCCCAAGCTACCCTGTTCACCGTCAGGCATGTGCACACACACACCCCACTTCCTGCCACGGGCAGGAAGACCATGGACCAGAGATGTAAAAAGCATCCTCAGCTTTCATGGAGGGCAGACCACAAAGCCTAGGAGGACCACAAACTCCCAGGAAGGCATCCTCAAGTAAGTCAAAGGCCAGTAAATCTGCTCCAGTCACAGGATGCTCCTCCACCCCATAATGGCAACACCTGGATTCCGTTTCCTGCTTCTCTGAAAATAAAAATTTATTTTCTGTGATATAAAATCAAAAAGGAAAGGTTCAGCAAGCATCTCAGGATTGGTCTCAAGTGAACATCATTTTGCTACCTGGGAATCATTTCCACCGTCCATGGTGTTTTTCGGGAACCCTGACATCTTTTCTGCCCTCCACCAGCCCAACAGAGGAACCATCAACTGAGAACTGGATTACTCCAACACTTCCTGGTGACAGGAGGTGACCTGCTTCCTGGCCTTTAATCTCTCATGCCACATCACCGTGCACCAACCATTCCAATAACATCACCTTCACTGTGCTCCAAAATCTGTAAGGACTCGTCCCAGGTCAAGTACAGACACCTGTGTTGGATTTTAAAATCACTCCCGATAGGACATTACTAGTGGGAATGCACAACGGTGCGGCTACTTTGGAAAATAGTTTGGCAGTTCTTCAAAATGCTAAGCGTAGTTTTACCATCTGATCCAGCAGTTCCATTTTTTACCCTAGAGAAATGAAAAGATATGCCCACTTGAAAACTTGTACACAAATGTTCATAGAAGCATTATTCATATTAGCTGTGTCTATCAACGGATACGTGAATAAAACAAAATGCGGTACATCCACGCAATGTGATATTATCTGGCAATAAAAAAACTATCTTTTTTAAAAAGTAAAGATCTTCCTCAACTTACAAAAGAGTTACATCCCGATAAACCCATCATAAGTTGAAAATATCGTAAGTTGAAAATGCATTTAAACCATCTAACCTACCAAACATCACAGCTTAGCCTAGCCTCCCTTAAACGTGCTCAGAACACTTACCTACAGTTGGGCAAACTCATTCTAACACAAAGCATGCTTTATAATAAAGAGTGCTGAATATCTCATGGAATTTATTGAATACTGTACTGAAAGTGTAAAACAGAATGGTTGCATGGGTACAAAATGGTTGTAAATGTGTTGGCGGTTTACCTTCACGTTACGTGACTGACTGGGCGCTGTGGCTCGCTGCCACTGCCCAGCATCATAAGACAGTACCGTACTGCATATTGCTGGCTCAGGAAAAGATCAAAATTCAAAGTATGGTTTCTACTGAATGCTTATCACTTTTGTACCATCATAAAGTCAAAAAAATCATAAATCGAACCACTGTAAGTCAGAGACTGTCCGTAGTGATATATACAACATGAGTGAACCTTGAAAACATGCCGAAGAAATAATGCTGGACAGGAAAGACCACATACTGTATGGTTCTGTTTACCTGAAATGCACAGAATAGGCACATCTATAGAGATAGAAAGTAGATCTGTATCTGCTTAGGGTGGTGGGTATTTGGGGAGGGAATGGGGAGTGACTGCTAACGCGTATCGAGTGTCTTTTTTGGGCGATGGAAATGTTCCGGAAATAGAGTGTGGTGATGTTTGCACAACTTTGTGAATATACTAAAAGCCACTAAATTGTACACGTTCAGTGGATGAATGATATCATGTGAAAAAAATCTCAATAAAGCTATTTTTAAAAACCCACTTATGATAGACAATTCTATTTCCAGCAAGATGGAAGGCTAAAACAACAGGAAAACTTTCCAATAAACTACCTAGAAATTCTGAATGAAAACTTTTTTAATACTGTAAATGCATAGCTGAGCTTGCAATAAGTTAAAGGAAACACCCAGAGGTAAGTT
Organism: Orcinus orca; assembly: GCF_937001465.1. Lineage (NCBI taxonomy): Eukaryota > Metazoa > Chordata > Mammalia > Artiodactyla > Delphinidae > Orcinus > Orcinus orca. Next base: position 74,648,264 of record NC_064574.1, read on the forward strand.
ATAATCAGAGCTGAGACTATCTGCTGGGATGGGGTGAAGGATGCATTGCTCATTAACTAAAGGCTGGCGTTTTGGAGCTCAAACGTGCACAGAATACGAGACCTTTTGTACGCCTTAAATGTTTCATAATTTCTAGTTATGAAGGTACTGAGTTGATCAGTGGCCCCCTGTCTACTCTGAACCTATGAGTATGACCTTATTTGGAAACAGGGGTTTTGCATATGTAATCAAATTAATATAACTGGTGTACTCATATGAGAAAAATTTAGAGATAGAAACACAGATACACAGAGGGAAGAAGGTCATTTGACAACAGATATTGAAGGATATAGCTGCAAGCCAAGCAATGCCCAGGATTGCTAACAACTCCCAGAAGCCAGGAAAAGGAAAGGGAGGATTACTTCCCAGACCCTTCAGAGAAAGCATGGCTCGGCCAACATCTTGATTTCAGAATTCTAGCCTCAAACTGTGAGAGAAAAAATTTCCGTTGTTTTAAACCATCAAGATTATGGTAATTGGTTATAGTAACTACACAAAATGAATACAATCAATATTAAAAAAACAGAGTGGAATTGGATAAAGAAAATATAGACCATGACAATACTAACCAAAAGAAAGCTGGAATCGCTCTATAAACATCAGATAAAAACAGACTTTAGGGCAAACAGCCTTATGGGGATGAAGAAGGTCGTTACATAATGATAAAAGTAGCAATCCACCAGAAGCTCTTAGGAATAACAAACTGCCAAGCACCTAACAACATAGCTTCAAATCACATAAAGCAAAAATGGACCACGTTACAAGAAGAAATGAACAAATCCACAATCATAGTGGGAAATATTAACACATCTCTCAGTACTGAACAGATAAGGACAAAAATTGAGCAAAGATACGGTAGAACTGAACAACAAAATTAAGATGTTTGATCTAATGGACATTGTACCTGACTTTCTAATAATCGTACATTCTCTACAAGAGTATATGGAACATTTAAACAATTGACAGGCCACAAAAAAGTCTCAACCTAGCTTACAGATCATCTTTGAACATAAAGCAATAAAAAACAGAAGCCAACAATAAAAGACCACAAAGGATTCACACATTTGGGCAGTTTTAAAAGACTTCTAAAACAAATATGGGTCAAATAATTAATCATATTGCCATTAGAAGTTACATGAAACTAACAGAACATGAAACAGTACATCTCAAAGCTTGTAGGATCGTGCTAATGCAATACTTGGAAGTAACTATATAAATGCGTATATTAAGGGGGGGAAAGGAAGAACTGATAATTAATAAGGTAAGCATATAACCCAAGGAATTAGAAAAAAAAAGAGAGGAAGCCCAAAGAAAGCAATAATAAACAAAAGAACAAAAACTAATGAAACAAAAGAAAGACATCAAGTAAGAAAGGAGTAACAGGGAAGGATGGAGAGAGAGGAAGGAAGGAAGAAAGGAAGGAACGAAGGGAGGGAGGGAGGGAGGAAAGAGAGAGAGAGAAACTAAAAGAAAAAAAGATGGGTGGGAGGAAATAACCTCAGCAAGACTGGGGATAAAAAGAGATAGAGAGAAGGTACATGGTCCCTTCAGGGAGGACTTATCTATTCATCACAGTAAACACAGTGCCTAGGTCCCCCAATATTTTTAAGCGTTCAGGAAGATGTTTAAATTTCTTTTAAAATCAGAAAGACACAGTTATCAAATAAGATTTTTAATACTCTTTTTTAAATTGTTGTTTTATTGTTTTTCTGTGAAGGCCAAAGTGCTTAGGGCCACAAGATTCATTATGCAGCCTTGGTTCCCTTGAGGTTAGATTTTATCTGTACGTGACAAGGTACCTAAAGCATGGAGAAGGAAAGTAACATGATCTGAGGCACAATTTACAATTTTTACCTAGAAGGTAGATAGCACAAGGACAGACCCCAGGCACTAGCAGTAAGGCCAACTACCATTTACTGAGCATCTGTTGCGTGCTGGGAAGCACCCTGCTAAGTGCTTGACATATATTCTATCACTGTTTCATCTAATCTTTTGAAAACCTCATGAGGAAGGTATGATAATGATCTCTGTTTGACAAATAAGGACACTGAATCTGAGAACGTGGTAACTTTGTTAAGCTTCTGCAGCTGTTAAAGGAAGATGAGACCTGAGTTCTGGATATAGTTAGAGATACAAGGGAGGATAAAACCTGGTCTCTGTGACAGATAAGGAGACTAGTTCTGGAGCTGTTGCAGTAGCCCAGACCAGGATAGAAGAGGCATCATGTTAAGGTATGAGGGGTGGTGATCAAAAAGAGAGGAGAGATTTGAGAAACATTTAAGAGATATCATCACAAGGCAGGAGACAGACACGAGTTAGGGTGAGAGAGAAGGAATGAGTGAGCTTGGGGTTTCCAGCGAGAGGACTGAGTGGCAATATCACTCACAAAACAGGGCACACAGAAGAAAGTACGAGAAGATGCATTCTACTCTCTACATGTGGTATGTGGAGCATTCATGGGACATTCAGATAGGATCATATGTCCAGTGGGGAGCTGAAACACGTGGGCATGGAAGTTCAGAAGGTAGAGGAGGCCCAAAACATGAACCCTGGCACCTATCAGTTTGGAGGGGAACGTAGCCATTGTAAGGAGTGGGAGGGCCAAGATGTTGAGTAGCAAGAACAAAGAGACGATGCTCAGGAAGTGTTCTCTGACCACACGCCCTCTTATGCTTCCACCATATCTACAGGAGGAGTTGCATACTTTAGGATTTACTACTTCTGTACTCTGCATGCATGTTCTCTCACTGAAGCTTCCTTTGAAGCTCAAGACTTCAAGGAAGGCTTAAAAGGATGGAGAAACATCTCAATACCAACCAAGTGCTTAAACTTTCTGCTGTCTTCATAAATCCACTTGACCACTCTCTCCCCACCCACTGTTGACTGTTGTTTAGGCTTTAAATTTTTTAAATGCTTTTGTATCCATTTTTCTCTTAGGCAGGCAGGGTAGATATTACCATGATCACTTTAGAGATGAAAAAATGGAGGCTTAGAAGGATTAATTATTTGACCATCCAAAAGTAATGGAGACAGAATAAGACATTCCACCCAGCTCCAAACAAACACACAAATACTCCGCCCAGGAAATTTTGTGGGAAGGAAGAATCCAGTGTTCAAAATACAATGAAGAATGGTAAATAAATGGTAATACACTCATTAAAAAGGAATACTATACAGCAATGAGAATGACTTGCAGATAAACAGATAAATCTCATAGACTTCATGTAAAGAGCGAGCATCAAAAATGCACAGAATTGAGGGGCACCTTCAAGATGGCGGACAAGTAAGATGTGGAGATCACCTTCCTCCCCATAAATACATCAAAACTACATCTACATGTGGAACAACTCCTACAGAACACCTACTGAATGATGGAAGAAGACCTCAGACTTCCCAAAAGGCAAAAAACTCCCCACGTACCTGGGTAGGGCAAAAGAAAAAAGGAAAAACAGGGCTTCCCTGGTGGCACAGTGGTTGAGAGTCCGCCTGCCGATGCAGGGGACATGGGTTCGTGCCCCGGTCCGGGAAGATCCCCCATGCCGCGGAGCGGCTGGGCCAGTGAGCCGTGGCCACTGAGCCTGCGCGTCCGGAGCCTGTGCTCTGCAATGGGAGACGCCACAGCAGTGAGAGGCCCGTGTACCACAAAAAACAAAAAAACAACAACAAAAAAAGGAAAAACAGAGAAAAAAGAATAGGGACAGGACCTGCACCTCTGGGAGGGAGCTGTGAAGGAGGAAAAGTTTCCACACACTAGGAAGCCCCTTCACTGGTGGAGGCGAGGGTGGCAGGGCAGGGAAGCTTAGGAGCCAAAGAGGAGAGTGCAGCAACAGGGGTGCAGAGGGCAAAGCGGAAAGATTCCCACACAGAGGATCGGTGCCGACCGGCACTCACCAGCTCGAGAGGCTTGTGTGCTCACCCGGCGGGACGGGTTGGGGCTGGGAGCTGAGGCTCAGGCTTCAGAGGTCAGATCCCAGGGAGAGGACTGGGGTCAGCTGCATGAACACAGCCTGAAGGGGCTACTGTGCCACAGCTAGCCAGGAGGGAGTCCGGGAAAAGGTCTGGAACTACCGAAGAGGCAAGAGACCATTGTTTCAGGGTGTGCAAGGAGAGGAGATTCAGAGCCTAAACGAGCTCCAGAGACGGGCGCGAGCCGCAGCTATCAGCGTGGACACCAGAGATGGGCATGAGATGCTAGGGCTGCTACTGCAGCCACCAAGAAGCCTGTGTTCAAGCACAGGTCACTAACCACACCCCCCGGGAGCCTGTGCTGCCCGCCACTGCCAGGGTCCCGTGATGCAGGGACAACTTCCCCGGGAGAATGCACGGCACGCCTCAGGCTGGTACAACGTCATGCTGGCCTCTGCCGCCGCAGGCTCGCCCGGCATCCATACCCCTCCCTCCCCCAGCCTGAGTGAGCCAGAGCCCCCGAATCAGCGGCTCCTTTAACCCCATCCTGTCCGAGCAAAGAACAGATGCCCTCCGGCGACCTACATGCAGAGGCGGGGCCAAATCCAAAGCTGAGTCCCGGGAACTGTGCGAACAAAGAAGAGAAAGGGAAATTTCTCCCAGCAGCCTCAGGAGCAGCAGATTAAATCTCCACAATCCACTTGATGTACCTGCATCTGTGGAATACCTGAATAGGCAACGAATCAACCCAAAATTGAGGCGGTGGACTTTGAGAGCCACAGTAGACTGGGGGTTGGCTGTATGCGACTGACTGGTTTCTGGTTTTATGTTTATCTTAGTTTAGTATTTAGAGATGATTATCACTGGTAGATTTGTTTATTGATTTGGTTGCTCTGTTCCTTTTATATATACATTTTTTTTTCCTTTTTCTCTTTTTGTGAGTGTGTATGTGTATGCTTCTTAGTGTGATTTTGTCTGTATAGCTTTGCTTTTGCCATTTGTCCTAGGTTTCTATCTGGGGTTTTGGGGGGGTTTTTTTAAGTATAGTTTTTAGTGCTTGTTATCATTTGTGGATTTGTTTTTGATTTGGTTGCTCTCTCCTTTCTTTCTCTCTTTCTTTTTTTTAATTACTTTTCTATTTTTTATTTTTAATAAGTTTTTTCTATTTTAATAACTTTATTATTTTATTTATTTATTTTTCTTTTGTTCGTTCTTTTTTTTTTCTCCATTTTCTTCTGAGTCGTGTGGGTGACAGGGTCTTGGTGCTCTGGCCGGGTGTCAGGCCTGAGCCTCTGAGGTAGGAAAGCCGAGTTCAGGACACTGGTCCGCCAGACACCTCCTGGCCTCACGTAATATCAAACGGTGAAAGCTCTCCCAGAGATCTCCAACTCAATGCTAAGATGCAGCTCCACTCAATGACCAGCAAACTACAGTGCTGGACACCCTATGCCAAACAACTAGGAAGACAGGAACACAACCCCACCCATTAGCAGAGAAGCTGCCTAAAATCATAATAAGGTCAAAGACACCCCAAAACACACCACCGGACGTGGTCCTGCCCACCAGAAAGACAACATCCAGCCTCATTCACCAGAACACAGGCACTACTCCCCTCCACCAGGAAGCCTACACAACCCACTGAACCAACCTTAGCCACTGGGGGCAGACACCAAAAACAACGGGAACTACGAACCTGCAGCCTGCGAAAAGGAGACCCCAAACACAGTAAGTTAAGCAAAATGAGAAGACAGAGAAACACATAGCAGATAAAGGAGTGAGGTAAAAACCCACCAGACCAAAGAAATGAAGAGGAAATAGGCAGTCTACCTGAAAAAAGAATTCAAAGTAATGATAGAAAAGATGATCCAAAATCTTGGATATAGAATGGAGACAATACAAGAAACGTTTAACAAGGACCTAGAAGAACTAAAGAGCAAACAAACAATGATGAACAACACAATAAATGAAATTAAAAATTCTCTAGAAGGAAACAGTAGCAGAATAACTGAGGCAGAAGAACGGATAAGTGACCTGGAAGATAAAATAGTGGAAATAACTACTGCAGAGCAGAAAAAAGAAAAAAGAATGAAAAGAATTGAGGACAGTCTCAGAGACCTCTGGGACAACATTAAACACACCAACATTTGAATTATAAGGGTCCCAGATGTAGAAGAGAAAGAAAAAGGGACTGAGAAAATATTTGAAGGGATTACAGTTGAAGACTTCCCTAATATGGGAAAGGAAATAGTCAATCAAGACCAGGAAGCACAGAGAGTCCTATACAGGGTAAATCCAAGGAGAAACATGCCAAGACATATTCATCAAACTATCAAAACTTAAATGCAAACAAAAAATATTAAAAACAGCAAGAGAAAAGCAACAATTAACATAAAAGGGAATCCCCATAAGGTTAATAGCTGATCTTTCAGCAGAAACTCTGCAAGCCAGAAGTGAGTGGCAGGACATATTTAAAGTGATGAAAGGGAAAAACCTACAATCAAGATTACTCTACCCAGCAAGGATCTCATTCAGATTCAACGGAGAAATTAAAACCTTTACAGAAAAGCAAAAACTAAGAGAATTCAGCACCACCAAACCAGCTCTACAACAAATGCTAAAGGAACCTCTCTAGGCAGGAAACACAAGAGAAGGAAAAGCCTTACAATAACAAACCCAAAGGAATTAAGAAAATAGTAATAGGAACATATATATCAATAAGTACCTTAAATGTAAATGGATAAAATGCTCCAACCAAAAGACACAGACTGGCTGAATGGATGCAAAAATAAGACCCGTATATATGCTGTCTACCAGAGACCCAATTCAGACCTAGGGACACACACAGACTGAAAGTGACAGGATGGAAAAAGATATTCCAAGCAAATGGAAATCAAAAGAAACCTGGAGTAGCAACTCTCATATCAGACAAAATAGAATTTAAAATAAAGACTATTACAAGAGACAATGAAGGACACTACGTAATGATCAGGGGATAAATCCAAGAAGAAGATAATAACAATTGTAAATATTTATACACCCAGCATAGGAGCACCTCAGTACATAAGGCAAATGCTAACAGCCATAAAAGGGGATCTCAATAGTAACACAATCATAGTAGGGGACTTTAACCCCCCCCTTTCACCAATGGACAGATCATCCAAAATGAAAATAAATAAGGAAACACAAGCTTTAAATGATACATTAAACAAGATGGGCTTAATTGATATTTACAGGACATTCCATTCAAAACAGCAGATTACACTTTCTTCTCAAGTGCTCATGGAACATTCTCCAGTATAGGTCATATCTTGGGTCACAAATCAAGACTTGGTAAATTTAAGAAAATGGAAATCGTATCAAGTATTTTTTCTGACCACAACTCTATAAGACTAGATATAAATTACAGGAAAAAATGTGTAAAAAATACAAACACATGGAGGCTAAACAATACACTACTAAATAACCAAGAGATCACTGAGGAAATCTGGTGGGGGTGGGGGTGGGGGTGGGGGTGGGGGTGGGGGTGGGGGTGGGGGTGTGATAAACTGGGAGATTGTGACTGACACATATACACTAATATGTGTAAAATGGATAACTAATAAGAACCTGCTGTGTAAAAAAATAAAGAAAAATCAAAAAATACCTAGAAACAAATGACAATGAAGACCCAAAACCTATGGGATGCAGCAAAAGCAGTTCTAAGAGGGACGTTTACAGCAATACAATCCTACCTCAAGAAAGAAGAAACATCTCAAATAAACCACCTAGCCTTACACATAAAGCAATCAGAGAAAGAAGAACAAAAAACCCCCAAAGTTAGCAGAAGGAAAGAAATCATAAAGACAAGATCAGAAATAAAAGAAAAAGAAATGAAGAAAACAAGAGCAAAGATCAATAAAACTAAAAGCTGGTTCTTTGGGAAGATAAACAAAATTGATAAACCATTAGCCCGACTCGTCAAAAAAAAAAGGGAGAAGTCTCAAATCAACAGAAATAGAAATGAAAAAGGAGAAGTAACAACTGACAATGCAGAAATACAAAGGATCATGAGAGATTACTACAAGCAACTATATGAAGAAACGGACAAATTCTTAGAAAAGCACAACCTTCTGAGACTGAACCAGGAGGAAATAGAAAATATAAACAGACCAATCACAAGCACTGAAATTGAGACTGTGATTAAATATCTTCCAACAAACAAAAGCCCAGGACCAGATGGCTTCACAGGCAAACTCTATCAAACATTTAGAGAAGACCTAACACCTATCCTTCTCAAACTCTTCCAATATATAGCAGAGGGAGGGACACTCCCAAACTCCTTCTACAAGGCCACCATCACCCTGACACCAAAACCAAAGATGCCACAAAAAAAGAAAACTACAAGCCAATATCACTGATGAACACAGATGCAAAAATCCTCAACAAAATACTAGCAAACAGAATCTAACAGCACATTAAAAGGATCATACACCATGATCAAGTGGGGTTTGTCCCAGGAATGCAAGGATTCTTCAATATACGCGAATCAACCAATGTGATACACCATATTAACAAACTGAAGAAGAAAAACCATATGATCATCTCAATAGATTCAGAAAAAGCTTTTGACAAAGTTCAACATCCATTTATGATAAAAACTCTCTAGAAAGTGGGCATAGAGGGAACCTACCTCAACATAATAAAGGCCATATATGACAAACCCACAGCCAACATCGTTCTCAATGGTGAAAAACTGAAACCATTTCCACTAAGATCATGAACAAGACAAGGTTGCCCACTCTCACCACTACTGTTCAACATAGTTTTGGAAGTTTTAACCACAGCAATCACAGAAGAAAAAGAAATAAAAGGAATCCAAACCAGAAAAGAAGAAGTAAACTGTTACTGCTTGCAGATGAATGATAGTATACATAGAGAATCCTAAAAATGCTACCAGAAAACTACTAGAGCTAATCAATGAATTTGGTAAAGTAGCAGGATAAAAAATTAATGCACAGAAATCTCTTGCATTCCTATACACTGATGACAATAAACCTGAAAGAGAAATTAAGGGAACACTCCCATTTACCATTGCAACAAAAAGAATAAAATACCTAGGAATAAACCTACCTAAGGAGACAAAAGACCTGTATGCAGAAAATTATAAGACACAGATGAAAGAAATTAAAGATGATACAAACAGATGGAGAGATAGACAATATTCTTGGATTGGAAGAATTAACATTGTGAAAATGACTATACTACCCAAAGCAATCTACAAATTCAGTGCAATCTCTATCAAACTTTCATTGACATTTTTCACAGAACTAGAACAAAAAATTTCACAATTTGTATGGAAACACAAAAGATTCCGAATAGCCAAAGCAAAGAAAAAATGGAGCTGGAGGAATCGGGCTCCTGGACTTCAGACTATACTACAAAGCTACAGTAATCAAGACAGTATGGTACTGGCACAAAAACAGAAATATAGATCAATGGAACAGGATAGGAAGCCCAGAGATAAACCCACGCACATATGGTCACCTTATCTTTGATAAAGGAGGCAAGAATATACAATGGAGAAGACAGCCTCTTCAATAAGTGGTGCTGGGAAAACTGGACAACTACATGTAAAAGAATGAAATTAGAACACTCCCTGACACCATACACAAAAATAAACTCTAAATGGATTAAAGACCTAAATGTAAGGCCAGACACTATAAAACTCTTAGAGGAAAACATAGGCAGAACACTCTATGACATAAATCACAGCAAGATCCTTTTTGACCCATCTCCTAGAGAAATGAAAATAAAACCAAAAATAAACAAATCGGACCTAATGAAACTTAAAAGCATTTGCACAGGGCTTCCCTGGTGGCACAGTGGTTGAGAGTCTGCCTGCCGATGCAGGGGACACGGGTTCGTGCCCCGGTCCGGGAAGATCCCACATGCCGCGAAGCGGCTGGGCCCGTGAGCCATGGCCGCTGAGACTGCGCGTCCGGAGCCTGCGCTCCGCAACGGGAGAGGCCACAGCAGTGAGAGGCCCGCGTACCGCAAAAAAAAAAAAAAACAAGAAAGAAAAAAAAGCATTTGCACAAAAAAGGAAACCATAAACAAGACTAAAGGATAACCCTCAGAATGGGAGAAAATATTTGCAAATGAAGCAACTGACAAAGGATTGATCTCCAAAATATACAAGCAGCTCATGCAGCTCAATATCAAAAAAAAACAAACAACCCAATCCAAAATGGGCAGAAAACCTAAATAGACATTTTTCCAAAGAAGACATACAGATGGCCAAGAGGCACATGAAAGGATGCTCAATATCACTAATCATTAGAGGAATGCAAATCAAAACTACAGTGAGGTATCACCTCACACCGGTCAGAATGGCCACCATCAAAAAATCTGAAAACAATAAATGCAGGTGAGGGTGTGGAGAAAAGGGAACCCTCTTGCACTGTTGGTGGGAATGTAAATTAATACAGCCACTGTGGAGAACAGTATGGAGTGTCCTCAAGAAACTAAAAATAGAAATACCATACAACCCAGCAATCCCACTGCTGGGCATATACTCTGAGAAAACCATAATTTAAAAAGAGCCATATACAATAATGTTCATTGCAGCTCTATTTACAACAGCCAGGACATGGAAGCAACCTAACTATCCATTGACAGATGAATGGATAAAGAAGATGTGGCACATATATACAATGGAATATTATGCAGCCATAAAAAGAAACGAAATTGAGTTATTTGTAGTGAGGTGGATGGACCTAGAGACTCATACAGAGTGAAGTAAGTCAGAAAGTAAAAAACAAATACCGTATGCTAACACATATAAATGGAATCAAAAAAAAAAAAAAGCTTCTGAAGAACGTAGGGGCAGGACAGGAATAAAGATGCAGACATAGAAAATGGATTTGAGGACACAGGGAGGGGGAAGGGTAAGCTGGGATGAAGTGAGAGAGTGGCATGGACATATAAACACTACCAAATGTAAAACAGATAGCTAGTGGGAAGCAGCCACATAGCACAGGGAGATCAGCTCGGTGCTTTGTGACCACCTAGGGGGGTGGGATAGGGAGGGTCGGAGGGAGATGCAAGAGGGAGGGGATATGGGGATATATGTATATGTATAGTTGATTCACTTTGTTACAGAGCAGAAACTAACACAGCATTGTAAAGCAATTATACTCCAATAAAGATGTTTAAAAAATGCATAGAATTCCATTTATACAAAGTTTCAAAAAGTAATCAAAATATAGTTTAGAAATAAAAATCTATGTACTGAAACTATAAACAGCAGTAAAAAAGAGCATCGATTATGATGGGAGAAGGACACCCAAAGGACCTGGTAAGGCTCCATTGTAAAGCTGGGAGGGAGACACGGCTAGTATTCATTATATAATTATCACCTGACACATATGTGATATATATGATGTGGGAAATATTACATAATTTTAGAAGATGATAAAGAGACTACTGACAGTGGGTTTTTCTCCTCGTTTTGTCTGCTTTTGATCATTCACCCTGGGTTTCCCTTTTCCCTCCCCAATATTTGCAGCCTCTTCTCAAAAGCCAGAAACTCAGCCTTCTGCGGTTTTCTTGCCAGAATGGAGCCCAAGGGTCAAGAAGAGAGACTGCCCAAATGGAGCAGGATTGACCTTCAACTTAACCAAGCCGCTTCGGTGGAAAACATCTGATTCTTCCTCTTATTTCATCTGTGCACACCTTTTTCTCCCCTTGACAATACAGCATTTCTTTTGTCCAGTCTAAATAGATAGCTTCCAATCCCAGGTCATAAAATGCCACCTCGGAGCTAAAATGCATCTCAGCTGTGTTTGCCCAGCATGCTCCCATGGACAGCCTTTCCAATGCAGGCAGAGGGGCCAGGGAGGGAATTTATTACAAAATGGCATAGGAATTAAGTCTAGGAATGCAGGCTAATCCTACCAAGGACACATGGGGAAAACCACCTCCCAAGTGAGATTTTTTTTCCCTTTCTGTGGCATTATTTCTTCCATCATGAAAGGCACCCACTTAGCAGCCTCAAAAAAGATCATTCCTCAGAGTGCAATGTGACAACTATGAATTATATATTTTGTGGTCCATGTGTTCCATTTTCCCCCCAATTGAATCTGCCAGAAAGGTTCAACAAAGCAGCAAAAATTTTCACTTGCATTTTAATGTGCTTACTTAGCAGGTCCCAGAGACTGCTGGCAACAATAAATAACAGTTCGAGTTCACCAACAAGACTCAAGTTGGTCCTTACTTAGCTGGGAGAAGATGCCACTGGGACAAGCTGGGATGACTCCATGCACCCAGGGAACCTTCTTTTCTGAAAGTGCCCTTTGCTTTTTGGCCAGAAGCAACTGTAGCTGCTGCAGACTGATATGAACGTGTAGGCATGGAAGTTGCAATTGGCAAAGAGAAGGAGGGAAAGAGGGAAGAGAATGGGGTGGCTGCTTGGCCCAGGCCTGAGAGGACTCGGCATTGCCTTCTTCTCCCTCAAGAGGCGCTGCCTCTTGAGTTACTGTAGCTGAAGACCACAAAGCCAAGGGATGCTATTGGCAAGAAGTTGAAGGTAAGGAAGAAGGAAGGACAAATTGAGGTCAGCCATCCCATAGCACCTCTACTGAATATTCTTCATGTTTCTCTCCACCCTTTTTCTCTGCTTTATGCCCCAGGAGACAGACCTATTTAGACAGCATCATGGGTTCCCTTGCCTTCTGGCTTTGGGTTGGGCTCAACCACCAGGAGCTGCCTTGAGGAAACTGATGGACAAGAAGAGAGAGAGGTTGGGGTATTTATCCCCCAGCTCCCTCCCGACCAGGTATGGTTTGGTAGAGGCTGCATGCTACCATGGCACAGCTGTGTTCAGGCAGGTATCTCCTAGGGTTAGCCTAGGCTTAGAGCTAACCCCGTGTTCTGTTAACCTCTCCCTCTTCCTGCCCCTTTAGGAATTGGCATGGCAACTGCTTCCTCCTCTGTTCCTAGCCTTGGAGTAATTCACCATGCCTTGTCATTCCTTGCTGATTTCTCTTAACTCTGCCCAAACCTTTGTAAATGTTTTGCTAAAATCCCTTTAATCACCCCTTCTGAGTGTGCCACTTGTTTCTTGCTGGGATCCTGACAGATACAGCATCTTACCTGTCCCGTAGGAGGGCTTCTCCTATGGTTCCACGTCTAGGTACTTAATGGCAGGGATGTGGTCATCCCAGTGCCTGACCCATAGAAAGGTCTTAAAAACGGCTGAGTATATATGGATGAGTAGGGATGAGATGTGAAGATTGAACTTGGAGCCATCTATTATAAAGTGATGTTGAGAAAGAAAAGTAAATACCCATGAGAAAAACATCTACTAGGAGAAGAGAAGAGGGATTACCACTACATACTATAGTATGTGTATATTCATAAAGAAAAAGAGAGTCCACACTGATGAATGTCACAGGGAAATCAAGCCTGAAAAGGGCCATTTGGTTTGGCAGTGAAAAGGGCCCTGGTAACCTTGAAGATGGCCATGCCAGTGACATTAAGTGCTTCCAGGGCAGTGTTTTGCATTCTGGCTATAACCAACCAGAGTATCAAATGTAAAAAACTTTCTATCTGTAAAAGCAACAACTATGACAGTACACTTAGACATAACTTTAACCAATAGGAGGAAAATTATAAAATTTTACTACATGGATAAAATGAGACATATATAAACTGGCAGAGGGAGACATGTTTCTTAATTAGAAGATGGAATGTTATGAAGATACCATTATTTCTTTTTAATGTACAGGTTTAATGTAATTCCAAATGGAATTTTTTTTCTGAAACATAACAAAAGGTTCTAAAATTAACCTAGAAGAACACAGAGGTAATAAAACTTAGATATTTTTCTAAAAGAAGAAAACTGAGGGGGGGGGCCTATCTGATATTAAGAAATAAAGCAATACTAATTAAAATGCTATGGTTAGGGAGGGTGGGAGGGAGGGAGATGCAAGAGGGAAGAGATATGGGGACATATGTATATGTATAACTGATTCACTTTGTTACAAAGCAGAGACTAACACACCATTGTAAAGCGATTATACTCCAATAAAGATGTTAAAAAAAAAAGTGCTATGGTGACTGAGAGGAAATTTACATAGATGCAGAGAGGTTAGAGCATAGATGCTCTAAACTATATATTCTTTTCTCAAATAGCCACCCAATTTTCCAAATATTAATTAATAAAAATAACCTCCACCTCTGAAATTTGAGAAATCCCCTTCTAGTGCAGTTGAGTCAACACCAAATTTCTGCAGGACACCTCACGTGGATGAGGAAGCAGCTTCATCTATCTCACACTGAGCCCAGGAGTCCCGAGGTCTCCTGGCTCGATAACTGCTCAGCAAGAATAAATCACTCTGCCCACCTCTGTCTTCGGTTTGGCCCAAGCTACAAAGGCTCCATGGCCAAGGTTGTAAGTCAGCTCGCAGCTACCTTCCCACCTCCCTGCATACAACTAATGACATCATTTTCTCCAGGGTCACAGTTTAAACTGACGAGTTTACAGATAACCAGCGTTATTCTTTCAGAAACAGGGACGCAACTCAAAACACACGCACACACTCCAGGGTAGAGACAGAAACAAAATGCAGTCTGGTGCCTCGTCAACCCATAAGGCTCCTCGTCCTCTTGGCAGCCACAGCCTAGTGTGGGGGAACCACACCCACCAACACAGACACACACAACGCACACACGCACGGACACACACACACACACACACACACAGCGAAAGAGCCCAGCATGTTGCATGGCCTTCTTCCGTTGGGAAAGCGTGTGTTGGGGGCTCTCTACAGAGGCCCCAACGCCTCCTGAAAGTCACAGCGTCCCAGGGAGATCCCACACGATGTCAAAGCATTTGGAAGCTGATAAAACTTAGAGACACTCAGGAAGTCACAGCCATAAGCTTAATAGTGAGCAGTAATTCCAGGCTTATTCCGGAATTCCATGTACACCTGGGAGGGTGAGGGGGCCTTCCCGAGGAAGCCAGCATGATCACAGAGACAGAGAGGAATGTGTGAAGAAGAGCCAGGAAGGGAGTTAACCTATCAGCTAGGAAAACACACTGAAAAGCTCTAATTATTAAGCTAGTGAGTACATACATATAATGGAACATTACTCAGCCATTTAACAAAGAACGAAATAATGCCATTTGCAGCGACATGGATGGACCTAGAGATTGTCATACTGAGTGAAGTAAGTCAGACAGAGACAAATATCATATGCTATCGCTCATATGTGGAATCTAAAAAACTGGTACAAATGAACTTATTTACAAAACAGAAATAGAATCCCAGGTGTAGAAAACAAACGTATGGTTACCAGGGGGAAAGTGGGGGAGGGATAAATTGGGAGACTGGGACTGACACATACCCACTACTATATATAAAAGAGATAACTAATAAGAACCTGCTGTATAGCACAGGGAACTCTATTCAATACTCTGTAATGACCTATGTGGGAATAGAATCTAAAACAACAGTAGATACATGTACATGTATGACTGATTCACTTTGCTGTACATTTGAAACTAACACAACATTGTAAATCAACTATACTCCAATAAAAATTACTTTAAAAAAGATAGTGAGATAATGAAAGAAGAAATGACAGGTGGATCAATGGAACAGAAAAGCTCATCCGGAAATACTGCCAAAAGAGAGAGTGGAAGCACCATTTTTGGATACAAATGTTAGTTTTACTGACAAATGTTCATTAGATACAAAGCATTATACTAGCACTTTATTACATATATATATAATATTAATGTTAAACATATGTGCTAACTATATAAATTGTGCTATATAATACATATTCACTTTATCTATCTAACTATAACATTTCAAATTCATTACTCAAAGGACCCCTGGTGCTAGTTTCTCACACCTTTGGACTCTGTTCCTCCTCTCCATCCCTTCTGCCGCCACCCAGATTCAAAAGCAAGCCATCTCTTCCTTGAGTTACTGTGGTCAACTCCTAACACTGTGTCTTGCAAAGTGAGCTTTCTAACATGCACATCTGACCACGAAGCTTAAAATTCATTAGTGCATTCCTTCTGCCTAAAAAAATCCAAAAACTGTCATGTAATGGACAAAGCCACTCACCAGCTGACTCCCTGCCCAGCCTCATCCTCCACCTTCCTCTCTGTTGCATCCTTTTAGCCACCCCACCCACTTCTGATGCTTCTAAGTAGCCACTGCCTCTCAGTGCCTCTGCCAGTCATCCTTGCTACTCAACACAACACTGCAAGTCCTTGCTGAGCGCTACCCAACCCAGAAAGTCAGATGCCGCTCCTGGGTAGAAATCTCAACCACAGCCTTGCTTCTATCCTATTATAGGTGTCCTTGACTGTTCACTCACAAGGGCACAGGCTTCTTGCAAACAGGGTGACATCTCTGTGTCTTACAGATAGCCTTGCTCACAGTAAGCACCTCATACGTGTTGTACACATGAAGGAATGGATGGATGAGCAACGCGAGTGAATAAATGAATGAGTAAGTGCATGGTAAGATGAGCTGACCAAATATATTACCACGTGCTAATGTTGATACAGAAATTTCCTGGGGACATGTCAGAAATGGGTAAACACTGCTTCATGAACTCATGTCAAATCCTTCTTGATTCCCCAGTTCATATATTAGTATGAAGATCTTGACTTCTGTGGACATCTGCATTATTATGCTGATTTTGACATTTTCTGCCCTGTATCCTCGGTGCTCCCCAGACATCATGTCCACGGGTTACGTCAGTCTTAATATCTTCAATGAGGGCATAAGAGTTCAAGTACATCAGTTGCTTCCTCGTGGAAGAGAACTGAGTAAATCATTCTCTAAGCCTAAGGCAAATAGTACACTTGGGTTCCGACTCACAATCTTGAGTTGGAAGGAAAGAGAGATCAACTCCGCCAGCACCCTGCCCCATCAAGTGCAGGAATTCCAGAGAGATGGCCACCCAGTTTGTACTGTGTTCCTCCAGGAATAATGAACTCACCACCTTGCAAGGCAAGGCATTCCTGGTTTACAGCTCAACTAGATAAAATTTCAAAAATGTTTAACTTGGAGTTTCAGTTCAAGATGGCAAGGTAGGAAGATCCTGAGCTCACCTCCTCCCATGGACACACTGAGTCTACAGCTACATATGGAACAATTTCCTCTTTTAAGAACCTGAAAGCTGGCTGAATAACAACTACACATCGGACAAACAAGGGGAAAACCACACTGAAGCAGGTAGGAGAGGCTGGCACACCATAAACCCCATCCCTGGCACAGTGACCCACAATCAGGAGGGAACTCAAAACCCAGAGCTTCTCCCAGAGGAACAAACGGTTCGAACCCCACATCAGGCATCCCGACCTTTAAGACACACGCTTGAAAGAGGAGCCCTCAAACATCTAACTTTGAAAACTAACAGGGCTCGCGTCCTGAAACCCACAAAACGGAAGCAATCCGAGAATCCGCTCTTAAAGTCTCATGAGCTCAGACTCGCCCATCCCAGGAACCAGCAAAGAGGCAGCTGATGGATCGCGCCTAGACTTGAAGTGAAGGAGGCTCAACCGTTTATGTGGAGGTGTTGGTCTGAGGGGTAGGCGTCTAGTTTAATACACATCTAGGAGGTTGTTGGAACCCTCTCCAGGGACTGAGACTGGCAGGCTCCATCTTTGTACCCTCCCTCTGCTCTAGAACACCAGTATCTACCAGAAGAGTGCTGTTACCTACATCTGGTGCCCCAGTGTTTGTGGCTGCCATCTAGGGGATGCCACTTGATCGGCTGGCTCTGGAGGCCAGTGGGGCTTATGCTTATGGGTCCCCCAGAGCTGTAAACAACGAAGAAAGAGTTCTTAAACAGCTCCCACCCCGTGGGTGCAGTAACAGGCAACAGACCCAAGCAATCAGTCTTTCCATGAAGGAGGCCTGTTAGCTAATTATCATGACTGTGGCCTAGGGGAAAGATTCTAATTAAACATGCATCTAAGGGCTGGTTGTAATCCCTTCTAGAGACTTCAGGGGGCAGCTATCTTCATACTCATCCTTGCTGTGCTCTAGAGTGCCAGTGTTTCCTGAAAGGGAGTTTTGCAAGCCTCTGGTTCCCTGGTTTCTATATCTGGTGCCCCAGTTTTTGCAGTTGCCACCCAGGGGGTATCCCCATGAGTGCCTGCCTTCGGTGGCAGGGGGCAAGGGGTACTGCATTACTGGGTCCCACAGACTATGGAATCAGAGAGAAGGTTCTTGGCAGGCTACCACCCCAGGCCACTGCACAGACAGCAGACTGAGGCACCCCCCCCCCCCCCCCAGTATTTCTGAGAAGGAGTCCGCTTTGTCGGTCCTGGGGCTTCAACCTGAGGGGCGGGCTTCAGGATTGCACACATTTAGTGGCCTACAGAGGTGGTCTCAAGGAATGTAGGCTGTGGACGCCATTCTGGTGCTCTCCCTCTGCCTTGCTATAGCTCCCTGGTATCACCCAGAAGAGAGCTTATACACTCATCTGGAGCCCCAGTTTTTGTAACTGCCACCAGGGGACACCTCCAGACGACCTGGCTCTGGTGGCTATCAGGGTTTATGCTTTCAGTCCCACAGGACTGTATATATTTGCACACTTCTCAAAGCTGATCCCTGAGGATCTGACTTCTAGTCAGTCTGAATCTAGGTACCGAGGTGCTCCCCTCTGGGACACTGACAGGTCTTGTGCATCCTCAATTACTGGGAGCTATTAAAAATACAACAGGCTGCTTGGCCAAGCACAGAGGTTTAAGAGATAAGAGCTCAGGCAGGGCTGAATGACAAGGTTCATCTCCTACACAAGACCACGCCTTCAAGACTGGGAGAGGTGGTTGTTCCACTTACTGTACAGAAACCTACACAGAGAGTCAAGCAAAATGAAGGAACACAAGAATACACTTCAAATGAAAGAACAAGATAAAACCTCAGAAGAAACCTTAATGAAATGGAAATAAGTAATTGACGTGATAAAGAGTTCCAAGTGACGGTCATAAAGAAGGTCACCAAACTGGGGAGAAGAATGAATGAACACAATGAGAACTAAAGCAAAGAGATGGAAAATATAAGGAAGTGCCAAGGAGAAGTCACAGAGCTGAAGAGTAAATAATGCTAGTGGCTGTGACATGAGCAGAGGTTTGAAATGGGCTTGCATTGCTGGTCTTGGCCTCTTCATCTTGGCATCATCATGACAGCGCGCTTTTGCACGTTGCTTTTGCAACATTATTTTGCAGCATTATTTCCAATAGCCAAGATATGGAAACAACGTAAGTGTCCATCAATGAATGAATGGATAAAGAAACTGTGAGATAGATAGATAGGTAGATAGATAGGTAGGTAGATAGGTATAAATACAAGGGGATATTAGCCATAAAAGAAAGAATGAAATCTTGCCATTTACGACAACATGGATGGACCTTGAGGGCATTATGATAAGTGAAATAAATCAGACGGAGAATGACAAATACCGTATGATCTCTCTTATATGTGAAACCTAAACATACATCCATACATGCTTACATACATACCAAGCTCACAGATACAGAGAACAGTCTGGTGGTTGCCAGAGACAAAGGGTAGGGGGTAGGAGAAATAAGGAAACTGTTTTTGATGTTGTTTTCTGGTTTAAATCACTTGAATTTTTTTTTAAATGTGTAGTTTGGTTTCTTCTACCCAGTGGTCTTATTGCTCTCTTCTACGTCTATCATGCAAATAATTACACTTCCAGGTCATTTTCAAATATTTCAAGACATTATCATGACCTGTCCTCATTTTTTCTTTTTTCCAGACTAAACACATCTATCCCTTCCAGCATCTTTATAAGACCATGTTTTCAAATTTTCCCTGATGTCTTAGTCTGTTCGAGCTACTATAACAAAATAGGAAAGATCAAGTGGCTTCAACAACAGACATTTACTTATCAGAATTCTGGAGGCTGGGAAGTTCAAGATTAAGGTACCAGCAGACTGGGTTCTTGGTCAGGGCCTGCAGACAGCCACCTCCTTGCTGTGTCCTCACATGATGGAGAAGGAGCAAACTGTGCTTGTCTTTTCCTCTTCTTATAAGGTTATTAATTCCATCATGGGGACCCAACCCATGATCTCATCTCATCCCTATTTAATTCCAAAAGCCCACCTCCTAATACCATCACATGGGGGTTAGGGCCACAACATATGAACTGGGCAGGGCGGGGGGAACACAAACATTCAGTCCATAACAGATGGCCATCCACTGCTGGATTCAGTCCTAGAAGACAAAACGATGACTAATAAGTCTCTGGACATGTGCTCCCCACCCCCGGAGCCAGAATCCTGGAAGTACATTTCTGCCCATTAACCGAACTGCTCATGCAGCCTTCGCAGTTCCAAGAGATATGAATCACTGTTATGTGCCTGAAGTCCTTTTGCAACAAGCTGTCTATAAATTTTCAAACTGCAGTTTTATTCAAAATGACATATCTTACATTATGAACTTTAGACTTCCTGGAATATTTCTACAAAGATTATTTAATTTGATCCTAAGAATGACCCCATCCACATTCAGCACACGAGAAAAGAAAGGCCCAAGGAGGATGAAGAATGTTCTTTAGGTCACTGAAGGTAGTCAGTGGTGGATCTAGAATCTGGGTCTCCAAGCATGCCTTAACAAAATGCACTCTCAGATTTCATGCAACTGTGATGAAAGGGATGAAAAAGCCCTGAATCCCATTCTCAGTGCAAAGCAAACATTGACATAAGCATCTCTCTGTGTGTAGAGGTGATAAACACATGTCTGTGGCCTGGCCCAAGCTCCGGTTGATTCATATGCCTGAGGCTGTAGGTGAAAAGAATACTTCTAACAAAATAAAGAATAGAAGAGTTTGGCAATTGTCGGGATCGCTTGGAGCAGATGGATGAAAGACGGTGACTACAGGTTAATTGTGTCACTTAGCCTCACATCACTTACAAATCCACACAAAGGAAAATAAAGCTGACCGAGGGCTGGGTAGGAAATATGCTGAATGGAAGAAAGCCCTCTGCCACAACCTAAGAAATCTGCTGGCGTCAAACGCACACAAGACACTGCAGACCAGGCCACGTGACACATTCACTCAGCACCTGCCGGTCCTGATGGCTTTCAGAGGAAACTTCTTTCCTCCCTTCTCATGCCGCAAGACTGCCTAGGATCTTATTCCTAGTGAGAGGGGTAAAGAGGAGAGAGAGAGAGGGCAGTGAACATTAGCAACAGTAACCTTCACCAGATTCTGCAAAAAGCATTAATCTTTTAATATCATATGTGCAGATCCACAGATTTTGAGTGACAACTGGGGTCACATCGTAGAAGGTAAATTATGAATTCAGAGGAGGGATAAGGGAAGAGTAAGACAGACAAAATGAACCACCCTAGGGAAATGTTTCTACTTCCTTCACCCCACCAAAATCATCAGTATCACCTTCCTTCAACACACACACACACACACACACACACACAGCACCATCACCACCACCATCACCATCACCACCATCACCATCCCTAATTCATTATTAGAACCTGAAAACAAAATACCTATTCTCAAAGAGCTATTCAGAAGCACCACAAGTTTAAAAAACACACATCCAGTTCTTCACAAAAGACCCTACTGACAAGATTTCATTTACTTATAAGTAAATTTCTTCTCTTCTTTTAAGCACATCCCCAAGGTGGTACTTTAGATTTCTGTTCATCAGATATATACTCTCTGCCCTCCATGCCCCTGGGAGGAGTACATATCCCACTCCATTGATATTAAGCCTGACCATTTGGCTGGACAGCGTGTACTTTCTCACGCTTAACTTTCAGCTTGGCCATGAGACTTGCTTTGGCCAACAAGGGACTAGCGGCTGTGACGTGAGCAGAGGTTTGAAATGTGCTTGCACTGCTGGTCTCGGCTTCTTCATCTTGGTATCATCATGACAACGTGCTTTTGGTGGCCCACTGGTCCAAGGAGGGGGAGAGACACATGGGGCAGCTGGATCCAATGTGTAGCTTAGAACCAAGCCCAGCCGAACTCAGCCCAGATCAGCCGAACCTCTGCTTATCTGAAGACAGATGAGAGAAAGAGAGCCTTCAAAAATAGCTCCCTTTCACATTTCTGGCCTGAGTGATGAAGAATGTCGGATGTTGGTGCCAGTAACTAAGATGGAGAAGCAGAGAAGGAAAAGATTTGGGGTGTGAGGTGGACAGAATCAAGAGTTTGGGGGGATATATTCAATGGGAGATGCTTATAAGATATGGAGAATGGAGATATCAAGCATATGATACGGGATCATGCATATGATATGGGATGAGGAGACATCAAGCATATGATATGGGATGAGGTCAGGTTTGGAGACATAAAATTGAGATGCACCAGTGTCTAAAGGGAATTTAAAGACAGGAACCTTGAGGAGTCACCTAGGCAACAGAGATACACAGAGAAAAAGGAAGCCTGAATCCTGAGGACCAGAAGGAGAAGAGCCAAGAAAGGAAAACCGAGAGGAATGTAGACGGAACACCCGGAAATGATAGGGTCCGAGAACCAACCCTTGGATTGGATAATGCCGAGACATCAGTGAATTTTGCAGAACCAATTTCAGGGAACCAAAGCCCAGAGTAGTTTCGAAAGAGAACAAGAGGTGAAGAAATGAAGGCAGCAGGTCCAGGCAGTTCTTCCAAGGAGTCTGCTATAAAAGCGAGCAAAGAAATGTACTGCTTTTATTTTCGGGATCACTATGGAAAAACAATTACCCTAACAGAGAAAAGCCATAAAGCTCGGCATGTGTGGGGTGTGGGTCTGCAGATCCTAGGGCCAGCTCTGCCCAGTCAATGAGGACCTTAGACCAATCCCAGCCACAAAGCACACACGTGTAAAACAGGGACGTGACAGAAGAGTGTCTGAGACCGCTTGGAGCTCAGATTTCAAGCTCGTCTCTCTGCAGCTCCAGTGTGAAAACATACATGACAGAATGAGGACACAGCAAGGAAGCACATCCATCAGTAAACAAGGAGTGTGGAATAACATGACTATATCTGGAAATCTACAGATTCTCTTACGGGGTTGTGTGGCTCCGGGTAGGAAATTGTGAGGTCTCTCAACACCTGATTCAAACCCCAGAAACCAGAAGAAGGAAAGTAAGAGGCAAAATTCTTCTTGATCCGGGCAGGCCCAGGTACAGCAATATAAACACTAGCTTAGGATGTATCTGCTAGATGTACACGTGGTAAAATCCAGCTTCTTGGAGAATTGATAAACTCAGCCGATACAGAACAGACCCTCCACCACCAATAAATATGAACTGACCAAATATGCCAAAACCTAGATCTCAGGATCGTGCAGGGCCACTCCGGTCCCTGACCTAACGCAGTATACACCCTCCACACTGATGCCTGGGCAGAGTCCAGCCTCAGAATAAAAACCTCCAGAGGTACAGACTCACTTGTGAGCCCCCAAACAGCCTCCTCCACAGGGCTCGTTTTAAATGTTTCTAAATAGAGTCAACATCAGCCTCATTGAGATATCTTCCACAGCTCGGTCTTAATTCTGCCTGTGAACACACAGAAAAAGCCGATTCCTCAGAGCTCCAGAGCTAATCAACGCCACCGCAATCCCCCAAACTCAAGGCATCCTTCGACCAGGACGGTTTTCTCCATCTTCACTCTTCCCCGGTTCACCTTTCACGCCCCCCTCCCTGTTCCACGTGACTTTGCTTTCTTCCCTTGCTAGAATTCTCAGATGGGAAAAACAGGCCCAGTAGAGGTTGAGCATTCCATGGGGAAACAGACACCTGTCTCTCAGGGTGGGTAGCAGACCTACCCAGCTCCACCTGCAGGCTGCAGAGTTACACAGGTAAAGAAGCAGAATAGTTTGCAGATTTCACTAAAGAAAGATGCAAGTGGTTACAAGAGGCCAAAAGAAAACATACACACTTCCATGCCCCAGTTATTCTCCACCTCTTAGAAAATGACCTTTATGGCCAGAGTTTGAGGAAATAATCTATGAAAAACACCCTGAATATACTGTTCTTGGCTTGGAAAGATCTGGAAACCTTAGAGGGATTAATGACCTACAGAACAAACATGTCCATTCTAAGAGGCCCCAACACTGAAATGCCAGTTTCCATTTCCAAAGAGCTGCCGTGAATGGACATGGAAGGAGTGTCTCCATTGCTCTTCTTTCTGGCACCTGGGCCACTCTCCCCAGCAAGTGCTTGTTAACCGTAGGCCAGGGCCAGAACATTCAGGAGGTGTGAGGCAAACACTTGCCCAGGTGTGCAGGTGTGAATGGCGTCACCAGCTTTTGCGCACTCCAGAGGAGGTGCCCAGGTTACACGGCGCAGATTTCACTTGGCATGGAGGAGCTCTTTAACTTGGGATGTACTTCTTTGCATCCCTCCTACTTGCCAAATAGCAATAACGGAGGCAAAAGTCAAGAATGGAGAGAATGATCAATAACTGAGAAGCGACGAAATGAAATTATGGATCAACAGTCTTTGGGTTTCTAATCTAAGGCAGGTGTGGATGGGTGCGGACATAGGCAGAAGATACGTGTACAGGTGGTCTCAGGATGTCCAGTGGCTCCCGCCACAGTCGGGGACCCAGACCAGCCCATTCTGTCCTCCCTCTGGTTCTGATCCACAGTGTCCTGCTGGGCCCCAGATCGCCCATGAGGCTCCTGGCTTCCCTTGGCCTCTGCCTTGGTTCCAGCTGCAGACACAGCAGAAAGGCTGGTTACTCTGCAGTGTTCCTGCTGCTGCACTGGACACAGTGGCTCTGCCCAAAACCGGTCTGTTGCATTACTTGTTATAGGCTAGTTTCAAGTGACCCCCACCAGGGGGTACAGGTTTCAGGGTTCAGTCTTAAGGGAGATACCACAGTTGGTCACAGAGCGATGATAACCTCAGTGATCTCTCTTTCTGTCTTAAACACTCAGAGCCTCAGTTTCTTACCCTGTAAAGAAGGAATAAGGACTATAAGCTCATTTGACAGACACACACCAAGAGGATAACACAGTGCTTGGCAGACGGCAGGGGCTCAGATACTAAAGGGCACTCTTGTACATTGCGGGCAGGGACGTACAATCGTGTGGCCATTTTTGAAAACAGTTTAACTAACAGTTCCTCAAAGGTTAAACAAAGAGTTACATATGGCCCAGCAACCCCACCCTTAGACATATACTCTAGAGAAATGAAAACGTTTCTCCCACGGACACTTGTACACAAATGTTCACAGCGGCATTATTTACAATAGCCCCAAAGTGGAAACAGCTCACATATCCATCAACAACTGAATAAACAAAATGTGGTACATCCATAAAACGGAATATTTTTCAGCCATAAAAAGGAATGAATGATCATTTCACGATGCATACATATACTGAATCATTTTGTTGGACACCGGAAACTAATATGATGTCACATGTCAATTACGTACACCAGAAACAAATATAGTGTCACACCTCAATAAAAAAAAGAGTTTTTAAAAGGAGGAAACAAGTAATATTATTCCCACTTCACACTGAAAACTTTGAGGGACAAGCCCTCATCAGCACCAGAAATTCAAGGTGTATTTCTTGCCTGCTACCAATCCCTTTGCCCAAATAATTGAGTTTTTGGTGTGTTCCTTGCAGATATAATTCCTCAAGAACAGACACTTACTTTGTATTTCCCCAAATTTGGAACCATTAAAGATGTTAAGTAAAGAAAAAAAAGAAGGAATGTAGTAGTGATACACGCTACAGCATGGATAAACCTTGAGAACATTATGCTACGTTAACGAAGCCAGACAATCAAATATATTGTGTGATTGCATTTATCCAGAATAGGCAAAGGCACAGAGGGGGAAAAGCACCACAGTTATTGGGGAACAGGGGCGGGATGGGATGGGAGTGATTGCTAATGGTTACAGAGTTTCTTCTGGGGGTGAAGAAAATACCCCAGAATTAGCTAGCAGTGATTTGCATACTTTAAAAGAGTGAATTTTAAGGTATGTGAATTACATCTTTAAAAGTAATAGAAAAAAATAAAAAGAGAATATGCAGCAAAAAAAAAACAGTAAGGACTCTTTACTCCTCTTTCCTCAACTTTCTTTTGTTGACTTCAAAATTTTATGACCCTCAAGCTCAGAGCAACCTCTTTGGGCCCTGAGGCAGTTGCCTGAGACTAACACAGAAAAGGTCTTTGCTTCTTCCTCTACTGGGTCATATCTATCCAGCTCCAACTCTCTATTTATCTATCCATCTATTTGTCTATCTATCTATGCATCATCTATTTAAAATTTCCTTCTACCTCCTTTCCTCTGCACAGTTCTCTAACTACTATATTTATCCTGCCTAACAAGGTACTCTTGCCAAATAAATTAGAAGCCATTTTGTGTCATGGTTACACACACACACTTTTCTATTCTTCAGGAATAATTAACTACTCTAACTTTCCCATTCCACTGTCTGCAGAGTAATAAACTACAGACAAAAAAATGTTTCAGTTGCGTTTTATTTTATAAAGGTAGAAAAACTCACAGTCCCTGTAAGGATGAGGGGCAACACCTGCCTCGCCCCTGCCCACGATGGCTAATAGTGGGCCAAAATTAAATTACCTTTTTCAAAATCCATTAGGAGGAAGAGTTTTTATCAAGCAGAAAACCTGCCGATCTCCTCATGAATTTTCCCGACCTCTCACATGACAAAGCGTCCCCTCTAATCCCTTCCCAAGGCTAACAACGACTTCAATGCAACCCTTCCCATTTAATTTCCTTTTAAAAGCAGGTTTCTAAGGGGGCTTGGCATCCACAATACTTACTCTGGAAGGGTTCCATGAACCTCCAATCCAATATGTAATCATTGTTATGCAAATTGCCTTCGGAGAGGGAAACTCTGAGTCCATATACATTTTCTCCCCAGACTAGCTCCTTCTCTCCCCTCATTAGCTTTTACTGAGCTATGGCTCGCTCACCATTTTTTTTTTAACACCTTTATTGGAGTATAATTGCTTTACAGTGGTGTGTTAGTTTCTGCTTTATAACACAGTGAATCAGTTATACATACACATATGTTCCCATATCTCTTCCCTCTTGCGTCTCCCTCCCTCCCAGCCTCCCTATCCCACCCCTCTAGGTGGTCACAAAGCACCGAGCTGATCTCCCTGTGCTATGCGGCTGCTTCCCACAAGCTATCTATTTTACGTTTGGTAGTGTATATATGTCCATGCCTCTCTCTCGCTTTGTCACAGCTTACCCTTCCCCCTCCCCATATCCTCAAGTCCATGCTCTAGTAGGTCTGTGTCTTTATTCCTGTCTTACCCCTAGGTTCTTCACAACATTTTTTTTTCTTAGATTCCATATATATGTGTTAGCATACGGTATTTGTCTTTCTCTTTCTGACTTACTTCACTCTGTATGACAGACTCTAGGTCCATCCACCTCATTACAAATAGCTCAATTTCGTTTCTTTTCATGGCTGAGTAATATTCCATTGTATACATATCATTCTTGATCATTCTTCTTTCCTAAAGAGAAACAAGAACTATGGATCCCCATTACATTGGACAGTGGCCAAGCTGCAGGGGGACCTTTGTGTTTTGGTTTTTTTTTAACATCTTTATTGGAGTATAATTGCTTTACAATGGTGTGTTAGTTTCTGCTTTATAACAAAATGAATCAGCTATACATATACATATGTCCCCATATCTCTTCCCTCTTGCGTCTCCCTCCCTCCCACCCTCCCTACCCCACCCCTCTAGGTGGTCACAAAGCACCGAGCTGATCTCCCTGTGCTATGCGGCTGGAATATTACTCAGCCATAAAAAGAAACAAAATTGAGTTATTTGTATTGAGATGGATGGACCCAGAGTCTGTCATACACAGTGAAGTAAGTCAGGAAAACAAATACTGTATTCTAACACACATATATGGAATATAAAAAAAAAAGTTCTGAAGAACCTAGGGGCAAGATGGGAATAAAGACACAGACCTACTAGAGAATGGACTTGAGGATATGGGGAGGGGGAAGGGTAAGCTGGGACAAAGCGAGAGAGTGGCATGGACATATATACACTACCAAACGTAAAATAGATAGCTAGTGGGACCTTTGCCTCCTGATTACTATCTTTTCTCATTTAATCTTTCCAATTTCAGCTTACTGAAAAAGTGTCATTCCAAGCACTCAGATGGGTACCTGGAGGGAAAAAGCATCCTGAGATGCAGGCTTGCTCTCCTGGAATCTACAGTCTGGACAGGAAGCTGAGATACATCCACATGGCTTAAGTGGTCAAAATAAAGACTCCCTGAGAATAATTTTTAGAATGATTCAGAGAATTGAGAGATCCATATGGGCTTAGAATAACGTATTCATGTTCATAATATCCAAGGATAGTAAGAAATGATGTTCCTAGTTCAATAAGTGGAAAAGTCTGTGGCTCTCCCCAACATGGACTCTGGGTTGGAATTTTATAGCTTTCTCTTTGGGGAAGCCCCCGCCTGCCAAGTCCACCAAGCATGACCAGTGTGCACCCCACTAGTAAGCACAGCTAGGAATGGTCCAGGAGACATGTGACAAGGGTACAGCAAATGGAACAGAAAGGAAGAGAGTCATTCCTGCCTTCAACCAATATAGATTTACTGAGCACCTACTAGGCCCCAGACCTAGAGATTTAGCCACAAGTAAAACAGACACAATTCCTGACTTCATGCCTCTTACAGCCTAAAGGGGCAGATGGATATTAGGCAACTAATTATACAACTAATTCATCTCAATCAGGTAAAGTGCAACAGGTGAGCTGGATGCTACGCTAAGAAAACAAGTAGCATGCCCTGTAATTGTTACATGCTGAAGTCTCAATTCCCAGGACCTCAGAAGGTACACATATTCAGAGATAAGGTCTCTAAAGAGGTGATTAAATTAAAATGAGGCTGTTAGGATGGGCCCTAATCTAATCTGCCTGGTGTCCTATAAGAAGAGGAAGAGACACCAGGGATGGGCACCCAGAGAAAGGTGATGTGAAGAGGGCAGCCGTCTCCAAGCCAAGGAGAGAGGCCTCTGGAGAAACCAGCCCTGCTGACACCTTGATCTCAGACTTCCAGCCTCCAGTCTGTGAGATGATACATTTCTGTTCTTTAAGCCACCTAATCTGTGGCTTTTGTTACAGCATCCCTGTAACATCCCAATATATAATCACAGACAATTATGTTAAATTTTCTAGGGCTTTTTAGTACCGGTGATGTTGAGGCAGGAGTTAAGGTCAAGATTTAGATCCAGGTACACACAGGTGGTGTAGGAAGGTAAGCAGTCTCTTCACTAATGTTCTGTCCCATCTCAGTGATTACCAAGGCCCTTCTTAGCTTCAGCCTCTTCTGCTTCTCCCACACAGTGACTGCTGAGCACGTCCATCCGCATCCTTTACAATGAATGCTCCTGCTACGTCTTAGCCCACCTCAAGAATTAGAATGAGTCAAGGGAAGGTGCTCCCACTGCTTCCTCATACAGCTTTACACGGACAAGCTGTGCTGCCCTGGCTAATCTCTCCACCGCCCTGGATGTCAGGCTCCTCGTTTATAAAATGCAGACATTATCCTAGATCAGAGGATTTTAGTCTGTGATATGGAGAAAAGAGGAGCATGAGCTGTGATCCCTCTCAGCTTTTTTTGATTTTTTAGGTTATCTATACTTTAGTCTAAAAAAAATTTTTTCCTCCTCCAACCCTTATTTTTCATAAGCTTAAATATTTATTTTTAAAAACTCTTTATATTTTATTCTTTCAAAAAGTATTCTCTTACCAACCTACTTTTTGTGTGTATGTGGTTGTACGTTGTAATTATTTAATTGTTTTTTTTCTTTCTTTTTCTTTTTTAACATCTTTATTGGAGTATAATTGCTTTACAATGGTGTGTTAGTTTCTACTTCATAACACCAACCTACTTTTGACACAAGTTTTATTCATTTTATTTCTTTGCTTTTCATTTTTTCTTTTTAAAAATTTTTTTTCTTTTTTTAAGTATAGTTGATTTACAATATTGTATTAGTTTCGGGTATACAACAGGTGATTCAGTTAATATATGTATATATCTATAGTCTTTTTTCTATTCTTTTCCATTATAGGTTATTACAAGATATTGAATGTAGTTCCCTGTGCTATACAGTAAATGCTTGTTGTTTATTTTATTTTGTTTTGTTTTTTAATTTTATTTATTTATTTTTGGCTGCGTTGGGTCTTTGTTGCTGCACGCGGGCTTTCTCTAGTTGCGGCGAGTGGGGGCTACTCTTTGTTGCGGTGCGCCTTCTCATTGTGGTGGCTTCTCCTGTTGTGGAGCACGGGCTCTAGGCACACAGGCTTCAGCAGTTGTGGCACGTGGGCTCAGTAGTTGTGGCTCGCGGGCTCTAGAGCACAGGTTCGGCAGTTGTGGCACACAGCTTAGTT
The DNA here is from genome assembly GCF_937001465.1 of Orcinus orca. Taxonomy (NCBI): domain Eukaryota; kingdom Metazoa; phylum Chordata; class Mammalia; order Artiodactyla; family Delphinidae; genus Orcinus; species Orcinus orca. The sequence continues at coordinate 74,678,619 of NC_064574.1, forward strand.
GCTCCATGGCATGTGGGATCTTTCCGGACCAGGGCTCGAACCCGTGTCCCCTGCATTGGCAGGCAGATTCTTAACCACTGCGCCACCAGGGAAGCCCCTGTTTATCTATTTTATACATGGTAGTGTGTATCTGTTAATCCCATACTCCCAATTTATCCCTCCCCGCTTTCCCCTTTAGTAACCATAAGTTTGTTTTCTATGCCTGTGAGACTGTTTCTGTTTTGTAAGTAAGTTCATTTATACTATTTTTTAGATTCCACATTTAAGTGATATTGTATATTTGTCTTCTTCTGACTTACTTCACTTAGCATGATAATCTCTAGGTTCACATTCTTTTGTATTTTTTAAATTTTAATGCTCTAAGTTTTAGCTTTTTATCTCCTTTATCAAAAATCTGAATTCTTTTGTTTTATTTCCTATCAACATTTTATTTCCTGTTTTTATGTTCTTTCATTTTATCTTCTTGATTTGAGAGATATTTTAACCTTCTGCCCTCCTTTTAGGATACAACCTTTTATGGCCATCCTTTCTGGTGTATTTCTTGAAGATCTGTTTTTATATTGGCCAACATGGTGGTGGGAGTGTAAGCTGGGGTAGCTGCTACACCCACTGTGGGGACACTGGAAGCTTTTTTTCTCCTAAATAACCTCCAGCGACCCAGCAAGGCTCCCTCACCCCTAGGCTCTCCCAGACCTCCTAAGGCACCTCCTCAGATGGTTCTAAAGACCTTCCAGGGCATGCCCACCAGGACAACCGTGTGCAGACAGCACATCTGAGTAACCAGAGGGGGGATTTAAGAAGCGCACCTTCATACCCTTCTATGAGGAATTGATTGTCTGGTAATCAATGCTGTTAGTTGGATAGGTCCCCAATCCATCACGACACAGAAGTGGTGAGTGGAGGCCACTCCCAGAGAGAGAAGAAACCAGGTGACCACTGGCTTTGTTTTCATCTAAACATGCCCACCTCAGGAATACTGACTTCTGAATTTCCCCCTTCCTTGCCGCCCTTCTTGGCCAAATTCTGGGAAGATGCCCTTTGGAGGAGGGGGGACAACTTCACTGAGCTCATGAAGGTCCCAGCGTTGCTGACTAGAGCAGGGCTCATCCCAACTTGTTTCCCACTGTGTCCTGCTGGGTAGCTCACCAGTGTGTCAGGACAGCTGGACCTACCAAGAATGTGGAAACCTGGGCCAGAGGTGGAAGCCGTCTTATTTTACGCTGGCTGTGCTCTGGTGAGATCCTTGGGGTTTAGAGGACAGACTGAGATTGACCTTTTACAACCCCTGGTCTATCACCCAACTCCAAAAAGAGCACACACACCTTCCTATGGGGTTTGCATCCCTGATGGACGATCAAATCTATTTTCAGAGCTTAAGTCAGAATTGCAATACCTGCAGTTAATGATTTTCAGTTCTCTCTTCATATACGTACCCGTTGGTTTGCCATGTAGGAACCAATTAAACGGAGTTGTTCCCCCACACAGGACCTCCTTTATTGTTGCACAACTTTTCTAACTGTGCCTCCCACCAGCTTCAGTAACAGCACCCTTGGTTCACTTCTCACTGGGGGGTTCAACCCTCAGCCTATCTCCAACCATGGGAAGCTTCCTCATCTGGCTGAATACCCAGTGGGCATCCCCCGGCATGGCTTAGCCAGAAGGCCTGAACCCCATAAACCTTTGCCAAGCCTAGAGCACACCATTCCTCCATGATCTACACTGCACCTTTGGGAATCATGTACTCTTTTGGGTCCATCGACTTTGCTAGAGGGATGTGGTCCCTTATCCCCAAGCTCACTGAGGGACAAAACACACAGTTAACTGGTCAAATAGCAAGTCATCACTCCAGTTATTGACAGGAAGCTTTACTTTCCAGCTTCCAGCTGCTCAGGTTATAGATAAGGTCAGTGGAAAAGAAAATTATATCCATAGAAGTTTGCTGAAATGAAATACAAAGTAGCCCTTCTGCTCAAGACTTGAAACTTATTTGGAGAACAAATCTAATCCACAGTGAGCTGCATACTGGGTTTGCCTCCTGTAAAACAGGATTTAGTGGATTGGTGTTGGTTAGAGACCTCCTGTGGCCACCACTCTTAGCTCTCATCCCAAGAGCCCTTTTTCTTCTCCCACCTTTGTCCTTGCCGACAGGACATTGACCTCGTGGCATTTTGCCCAGCCTCATGATGGTCACAGCTGGCCTCAGCCAATCACACCCTTCTGTCCAACACTTCTCCAGCCCTCGTGCTGCTCAGACTGCCATGTAACCTTGTTCTGGCCAATATAAGGGAAAGTCTTCTAAAGAGATTCTGGAAAGGCCGTTCCCCTCTGATATAAAGGAAAGCCCTTTTCTATCTAACCTGCTTGGGATGCTGGTGTCAGGACGTTATGTTTGGATCCACCATGAGGGAAAGAGTGCAGCCAACCAGGAAGAGAACCACACACCAGACACCATAGAATTACTAACAAGCCTGGGACCTTGGATGTCTAGAATTCTTGTTAAGAAAATAGTAAATGTCTTCACGGTTTCAGACACTGCTAGGAATTCTGTTATTTGCAAATAAATACAATTAGGCACAAAATGTGCGGTTATATTTACCTTGCTGACCTGAAATAAATGGACTGTCAGATATCTCTCCAGTAAAGATGGGTTTATTTGGGATCAGCAAAGAATTGTAATTTGGGATCTGCAACCATGACGAGCTACATACAAGTCCCCACACAGCAAGGGAAGGAGAACTCTTTTATAGAGGGGAAAAGGAAGTCGGCAGGGCTGTAGTAAACAAAGGGTCCAGGGCTTTTCATTAGCTGAGTCCTTGCCAGGAAAGAAGAGTCTTTCTTCTTCCTGTTGGGCTCTGCTATCATCACAGGGCATGAGAGCTCCCCCTCTGGTCTCCTGATTCTACTTAATTAAGGTTTCTGTTTATTAATTTTTGACAACCTCATATACCTTTGAAGACATAGTGATATGGTTCCGGGTGTGCTTTATGTCAACTTAAGAGAAATTTTTTTAGGGTCTCAGCACTAGGTATAGTTGAGCAGCTTCTGACTTGCTTTGTCCTGGAGATAAGGTGAACCCCATGGATGATATTTCTTTCTTGGTGTTGGCTGGGAGGAAGAACAGGTGCAAATGTGGGCTCCATTTCTGGCAAATACACTGGACTTTACAACACACACTATTCATGGTCACGTGACTTCTGGCTTCATCCTCACGCTCCCTTTATCATGAACTCCATACGTAACTATCATTATAGTATCACATTCTATATTCATAAGAATAATTCTGTAGTACATAATTTCTTTTCTTAAAATTTTATTTATTTACTTATTGGTCACACCATGCGGCATGGGGATCTTAGTTCCCGACCATGGGATCAAACCTGCACCCCTCGCCTTGGAAGTGGGGAATCTTAACCACTGGACTGCCAGGGAAGTCCCTGTAGTATGTAATTTCTATTTTGTCTCAAATGATTTTTTAAATTAATAAGTGAATAAATATAAAGAAAAGAGACTTTGGGGTATTTATGGGGTAAGTGGCAAAATGAAGGTTTGCACAAAGGTTATGGGAACCCAGAAGAAGGCATGGCTTTCTCTCCCTGAAGGGGAATGGACAGCTTCCCCAAGGAGGTGACATTTGGGTTTCCTTCTGAAGGACACGTGGGTGGATGCCAGGCCAAAGAGGGGTGGAAGAAACACATTCCCAGGGAAAGGGAAGGCACAGACCTCGCACCACAGCAGGGAGAAGAAATTCAGAGCAGAATGAGATGGGAGAGAGGTGGGGTGTGAAGGTGGCAAGGTCAGAACGACAGACAGGAATCAGCTTGCAAAGGGTCATGGATTTTGGTCTCTGGGTCAAAGTAAACCCCGAAACATTCCGAGTAAGAAAGAGAAATGATCAGGTGTATGTTAGACGGTATAAAGGTGACTCTGACAAAAGTGGGGAAAATGACACCGAGGGGAGAAAAGACCATTAGACGGTAACGTCAGCTGTCCAAGTCAGATTAAAAAGGCCCTGAACTAAGAGAAGTGGGTAAAGAGAGCAGAGAGAAAGGAAAGATGCTCCAGGAGCAGAGCCCAGAGGGTCTGTCCCTTTGTACTCCCAACACCCATCACATCCATTCATTCACTTGCCTATATTTGCTGATCTCCTGCAAAGTACCTGACACTCTGCAGGTTCCGGGGCGAGGAGCGGGGGGTGCACAGAACTCTCTGGGAGAGAGACAGGTTTCCAGGGGGGCCTTCCAAGGAGCGTGTACTAAATACACAAGCACTAAATCAAACTCTGGAGGGGGGATCTTGATACAGGAGTTGAGCAAAATTATATTCACTCTCCCTTTCTCTGTCTCTCTCCTCCCTGAGAAAGGCAGACAGATCTTGTGACATCAGACCTGCTACCTCTTTTCAAAGCAGTTCTAGAAAAGGCAATGCGGAGGAATGAGAACGGGCACAGAGCAGTCTGAGCGTCAGGACGGCCCTCAGAAACACGGGTGAGATCACACACGGCCGCCATCCCAGGAGCGGGAGGCAGACTGCCCGCCTCCAAGCTGCAATTCAATCCTTTCTTCCTCTGCAGAGAGCCTCAAAGGTGGGACAAGTGTCAGTCATCACAATAAGAGAACCATTTTAAAATAGCAGGCCTTTATATAAGTTGCTTCTCTCTCCATATCCTGTCACTGCACCTTCCTCCATGTGACAGGCTCCCAGGATCCAGGACCTTTGAACTTCCCCAGAAGTTCAAGCAGCAAGCACACGTCACCTGGGTCAGGCTCCGTGAGAACCTCCCACCTACTGACCTGCCCCAGAGATCTCAGTTTGGCCTCTTTCTGATAACCACAAACCGTAAAGTAAGTCTCCTGATTAAGTGACCGTTACAGCCCCTCAGAGCCAGAGAGACACACAGACCGAAAGGAAACAATGCTTCAAAAGTCATTCTATTCCAAAAATATGGCTCTAACCCAAACCTACCAACCATTAGAATTTAGGTTTAGTTTTTCATTTTCTGGTTCTTTCTACCAAGTAGGCGTTAACGAATGCTTTAAGAAGTATTCCCACCTCTGGGAAGTCTTCCTTGACTGCATCCACTCTAAGACCTGTCTCTGTCATGACGCTTGGTATGTTGCATTATAATCTTCTGTTTAGATGTCTCTCTCCTCCAACAGACCATGACAGTCCTCCCTTGTGGCAGGAACTGGGTCTTACTGTCTCTGCACACTAGCACCTGAAGATGTAATGCACACACAGCAAGCGTTCAAAATCGTGGCGGAAACCACAGTGAGATAGCACCTCACACCCATCAGGATGGCTGTGTCAAAACAAAAACAAACCAGAATATAACAAGCGTTGTTGAGGATATGGAGAAACTGGAACCCTGTACACTGTTGGTGGGAATGGAAAATGCTATGCATATTTGCTGATCTCCTGCAAAGTACCTGACAGTATGGCAGCTCCTCAAAAAACTAAACACAGAATTACGATATGATCCAGCAATCCCACTCCTAGATATATATATGAAAGAATTTACAGTACCATCTCGAAGAGACATTTGCATTCACATAGCACTATATTCATAGCGGCATTATTCACAATAGCCAGAAGGTGGAAGCAACCCAAGTGTCCAGGTATAGACAAATGGATACACAGAATGTGGTCTATACATACAATGGAATATTATGCAGCCTTAAAAGGGAAGGAAATCCTGTCGCATGCTACATCGTGGGTGAACCTTGAGGACATGATGCTAAGTGAAATAAATCAGTCACACCAAAAAAAGACAAATACTGAATAATTTCACCTACATGAGGCACCTAGAGTAGTCATGTTCATAGACACAGCAAGTCACATGGTGGGGGCCAGGGGCTGCGGGGAGGGGAGAATGAGGGGTCACTGTTTAAAGGGTGCACAGGGTTTCAGTTTGGGAAGATGAAAAAGTTCCGGCGATTGTTTGCGTAACACTGTGAAGGTACTTAACGCTCCCGAACTGTACAGTTAAAAATGATTAAGATGGTAAATTTTATGTTATGTATATTTTACCACAATTAAAACAAAATGTTTCATGTCAATCAAATCACGATGCTCTCCTTCTTACAACAGCCAGTGGCTTTCCAGGGAACCTGAATTTAAATTTTAAAAAAAGAAGTGGCAGGATGTCAGGGAAGCGGTCTTCTATGGCCAGTCAGCTAAGTGGATCACTCCTGAAATCTAAATGGTAGCTGAAACACGGAAACTCTCCAGCTCCATGGCCGAAGCCCGTGATGCCAGATAACCAGCCTGGAGTGTCCCTGACCACTGATCCCACATGGAGCTGTGAGGACAACATCCAAAAGAGGCCCTGCCCTGGCCGTCTTGCAGACAGCCACCCAAAACCTGGCTGTGAGGAGCACAGGTGACAGCTTTACTCTTCAAGGGCATGTCAGAGACACATCTCCACAAAAAAAGATGGGACCAGATTGTAAGAACAACTGCTAACGATTTCACTCCTGTGAATTTCCAGCACGGAATCTACCATCCCAAGGAAAAGAAAAATGTATTCTTGCCATGCGTCGGCCAGAAAGAGAAAAGAGAAATTGTGGTGCTTTAGCTGGGCGCCGGATTTGATCGACAACCTAAGGAAAGTTGCCCCAGGAAGAAAGAAGTGAGGTCCAGATTTGCTAATATATAAAGTTTTATATTTGCATCTAGTAATTGACTAGTCCTGGGAGCAGGAGTGTAAAAAAATAGGTAAATAAACCTCTCTTGAGAAACCAACGAAATTCAAATGTGCTCAAAGCCTTTTTTGCTCCAAATCGGATTATGTTTGATAGAAGAAAAATAATGAAGTTAGGGATTAAGGTATTTAATTTTATATATCCATACACTTGTATCTGTATCTCCATCTACTTCTATTGCAACCTTGGGTTTTTTTGTTTCCCCATTGTATTCGTCTGCTTGGGCTGCCGTAACAAAATACCACACACGCTAGGGGGCTTATACAACAGAAATTTACTTTCTCAGAGTTCTGGAGTTCTATAACTTCAAAACAAAGTGTCAGCAGGATTGGTTTTTCCTGAGGCCTCTGTCCTTGGTTTGGAGATGGCTGTCTTCTCCCCGTGTCCTCATCTGGTCTTCCCTCTGTGTGTCTCTTTCTTAATCTCCTCTTCTTATAAAGACAGATCAGATTAGGACCATCTTAATGGACTCGTTTTGTTTTTGTTTAGTATTTATTTATTTGGCTGCGCCAGGTCTTAGTTGCAGCGCGCGGGATCTTCACTTGCAGCATGGGGGACCTTAGTTGCAGCATGCATGTGGGATCTAGTTCCCTGACCAGGGATGGAACCCAGGCCCCCTGCATTGGCAGCACAGAGCCTTAACCACTGGACCACCAGGGAAGCCCCTAACGGACTCATTTTAACTTAATTACCTCTGTAAAGACCCTACCTCCAAATACAGTCATATTCTGAGGACCTTTGGGTTAGAACTTCAACATATGAATTTTAGGGGGACACAATTCAGGATATAACACCCACAGAAGAAAAATACTGGATTGCTAAGTAAAATAATGCACTAGCAAGGGATGCTCATTTAGCAGAGCATTTTCCAGCACACTAGGAAAAGAAGCACAAACCAAAGCTCTCCAAACTGCAGGCATCCCCTTGGCACAGGTAGTTTGCATCTTGGGAGCCCTGAAAACCGAGTGGTTTCCAGTTGATCAGACCTTAATACAGCCCAAGAATGATGCCTCTGGAGTACTTCAAACAAAAACATGCATGTAACACTGTAATCAAAGCCCTCTCCGTGTTCAGTGTTTTCCCCATTGACTGAACGTAACCAAACATATTCAGACACCTATTCAGAGTCATTAGAAATTTCCCCCAAGACCATTCAAGCTACAAAGGGAGAGATCCATTGCCTGAACCATTGTTGTCATCTCCCCCTCCCCCCACCCCCTTGCCTTCAGATTCCATCTACAGAGGGATGAATCCCTAATTCACCTCTCCACCCCTTTTCACTTAATTTAGCTTTAGATCTATATATACAGGTATTGACTCTTCCAAATCGGAAGTCAGTATTTTTATCCTTAACTTCTCTTCCCCACCTCTGTGCTTGCTCTTTTCCCATTGGGAAAAAATTACTAAATTTCTGGATAAACACAGCAGACTGAGCATACACATATAATTTTGTTCTCTCCCCAACCTCACACCCCCCCAACTAAACTTCAGAAAAGGGATTTATTTCTGAAGGCATAAACCTTCATGGACGGGCGCACGGAAGAGGAAACAATCGTAACAGGATTTCGGGTGCTCGAAGCATGTGGATGAATGGTAGCAAATCTGATCAAGAGATGAAGCTGCATCTTCAGGCAATGGTGAGACCAGGTGAGGACCAGCCCCATCCCCTCCGCGGAGAACCTTGAAGTAATGCAAAAGAGATGGCACCAGGGATGGCAGCAATGCAGGTGCACTGCCTGACTCTCCCTTCCAGGAAGAACCTGCCCAATGGACAGCCTCCAGCTGTCAGCACCTTTTGGATCTGCCCCATCTCTGAAGCAGTGGCCATGCTCTTTGTGGCCACTGACTGAGCATGACCAGGGTACCGGGGGCTCATCATTTCTACCCAACATGAGACAGACAATCAAAACAACCAAGAGAGGGCTTCCCTGGTGGCGCAGTGGTTGAGAGTCCGCCTGCCGATGCAGGGGACACGGGTTCGTGCCCCGGTCCGGGAAGATCCCACATGCCACGGAGCGGCTGGGCCCGTGAGCCATGGCCGCTGAGCCTGCGTGTCCGGAGCCTGTGCTCCACAGCGGGAGAGGCCACAAGAGTGAGAGGCCCGTGTACCGCAAAAACAAACAAACAAACAAACAAAAAAAAAAAACAACCAAGAGTCAACCAAGAGTCTGGCTCTGTTAGATTTGCATCATGGTCCAAGGCTCTCCATACCCATTCCTGCTGCATGCCCCCTTCCCTCCCACAGCTGTCGGGTCCACATTGCCTCTTTCTTCCTTTCTCGCTTTCTCACTTTCTTTGCAGTTGTAATTAAGCTAAGATGAAGATTAGGATGGGCCCTAAACTCAATGACTGGTGTCCTTTTTTTTTTTTGCGGTACGCGGCCCTCTCACTGTTGTGGCCTCTCCCGTTGCAGAGCACAGGCTCCGGACGCGCAGGTTCAGTGGCCATGGCTCACGGGCCCAGCCACTCCGCAGCATGTGGGATCTTCCCGGACCGGGGCACGAACCCGTGTCCCCTGCATTGGCAGGCGGACTCTCAACCACTGCGTCACCAGGGAAGCCCACTGGTGTCCTTTTAAGAGGACAGGGACTTCCCTGGTGGAGCAGTGGTTAAGAATCCGCCTGCCAATGCAGGGGACACGGGTTCGAGCCCTGGTCCAGGAAGATCCCACATGCCGCGGAGCAACAAAGCCCATGTGCCACAACTACTGAGGCTGCGCTCTAGAGCCCGCAAGCCACAACTACTGAGCCCACGTGCCACAACTACGGAAGCCCACACGCCTAGAGCCTGTGCTCCGCAACAAGAGAAGCCACCGCAATGAGAAGCCCGCGCACCGCAACGAAGAGTAGCCCCACTCACCACAACTAGAGAAAGCCCATGCGCAGCAACGAAGACCCAACGCAGCCATAAATAAATAAATATATTTTTAAAAAAAGAAAGAGGACAGACACCCAGAGGGAAGATGGAGACAGAGATTGCAGTGATGCAGCTACAAGGCAAGGAACACCACAGCTTCTGGTACAACTAAGAAGCTAGAAGAGGCAAGGAAGGATTCTTCCCTAGAGCTTTCAGAGGAAGCACGGCCCTGCAGACACCTTGATTTCAGATTTCCAGGCTCCGGAAATCTAGAATAAATGTTCGTTGGTGTAAGCCATCCAGTTTGTGGTTATTTGTCACACGAGTCCTGGGGAACAGATACAAGGGTGCAGGTGACCTGGGGTCAGTCGCTTAACCTCTCTGAGCCTCAATTTCCTCCTCTGTGAATAGAAATACTAATAACAAGACTGACTCATAGGGTTGTCACGAGGATTAAGTAAAAGCATGATGAGATGGTTAATTTTATGTGTCTACGTGACCGGCCATAGGATGCCCAGATTCAATATTATTTCTGGGTGTGTCTGTGAGGTTGTTTCCAGGTGAGATTAGCATTTGAATCAGTGGACTCAGTAAGGTAGATTCCACCCTCACCCAGTGTGGGTGGGCATCACCCAAGCCATTAAGGGCCTTAGCAGAATAAAAGGCAGAGGAAGGAGAAATCCACCCCCCACCTCCAGCTTTTATTTCTGCCTCACAGCTTGAGCTGGGACATCCCACCTCATCTTCTGCCCCCGGACTGATTTTTACACCAACGGCTCCCCTGGTTCCTAGGCCTTCGGACTCAGCCTAAATCACCCCACTGTCTTTTCTGGGTCTCAAGCCAATTCCTATAATAAATCTCTCTCTTTCTCTCTCCCTTTCTCTCTCTCAGTTTACCTTTCTAGACCACCTTAAATCCTGAATATTCATAAGATTTTATCCCTTCCTCCCTGAAACATTTCTTTCCCATCACCATCCCAGGACAGCAACCTCTCCTGGTTTTCCCTCCCATTTCACCAGTGGTTTATTTTCAATCTCCTTTGGCGATTCCTTCTACTTCCTGGCTCCTGCCTCAGGACCTTTGCAAGTGCTGTTTCCTCTAACTAAAGTCCCCTTACCCCAGATGTCTGTATGCCTTCAGCCCTTGCTACTTTGAGATCTTTGCTCAAATGTCACTCTAAAGAAGGTGCTTACATGTGGAATCTAAAAAACAAAAATCATACAAATGAACTTATTTACAAAATAAAAACAGACTCACAGACTTAGAGATTGAACTTATGGTTACGGGGCGGGGGGGGGGGGGGCGCGGGCAGCGAGGGGCGGGGGTGGGAAATAGATCGGGAGTTTGGGATTAACATGTACACCCTGCTATATTTAAAATAGATAACCAACAAGGACCTACTGTAAAAATAAATAAATAAATAAAATTTTAAAAAATAAATAAAAATAAAGTATCCTAGAGGCATTGCTGATAAAAAATTAAAGTATTCATATAAATTTTTTTTAAAAAGGGAGGCAGGACCTCCCTACCCTCCATCCCCCTGCTCTGCTTTCTTTTCTTTCTAGCCCTCATTGCTATCTTACGTAGGTATTTGTTTGTCAGTCTCCCCAGAAAATAAGCTCTAGAGGCCTGGAATTTTGTGTTCCCAGAGCCTGAGCCATGCCTGGCACTTTGTAAATGCTCAGAAATTATTCGTTGGGTAAAAGATCAAAAGAATCAGTGAATGAATGAATATTGCTTGAGTTCTGCTGATTCTCTGAAGAAGGAATGCTTGCAAAAATTAAGTTTGTGGCTACCCAAACAGCAGAAACGAGGTGTGTTTGGGGTCAGACTAGCAAGGTGTGCTTGAGAGATGAGTGAGAGAAATTAAAAGTGAAAAGCTCTGAGTCCATTCTTGAGAGACAACCTCGTTTCGTATTTTAATGGACTCAAACCCACACGTGCGCTCCCTGAGACACGTGTAGAAGAATAAGAGCCGACTCTTGTTTGCAGTCTCCAGACGACCGTAATGTGGTTGTTTTTAAAATACTTGCCTCACAGCTCTCCCCGAGGAGTTTAGCTATTCTTTGGATCCTGGAGAGAAAAATGCCCCATGGTTTGTTGTCAGACTTCTATAAAGAGAAATTCCAAGGGCTAATCTCAAATGTTTGGGGTCAAATTTTGCAAGGAATGTGGCTCTTCATCAAATTTAAGGGCTTTAAATTCGATGAAGGGGAGTCCAACCTAATCTGAGTCGTGCAGAAACAAAGAGAGTAATTCCCCGATACCAGAGATTATGTGAATCGCTTCCAAGTAACAGATCAGTGTGCTAAGTATCTGTAATTACCACATGAACGAGAAAGATTAGAGTCAGACATCTTGCCAACACAAGTCGGAAAAAATACCATGTTTGTATTTGACCATGCCTGCTTTCCCCTCAAGCATCCCAATGTATATTCAAGCCATGGTCGTGAACAGACCCCTTCCAATTCAGAGTTAGGGATCATTCACTCCAAATGGGCTGGCTAATTTCACTGTGGTATAATTTGTGAAGAAAATGAAAAGAAAGCAATGAAGTCCATGTCTGACCTACAGAAGCCATCATATTTTTAAGGATCTTAGTACACTAATTACATGCATGAAAATCGCATCACTGCTCGGGACAACAAATGCAGGAAACAAGGCAAGTTCAACAAAGTCTCAACTTTAGACAATTTTTTTTAACAGCAGTCATGCTATGTTTCTGAAAATAATAAATTCACGAAAACTAATAAAGCCCAGTAAAACAGTATTTCCAGATTTTCACCAAATCAGCCCAGCTATCTCTCCCCACTGTGGTAACACTCTATGTAGTTATAGGATCTGAGCTTGGTAGCAAAAGACAAGAAGACTTAAGTGTCAAAAACAACCAAGAGAGGGTTGTGTGTGCACACACAGCCTAGCACTTGTATGTTTGTATCTTTCAAGCACTGAAATGACTGTATAATATTCCACCGTGATCAACGTTAGTTATAACTTAGAGAACACTCATTTTGAAATACAAATTGAAGTATATGTTTAAGAAACTATCTCATTACTTGTGATCACACTCTATACCTACTGAGACTATTTTTTCAAAGTTACTCTCCATAGCAAGTTCTTAACCTTCCTCTCCTGGGTAAAAAGCATAAGCTACCAATAAGTGGTTAATTCAAATGATAGTTAAATTCCCTTTTCACGGATGCATACTCCTTAATTTATCTACCATTTACACCATTCTTTTTTTTCTGAATTTTATTGTATTGTGATAAGAACACTTAACATGAGACCTACCCTCTTAACAAACTATTAAGTGTCCACTATTACACTGTTAACTACAGGTGCCACATTGCACAGCAGATCTCTAGAACGTATTCCTCTTGCTTAATGGAAACTTTCCACCTGCTGAAAGACAGAAGAACTACAAGACTAACAGGAAATAACAAAATGGCAGTAGCAAACCCTTCCCTGTCAATAATTACTTTAAATGTTAATGGAGTAAATATTATTTGTTTTAAAAGTAAGTGTCTGGTGGGATGGGGAGGGTGGGAGCGAGACCCAAGAGGGAGGGGATATGCGGATATATATATATGTATAGCTGATTCACTTTGTTGTACAGCAGAAACTAACACACCATTGTAAAGCAATTATACTCCAATAAAGATGTAAAAATAAATAAATAAAATAAAAGTAAGTGTCTGGAATAGTGAAATAAATGCCGGATGATAAGTTATGGAAAAGGACCCATTCCCGTTTCCAAGGCCATCAGAGCAGCTAATGTCTCCTTAGCTCCAGCTGGAGGATGCAGGGAGGTCCCAGAAGCTCAAGGCCAGCCTCAAGCCCACCCAAGGAACATGCTCTGTATGCCCAGGATGTGTACACATAGCGTCCACATTATGAGGAGATGCAGCAATGGGGATCATGGTTGGATCTCTGGAAATCCCTTTCGTCTTCTTCCCCTTTTAGAAATACTGTATGCAATTTTTTTTGGCCATGCCACACAACATGTGGGATCTTAGTTCCCCAACCAGGGATTGAACCCGTGCCCCCTGCAGTGGAAGTGCAGGGTCCTAACCACTGCACCATCAGGGAAGTTCCATCGCGTGCAGTTTTTAATTTTCCCTTGCAGCATGTTGATAACGATATGTGTATACGTATGCAAGTGTGTGTGGAAAAAACAAACGACTTGCCTCCCAAGCTAGGAGGAACAGCTGTTTCTCACTTATTAGGATCAGAAAATAACCCCCTCCACTTGTTATCCTGTCCAAGTCCATGAACGTACAATAGTCAGTGATTCGGAAAAGCTCAGCCACGTTCGCTCTGGCAGAGATGGAGGAACGCGCCAAAAAGGGCAGACAGATCTCTTGTTTCCCAGCACGCGTTTCAGTGTCATCTTGATTTTTAAACTCAACAAGTCTCCGTGTAGAAAGAAAGACTTCAAGGCCGGAGCCCAAATCCACCTCCTCTCTGTAATGAGACCATACATTCTTTCACCCTAGATTATTAAAAGGAGCCCCAATTCCCAAAGGTTGTTATCAAAGCAACTTAAATCATCTCCCTCAAGGGTCTGATTGAACATAGCAGACATTTTTCTCCACTGGTGCCAGGCTTGAAGAAAGGGCAGGCTCTGTGATGCTGTGATTATGAGGGTGAATCATTCCCTCCAAAGAACTAAAAGCACAGGCACGTGAAGGACACACGGCTGCCCTGACCCCTGGCATTCTGTCCGCTGCACATCACGTCTGCACTAAACCCCACTGATTCTCCAACTGTGAAAGAAACAGCACTGATTGCATCGTGGGGCAGCCTGCACACCCCCTGAGGGCAAACATGTGTGTCCAGTGCCTGGCATACAGCAGACACCTATTGAATCTACACAACAAAAACCAAGGTTGTATTACTACAGAGGCACAGGGCCAGGGGGTGGGGTTCATCGTATCACAAATCCTTTTGGCATAAGCCTCAGTTTCCTTATCTGTTCAATGGGGCAGATAATCCCCACCTCATAGGTCCACTGCGAGGAATTCATGAGTTTGATGAGCACCTAGCTCATTGGAGGTAGCTTCATAAAAGGCAGTTCCCATGCTCTCTGTACACAAGGACTCATGACAGTAATCCAGGCAGATCAAAACAAGGCCCAGGGGACTTCCCTGGTGGCGCAGTGGTTAAGACTCTGTGCTCCCAGTACAGGGGGCCCGGGTTCCGTCCCTGGTCGAGGAACTAGATCCCACATGCAAGCTGCAACTGGGAATTCAGTTCGCATGCTGCAACTAAGGAAGCCGCCTGCTGCGACTAAGACCCAGCGCGACCAAATAAATAAATATTTTTTTTAAAAAAACGCCCAGGAGAAAAGTTAATAAAGTGCCAAGAGCATTGATCTGGGTGGGACCCAGCTCTTCACAGGTCCTTCACTCTCCAGGGAGCAGGCTGCTCACCTGTAAACTGAGGGGTGGGCCCAGGTGCTCTAATTAAGGTCGTGAGGGCAGAGTCTTTCTTTCTCTGTGTGTGTGGCTGAGAGGCCCCGCCCTCTCACAATCATAACTCTGCTAGTCAGTTACAGCGCGGTAACAGCATCCACAAGTTACTGGTGTGAAAACACTCACGTGCCCCCTCACGGAGATGTGCAGATCCAGCGTCACACCATCGGCCCCGTCTCCCTGCCCAGTGCTCTCAGGCAGCTACTATTTTTTAAAATCACATCCCATATCTTGGGATTAAAATGCATTCGTCTGTCAACTCTGAAACAGGCGTCCCCATACTCAAAATCAATTTCTATCAGTGTCCCACTGAGAGCACAGATCTGTGATGCTGACTCTTCCATGCCTCCTGAGGCAGGCTCTCAACTTCAACTTCAGTACATCTTGCTTTGAATCATATTCATATTTTCTTCTGGCTACCATATTTCTTTGTTCCCCAAATTTTTCATTCTTATTGTACTGATTTTGTTAAATTGAAGTGAAATTCACATAACATAAAATGAACCATTTTAAACGTATCGGAGTACATTTAGTACATCCACAATACTGTACAACCAACACATCTAGTTCCAAAACATTTTCATCACTCATAAGGGGACTCCATTCCCACTAGACAGTCACATCCTATTCTCTCCCCCAAGCCACTAGCAACCATTAATCTGATTTCTAGATAGTTCATATAAATGAAATCATACAATATATGACTTTGGGGGGCTTCTTTCACTTAGCATAATGTTTTTGAGGTTCACCCATATCTCCGAGTACATTAGAACTTCACTCCCTTTTATGACTGAACAGTATACCATGTATGGATAGAACACATTCTGTTTATCCATTTATCCACTGATGGACATTTGGGTTGTTTCCAGCTTTTTGTTGTTGTGAACAAGTACTGTGTACAAGTATTTGTTTGAATATCTGTTTTCAATTCTTTGAGGTGTATACCTAGGAGTGGAATTGCTGGGTCAAAGGGTAATTCTATGTGTAACTTTCTGAGGAACCACCAGACTCTTCCACCTGGCTGCACCATTTACATTCTCACCAGCAATGTACAAGGTTTCCAATTTCTTCACATCCTCACCGATATCTGTTATTTTCTGCTTGTTTGACTATAGCCTAGTGGTTGTGAAATAGTATCTCACTCCTCCTATTTTTTTTTTTTTTTGCAAAAGCATGACCATGTAGTTTATTGATGTAAAACTTACAATCAATAAAATACACAGCTCAAAAGTTCAATGCGTCTAAAGACCTGATGTGTAACCATCACCCAAGACAAGATCTAGAACACTTCCAGCTCATGAGAAAGTGCCCATATGACCCCAGAGACAAACACCACATTGTCACTTCATCACCAGAGGTTACGTTTGCTCTTCTAGAACTTTTTAGAAATAGAATCCTATTGTAGGTGCTTCTTTTGTTAAACATGAAATGTTTTAGATTCACCCATTTTGTTGCACACATTGGTAGTTCATTCCTTTTCGTTGCTGAATAATACCCCACAACACGAATATAATAGTTTGTTTATTCATTCACCTGTTGATTGACATTTGGGTTGTTTCCAGATTAGGTCTATTAGGAGTAAGACCTTTATACAAACATTTCCAGGCAACTCCTTCTTGTTTCATAAGATCAGTTTTGAAACTGTGGCTCCCAAAAAAGAGCATGACCAAAAGTAGAGGCTGTGGTGGCACCATGTGTGTGAGATGTGCCTTCCCAACAGGGAAAGAAGAGCCTTGAGAGTTTTCACTTCATCCACAATGGGGGTAAATACAGGCTTCTCTCTCTTTTTTTTTTTTTTTTTTTTTTTTTTTTTTGCGGTACGCGGGCCTCTCACTGTTGTGGCCTCTCCCGTTGCAGAGCACAGGCTCCGGACGCGCAGGCTCAGCGGCCATGGCTCATGGGCCCAGCCGCTCCGCGGCATGTGGGATCTTCCCGGACCGGGGCACGAACCCGCGTCCCCTGCATCGGCAGGCGGACTCTCAACCACTGTGCCACCAGGGAAGCCCCCAGGCTTCTCTTTAATCCACCCATGCAAGAGTAGAAGAATGCCAGCAGGCATTGGGCTAAAGGCAGGAATTGGGCTAAAGAACTAGGTTCCCATCTTTCCTGACATCCGTAGCTTTGAGAGGAGGAATCTACTGGCGTGGCAGGCTCGTGTGCCGTGATGGGGGCCAAGGTCGTGTCACACAGCGAAAAAAAACTGTGCGTGTTTACACACATATATACACATACTACACACATTTCATATTATAATATACTACATATATTTCTATAGCTAGACTTAATGTGGTGATCATTTTGCAATATATGTAGATTATATAGTTATACAGATTATATATAATTATATATATATATAAAATCATATATATAGTCATTACCTGAAGCTAATGCAATGTTCTATGTCAATTATGCCTCAATGAAAAAAATGAGTGTGTAGGAATAACCCTGGCAATAAATGTTTAGAAAGATAGAAAATATTTGAACCAATGAAGAGGCACACCCTTTTCCCAGATGGTAAGACAATATTGTGAGGCAGCCAGTTTTCACAAACCAAGACATAGCTATAATAGACCTGGATGCAATCACTCCCAATAGAATCTGGGGGCAACCCAACAAAATAGTTCTTAAGAGTACACAGAAGAATAGGAAGGTAAGAAGACTCAAAACTCTTTTTAAATTGCGAGAAGCATTACTCCAAGATAGTTTAATAAACCATAATCATTAAACTATGGTATTCTAATAAAATGATTAGCAAACAGACCAAGAGAATAAAACCAGTCCAGCAGCAGGCCAAGGATACAGAAGAACTTTAAAAAAAGGTGTTACAAATTAAGGACGCCATTATTTTCCAAATGGTGTTGGGGAAACTGGGCGTTAACTCTAGATGGATAAACCAGTTTATTAAGGTGAATATATTAATAATCATAAGTACATTTCTATTAATAACCATTTGGGGGCACTTAAGCTTTGTGCCAGGCATTCTGACAAAGGATTTTCATGCACTATCTCATTTAATCCTGACAGCGATTCCTATGAAATAGGTATTATTACTTCTAGACCATTTATTCCAACCAACTCACTTAAAAATGATTGGAGGGGAAGCTGGGACGAAGTGAGAGAGTAGCACTGACATATATACACTACCAAGTGTAAAATGGATGGCTAGTGGGAAGCTGCTGCATAGCACAGGGAGATCAGCTCAAGGCTTTGTGGCGACCTAGAAGGGTGGGATAGGGAGGGTGGGAGGGACGCTCAAGAGGGAGGGGATATGGGGATATATGTATACATATAGCTGATTCACTTTGTTGTACAGCAGAAACTAACACAACATTGTAAAGCAATTATACTCCAATAAAGATGTTAAAAAATAAAAATAAATAAAAATGATTGGAAGTGTGGGATTGACATGTACACACTACTATATTTAAAACAGAAAACCAACAAGGACCTACTGTATAGTACAGGGAACTCTGCTCAATATTCTGTAAAAAACCTAAATGGGAAAAAAATTTGAAAAAGAATAGATACATGTATATGTTAACTGACTCACTTTGCTGTACACGTGAAACTAACACACATTGTTAATCAACTATGCCCCAGTATAAAATAAAAATTTTAAAAAACGAGCAAACCAAACCTCAGAGAAGGCAAGTGACTTGGCCAGGGTCACACAGCAGGCAGAGAGCCTGGATGAGCACTGTGTCTATCAGCATTGCATCTATCTAACCATACTGTTTCCAATTATCACCTTTTAGAAACGGATGCAGCTCTCCGGAGTCTGTACATATAAGTTTGCAGAACCGGAGTATGTAATCCACAGCAGACAGACGCAGAGAGAATCGAATAACACATGCAAATGGACCTTCAG
Organism: Orcinus orca; assembly: GCF_937001465.1. Lineage (NCBI taxonomy): Eukaryota > Metazoa > Chordata > Mammalia > Artiodactyla > Delphinidae > Orcinus > Orcinus orca. Next base: position 74,697,519 of record NC_064574.1, read on the forward strand.
GGAGGGTTTTCAGAGACAGAAGCTAAGGATCTAAATCAGGATGTAACCAGCCAACACTGGTGCTTTTGTCAAAATTGTGGAGGGAGCTTTTAATAGACCAGCCACCCAGGACCTTGGCTCACTGCCTCTCTGCAGGCAGCCCCTCTGCAGCTCAACTCTCTTCCTTGCTGTGCTGGGCTGGCTCATCAGGGTTTGGAAAGCAGAGGGGCGTCCACGGGCTCCACTCTCTCTCCCCACCCACCACCCCTCCAGCCTCTGCTAAGGGCCTCCCTAGAGCACCTTCCCCAGTTCACTCTTACAGCATCAGCCATGAGAAAGAAGGCTTTGCAATCCAGGGCAGGTTCAAAAAATGTGCACATTCCTGGACCTCCTGCCTGGACAGAAACCTCTCCAAAGACAATCATGATCAAGCAAAAGATATACACCCACTGGAGGAAGACACACACACACACATAAGCACACACTCAGCATCATGATTTAGCAAACCTTTAAAAATGGAATATTCGACAGCTAATGGGCACGGAGTTTCTTTGGGGAGTGATGAAAATGTTCTAGACTTAGATGGTGGTGATGGTTACACCACATTGTGAAAATACTAAAATCCACTGAATTGTACACTTTAAAATGATGAATTTTATGTTATGTGAATTTTATCATAATAAAAACATAACATTTTGAAAAAGGAAATTAAAAAACTAAGAGAAGAAAAGAAACACTTAAATACTGAGAAATACATATAAGGGTATCTCTATATTTACATGTAAAATTAAATAAGTAAATATATGTAAAGGCAAAAAAACCCCAGAATATTCAAAACTCAATCATGTCCTCATTAAATATGCCCAATAATGATAATTAGGCACAAAATAAGATCGCAAAGAAAAGGACGTGTGGCCCAATGATGAACACACAGGGAGGAGGTGGCCTAAACAAACATTCCGGGTTCCCACTTATCTGTTTGATCCAGGACTCCTGACTCCTCATCAGTGGACCTCAGTTTCCCCATATGTAAAATGGGCACACTGAACTATGTCGTTTATTGTCTTTTCAACTATAGGAACCAAATCATGCTTTGGCATTCATTTAATCATTTAAAGAAAAATCTGATGAAACGCTAGCCTCATCAAAAGAAATATATCCAGAACCAACATGTTCCCAGGGTCAGTGGACTCCCCTCTCCTGCACCCTACAGCAGGATGGTTAGGGTTAGTTCTGAAATCGTGGGAGCCTCGGAATTTCCAGGTGAATGCGTGCATCAAAGCAGAACCATAGTCAAAAAACTGTCCAAAAAGCAGGGCCACGGTGCTGCCACTGGGCCCATGAGCCCGTGGCGGGACCATCTGGGGAGATTCAGGTGCTTAAATACCTGCGTGTCTGAGCTCTGCTTCTGAAATCAAAGGAGCACAAAAACAATTTCCACAATGATCCAGCCAGCTCAGGGCTTACAGTCGGGAAAATAGACCCTGATAGGATGTCAGAACAATGCCAGGAAGTAAAAGGGTATCAGGAGTCAGAGAAATAAGGACAGTAAAAAGCTCCACCTCCTATCTGGATGTGAGACAAGAGGCAGGAACACTCTTCTTGATCAAGTAGAGGATCAAGAGGATCACTACTTGATCACTACTTGATCAAGTAGTGTAGCAAAATGGCCTTAAAGGTCACCTCTAGGAGACCATTTCTCCTCGACAAATGGGGAAACTGAGGCTCGGGAAGGTTGAAGACAAGAACTTACGGCCAGCTTGTGCCAGAGCCAGCACAGTCACAGGCCTGTGGGTTGGTGCCCAGTGGTCCCTGATCACACCTAGATACCTCCTGCTCCAAATGCTCCTCCTGAGAGGCAGATGGAAAAAACCCTGGCAAGCTCAGAGCTGGCTTCCTTATTTGCAAACAGGAATAATACTGGCCCTGTCTAGCTCACAGGGCTGGAGTGGAGATGAAATAAAATCAAGCATTGTGAACCCTTGCAAACTGTAAACCACTACACAGATGTAAGGAAATGTAATTATCATCTGGGCAAGGATTCTTAACGCCTATTTCAAGGGAAAAAAATTTTTTTTGAATATTTAAAGGTCTATTAGAAAAGAGAAAACACCAGGATGTGCTATCCCAGGTCCCTCACCCAGGGGATTTAGTAAATATTCACATTCAGAAGTAATCAACGAGGGCAGAGTTGGATTTCCCATGAAGCTTTTGCTTCGGGGCCCCTCACTTACATGGGCCCCTTGCAAGGCCTTTCTGAAAGGGCCCCAGCAGTGTGTGCCCATGGTCTGATGTTTCTAGAACATTTGCAAAAGCAAGATGCTTTTGTTGCAATCAGCTAAGATGACTGTCTCTTGTCCCTCCCATTTGCCCTCTGTCACAGTTCTGGTGGTGGGGCAATTTGAGGGAGGGGCATTTCATTAGAATTTGGCTTTGGAAAATTTAGGCTAAGAATACATTTGGTTTAGCGTCAGTGGAATACGTTTACAATGGTTCCCAGTCTCCCTGATATTGTTATGCTGCCCTGGAATAGCAACAGCTTCCAAGAACACTCATGATGTGATCAATTCAAAGTACATTTAATACAAGTGACCACAAAAAATCATGCAATGCCTTGTAGTCTTAACAGCCCACATAGCAAATGGACAGAAGTCACCCTAAATTTGACAGCCGTTTAATAAATGTACCTGACATGGCCAATATTGATTGTGAAGCTAAACTTCATCTTCTAAAGTATCGACTCTTAAAAAAAAGTATCAATCAACCATCCTGAAAGAAAGAGCAAATGCCTTTCTAGTCTCTCAACAGAAAAGGATAGTCCTAATTGCTGTCATATGAAGTCAGTCAAATAACATGTAGTCCAAAAATATAAGAAAAAAAGATTATAAAGGTATGTAGGGTAGCTAATAAAAACATTATTTTCCTGGAATCTATGATATTGATGATTTTGTCAGCTTTTTTAACTTGGCTTTTTTTTTTTTTACAATTTTTCTCATTCTAGATAAATATTTATTTTGCACCTAATTCTGTATTTCTAATTTTACATTCTTTTCCTTAAAGAGGGAGCCAAAATTGTATAAGCTTCAAGCCCCAATAAACCCTGAATCCCGAGTCTCCTAATTGAGTGTTCTAACATTTTTCATTTCCATCAGTTTCAGTCACTTATGAAAAACAGCTCAGAATTTCCTTTCAAAAAACATACGCACGGATTTTAAAGGCTCTCCACCAAAGGACAAAAAGAAAATGGATTTGAGAAGCAGTGGGTAGCACAGTTACACAGAAGAGAGAGAATCTTCTAACCATGAAAACTCACAGAACTCTTCGTCTAGACCTCTAAGAAACCGCTTTGTCTGGAATAGATGGGAAGAAGCTCTTACCCAAGTACACATCAATACTAACTCCCTGAAAGGCGAGCATGGCTTTATTAAGCTTGATGAAGAGCATTTTTTTTTTTTTTTAGCAAACGGATTTATATGTATGTACCATATATGAGAATAACTTGAAAGTAGCTTATGGTACAATAAAATTAATGTAATTAATCCATGACAAAAACTGGAATCACAATTTTAAGGACGAGGAAGAGAACGAATGAGTCCTGGGAACCACATGGCTGAGATACATCAGCGCTGCTCTTCCCACCTGGGCTCTGGGAGGGCTCTTCCAGCTAATGCCACCCCCCCGGCCTGTGTGTCCTGGTCACACTCAGAGCCCCTCCTGCCGTCACTCCTTTCTGAACCTCACCCCCACCCTGCCCAGTGCCCCTCCCTCCTGGCAAGCCTCTCTCCCTCCAGCAAACCCTCCCCAAGTGGCCTCGAAGACCCCGCCCACAGCAGGTTAGAATTCCACGTGGCTTCAGCCTCTGCAGCAAACCCACCCCCCAACCTCATTTGCTGTCCCTGAAACCTGACCCTCCCCAAAGATGCAGACACCTCTTCCCTTTTAGGTGGACTCATCACCCAAACCCAGAGTCCATATGGGACATTCTCCCCAACCCACAACCTACTTGCAAGCATTCCTCCCCTCCTCTGCCCTTTTGCAAGGTTTTCCTTTGGGTGTATAAACATGCTCTAAGCTCTCCAGTCTGGCTGAGGCTCGTCCTTCCATCCATCCACCCATCCATCCATCCATCCATTGCACATGGAAAGAGCATCCGCCATGCGCCTGACACAGCACTAGATGCTGGACCTATCATGAGAGCCAAGAACACCACCCTTTCCTTTCCCTTCTCCCTAGCGCTGCTCTTCCCCACACTCTGCTGAGACCCTGATCTCTGCCGGCAGGCTCAAAGGTCCCCAAGTGGCTGTGTCTCAAACCCCAAACGTTTGCTAAACTGAACTGAAAATGAAGTAGCCCACGTTGGTCCCACTCTCGTGGTTGGGAGTTGCAAGCGTGCCAGCTGTCACTGGAGTGAACAAGCTTTTGCCTGAGCTTGAGTTCGTATAAGAAAGCATCCCACTGAATGAGTCTGGGATTTCATTAGACGGCCTGAACCACGTGGATGCCTCTGGGGTATGTCCCCATGAAAGCAAGGTTCAGCGAAGACCCAGGAGCCCGAGGAAGGGGGCCTTCTCACTCATCACCAAGGGAAGCTTGGAGAACCTTGAGAAAGAAACAGTTAATACATCAGGGTTAACATATAGGGTCCTGTAACCCAGACCCTAGTAGGGATGACAAGAAATCAGGTTTGTTCCAGAACAGAACTGGCTCTGGCAGGTGACCCATCTTCATCCCAGGAGGCTAACCTGAAATCTATGGGTCACTTTTTTTTTTTAATTCCAAATGAAGTTTCAAAACATCGACTAGAAAATCATAAATTGTTCCCACATGGGGAAGTGGTGAGGTCAAAATGGATTTTTCTGATATCAGAAAAAATATATAATTTTCTCACAAATTCAAAACCGCAGACACCATCCCTAGCAGAAGGAAACAGTGGCATCCTGACACTGCAGCTGACTTTGGAAAGGGCTCAACTCCGGGATGTGATCACAAAGGGAAAAGTGAGAGATGGCAGAAGATCACAAACAAAAGAACTAATGCATTTCTACACTGATGCTCATTAGAGCTCAGCTGAGAAGCTGCCTCCCGGATCCTGTCACTTCCTGGGCTGTCACAGCACATGGGACCCAAATCCTATCAAAGTTGCAGCAGCGTGTCTGAAATTACTTTCTCCGGCCCATGCATCTGCGTGTGGACATTTGCTGATTCCAGGAAAAGGACTATTTTCCTGTCTGCACTGGAGCTGGAGGTCAAGGGAGCCAACTCCTTCGAGCTAAACGGCATCCTCTCCTTCCTCGGCAAGATGGCCCCGCGCTGGAGCTCTGCGATGGCGGCCTCTGTTCCAACAGCAAGAAGGCCGTCAGGATTGCCTCTACCTGTGCATTCACCACCCGCACACTCTGGGGCTGAGGGCAGGAGAGGGAATCCGCCAGAACTTAGAGTCAAGGGTGGATTTCTTCTGAAGTTAACTCTTGACGATGGCTAGGCAGGCCTTGAAACTTAATTGTCTGACTTTTATACATATCAAGGCTAAAGCATCCTGCTGGTCCATCTAAGAACTAATCCTCCATTTTCGGCTGGGCTGTTGCCAGCCCTCTGCTGTGGACTATTTGTGTCCCCCCCAAAATTCATATGTGGAAGCCTGAAGGTGAAGGTACTCAGAGGTGCAGTCTTTGGGAGGTTAAAAGGTCATGAGGGTGGAACCCCATGACGGGATTAGCATTCTTGGAAGAAGAGGAAGAGAGCCATCCCTCTCTCTCTGCTCTCTGCCATGTGAGGACACAGTGAGAAGGCAGAGGTCTGAACCAGGAAGTGGGCCCTTCCCAGAACTCGACCATACGAGCGCCCTGATCTCAGACTTCTCAGCCTCCAGATTGTGAGAAACAAACGTCTATTGTTCGAGCTCCCAGTCTCTTGTGATCTTTGTTACAGCCGCCCAAGCTGACTGAGACAGCCTCCACCTGGATGCAGTCTTAGCTCAGACAGTGCCTAGAGTAGATGCCTGAACTTCCCACTAGAACTCAACCCTGTGCAATAACATGGTATTTATTTCAACTGGGCCTCCTTCCAGGTTCTCCTATTTCTGAGCGCTCCTCAGACCTGTGCCCTGGGCGTTCCCAACAGCTGGTCCTGTGGTTCCTGCTTTTCCTTCTCTTTATGATTCCTGGGCTGAAGCCAGCTACTCTCCTGGAGAGACCACCACCACCTCTGGGCATCTGTGCAGCACCCCAACCCCCTGTTTGTGGGAACAGAACTCCTCGTCTGTGTGTGAACCCCACCCCGTGTGGACCAGGGTGATTCTCCTCTGCTACGGCACAAGCAGGCATGGGATTGAGACGAGGCCACTCACAAACCCTAGGCCCTTGTGATGTGTTCAGAGACAGGCACACGCCTCAAACCAGACCAGAGACTTTCCTAAGATGTCTCTGATGGAACTTTCCAGGAAGAGCTTCTTTCTCCAGCTACCATCTTAGCTATCAGATGAGAAAGCCTGTCTACAAGAGAGACAGGGCGGGCAGGGTCTTGAAGACACCATTGAAACCCCCCATATTCCCAGTTACAGGAGCGAATAAATCCCTATCTCCTCCTTTTCATGCGTAAATAAGGATAGATTGGTTTTCCCCTTTGGAACAAGACCGTCTTGGTAACTAGATATTCCTGCCTCGGTGTCTTCATCCTGATCTCTTTCACTTCTGCTCCCATCTGCTGCCTTGCTCTCCTGGTGGAAGTGGGAAGTAGAGGCAGCTGTCATACCGACTTCATTCCGCTGCGCCACCAATGGGCCACGTGACCATGGGGAGGTTCCTTAACATCTCAGCTTCCAGTGTGGTAAAATGCAGATAATCCCACCCACCTCACTGGGTAACCATGAAGACAAAGGAACACAGGGAAGCGGGGGCAGCGTCCTTGTATCCTCTGGGGGTCTGGACCCCATTCCCTCCCTCTCTTACTCCTCTCTCATCCAAAGGCAAAAAAAAACACCTCCCAATGGGGTAGAAAATGCTATAGTCTCTCCACCTGAACAAAATATGCTTAAAACTATACAACCCAGACCCATTAAAATCATGCCCCAAGATATACTGACTGAACACACATAGAAAGAAAGAACTCCAGGCTGTTATCAAAGAGGACTGAGAAATAAAAGTCATTAAATGGGCCAGACAACTATTTAGTTCTGATAAAAGGTAAAATCCCCGATGAAGACATGACTGTGAAGAAAGCTTACACGCCAAACACTCTAAAGAACGTTAGCAAAGCCGAATACCACCGCACTGGTGCAATTTTCTCCTGCTCCCAGACCACCTTCCCCCCGTTCCTCCAGGTGTGGGTGCCCCTCCGAGGAAATCCCTCCACGTTAGATGCCAGCCTGTATAAGGCAGCGGAGAAGACTCGGCTCTGAACGAACAGTCAGACCTGTTGCAGGGGTTAAATGGTGTCCTCCAAAAATTCATGTCCACCGGAACCTTAGAATATGACCTTACTTGGAAATAGGATCTCTGCAGTTGCACTTAAGTTCAGATGAGGTCAAACTGGGTTAGGATGGGCCCTAAACCCAATGACGGGTGTCCTTATAAGAAGAGGACACACAGAGGGAAGAGGCCACATGTAAAGATGGAGGCAGAGACTGGAGTGATGCAGTTACAAGGCAAGGAACACCACGGCTTCTGGTACAACTAAGAAGCTAGAAGAGGCAAGGAAGGATCCTTCCCTAGAGCTTTCAGAGGAAGCACGGCCCTGCGGACACCATGATGATTTCAGACTTCTAGGCTCCGGAAATCTAGAATAAATGTTCGTTGGTGTAAGCCATCCAGTTTGTGGTTATTTGTCACACGAGTCCTGGGGAACAGATACAAGGGTGCAGGTGACCTGGGGTCAGTCGCTTAACCTCTCTGAGACTCAGTTTCCTCCTCTGTGAACAGAAATACTAATAACAGGACTGACTCATAGGGTTGTCACGAGGATTAAGTAAAAGCATGGTGAGATGGTTAATTTTATGTGTCCACGTGACCGGCCATAGGATGCCCAGATTCAATATTATTTCTGGGTGTGCCTGTGATGTTGTTTCCAGGTGAGATTAGCATCTGAATCAGTGGACTCAGTAAAGTAGATTCCACCCTCCCCAGTGTGGGTGGGCATCACCCAAGCCATTAAGGGCCTTAGCAGAATAAAAGGCAGAGGAAGGAGAAAGTCACCCCCCACCTCCAGCTTTTATTTCTGCCTCACAGCTTGAGCTGGGACATCCCACCTCATCTTCTCCTGCCCTCCGACTGGGATTGACACCATCAGCTGCTCTCCTCTTTCCATGTCTTTGGATTCAGACTGAATTACACCACTGGTTTTCCTGGGTCTCAAGCCAATTCCTGTGATAAATCTCTTCTCTCTGTCTCTCTCTCTCTATATATATACATACAATAAGTAATAATAGTAAAAATTTATTAGTTAATAATAAAGTACAATTATTATTGCATATATAAGGTAATAACTAATTTATAGTATAGTTTTAATATTTATATAATAATTACATATTATACATTATATAATTATTACATATATTACATCATTACTTGTATATAAATTGTATTATTGTTAATTATTATATATTAGTATATCTGTTATGATATAGAATATAATCTACAAATAATATATTAAATGGCATAAACAATATACAACAATAATATATAATAAATAACATTTTATATTATATATAATTATTATCATTATTACTTATAGATGTATCCCTCATCCTCCCTCCCTCCCCTGGGCACACCTCAAAAGTTAAGATGAGCTGCCTGGCTTGACTTTTAAGTATCATCAAAGAAAAGTCAGGAAAAAATACCCAAATATCTTAGGCTCCAAACACAAGCTCTGTTCACAAATTAATTTTTCAAACTAAAAAGAAGCAAATGCATTTCAAGTTTCCTTCCCTTTCGTGTAACTGAGATGCTTTCCTTCGGGGGAAGAAACTGGGCATAAAAGCAGCATGCAAATAAATGAAAACCAAGACCCCAGATGGAGACTGGGATAGAAACACTGCACTCATCATTAGTCCTGAAAGGAGAAAACTCTCTCCCCTCCTCGGACAGCTGTTTTCTTCCTTCCTTCCTTCCTTTCTTTCCTTTTGTCTCCTTTCTTTCTTACTTTCTTCCTCCTTCCTTCCTTTCTTTTCTCTCTCTCTCTCTTCAGCTTTACTGAAGTATAATTGATATACAAAAACTGCACATACTTTAATGTGTACAATTTGATGAGTTAGGACACATGCATACACTTGTGAAACCATTACCACAATCAAGGTAATAAACCTATGTTTCCTTATGCCCCCTTGTTTTTTCTTTTTGGGGGGAGGGTGGCAGTAAAAGGAACATCTAATATGAGATCTACTCTCTTACCACATTTTTTTAAGCGCACAGTACAGTATTGCTAACGACAGGCACTATGTTGTACAGCAGATCTCTAGAACTTACTCATCCTGCATAATCAAAATTTTATACCCACTGAACAACAAGCTCCCCTCCCCCAATCCCTTGGCAACCACCATTTTACTCTCCTCATCTATGAGCTTGATGCGGTGGTTTAAATAGCTCATATAACTGCGATCATGCAGTATCTGTCCTTCTGTGACAACCAATTTCACCAACAAAATCTCCTCCACGTTCATCCGTGTTGTCACATATGGCAGAATTTCCTTCTTAAAAGCTGGATAAAATTCCACTGTTTTATATACCACATTTTATCTATTCACCTGTTGATAGACATTTAGGTTGCTTCCACCTCCTGGCTATTGTGAATAATGCTACAATGAACATGGGAGTACAGATATACCTTCAATATCCTGATTTCAATTCTTTTGGATAAATACCCAGAAGGTGGATTGATAGATCATATTGGTAGTTCTAGTGTTAATTTTTTGAGGAATCTCTATACTGTTTTCCATAGAGACTGCACCATTTTACATCCCAGCAGAAGTGTATAAGAGTTCCAATTTCTCTATCTATCTCTTCACCAACACTTGTCTTTTGGTTTTCTGGGGGGTTTTTTTTGTTTTTTTTTTTTTTTGATAATAGCCATCTTAACAAGTGTGAGGTGATATCTCACTTGATTTTCATTTCCCTGATGATTAGTGATGTTGAGCACTTTTCCATACATGCGTTGGCCATTTGTATACCTTCTTTGGAGAAATGCTTATTCAAGTTTTTGCCCGTATTTTAATCAGATTATTTTAGTTTTTTGCTCTTGAGTTGTAGGAGTTCGTTACATATTTTGAATATTAAACCCTTGTCAGATACATGGTTTGCAAGTATTTTCTCCCATTCCGTAAGCTGCCTTTTCATTCTGTGATTGTTTCCTTTGCTGTGCAGAAACTTTTTAGTTTCAGGTAGTCCCTTGTGTCTATTTTTGCTTTTGTTGCTTGTGTTTTTGGTGTCACATCCAAGAAATCACTGCCAACACCAATGTCAAGAAGATTTTCTGCTATGTTTTCTTCTAGGAGTTTTATAGTTTCAGGTCCTATATTTAAGTCTTTAATACATTTTGGGTTGATTTTTTCATGTGATGTAAGATAATGGTGCAATTTCATTCTTCTACATGTGGATATACAGTTTTCCCAGTGCCATTTATTGAAAAAACTATCCTCTCGTCATTGTGTGTTCTTGGCACCCTTGTCAGAGATCAGTTGACTGTATGTGTGAGGGTTTATTTCTGGCCTCTCTGTTCTGTTCCATTTGTCTACATGTCTGTCTTTATGCATGTACCGTACTGTTTTAGTTACTGTAGCTTTGTAATATTTTCAAAATCAGGAAGTGGGATGCCTCTACTTTGTTTAGCTGTCTACTTTCTAATGGCTTTTTTCAGTGCTTCCAGGTCACCAAAGAAATACACAAACTGTGATGCAAACCCCACCTCTTTACATCTGTGAAGTGCCTGGATTTGCACACTTGCTGTCCCTCAGAATAATCACTCATCCTCCCACCCAGTCATTCCACAGACATTTACGGGGACACCTATCATGAGCTGGCCACTGTTCGAAGGTGCTGTGAGATGGCAGCAAACAAAACAGATAACGTCTCTGCCTACATGGTACTGATATTCTGCTGGGCAGGAGACACAAGAGACAAGTAAACACTATAATAACACATGATAAACTTAAGTGCAGGAAGTAATAAGTGCTGTGAAGAAAATGAAATAACCAAGTGCACAGGGGTGACAGGAGCTGGTGGGTGTGGACTCCAGGAAAGGTGGTCCATCTCACCTTTGTTTCTACCTCTCCATAGTTAAGACCCAAGTTCTCCTAGGGCTCCACGAGTCAAGACAAAGCACTGCCCCAACTTACCCAAGGGAAATCTATAAGCTGGGCAAGAAGAGAATGAAGCAGCCCACGCCTGAGAAAGAGGGCGTTCCCTAACCTAACCCTGTAAAAGCAGCCTGCTTCCTTCCTCTCCTGGCCGCACCTTCACACAAAGTCACCACCATAGAGCTGGCAGCATTATCTCCCCCCCTTCCTCAACCCACAGACCGCCTGAAATGTTACCTCCCTCAGAGTGCCCTTCCTGGAGCTGCAGGGGGCAGAGCCCATACCCGTGCCAGGCGCTGGGCTAAGTGTTCACACCTGGGCCACAGCAATCCACAAACAGTCCCAGACTCAGTGGTCTCACACCTGAGTGGGCACCGGCATCACCTGCGGAGCTGGGCAAACACAGGGCAATCGCTGGGCCAACCCCAGAGCTTCTGGTTCTGGGGTCTGGGGCGATGCCCAGGAATCTGCATTTCCAACAAGTTGATGCTGCCGTTGCAGATCGGGGGACCCCCCCAACTCTGAGAAACTGAGGGGGGAAACTGAGGCTCTGTAAACTAAACCATTTGCCACGATGGCAGGAGGCAAACACATTACTCCTACGTTCGTTTTACGGGGCCTCCCTGCACTGAAAACACACAGCAGTCAGCTCAGGGACCTGACTCCTGAGACAGGCCCTCACAGCCTGCGTCGGCACCCCCTGTGGAGACCAGGGACCAGAGGGCAGGGGTCATGATCTGCTCAGCTTTGGATAACCAGGGCCAAGGCTGGTCCCCATCACAGCACTACCTCAATAACCACGTTGTCAATCAGATAACTAACTTCTTCTTCAAGGACTTCTTGTCCTCATTTGAAATGCAAATCAGAAGAAAGCCCTGAGTTTTCCTGTCCACCCAGTTCCTGCAGCATCCGCAGGCCCAGTGCACCCACGCAAAGACACCAGAGCACAGAGCACTGACGTAAGGGAGTTTCCCATCAGACCACTGAAACCAGCCAGGTGGCATCGTCGAGTGTACTTTAACCTATTATCGTGTGCACTGACGTCAAGCGCAATGCTCTCGACAAATGTCTTACGAGGGGATCTCTGGGAAAATTAAACACGTTGACAGTGGATCTCTGAGAGAAGCAGAATGTCCCTTGAAATGAGTGGTGGGCAGGAGTCAGCTCTGCCACAGCCAGCTGTTAAATATGCAGAAGCTTTGCCAGCCAGCTGTCAGCCACTAGAGGCTTGAAATAGACCACGGTGGGAAGATCTGCATCAAGGCCCCCACCTAACCACCATCACATACCCTCTCCCTTCTTCCTGATTAGAGAGTCTGTTTGCCAGCACAGCATTGCTTGGCAGCAACATGAGTATTCTCAAATGTGGTGCTTGCTGGGCTTAGAAGCCAGACACTTTCTGAGGGTGGATGTCTCAAAAATGAATCTTTGGAATTAAAACGGAGGTCATTGGAAACCTATGATTCTCTCTCTCTCTTTCACACACACACACACACACACACACACACACACACACACACATTATCTCATTAGAGAAAATTGTTTAGAAATGCCACTGTTTTATTTGACCGTCAGTAACAATCAAACTTTTCATAGCTGATCAAAAGAATGTTCAACCGGGCTTCCCTGGTGGCGCAGTGGTTGAGAGTCCGCCTGCCGATGCAGGGGACGCAGGTTCATGCCCTGGTCTGGGAAGATGCCACATGCCGCGGAGCGGCTGGGCCCGTGAGCCATGGCCGCTGAGCCTGCGCGTCTGGAGCCTGTGCTCTGCAACGGGAGAGGCCACAACAGTGAGAGGCCCGCATACCGCAAAAAAAAAAAAAAAAAAAAGAATGTTCAACCAAAGGCTCTTTATTCTGCCCCCTTTTTCTACTTCCCTGAAAGAAATATTTGTTGTCTCCAAAGTCCCTTAGAAGAAAGAAGCTCCTAAGAAAGTTTGCCCCATACCAACTCTGAACACAATATTCTGGTAGATATAGGCTAGAACCCATAGACCACAAATGGGAATATCTCACTGTCCCCCTTCATCCAATCTTTGCTGACTTTGCTAACAGAGAAAGGGCGTAGAGCATGAATAATTCAAATCCCCAGACAACCCAAAAAACTATATTTGAGCCAAACTTTCAACTACAGCCATAACCAGGGAGAAAATAATCCAGCCTACATTTCTTGATCTTCCATTTCTCCCGTCTGAACCAACTGAGGATGACACTGAGCAGTCAAACAAATGGCCCAAGAGGGAAAAGAAAGAATCCACAAACTATATAAACTGTTCCTTTTATGAGCAAGAGTTGACAGTATTTGAAATCAGAGCAAGGTCTCCAATAACATTTCAGAGGACTAGTATCTGGGAAGCGAGGTGAGTGATTACAAGAAGTCGCTTATGCCTAAAGTGAATTTTATATTAAAAATCACAATGGAACATGCAGCTTCTACTCCAAGCAGTCTTCGTGACATTTCCATGGAATTATATGTCTACAAAATGGTTAAAAATAACAAAGCAGATGAAAAACAGTCTCATCGACCTTCACTGCTAATAACAATAATGCTTTACTTCAATCCTGAGGTTTTAGCCAACAGCAATAAAAATGGCTTGAAAGCAATAAAAATAATCATGCTCTCCTTTCTTCTTTGGATTGCACGTTTCCGTTTTCAAAGCTCTTCTTCACTCTCTATAGGGTGGGCAAGGAGCCACGATTATCTCCATTTCACAGAAGAGGACATGCAGGCTTTAAATGATCTGCGGGGGCTACAGGCATCATAAGTAGCAGAAAGGGAATGTGGTCCCAGACTTCCGAGAGTATGTTCTTCCCACCGTGCCACAGGGGCCCTCATCAGCCCTGCACGCCACGCCTGCCTCACCAAGCGTTCCATGGCAAAGTCTCCCACCAAGTGGCACAAAGTACACCCATTCCCAGGGAAGCCTGTAGTCAAGTTCCTGAAGTGTGAGCTGAAGGCCTTCAGGAGAAAGAGGCTCATGGGGGCAACAACTGAAGCCAGCTTTTTAACAGTGCATCCCTGCCCTTCCACATATAAGAATTTGCGTGACGTCTACACACATCATAGAATGACTAAAAGGATTCCTGATAATAACAAGTGCTGGCAAGGATACGGAGCAACTAGAACTCTGATACGTTGCTGCTGAGCATGCCAACACGCACCATATGGCGTAGCAATCCCACTCCTGGGGGTCCACCCAAAAGAAACAAAAACATATGTTCACACAAAGACTGTCTATGAACATTTAATAGCAACTTTATTCGTGATTGCCCTAAACTGGGAACAACCCAAATATCCATTCATACATTGAAAAACTACTCAGCACTGAGAAGGAATGAACTTCTGATAGATGCAACGACACAGATGAATCTCTAAAGCACTATACTGAGTGAAAGAAGCCAGACCCCAAAGGCTACATGCTGTATGGTCCCACCTGTAGGACATTCTAGGAAAGAAAATCCTACAAGCAGGGAGCAGATCAATGGCTGCCTGAGGGTGGGATTGAGGACTGACTATGAAAGGGCACACGGGAAGCTCTGAGGGCGATGGAACTGCTCTGAATCTCAACTGAGGTGAGAGACACATGGCCGCATACATTGTCAAAAGGCATGGAACCTACAAAGGTGAATTCTATTACATGCAAATTTGACTTCAATAAATTTCATTTAAACAGAAAAACCTGAATGAGGGCCAGAGGTTTTTAAATTCACTCCCATGAGATCAGATTCCTTCGAAAACTGCTTCTGGCACTTTAGCAAAGCCTGCTTCCCAGACACGAGGTATCTGAGAGCAAATGAGGTTGGATATGGGGTGGGATGAACAGGAACTGGGCACAGTCTGCCTCCAGCTGACAGTGACCCTTTGGGAGCCCCAGTTCCCACTCTGAGCATCGCCACCCTCACAGGCAGAGCAAGAAAGATGCCGGGGCTGTGCCCACTGAAATCTAAGGGGTGGCCATTTCTTACATTATAGGACCTGGGACGGGGATCTGGGATCAGAGTGTATGGTTTTTGCTGTAACTGTGGGGTTTTTTAAAGGAAAAGCACCCTTAGGCAGAAAATACTGAAAGGAAATGAACTGGCAGCAAATTGTTATTCTCAGCTTCTCTAACACATGTGAATGAGCGAGTCTTTAAAAGCTTCTGTCAGCTCGCTTTAGAAATGAAATTTGATATTATTAAGACTATCCAATGTGAAATAATTATATAAGTATAAATGGAAGATTCATTTAAAGGGTCAGGATGAAATCCCTGGAAGACGCCTTCCTGGTCCTTTTCTTTTCCTTTTTTTGGTCTGACTAAATAAGGTCAGATAAGATGAGGACAAAACTAAGTCAGCATGCAGAATTTAAATTACTTGAATTACTTTTTTTTTTTTTTTTCCTGCAGCTGAACTTCAGAATGTGGGAGGGGAAATGAACAGCTTAAACCAAAGCTAAGCCCTTCTGTTCTGTATCAAACGGCAATTACTCTTCAACTGTTTTTTTTTTAATCCATCCTCTCAGCAAACATCCACCACCCCAAACAGATTTGCTAAAAGAGGCAGAAGAGCATGAGGGCTTAGAGCACAGCTTATAAACTTGAGAATTGCTGAGGCTGAGTGAGTGTATGTCGAGTCCATTACATTGTTCTCTCTACTTTCTGTTTGTAAAATTCCATATTAAAAAATTGACAGACAGAGATGATGGGGATGGGGGCGGGGGAAGACTGGAAAAGGGCAGAGAGAGAGAGAGAGAGAAAGAAAGAGAATGGTCCAGGGAGCCAGAAGGCCTAGGCACAGCTCTCTGCTCCTCCACACTTGCTGTATGCCCTTAGGCAAGTTTCTTAACCTCTCTGTGCTTCAGTTTCTTCTTTGTAAAATAGGGCTTATAACAGGACCAACTCGCACGGTTGTTGTGAGGATTAAATGAGTTTAAAGCACATTTATTACATGTGTGGAGCAGCAGAGAGACATTGAAAAGCACCTGCCGTATGCTATTATATAGAAACGTGATATATACAAATACACACACACGCATGCACACGTATTTCTAAAGCCTCTAAGTCAGTACAAAGCAGTTCACAGACGATATTAAATCTCTGATCCTGAGTTGATGCCCTGCATTGTGCTCCTGTCAGGTTTTGTAACAAATTTATTGAGCTGAACTCCATGGAGTAAAAAGGCAAACGGCTCCGTTTTTCTTCCATTGCTGCCCCAGCTGCGCTCTACCTTCTCCCTCGTTTGCCTGACGATGATCTCGGACAGACCCCTCAGCCTCCCACTCAACGTTCAGTTACAAGAACAAAATCCGTTAGGAAATTAATAGTCAGTTTTAGGATTTAAGTGGTGCTGTGCAGCCCACAGTGAACCCTTCAATTGACGTCCAGTTCCCAGCTTCGTCCCTCCCCTCAGCTTTGGGTTGAGGGCCACAGGCAAGTGGACCACTGGCCGGTCCTCCACACATCCTTCCCCTCCCACCTGCTTCCTGGCTCCTCCGAGACCAAGGCAGAGGCAGAACGGATCAGACGAAGCAAGAGAAGCAAAATCTTGCCTTTTAAAGGCTTTGCTGCTACTGTCCGGCGTTACCTCCTGGCAGGTGATCAAAGGTGGTCTCTCCTACGGGACACATCTGAGGTCCAGGCCCTGCCGTGAGGCCCTCCATACTACAGGGCTCCCTGATATGGGGATGAGCTCTTCTAGGAATTTTATTGGACCTGACCTTGGCAGTCTCAGCGCCCATGTCTGCTCCACAGCAGACCCCCTTTCCAGCCTGCCCCTTGCCCACTCCAGGCCTCCAGGGGTCCACAGGAGACTCCCACCTGTTCGCCATGTAGGTAGGGGGAGACAGTGAAGGGCGCTCACCCTGCTGCCCACTGGTCTCCTGACTTTAGAATTCCCCCATGTCCATGTAGGTCCCCCCAATCCAAGGAACTCATGTCAATTTCTTCCACATTCCAGAGGCTCCCAAGAACATTCTCATCAAACTCTGCTTCCTGGTCTAAAGACAGGCCTATGAGAGCTGTAGCTCAGCGAGCACCCAGCCAGGGAGGGAGACGCCAGTCTCCTCTTCAGGAAGGCACCCTCGATCTCTTTGTGTGTTCTGCTTAGATCTCCCCATTTAACCTGGGGGGAATCACTCCTACTGGGAAGGAAACGGAAGCATCCTATCTCTCCCGCAACTATCTCCTCCATGAACTCCTGAACGCATCTTGTTTTTATCGAGGAGAGGTCATTGAGGTGCTGGACCAATCTTGCTATCTTTGGAGAGCTCCTCCCCTAAGGGCTCCATCCTCGCTATGAATAATGGAAAATTCTCCCACATTGCTCTCAGCTTGAGGGCAGAAACCAGAATTCCCAAGCAAAAGGAGAAGTTTCCTTCAACATCCCACTCCTTGCTTTTAAATAAAGGAAACTACTATTCTATGTCTTTAAGGAATAAGCAGGATGAAAGAGACTGAGAAAGAGCCAGAACACACAGGAGACAGAG
The DNA here is from genome assembly GCF_937001465.1 of Orcinus orca. Lineage (NCBI taxonomy): Eukaryota > Metazoa > Chordata > Mammalia > Artiodactyla > Delphinidae > Orcinus > Orcinus orca. The sequence continues at coordinate 74,715,247 of NC_064574.1, forward strand.
AGCTTCAAAAACCCATCAGCAAATGAACAGAACAGATATTTACTGAATCAGATGCAAGAAATAGCATCTCAAGGGAGAGCACATTTCTGGAAACATGCAGGCGAGTAGCCTTGAAAATTACCTTCTCATCTTTCCAGCTGAATTATCCCTCCTTGATAAATGATTTCCAAGTCCTTTCCAGCTATTAGGTTTATTTACACCCATTTTAAAGGCTACGTGACATTCTGGAAGATACACGACTCCCTGAAGGGGCGAAAACTAAAATATTCGTAACTGTGGAGATCAAGGTTAATAACTCAGACCCCTTCGTCATTCCAGGAAGGCGTGAGAGTGAGAAAGGGGTCTTAGCAACAGCGATCTCCTGGTTGCCGGCTTCAGGGCTGCTCAAGGGCGTCCAAATCTCTACATACAAAAAGAGGAACTCAACAGACCGGAACCAGAGCCTGCTACGCAGCCAACACCTTCCCAGGTGCTCCAGAAACTTGCAGCCTAACACATGAGACAGGCAAGTAAACACGTTGTCGGCTAACGGGAAGCAGGGAGCTTTGGGAACCCGAGGACAGCACTACACCTGCCAGGGAAGGATTCCTGAAAATTCTAAAGACCAGAGAAGTGAGGCAGGCAAGGAGATGGAAGGACCTGTCCTTCTTCTCTTGATTAACAAGACCATTAAGAATGACACCATTTTAGGGCTTCCCTAGTGGCGCAGTGGTTGAGAGTCCGTCTGCCAATGCAGGGGACGCAGGTTCGTGCCCCGGTCTGGGAAGATCCCACATGCCGCGGAGCGGCTGGGCCTGTGAGCCATGGCCGCTGGGCCTGCGCGTCCGGAGCCTGTGCTCCGCAATGGGAGAGGCCACAACAGCGAGAGGCCTGCGTACCGCAAAAAAAAAAAAAATGACACCATTTGAGAACTTACCTATGAAACAAACAGACTCAGAGACCTAGAGAACAGACTTGTGGTTGCCAAGGGGAAGGGGGGAGGGGGAGGGATGGAGTAGGAGTTGGGGGTTAGCAGATGCACACTGCTATGTAGAGAATGGATAAACAAGGTCCTACTGTAGAGCACAGGGAACTATAGTCAATATCCTGTGATAAACCATAATGGAAAAGAATATAAAAAAGAATGTATATATGTGTATAACTGAATCACTTTGCTGTACAGCAGAAATTAACACAACAGTGTAAATCAACTATACTTCAATTTTTAAAAAGCAAAAGTGCAAAAAAAGAACGACACCATTTTAAACCTCAGGGTTATCCTCCATGTTTCCTATGCCTTCATCGTCCACTACTGAATTCTCACCAATTTTTTCCTCTCAATTCAAGCCACCATCTCCTCTCCACCCACAAGGACACCCTCTGGGTCCAGGCCCTCCTCAACCCTTACGTGCCCTTGGGGACCAGCAGAGCTTGGATTTCTCTCCCCTTGTCCAGGTAACTCAGAATTCCTCAGATGCCCTGTGATAGGCTGAATAATGGCTCCCAAAGGGTATCCACATCCCAATTCCCAGAACCTATGAATGTTACCTTCTGTGGCAAAAGGAGCTTTGAAGGTGTAAGTTAAGGATCTTGAGGTGGAGAGATTATCCTGAATTGTCTGGCTGAGCCCCCTGTAATCACAAGGGTCCTTATAAAAGGAACGCAGGAGAATCAAAGTCAGAGAAGGCCAGGTGACCACAAAAGCAGAGACTGGAGCGACGCAGCTATAGCCAAGGAAAGCTAGCAGCCTCTAGAAGCTGGTACAGCCCAGGAACTGATGCGATTCTCCTTTAGAGCTTCTAGAAGGAATGTAGCCATGACAACACACTGATTTTAGTCTTATAAGTCTCATTTCCGACTTCTGACCTCAATATTTGTAAAATAGTACATTTGGCTTGTTTTAAGTCACTTAAGTTTGCAGTCATTTGTTACAGAAGAAATATGAAACTAATATTGTACGTGCCCTCATTTCTTAAAAGATAAATATCAAACCCCCAGCAGATGGAGGTGGTGCTAACCTACCTCTTCCACGTCAGCTCCCACCACGTCTGCACCCGGAGACATTATGCTTCAAGCTACACTTAACTCCTTAACTCTTCCCCAAAGAGGCTGGATCGTTTCCAGCCCCATGGCCTTTGCACCTACTGCCCTCTCAGATGACAGCACCCTGAGCCCTCCTCTCTGCCAGGAAAAATCTCTGCTCATCAGTCCCTCTCCAGGTGTGAGGCTGCTACCTTTGTCCAACCTTCTTCTCCCTCCCTGTACAGTTAGTCACTCTGTACTCTATCATCACACGGAATTCCCCACCAAGAATTTCTTCAGAAATATTACATTTTTACAATAACCATTTATGTGACTGTCTGTCTTCATCACCTCTGTAATCCCAGGGATGTACCTGCCCAGGTAAGACCAGAACAGAGAGGAACCCTAACAACACTGGGAGAATGACTCACTACAAGGCTAGATACAGGTTATTCCCTCCTGTTTTGCCAACAAAGAGGGCCTACGAGAAAGGAAGCATTTATCCAATGCTCGGACCCTGAAGAGTGGGTCAGAGAGAGGGAAGAAGCCAGGATTTGAAACACCAGTCACCCCAGCAAGCTGACCCTGATGGGCCCCCATCAGTCCCACAGTCAAAATATTCAAAAAGCTTGGAAGGCCTACTGGGCACCATTGACAGGGCTGCATTTGTTAGATCAGTGCTTCTCAAAGTGCAGTCCCCAAGGCCAGCAGCATCCACATAACCTGATCCTATGGACTGGACGTTTGCATCCCCCTAGAATTCGTATGTTGAAGCCCTAATCCCCAATGTGATGGTATCTGGAGATGGGCCTTTGTTGTCATCAATATCATCCCCAATTAGGTCATGAGGGCAGAGCCCCTGTGAATGGGATTAGTGCCCTTCTAAGAGGAGGCCAGAGAGCCCGCTTCCTCTCTTTCCACCAAATGAGGACACAATCAGAAGTCAGCAGTCTGCAGCAAAGAAGAGGACTCTCACGAGAACCCAACCACGCTGGCGTCCTGGTCTTGGATTTCCAGCCTCCAGAACCGTGGGAAACACATTCCTGTCGTTTATAAGGCACCCAGTCTACGGCACTTCGTTAGAGCAGCCCAAACTGACCAAGGTACCTGGGAACACACTAGAAATGCAAATTCCCAGGCCCCACCCGCTCCTACAAACTGAAACATCAGAGACTCTGCGGGGGAAGCCCAGCAATCTGCTTTCACCAGAACTCTGCGTGTTCTGAGGCCCCCTGAAGTTTCAGAACCACTTTTTCAGAGGCAAGAAAAACCCAAGGAAGCTCTAAAGGCAAACTCCAGAAAGTGGTAGAGGTCTCGGCCCCTGGATTAGTTTATGCTGGGGCTGCCATAACAAAGGGCCACAAACTGGGTGGCTCAAACAACAGAAACTTAGGATTTCGTGGTTCTGGAGGCTGGAAGTCCACGATCAAGGTGTCGGCAGGACTGGTGTCTTCTGAGGCCTCTCTCCTCGGCTTGCAGATGGCCTTCCTCTCCTGTGTCCCTACATCATCTTCCTTTGTACAATTTCCTCTTCTCATAAGAACACTAGCCACACTAGATTAGGGCCCATCCCAAAGACCTGATTATAACTTAATGACCTCCCCTTACCTCCAAATATGGTTATATTCTGAGGTACAGGGGGTTAGGACTTTAACATATTCATTTGGGCGAACACAATTCACATATTATTTCCCAAGAATTCAAATCATGCCATGTGAAAACCTGCAATTTGCCTGCAGTGAGAAGTGACATGTGCATAAGGGACCAACAGAGCAATTAATCCTGAAGAGTGAGGACACTCTTCTTCTTCACCACCATCAACTGTAAAAGGCAGTGCTTCCTGGCTCTATGTCAGGGGTTAAGGGGTGCCCAAGATATTAATCCTGTCAGTGCTGAAGGCTCCTGGAATGAGGGCCAGGGCCATCACCTCCAGTCCCCACCAGGTGTGTCACACTTTTACTCCCGTGTTCTGTACAAATGTCATCATTTTCCATGGGGTGGTGATTTTAAAAAGGTAAGATAACAAGAGTCACCACCGAAGAGATTATTGAGAGGAATGCGGAAGCTACATGCACAAAACACCTGGCACAGAGGCCACACCTACACAGGAGGACGCCCAACCAGTGTTCATTATGGTTGTCGCCATCATTAACATCATCACTGTCATCATCATCAACACTGTAATCTTTATCATCAGCGGCATCAACTCTGTCATCATTATCACCATCATCACCATCAACATCACCATCATCATCATCAACATCATCATCATCAATATCATCATCACCACCATCATCATCATCATCATCATCATCAATATCATCAGCTGCAGCAGAAATATTATTGTCATCATCAATATTGTTATCACTGTCATCATCAACATGATCGTTATCATCATCATCACCATCATCATCATAGCTAACAGCATCAGGGTGAGCTCCTTGCCAAGTCACGTCAAGAACTTGAGGCACATGAAGTCAATCTTCTAGGGGCTCCATACCAAGGCTCCAAGAAGTCAAATCACTTCCTCAAGATACACAGGCTGCAGGTCGGGGAACTGCAAGCTGCTCTGCTCAATGCCTTTATGGAACAGGAGACAAGGGGTCCTGCCAGGTGGAATCCAGAATGTATCTTAAGCTGTGATTCTCTGACCTGACTGCACGTTGGAACCACCCAGACAGCTTTAAAACCCTCTGGTGCTGGGCCCCACCCAGGGTTCTGATCCAACCGGTCTGCGTGCAGCCTGGGCACTGGGATTTTTCAACTGTCCCCAAGTGATTCCAAAGTGCAGACAAGACTGAGAGCCCTGCTTCAAAGCCAGCAGCCCACCTGGGAGGGGGTACTTTCTGTGATAATCAATAGGATGGTGTAAGACATTGTCTCTATGTGTTGAAATCTAACAACTGTGTCTTAATCCTTCTGGAATCAAACGAGCTTAAGAGATGAAAAAGAAAATCATCTAAATAGCACCCCAAGGAGAAAAAATCCTGGGGAACGATGAGGTATGGCATGAAAGGGGAGGAATTGAGCATTTCTAGGAAACTGGGTCCCAGGAAAGCAAATGCTTGGCTAAAAATACTTTCCCCAATTTCTTTTGGCAAATGGCTCCCACACACTGAAATAATGAAGACAAAGGCTGGGTGTCAGTCAGCCACCCTCTCAGCTTCTCATGTCTTCACAGAGCCAGGCCTCTCCTGGGAGCCAGGGGAGAACGGCAGAATTACAGCAACATCAAGAGATTTGTAGAATCCCCAGACTGGAAGAGACATTGCAAATCATCTGCTGGGATCTCCCACCCAGAAGAGGAAGCTCCTTGACAGTACTCCTGCTGTCTTTGCCTCTCAGCCGGAGAGTCTTACTGTTTCTAGACAGCCCAGCGCAATCTGAGACAGCCCCAGCAGTTAGGGGGAGATCAGCCTCACTGCAACATCTACCTACTGCCTCCAAGGCCAGCCCAGGCGAATCCTTCTTCTACATGAAGTTCCCACAAATCTCCAATGACAGTGAGCCCCCCACCTCACAAGCTGCCCTGGTGTCTTCTCTGCTCCTTTTCTTTTTCGTAGGACAAGACCAAGGACAGCAAGTCTCTGTCCTCTGCATGCACTTTACTTTGTTAACGTCCTTTCATACATGTGATGATGTCCACGAAGCACATTCTCTGGTTGAGATCTGACCCACAGGACAGGAGCTATTACCTGCTCTCAACTGGAGGCCATTGTCTTCGTCCACTCAGGCTGCCATAACAGAATACCACACATTTGGGACTTCCCTGGTGGTCCAGTGGTTAACGCTCTGTGCTCCCAATACGGGGGGGGGGGGGGGCGGTTTAATCCCTGGTCGGGGAACTAGATCCCACATGCCGCAACTAAGAAGTCCACATGCCACAGCTAAAGATCCCACATGCCGCAACTAAGACCCGGCACATCCAAAATAAATAAATAAATAAATAAATAAATATATATATATATATATATATATATATTTTTTTTTTTTTTTAAAAAGAATACCACACACTCAGTGGCTTAAACAGGAAACATTAATTTCTTACAGTTCTGGAGGCTGAGAAGTCTAAGATCAAGGCACTGGAAGATTCTGTGTCTAATGAGGACCTGCTCTGTGGTTCACAGACAGCCCTCTTCTGGCTGTGTCCTCACATGGTGGAAGGGGCTAGGGAGCTCTCTAGGGCCTCTTTTATAAGGGCACTAATCCCACACATGAGGGCTCCACCCTCCTAACCTAATTACCTCTCAAAGGCCCCATCTCCAAATATTTCCACGTTAGGAATTACATTTCAACATACGAATTTGGGGGAGACACACATATTCAGCCTGTAGCAGCCGTGCAGAGCCATGGTAAACACACAGTCTCTAACTCTACCGCCCTACAAACCCTAAAATCGTGGGCAAGTGGCACAACCTCTTGTATGCATTAACGATACTTTATTAGACCCTAGTGTACAGAACTTAAAAAGAAATTTAAAGCCATCCTCCTACCTTCAAGTATCATATAATCTATTTGAAGAGAAAAGACATTCATGCATGAAACAGGAAATGGCAATCACTCATTCACGCCTGGTAGAAACCACCTGCTTCTGTTTCTTCTCACACCCCACCCCCTCCTCTCGCTCAGAGACCTGTGGCTTTGACCCCTGCTTTTGACACTTCTGGGCTTGGAATCCCCTAGGCATTCAGATTTCATCACTCTTCCTGAAAGTGGGTGCTCCCTGCTCCAGCTCTAGCCTGTGGATTCATCCTGGGTTCCCATCCTGGCCCCTCCCTCCCAGTGGGTACTGCGTGCCAGGCTCGGGGTCTAAGGCAAGAGCAACATCATGAGAGGCTCCAGCCTCACGCTTGCTCCCTATACATACACCCTGAGCGTCAATCTGCAGAAACACACCATGCCCCACCCCATGGCTTTTCAAGCCTTGCTTCTGTCTGTGTCCTTTCTGCTTCAACTGTCCTCCCCACTCCTTCAACCTGCTTTCAACTCGGCAAACCCCTATGAATGCATCAAGACCCAGCATAAATATCATCCTCCCTTTGAAGGTTTTCCTAAGCCTCCCAAGTAGATGGTAAGGCTTTCTTCTCTCCAGGACCCTGCAGCATATGTCTGAGACCTCTCTCGAGCACTGAGCATGTTTATCTGTAATCTTTCCATTCATGCATCTATCAGCAGACTGAGAACTCCTTGGGGACAGATCCATGTCTCATTCAACCCTGGATCCTCAGAGTGCAGCTCACAGCTCAGAATACAAAAGGTGCTGTATAAGGATTTGTTGAAGAGAATCGACTTGCAAGCTAGCAATACCCAGCCTTCAGGAAAAAAATCGTACTTGAGTTAGGTCTTATCAGGCTAACACGAAACCACGGAAGAGTTCATGAAGCATAGCTCTTGGCCACAAATCAGGATGGCACTCTGGGAATTCTGAGCACCATGAACAGTTTCAGATCTGGGAAAAAGCAAATGCTTCTTGTTGACACAGACAATGTGAGTCAGCCTCCTGGCCCTTGGAGGTCTGGCCCTGTGTTCTGTATCCAGGAAGAAGTACCCGGGGGCAGCTACTTCTCCCCAAGGGACTTTTGGGTCTGAATTCGTGTTAGCTCCAGGTCAGCCCTGAATCTGCAGGGGTTGCCTTGAGGCACTCATGTCAGTTTCTGGGTGTCAGCAATGGCGGGAGGCCAGGGAGGTGGCAGAGGGAAGCAACCATCTGGGTTTACATGTACAAAGGGCTAACACAGAGGGTCAACACAGTAGGACCAAAGTGTCACACAGGTCTTCCAAGAGTTAGACAGCCTGGCCATGCCCAGGATGGTCTGGGAGAGAATGATTCATGGAACTCGGCAGCACACAAAGCTGAACCAATAACTATGTAATTTCCTCCTTCTGTCAAATTCCAAGTCCCCCCTAAAACTCACGGTAGAACCCACACAGGACAAGCTGAGGCTCTGACACTCCCCCCTTGGTGCTGTCCTGCTGCAAACCCATCTCCAGCTTCTCCATCATGGATGAGAAGTGACCAGGGGTGCTTTCCAGGCACCCTGAAGGAAGCCATCACTGAATACAGTTATCCTCCTGAAGCCAATGTTACGTGTCACACTAAATCCACAAATATTAGTGGAAAAGTATAGTGCAGAAGCCTTACAAAAACCATATCAAATTTACAGCTTTTACACAGTAAACTGACAAGCCATTTCTATTTTCACTTCTACTTTTTCCCTCTTTGAAAAATGGGCAATAGAAGTTCTGGCTGTGCTGGGAAAATACACTTGCCTTTGGAGAAGAAAAATTCATTAGCTAATCCACCTACTTGGAGAATCTATTTCCAAGGCTGAACTTTCAAGAGGTTTTATAATGGATGCCCTGACTAATGTAGGCATGAATCTGTTCCAGATGGTTAATTACTTTTTATCATTCCTTTTAATAATAGTTAAGAATAATAAGACAGGGCTTCCCTGGTGGCACAGTGGTTGAGAATCCACCTGCCGATGCAGGGGGTACGGGTTCGAGCCCTGGTCCGGGAAGATCCCACATGCCGTGGAGGAACTAAGCCCATGAGCCACAACTACTGAGCCTGAGCTCTAGAGCCCGCGAACCACAACTGCTGAGCCCATGTGCCACAAATGCTGAAGCCCGTGCACCTAGAGCCTGTGCTCCCAACAAGAGAAGCCACCACAATGAGAAGTCCATGCACCGCAACGAAGAGTAGCCCCCGCTCGCCACAACTAGAGAAAGCCTGCGCACAGCAACGAAGACCCAATGCAGCCAAAAATAAATAAAATAAATGAATCTATAAAATTTTTAAAAAGGGCTTCCCTGGTGGCGCAGTGGTTGAGAGTCCGCCTGCCGATGCAGGGGACATGGGTTCGTGTCCCGGTCCGGGAAGATCCCACGTGCCGCGGAGCAGCTGGGCCTGTGAGCCATGGCCGCTGAGCCTGCGCGTCCGAGCCTCTGCTCCGCGGCTGGAGAGGCCGCAACGGTGAGAGGCCCACGTACCAGAAAAAAAAAAAAAATTTAAAAAAAAGAATAATAAGACAACTGGTGTGAAAAATGAGAATGCAGAAGGAATTAAATTGAAGTATCTTGCACCCATTTCCCAAAAAAGAACAAGTTGAACTTGTGCAGACAGCCTTAAAATACCAGTTTTTAGAAATAGCACAGGTGACAAAATTGTGAGCTACATAAAAGAAATTTATTTCTATGCTAACCAAATAACATCCCCAGAAGTGGTCAAGCAGAGGCCACTCACCCATCCAGCAGGGATGCTATAGAAGGAATTCCAGAGACGGCAGGGGTTGGGGAGCACTTTTAGACAAATGTGTCCTTTCCTGCTCTAATGGGTTCACCAGCTTCATGTTGGAAATGTACACCCCTCTGGCACAGGGCCCGGGGTGACAGGACCCGTGTTAATCAAGCTGGTTTCATCTCCCACCTCTCTTACTTCTCACTTTAACCCCCAATAATACTGAGTTACCATAATATACTGAGATACACTGAGACACAGCATGTCTCCCAGCCAGCCACCACACCTTTAGCCATTGAGGACAGAAAAATGTCACCTACCCTGTCAATAAACAAAGGATGTTGCAGCCTTCAAGCCACCAGCCACTGCAGCCGCCCTGATTGTGCTCCGTGAGGGGATTCAGGATGGAGAAAAACAAGATACTGGCCCTAGATAGTTAAGGGGCCTATCAAAGGCATGATTTCCACGAGCCCAGACTCTTGCATCTTCCCATACATTTAGAAAAGTGCTAAATTCATTCACTTGAGATGCCAGGTGTTCTTTAATTAACAGCAATCTTTTGATGTTCCAAGACTACCTGGGTTTTTTTGTTTGGTTTTGTTTTTGTTTTGCAACAACTCCTACAGATCCTGGCTCTTCCCTTACCTGTCCAGAACAGTCCCTCGGAGCTATCTGACAGGCTGTCTCCAGGGGTTACGTCCTCAGTATGTCCGCCAAATAAAACATAATTCTCAACTTTTAGGTTGCGCTTTTTTTTTTCAGTCGACACCACGCTGCTCCCTCAACCGGGCATGCCTTCTCCAGACACTTCACCTGAAAAAGTCCTAGTCAACCTGCAAGTCTCTGGTAAAGGGCTATTTTCCCATCCTAAGCCCATCCTCACTCATCTGCAGAGGAAGAACTCTCTCTCCCCTGAACCCACAAGCAGTTACCCTGGAAGCGGACGCTTGCAATCTGCATGTCTGTCCCCCAGTAAACTGTAAACACCTCCAGGGCAGGCAGAGACTGACAGACTTTTCCTCTTGGCATCCCCAGCCTCAGCTCCATTCTCAGCACAGGATTAATACACAATGTGTTGAATGGGTGAGTGAAATAGAAATGAATCCACTGACAGAATGTTCTTCCTTGAACATTCTGCGATTCTAGATACCTCTTCCTCGCTGCCCGCGCCTATCACAGTGGATGCTGCAGGGAATGAAATCTCCTCTGGGCAGGAGGCCACCAATATATACATGTTCTCTTGGGGAAGCTCGGGCTTTTAAGCAGACCCAGAGGCTTCTCCTCAGATGGGCAACAGGATTTGTGATTTGGTGAGAGCAGCCCTGGTCCAGTCTCATTTCCTGTTTCCAGGAAACGCTGGTCAACATGGGGCAAGTGGCAACTCCCTTGGGCTTGGGGTTCACCCTCCATAGGCTTAACATAGGGTCCAAGGAGAGCCAGAACAATCCACAGGGCTATGGGAAGAAAACGCAGGGTCACAGTTCCATAACCAAACTCTTGGATCCAGCTGGGTTTCAGAATCAGAATTTTCGAGGTTTTAGAAAGATAATATGTTACCTTTAACTATATGACCGAATACTCTTTGGTGGGCCTGGGCCAGCACCCCAGATTCACACGTGAATATTCCTGCCCTATACAGAGTAAACACAGTCACGCCAAAGGGGATACATGCATACCATAAATAGCCTTTTATTCAGTTAGGGTTAGGTTTCACCACCTTTTTAAAAATTATTATTAAAATTTTTATTTTTTTAGAGCAGCTTTAGGTTCACAGCAAAATGGAGCGGAAGGTTTCCCATACACCCCCTACACCCACAAAGGCATCACGGCCCCCCACCCATGCTCAACATGCCCCACCTGTGTTACAACCAATGGACCTACACTGAACATCACTATGACCCAAAGTCCCTAATTTCCTAGAGTTCACTAATACAAGCGCTGGCGGTGGCATCCCTCTGGCAGGGGGATGTCACGTGTGGTGAGAAAGTGGGGGGCCCCTGGTGAGCCCAGCACCTTGACAGCCTGGGGGAGGCAACAGGAACACCCCTGCTTGGATGTGATCACAGCCTCCCCTGAACATGCAGTATACCTGTGTCCACGCAGTGAGTGTATAGATTCTAAGACATGGGTTTCATGCAACCAGCCCCCATCAAACGGGCCAGAGACTTGAAGATTTTGGCCAAGGACCTGTGCACTGCAGATGATGGCAGGAAGGCAAACACAAGGTAATAACCCAACGGGACAAAGCTGACACTTTTCCTTCAGATGGGAGCTTGTCTTCAGCCACAATACAAGGTCAAAATAGTGACAATCTGACACTGATCCAGTAAGAAAAGAAGGAAGCATCTAGAAGATGAAATACATGGGTGAAGATCCACTACCAAACGGTGACCCCTACCTTAATATATTGTGCCTTGAGCTATTAGCTAAGCATAGCAGGAAACCGTCTTACTTGAGATGACATTTCAAAATGAAACATACAGAAATTGAAGACACATTTCCGCAATGTTTTCAGTGACATTTAACATGTACTAGACACAGTCCAAGTGCCTTCTAAATTTTCTTCCAACCAAATGTAAACACCTTGACTCTTCTAAGGTTTCTTACTTGATTGGAAAAGGTAGGGAAGCCACGTGAGAGAGATGTCCGTGCTCCCGATCGCACCAAGACTAGCTGAACCATAACACGCTACACAAATGGCCGCAAATTAAACACATCCCTTTGTCAGCAAATACCTTTGGAAAAATGTCTGAAAAACATCGGTGACAATTTGAAGGGAGAAATGTGCAAAAGATTCACACAGTGTGGAGGCTGGCTTTGCGCTCTGGGGTGATGGTTTCACACCGTGGTTCAGTCTGTGGCATTTGCTAGGTTCCATATCTGTAATGACACACATAAAGTGCATTTTTTTTGTGAGTCGGTTAACGGAAGATTTACAGTAAATTCATGTTCGGAGCTGAATGGCTTCTTAAATGAGAATATTGTTCCAGAGAGAAACTGTCTGAATGTAGCTCCTGATGCAGTGGCTGCTCTGCCTGAATCAAAGCAGGGTTTGGGGGACAAAGGAGCAGAGCTAGCAGCACAGAGAAATTCATTCACTCCATCATCCCTGGCAAGTGATTGTAGCAAGAGGCACCAAAGGCTTCAGGATGTCAAGCGTAAAAACACAAGATATTTAAGATGCAGTTGCATCTTCACCAAACTTTGTGAATAAGATGGGCAGTGACCTCTATCTTCTGAGACACCCAGAAGTTTGCTGGTTACCCAGTGTCAAAGAACTTTAGAAGAGTTGCAAATATAAAAATATATTATGCAGGACTTCCCTGGTGGCGCAGTGGTTATGAATCCCCCTGTCAATGTAGGGAACACGGGTTCAAGCCCTGGTCTAGGAAGATCCCACATGCCGTGGAGCAACTAAACCCGTGTGCCACAACTACTGAGCCTGTGCTCTAGAGCCCGCGAGCCACAACTACTAAGCCCACGTGCCACAGCTACTGAGCCCACGTGCCACAACTACTGAAGCCTGTGCACCTACAGCCCGTGCTCCGCAACAGGAGAAGCCACCACAATGAGAAGGCGCACCGCAACAAAGAGTAGCCCCCACTCACCACAACTAGAGAAAGCCCGCGTGCAGCAACAAAGACCCAACACAGCCAAAAATTAATTAATTTTTTAAAATAAATAAAGATAAAATAAAATTTAAAAATCTAACTTTAAAAATATATATATTATTCATTCTTTTTTTTTAAGTTCAAAATTTGATGACCTATTCTTGGATGACAGGTGACTATCAAGAGCTACGGCATCCAGCAGAGATTTTCAGGAAGAACAAACATATTTAATTTGTTCCTTCAAGGGAAAGATGACATTTTAACAATGAATAAGAAAGCAATGCTTCCAAAAAAAAAAAAGTGTACTAGTGGAGAGGCATTTTGAAAACGGACGTTTAGAAACATTTCCATGATTAATGATTTGTGGCCCAAAGCCCTGTAATTTGATTTATAAAAACATATCTGCACACTTCAAAAACTTGCAAACAGATTTGTCTAGTCTTTTAAAGATCTTCCAAACGAAGAATTACGGCAGGTTTTGAACCCATTGGTCAAAAATGTGGCACCCTTCAGTTAGTTTACAAGAACAAGTGGCTGACATCATGAGAAATGGAAATTTACTTGCTGAACTTCAACAAAAACATTTGCATAATTCACGGATGGGACTGAAAAATAAGAGTCATAATTTAGGAAGCACCGCCGTCTGGGAACTTCCACTTGGCTCTACACGTCTTCTCAAGGTACCTTTTCAGCTACTGAGACCAAGAATAAGTGAATTAAAATCAGACATTTGAATTACTGTATCACAAAGTACTAACTCAAGATTTTTGAAATTAATAAAACATACCCACTCACACCACTCTGACTGAAAATAGGACTAGTCATGATATTTTAATGAGAACAAAAAGGTCTCCTAGGCTAGTAAATAAAACTTTATGACAACTATTTTTTTTAATAAATTTATTTTATTTATTTAGTTAGTTTTGGCTGCGCGCGGGCTTTCTCTAGTTGCGGCGAGCAGGGGTTCCTCTTCGTTGCAGCGCGCAGGCTTCTCATTGTGGTGGCTTCTCTTGTTGCGGAGCACGGTTTCTAGGCACGTGGGCTCAGTAGTTGTGGCTCCCGGGCTCTAAAGTGCAGGCTCAGTAGTTGTGGCGCACGGGCTTAGTTGCTCCCCAGCATGTGGGATCTTCCCCGACCAGGGCTCCAGTCTGCGTCTCCTGCGTTGGCAGGCAGATTCTCAACCACTGCACCACGGAAGCCCAAAAACTTTTTTTTTTTCCCCAAAAACTATTTTTTAAACACTGCTTATTTCATCTTATCATCTCATGCTTTTACATACGATCCACGCATACCATTTATAAGTAAACAAATATACAGGTATTAGAGGGTGTGCTCAAAATTTTTCACCAATAGGGGTAAAAAAAATTTTTAAATGAGAGATCACAATCCACTGAATGGGGAGACCAACCACATTAACTCACCAACTTTAGGAGAGAAAAAATAAATATGAAAATGCTTTGAAAGAAGGAAGGAGTACCAAAGAGAGGCAAAGCATTACAAATAGAGAGATCTAACTAGAGAGAGTTGTTGCTTCTGACCTAGCTGGTCAAAACTCAGTGTTCTTTTGGCCTCATCCAGGCTTAAAGTATCCAGTGTTCACTATAACAAGGCTTTGTTGAACAAAGGCAATAGCTTAAATATCATTGCAGGAGGTACGTTTACCCCACATAAGAAAGAAAATCTGTAACAGATGCTGTTATTTAAAGATGGACCTTAAGAATTCATGAAAAGGGCTTCCTTGGTGGCGCAGTGGCTGGGAATCCGCCTGCCAATTCAGGGGACAGGTTCGAGCCCTGGTCTGGGAAGATCCCACACGCCACAGAGCAACTAAGCCCGTACGCTACAACCCACGAGGCATAAATACTGAGCCCACGTGCCCCAACTACTGAAGCCTGTGCGCCTAGACCCCGTGCTCAACAAGAGAAGCCACCACAATGAGAAGCCCTCGCCCCACAACGAAGAATGGCCCCCCTCGCCGCAACTAGAGAAAGCCTGTGCGCAGCAACAAAGACCCAACGCAGCCAAAAATAAATGAATAAATAAATCTATTAAAAAAAGAATTCATGAAGAGAGGACAGGTATCTGGAAATATTATCTGGAAGTTTCACTCACCATCTACATGAACCTCAAGGTACCCATTCTACTTTTGTTATTTTTTTCTTACTACTTTATTATACAAACGTTATAATGAGGATGGTGGTTAGCAGCTACTGTTTACTGCATTTACTAAGTATCAGGCCCGAAGGGAGCACACATGACCTCTACTCTCACGACACATTTAGAAAGTGCCAGGAAAGCAGAGGTGAAAGACACCTGAGGAGGAAGGAGGCAGGTGAGGGTGCTGCCTTTGCAGTCAAACCACTCAAATCACGTGGGTTTGGAAGCCCAAACCTGCTCTCAGTGACCTACGTAGGACAAGCCCAAGCTCTCCTGCCTGTCTGTAAGTACCTAGCCCAGGGGCATGGGGAAGTCTGCAAGAATGGATGGACGGGCCAAGAACAGAGCCTAGAGGGAGATCAGGGGGTAATATCAAGTATTATTGTACCCATTGTACAGATGACAAAATGGATGTGATTCCATGACAAAATCAGGATTTGACCTTTAGCAGCAATAATGAAGATACCTAAAAAAGGAAAAACAAGCACTCCTGTTTTCACCCCATGAATCCATCAAACATGCTCATTTTCTGCACGTTCCTTCCAGGCCCTATTCATGTGTATATATCTTTATTTTATACATTAATCATAGCTCAGACAGCATCTTACATTACGCTTATTTTCACTTACTTATATCATAAAAGGTTGCTATTTCAGATAAATGTATACTTCTACATGGTATTCATAATTATAATCTTAATAAATGTATGATACTCTGTGATTCAATATACCATCATTTCAACGACCATTCCATTCCTGTTGGCCTTTTAGGTGGCTTCCAAATTCTTAATACTGAAAGCAATGAGGCAATCAGCATTTTTACGCATGTGGTACTTTTTTTTCTCTCTCAGATTGATTGCCTTCGGATAAATTCCCAGAAGGGAGATTACTAGTTCAGAAGGTATGAAATACTTGTGTGGCTCACGAGATGCACTTCCAAATGGCTTTCCAAAAGTGTAACTCTAAATCTACAAGGCCACCAGAGAGCTGGGAGCCTACGGGTCCCGGCAAAACCTTAACTATAGCGGGGAGCAAGTATTTCTTGGGAAAAAATTCTCCTCTCTGTAGATTTCACAATTCATGCTAGCTTTCTCCTGTTGGTTTCCTCTGGGTTTTGGGGAGGGGGGGGTTGGGGGTTTTTTGTGGTACGCGGGCCTCTCACTGTTGCGGCCCCTCCCATTGCGGAGCACAGGCTCTGGACGTGCAGGCTCGGCAGCCATGGCTCACGGGCCCAGCCGCTCCACAGCATGTGGGATCCTCCCGGACCGGGGCACGAACCCGTGTCCCCTGCATCGGCAGGCGGACTCTCAACCACTGCGCCACCAGGGAAGCCCCTCCTCTGTTTTTATTGAGTGTTTTCTGCCCTTTTTTTTTTCTCAATTTTTTTCATCTCCAGAAAACTAATTTGAAATACCCATTTACACATAGACCTCCCTTTAATTATCTCTAGCCTCTGCCCATCAGAGAGCCAGAACATCTAAACACCCAACCAGTCCAGTCCCCAGTATCCACAGAACTATTCACAGAGACTTGGAACTAGGAGCAGCACACAAGCCTGGGGTGCCTTCAGAGCCCCCAGTTTTTCCTGGCAAAATAGTGTTTCTCCAACTGCACCCAGCCTGGCACTCTATGTTCTCCTGCCTGCCTCTTCCTTTCCAAGCAGCCCAAAGACAACAGATCTGCTTGGAGTGTCACTATTAACGTAGACAACTTCAGACCCTTGCCCTCCTTTATATCTTGGGTGACAGACAGTGCAAAGGAAAAATGGCACAACAGTCTGCCTCCCAAAATCAATGGTTTTTAAAACAGCCCATCTTGGGGTTTCCCTGGTGGCGCAGTGGTTGAGAGTCCGCCTGTCAATGCGGGGGACACGGGTTCGAGCCCTGGTCCGGGAGGATCTCACATGCCGCAGAGCAACTGGGCCCATGGGACACAACTGCTGAGCCTGTGCTCTGGAGCCTGTGAGCCATGGCTACTGAAGCCCGCACGCCTAGATCCCGTGCTCTGCAGCAGCCCCGCGATGAGATGCGCGCGCATCGCAACGAGGAGTAGCCCCCGCTCACCGCAACTAGTGAAAGCCTTCGCGCAGCAACGAAGACCCAACGCAGCCAAAATTTAATTAATTAATTTAAAAATAAAATAACACAGCCCATCTTTTCAGCACACACTCTTACCATGGCTGCCACAGAATCGTCCCGATTATTATGCAATGTGTATTCAGTTAGAAAAAACCACAGATCACAATCACATGATTTGTAGGCTGTGACAAAGGTTCCACACAGTTGGTGGGTAGAAGACCAGGGTGACTGGATGCCCGTGATTGGAATGTAATTACTGAATGGCTTGCTGTCTATGACTCAGTAAACAACACAAATACCATGGGGAATTTGGGAATGTCTAGGGTGGGGCTATGTAACACAGATCAATTGCTTTTCCTTAGAAATACCTATTTCTTCGTGGTGGGGGGGGCTTCCCAATAGATGGATAAGTTTTTTGGTTGATTTCTAATCCAAGTTTTGGCAATGTGAGGCATCCCACTGGCTGTCTTCATTCTGAGATCTTCATTCCCATAAAGCTTGTGCCATCTCTCTTTTATTCATCACCCCAAGCCTAAGAGTTACATCCTTGAGGATAACTTCCATCATCCCCATTTTACAGAGGGGGACAAGGAGGCTGAATAATTAACTCAACATCACACAGCTAATAAAGGGCAGAAGGAAGGTTCACACTTAAGTCTGTGTGACTCCAAACGTCAGCTCCTGACCACCAACCTCTCTGTCTCTCTTAGAAGAATCAATGAGCCCCAGAACGGGATGCGAAGGTGTTAGAACACTAAGTGCTGGGAACAGCTGACGGTGCCTTGGCACTTAGTCAAAGCCAGAATGACAATGACGAGCTTTTCCATGATGATGGCAGACCCATGGTGAGGCCGAACGAGAGGGAGCAGAGAAGGGTGCACTGATCTAGAACAGTTCAGAGGATGCCCACACAGCCAAGAGAAATCTGTACTGAACAGGGATGGGCATCGAGTGGTGAAGGCTGGACCCTGGGGCAGAGTGGGGGAGAAGGGGGCCAGGAGATTCAAGGAAGAGACTAGATTGCAGACCAAAGGTGGAGGCTCAGGAAAACACACAGGACTGTCCTAAATGAGATGGAGACAGCACCTTCTGGGGCCAGAAGCATATAGGACATGGCTGTGCCCTGCCCACAAGCCTTCCACCTCTCCCACCTTCAGGGGAAAAGGCTCTAACAAGGCAGCAACTGCTGCGGTGTCCTTTCTCTACCTGCCCAGAGCCCAAGGTTGGCCCCTGCACTGTTCTCTTACTCTCATTTCCACTCCCAAGCATCCCTGGCCCTCCAGGGTACCACCCAACCCATGGATCAAAGCTGAAATCCACCCTCTCCAGGCCTGTATCACCAGGGACACATATCATGTGGAATGCCCCTACAACTGAGTTTTGGAAGCCCTAGTACCTCAGCTGGGCACCGTGATCAGCCCTCACACAGGTCTTTAAGGCTCCCTTTCCCTCGCCCGTCACAACTATTGCAAATCATCACCATGTGACTCCAGCTGCTTGTTTAAAGTTCATCCCAGTGCTTGGCACACACCCTTGCCTCCTACCTCATCGATTCCACCAAGCTTATCTCCCTGGGCTTCTGGATGGAAAAGATTTGCTAGGGCTTCACAGCAAATCCCCTTCGGCACGTCTTCTCTCCCTCCCTCCCTCTGGTCGCAAAGGATGAAATGTCTCTCCCATCTGTTCACCGTCAAGTGGCCCAATTTCATTCTCGCTGCCCTCCCTACTCTCCGCAGACAACGCTCTCTCAGCCACGCCTTCTCTGCCCTGCAACTTCACCTGTTCCCTCAGTCTGAACTCTCTTAGCTGCTAAATCTGTTCAAGTCCCTCACATCCTAATGACAGGCACAGCAAACGCTTCCTGTAACCCCGCACCTCCAACTCTCTTCTGCTCACGTCTCCATCCATCAGCTCCCTTTCCCCATCTTCCCACTTCCATCTGGCTGCCACCCCTTACTCAGAGGCCAAGGACACCCATGCCCTCTGAATCGTCAAGCCCAATAGAGATGCTTCAGTCCTGACGTTAATGGACATTTTTCACTTTTACATGAGTTCGGACACTGTTTATCACTACCTCCCTGAAAAACCTGCCCCCCAATGTATTGTTTGGAGAGGGCTCGAAGGGGAAAATAAGAGCAAAGGTGGAAATTGGTACTATTAAGACTGCCCCATGGGCTTCCCTGGTGGCGTAGTGGTTGAGAGTCCGCCTGCCGATGCAGGGGACGCGGGTTCGTGCCCCGGTCCGGGAAGATCCCACATGCCGCGGAGCAGCGGGGCCCGTGAGCCATGGCCGCTGAGCCTGCGTGTCCGGAGCCTGTGCTCCACAACGGGAGAGGTCACAACAGTGAGAGGCCCGCGTACCAAAAAAAAAGACTGCCCCATAATGTGTTGCATCATCAAGCTGGGAGCTAAAAGGACCAAGAATGAATGATGTGCAGAAATTGATGCCAGTGATGGGTGGACTAGAGAGATGATCTATAAGATTCTTTCCAACTCTAAGATTCTAATGGCTTAAGTGGTTGGAGGTGACAGACTGAAGAAGGAAGGCAGGGTTCATCTGCAGCGGTTGTCTTTACCTAGGGTGGTGACTTGTCCAACCCCATAATTCAGTGAACCCTGGGTACCTTCTCCAGGCATCCCGGGAGATATAAAGGGTAGGAGTTAGGATACTGTACTTGTGCTGTGTTTGATGGAGACTGGAAATGACGCTAGTGGAAGCAAGGCAGGTGGCCATCTTGCTTTGCTCTTCCCCACCATGCCTAGCTTGTCACCCTCTTCCTTGTGGTCCAAGGTGGCTCAAAACTACATCTGCACTCCAGCCAGCGGTAAGGGGGGAGGGGAAGAGGAACGCATCGTCCTTCACTTTAAGGGCAAGTGTGGCAACAGCACACGGTACTTCTGTGCAAATCCCATTAGTTCCTATCCCTGTGACTACACCGCAAGGGAGGCTGGAAAATGGAGTGCTCTTCTGGGTGGCTGTGTAGACAGCCATAACATCTCTACCCAGGGAAGATGGGGAGCTCAGAAGTGGGGCTGGGGGCGGGGGGGTGGGCAACACACAGTCCTCGTCACAAAGGGTGAAGGACACAAAGGAAACATGCTGTTTCTCCCCAAAGAGCTGACTTACCCAAACCACTCTCCCATCAGAGCCCTGCCCAGATCGGCCAAACGAAGGAGGAGAGAAAAAACATGGAGAGAAAAAACATGCAGACAAAGGGTCACCCAAGGGCCTTAGTCTCCTTGGGAATGTTTAACTTTGGGAATATGCTACATAAATTGGCAAAACAAGCCACTTTCCAACATCCTACGGACAAGCTGGGAGCCAGGGAAACAGAACGACCAGATTTCCCAAATGCCGCTAGAAAATATACTTGATATCTGAGATATGTCTTATCTAAATACAATTGACAATCCCTCCAGTCTGAGCTGAGGCGGCTGGGGCAACACATGTATCTCTGTCTATTTCTGGCTCTTCCCCGGGCACCGCCAAGTAGCTGCTTGGTAAGAATTTGAAAGAATCAGCGTGCTTTCAATGCTCCATGCTCTAAGGAAAGAAGTGGGAAATGTCGTTTCTGCGTAACTGTGAGGCATTCTTTTATTTCAATACGTCCAAGGTCCCTTAAAACACCCAAATTTAAGAAAACTGAGTTCTAACTCCCAGCGACTCCAATGTAATATAGGACAAAGACGACAGCGTATTTTTCATAAACTCCGCAAACCACCACCTCCTCTGACTCCAAAGTCACTCATCACTTTGTTCTTGAAGAGTAATAACATAAAAATAATTTTCCCAGCTGCACTCAGTGTTTCCTAAATGGATGGCTTAAATTTCACAGTGTAATCTAGTAATGTTATTTTTAAACCTGTTTGCAGAGCCTCATCACGTGGTCCAGCTTGTCTGTATCCTTAGTCTGGGGCCTGGGGTGGAAAAAAAAAAATCCTGGGAGTGGTTTGGCTGCGCTGCTTCCAACAGGCAGTCTTGTTTCTTTTTGAATAAAAGGCGGTGGAGTTAAGACCTCACTGGGCCTTCTTGGTAACGCTACTTTGCAGGGGCCCTTGTTCAGGGAGAGAAGACTTCTGTATTAGCTAGCTATCATCGCATACAAGATTACTCCAAAATGTAGTGGCTTAAATAGCATTTATCATCTCACAGTTTGTAAGAGTCGGAAATCCGGGCACAGCTTAGCTTGGTGCCTCTGGTTCAAGGTATCTCACTGGGATGCAACTAAACTGTCAGCCAGGGCTGCTGTCTCATCTGAAGGCTCAATGTGGGGTTGAACGGAATTCTCTTCTAGGCTCCACGCACACACGTTTGGCAGGCCTCCATCCCTCGTCAAGTGGGCCTCTCCACAGGGCTGCATCTTGATGTGGCAGCTGGGTTCTCCCAGGTGAGTGAGCTAAGGGAGAGTGAGAAAGGGCATCCCCCAGGTGGAAGCCACAGTTATTTAATAACCTAATTTCACAAGGGTCATACAGCACATCTGCTACATCTAATGTGTTCATTAGAAGGAATCAACAGTTCCACCCACATTCAGGGAGAGAGGATCACACAAGGGTGTAAATACAGAAGACCCCTAGGGATCCCTGGGGTCCACCTTGGAGGCTGCCTACCACGACCTCCTTGTGATGATAAGGGCAGGGCTTTGCCTGCGTATAAAGGGAGGCATCATTTCATTATTTCACTGAGGGCAGGAGCAAACAGAATCCAAGAGATGCCTGGGCTGGGGAACCCGCAGTCCCCCAGCCTTTGGTGCTTAACCCATCCATTTAACGAATACTGAAGGTAGCCACATGCAAGTGTGAAAGTCTTCAGAAGTCACCTCTCCCCCACTCCCCACATTCCCTGCCCCCACCCCAGAACCAGAGTGACCCACCAATGAAAAGAGGAGGGAAGAAAGTCACTGCACTTGGCTCAGCGCCTCCTGGGGCTCCCTCCCTCTTGCAGCTCTGCCTGCCACAGCGAGGGTGTGGCTGACCTGCCCTCCCACAGGGGAGCTGTCCAGCTCTGGCTGTGTTTGGCAGATACGTTTAATGCTGGGGTGAAGTAGCAGAAAACCCACTGCGGGTGCAGATTTAAGCCACACCCTTCAAGCCAACTTTTATCACTAATGAAGTAGATATTTGTTTACTCCACTGTCCTGATCCCTGTGCTTCTCTCTCAAGTGATCTCAAGCTCAGGAGGGGTAGACAGGGTGCTGACAACTGCCCTCCCCCCAACCATCCCCCACTGCACTCTGGGATCCAAGCATCTAGTCCACAGCCCTATTTTACAGGTGACTAAATCAAAGCACTAAGAGACAGCAGCAGAGCACGGATAACAGCCCCAGAGTTCCCTCCTCCTCTTCAGCCACCATCTATGTACAGAGCACCTACTATATGCCAGGCTGTGTGCTGGGGCCTGAAAATGAGAGACCTTCCCATCCTGCTCCAGGAAAATGACTGGATCCCTCTGAGCCCCAATTCTCTCATATTGAAAACGGGAAGCAAGTGAAATCATGCACATAAAGTTGGTGTAAAGTACAGAGTAAACAGTCAGCAGGCGTCAGCTATTCTGCCCACCACGCAGTTCATGAGGGGGAAGCTCCTCTGGGTTACAGGTGGGGACAATGCGACCCTCTTTCAGGGCAGGACAAAGAAGGATTCAATTTGCCTACAGTCTGAGGAATTTGGGCACCACTGTTCCCCTCCCATTACTTACGGCCCCACCTCCCACTCTCTGGCCCCCCAAGAAGCACATGCTCGGCTGCCTGTGCGCTGTTAGGGATGCATGAGATTCCCTGAGAGCTCTGGCAAGCAACGCATGAAATTCTGCCAGGGCAGGAACAAACCAAGACAAAGAAGGGAGGCAAGTCCCTCAAGGACACTCAGCGAGCACGTAGCAGAGACAAAAATAGAGCAGAGGACAGATCATCGCCTTCCCCGGGCTGGCTTTCTTTTCTTCTCCCTTTCTAGCGGTTTACATTATGATTTTTTTTTCCCCAGCACGACCATCAGTGAAGCAGCAGGTGCAGTTTTTGTAAACACCCCCCAGAAGTGCTGTGAGCGAGGTCAAGGGCAGGTGCCCCCTGAGGAGGGCTGGCCCAGATTCCGTGTTTCTTGTAGATCAATGGCTCGGCCTGGAGGTTTCATCTGGAGATCCAGGAGCACCGGCCCAGCCCTCCCAGCTGGGATGGGCAGGAGTTTTGGGGCAAAACAATGCAACTGTCTCCTCCTTGGATAAAGAATCAGGCAGCCTTACAACCAGGAGAGGGTATGGCCACCCAGGACGTGTGGTTTGCAGAGCACGGAGAAAGCACTCCAAAAAGGAAATGGGGCTCATGCAGCCATAAGGCTATAGAAGTGAGGCCATGTGGCTGAACCCCAAGGGTGTGCACGCTGAGAAGGCACAGCCTGCTTTCTGGTGTATAAAGTTCCAGTTTTCCTGGTTCGGCGCTTGGATCCTTATTTCACACCATTCAAAATTAAAACACCCCAAGAGAAGTTAACAGTGAAGCCCTATCCACCATGTAAACCTCAGCGTGGATGAGTCTGTCAGCTCCTTTCTTGAGAGAACAGATTTTTCAAGGCAAAAGAGATGAAAGAACGAGGGTTACTGATAACGGGGGGAGGAAGGGTTACCCCAAAGTGGGAGGAGGGGCTGGAGGGAGAAAAACACACCTTCAAAGTCCTCCCCGGTGCTGGACCCCTGCAAAACACAGGCCACAGGCAGGACTAAGTGGAAGTCTGTTCTCATTTAGTGTAAGATCCACTTTGCATCACTGGGAGCCTGAAAGGGAGGCTTGATGGGAGACTGATAAAAACCTTGACTTTTCAATAAAAATGGAGGAAACTATCTGATGATCCTTTGTCTTATCCTTCTGCATTTTCCGACTCATCGGCGCTAATTCTGTACAGCGGCAGTTCTGTCTGTGGCCCTCTTTTTTTTTTTCCCTATCTCTTCCCCGTGAGGTACTGGACAAAGGTTTCTCATTTCATACATCATTTATTCCAGCGTTAATTCCATCCAAGTCACTTCAGGTCCTTAGCAAACAGAAACAGCAAAATGAAATTCTGTTGCAGTATTATGACTCGAGACACCGGGTAAGGGGGGCTTCTGTGTAGCAAAGTCTCAAATCCTGGACAGAGGGTCTCCTTCCCAATCAAGGGCAGAACGAAGATGAGCAGACTGAGTTTTTATCGATAAGGGCAAAGTTAAACCTCCAGTGGCCACTAACAGGCAGAAGATCCAACAGTCCCTACGCAGGGGCAGCCAAGGCACGAAAAGACATTTAATGCCAGAACCAGACCTTCTGTCCCCAAACTCAGGAATCAGCGTCCATATATTGTAGTTTGTTTCAGCAGTGGGAACAGAGCAATCTGGTCCAATACTGTGGTTTATGATTGCAGAAAGCTCCGGAAGAACATGGTTAGTTACTCCCATGGATGAAATGAAGATCTATTCCAGAACACCTGGCCAGTGCATGGGAGTTAAGAGTTTAGTTTCCCTCCCTTCACCCTACCCTGCCCTTCATATCCTGTTTGTCCTACAAGATTAAGTATAATGTCAGGATACGCTAGCTCAGAAATCGAACGTGCAAAGTCACCCAAAAGAGACAGCATGGCTCCCAGACGGTAGGCTGGTCCACTGTGTTCAACGTCTAAAGCCACAGGTGTGTGCTCCAAAGGACCAAGGTCAGCTTGGGATCCCGGAACGAGAGTCCCAAAGACAGGACCACCCTTCACAAGGCAGCACGGATGCAGCCACTGCCCTAGACTGGGGCCATGACACACTGATCCATCTGGCTCCCCTGTCTGGATTCCAGGCTCACAAAGTAAACTTCTGTTATTCTTTGGCTTTCCATACGGTCAACAGAGAGCTCCTGTGCTGGTCATGCCAACATAAACCTTTGAGCAGTCGTAGTTTTCCTTGCAGTTTAACCCACTGGCATTGTAGGGTCTACTTCTATTGAATGTGATTTCCAGCTCATGAGTCCTTCACACGGCCACCACCTTTGGAGCCTTCAGAACAGAGGACAAGATGGGGATCCAGGATGGGCCGCCTAAGAAAGGTGTCCCCTAGCTCCAGCTCCATCCTCTCCCACCTACACCTCATCCCAGTTCTGTGAAAACAGGATGTAAGACTACAAGGTGGGGAGTGGTCCTCAACCCGGCTCTGCTCTCTAGGAAGCCCACAGCTCGATAACTCACAGACTCCATGCTTAGAAAGGAAGGTGTGAGGCAGGTGTGAGGGAGGGTGCACGTGGCAGGCAGACAGCCAGGGTCAGCGGAACACCTGACAGCTTAGAACTCGGCTTTCTTCCCAGGTGGTGGCACAGCCTTCAGCTCTCTGTACCTCAGTTTCCCCTTTTGTAACACAGAGACTACACCCTGCCTCACAGGGTTGTTGAGAGGATTAAATGAGATGATGTGGAAGAATTTGGATTTCACCATGGAAACATATGTTGCTCTCAATCGCCTATGAAAATCCCCCCTTGGCCCCCCCCTCCTTCCGCATCTATGCCCCCTCCTCTCCTCTACTGGCCCTGCGAAAATACAAGTGACCCTGGGGTGGTCAATGGAGGTACAGTGTGCTCTGAAATGCTGTACCCCCCCCACTGACCCTGACCACCAAGGCCCCAAGAGGGGCTGTCACCCCTGCCCCAGTGCAATGGGGGGTGATTAGAGAAAGGGGGACAAGCAGTCAAGTCTGACAGGAGAAGGAGTGGAGGCCTCACCTTGTGGGTTTAGCTGATAATCCCCCCAAGCTTCCCAGTACTCCCTGGTCTTTGTGGCAATCTGAGAATTCTCCAAAGTGAATGGTGACTTGGAGCGTAACTCAGGGAATTCTGGGGGTGCTAAAGACGCTCTTATGCCCCCAAGGGAGGCCAGCCGTCCAGACCCTACCTGCCCGTAGTTTTGGACTGAATGTTTGTGTGCCCCCCCACAAATTCATATGTTGAAGCCCTAACTCCCAATGTGATGATGGTGAGATGGAGGTGAGGTTGGATGCAGGGCCCCCCTCCCTCCCTCCCCCTTTCCCCTTGCCCCCTCTTCCTTTGCACTCTGTAAGGACCCAGCAAGAAAGTGACCATCTACAAGCCAGAAAGAAGGCTCTCATCAGAACCTGCCCTTGCGGGCACCCTGATCTTGGACTTCCCAGCCTCTGACTCAGCGGTTCGCAAATGCAAATGTGTACCAGAATCAGCAAGAGGGCTCGTTAACACACAGGTCACTGGTCCCCACCCCAGAGTTTCTGATTCAGTAGGTCTGGGTGGGGCTCAAGAATGTACATTTCTAACAAGCTCTCAGGTGACACTGATCGTGCTCGTCTAGGGACACTTTGAGAACCACTGTCCTATGTGGCCTATCTTTGGACGCGCCCATGGGGGAGGGATCTGCAGAACCAGAAGTTTATGGCACCTGAAGTGCACCCAGGGGTGGGTATGGATCCCATCCCTGCCGCCCTGGCAGGGTTTATTGCTCATAAGTCTCTCTTCCTGCAGGTGCCCAGATTCTAAAGTTCTACAAGCAGTGCTGTGCCAGCCCTGTTGGCTGCCTAAACCAGCTTCATTCCCAACCCCCAAATACCCACCATCGCAGCCTGCTCTGCAGCTATGGGTAGCCAGGTGACAAAGTTCTGACCAAAGAGACAAAGGAAAAATCTGCTGGGGGAATGGGGAGGGAGGCCTGAGAAAGTTATTGTTCCCCTGATGCTGGTGCCAACTTCCCTTCCTCCTTCTTGAATACAGGCAGCATGCCTGGAGCTGTGGCAGCCTCCTTGCAGCCATGAGGGGAATCCCTGATATTCAGCTTCTGACCCTATGCAGTAGCAGCCCATTCCCAAATTCTTGATCTTGAGCAAAACAAACCGCCTATTTAATTTCCTTTTAGTTGGTTTTCTGTTTCTTGACGCTGAAAACTTTCAATATACCACTACCATGCTGAATGTCCAAATATGAAATAATTGGTTAAAATTAAAGTGGGGTAGTCATTTAATTTAATTTTAACCAACTGGACATTCAGCATCTTTCTCATGGGGGATGGGGAGATTCACAGAGCAGAAACAGCAATAATAATGTAATAATAATAGTAATAATGTAATAATAATAATAATAACGTAAGTCCTGGCAGTCCAGTGGTTAAGACTCCGCGCTTCCACTGCAGGGGGCACGAGTTCGATCTCTGGTCCGGGAACTAGGATCCCGCACATCGCACAGTGTGGCCAAAAATAAATAAATAAAGGCAAGAGAAGATACTTTGAAAATAATAATAATAGTAATACAAGGTACACCCTCAGCTTTCTCTTCTCCAGTCCAAACCTACTCCATCCTCTTGTCCTTTCACTGACAGGACCTACTCCTCATGGCTCAAGCTCTACACAGTGTTTGGTCCGGGCTGGGTGATGCCTAAGGTCCTCTCTGCAGGTTAGGGTTAGGGTTAGGGACAGGGTAAGGGCTAAGGTAAGGATCAGCGGGTTAGGGTTAGCTGGCCTTCGGCTCAGTCAGTCTGAGCCCATCAGAGATGCAGGTCGCTGCTCTCGGCTTCATCCCATCATTTGCCTTCTGACTGTGGGGTGACCTGAGTAAGAATCTGTCGCACCCGGGGCACAGCTCACCGCAGACACCAAGCTGAATGAACAGGGTGGGTGGATTCCCACCCCTTCTCACAGCACACACGTGACCACGGTCCAGCTACCAGCACACACTTAACGTTTGCTGAACTGACTTAGGAATCTTTCGAAGAGTCAAGGCATCCTGTACCTCCGTTTGCCTGGATATCAGGGGCTGTTGGGGGCAGCTTGGAGTCTTCTCTCCATAGGAAGAAGAGGGACAACTCAGAAGCGTCCCTAAACTTGTCTCCTGCGTGTGGATTTCCCTGACGTGACCTTATCATTCAGACCCCCTGGCTACCAGACAGTAAACCTCAGAAACAGCACAGCCTGTGGCCAAACCGTGTGGCCAGCAGCACGCAAATGTGCCGTGGCCACCGGAAGCACCTGAAAATACTCCAAGACATGTCTCTGGGATCCACACTGGGTCCATGGTAACCTTACCTGCCCCCCACCCCAAGGCCACTGAGGTCAGGCTAGCCTGTCAGCCTGGGCAGAAGGGCTTCTCACATGAATTCCAGGTCAGTGAACAGCCTTCTGGCTGCAACTCTTAGCAAGCAGTGGCTTAAGCCAGAGAGACATGGAAGCAGGCAGTCTTGCCCGAACTCTAGGTCAGAGCCTGCACTTCTCTTGGACATCCTCCCGGGATTGTAAAAAGGCTACATCACCTCTGAGTCATGCCCTCACACAGCAGCACCCAGAGCAGGAAAGAAAGAGCAAGAGGACGTCCTCCTTGTGCTGCTCTCTTTGGCAAGGATGGAGGCAAATTCTGGATGCCCAGTGCCAACGTGCCCCTCACCTCCTGGACCAGAACTGAGTCACATCCCAGACCAGCCAGGTGCAGGGGACTAGACCTCAGCAAAGGAACTGACCAAGTAGGATCAAATAGGGCCTTGCAAGGGAGAAAGAAGGGCTGTTGCAGGTTGAAGGATGTCCCAAAGACAGCAGGTACTAATCCCTGGAACCTATGAATATAATCTACTTGGGAAAGGGGTCTCTGCAGATGTGATCAAGTTAAGAATCTTGAGACAGACAGATTCTCATGGATAATCCAGGTGGGCCCTGAAATCAATCACAAGTGTCCTTCCATGAAGGAGGCAGAGGGAAATTCAACAGACACACACAGGAGGGGAGAAGGTGAGATAAAGACAGAGCAGAGAGAGATGTGAACATGCTGGCCTTGAAGAACAGAGATGGCCACAAGCCAAGGAATGCTGACAGCCGACAGAAGCTGGAAGGAGCAAGAGATTCTCCCCTTGAGCATCCAGAGGTATCAAAGCCCTGCTGACACCCTGACTTCAATCCAATGACTCTGGACACTGGCCTCCAGAACGATGAGAGAATAAATGTCTGTGGTTTTAAGCCACTGAGCTTGTGATCATTTGTTACAGCAGCAGCAGGAAACTAATACAAGGGAGAGGGGCTTCTCGGCAGGAAACCAGCTGTGTCAGCCCCAGGTTCCTTCACTGAGACTCGGATCTCTCCTTCCCACCTGAGCCCACAACACACATGTGTGTACACACGTGCACACATGCAGGTGCACACACACACACACACACACACACCAAGCAAGGCCCTCCTGATTCTCTGCCCTGTTATATTCTAAAGGTGGCTCCCCGAACAAACACCAAGCTGGGATCCTCTGGGACCACTGTTTGCTCCCCTACTGG
This sequence comes from Orcinus orca, assembly GCF_937001465.1. Lineage (NCBI taxonomy): Eukaryota > Metazoa > Chordata > Mammalia > Artiodactyla > Delphinidae > Orcinus > Orcinus orca. The sequence goes on from NC_064574.1 coordinate 74,744,591, forward strand.
GCTGAAGGATCCTGAATGTTCTCTAACAATGAAAGGGAGCCCTGGGCATAAGGCATCCAAGAGCCAGCAGCATAGAAGCAAAGGACCTGACCGTGGCACACAGCATAAGAAGGCAGGCACGCCAAGGCCAGCGGCATCTCTCCCCGTGTCTCATTCAATCCATGTCCTGGAATGAGGAATCTCGGATTCACTCGGCCAAGCACAAGACGTTACCAGTTGATGTGCTTTTCAGCAAATCACTCACAAGAAGATTCACGGCTGCAGCTGACTCTCATCAGAATGTGTTTCATTCAATTAAAACATCAATCCCAGAAATACACGTTTGCTTAACAGGCAGAAACGATTTGGGGATCTCACGCTGCACACCATCAAATCAAATCAAATCAAATGGTGGGAGCAGATGAAATGAAGCCATCGAGCAAAGAGGGTAGGAAGGATAACGGGGGTCTCTTGCCAAAGGAACACAATCATGGCTTATGAAGAGCCCAAAGCATCCAGATTGTACATCCACGCAAAGGAGTCAAATGGGGCAAGGAGTGTATTGAGACAGGATACACAGGGAAGCAGACGGATTGACCTCAAGAGAACCAGGTTCCCACCTGAACTCTCCCAGGAACCTGCCACTTGACTTCCAGATTCTCCCTACTGAATGCTCGAAGAATCTGAGGAGGGGTCAAAGGCTGGAGAGGCCATGATGATCGCCAAGCTTCCCTTCCAAAGAAGGCAGCATGGGATGGTACAGATTCAACCTAAGAAACTAAGGGACAAAGCCAACATCCCAACTCTTTTCCTAACAAGACCTGAAAGGCGCACAGAGCCTTTCCAATGACATTTTACATTCGTCTACAAGGCCCTTTCAGGTAGATTCTCTCTCTTGTTATTGTACTGCTATGAAGCAGAGAAGCCCTTCCCGTGCCCCAACATAACCAAGGACTAGACGACAAAGACAGGAAATGAAAGCTCCCAAGTTAGAATCCAGGTCACTGCTTTTTATACTCACCTTTGCTCTGCTGCTCCCCAAAGGAGGTCCTGGCTCCCCACCCCCAGCTGTCCAAGCCAACTGCGAGAAGGGCAAGGTGAGTGGTAGGAAAAATATCCTAATCACAGGCACTTAAGACCTTAACAGTTCATTAAATGACAAGTGATTAAAGAATCACTTCCTACACACTTCACTGTTCAGAAATTTCAGTTCCCGAAGAAGGGCACTAGTGTCATATGACTCACTTTTGTTCTAATTAATGTATTACTATATTAATATAGAGTAATTAATATATTACTGTTTTATTAATATACTACTCACAAGTGATACTGATTTGATTTAGAAAAATTTAAAAAAAAATCAAAAGGACAAAATACCCTATAATAGAACCTCTAACTTTTTATATGCATATATGCAATTTTTTACAAAATGCAATCATACTATACTTACTGTATACAACTTTGTAACCTAATAATGCATCATAAACATCATTTCATGTCAAAAAATATACATCAACATTATTGTTTAATGGCTGCATAGTATGCCATTGTGTGAACGTGACATAATTTACTTAACCAATTACCCATTATTGGTCATTTGTGCCATACCCAATTTTCTTGGGTAATAACAACACTGCAGTAACCTTCAGGCACATTCCTCCCCTGTGTACCGCACACTTGTCTGCTTATTTCCTTGAGATAATTTCCTAAGATGTAAATGCTTGGTCAAAAGGCCAGCTGTGTCATCCACTGCAACAAGATATTTGAGGAAATCTCTTAGATTACCCGGTACAGGGCTGCTCTGTGTGTGAAAACTAACATGCAGCCCTATTTATTGACTGGACTTAATGCTACCTATCTAAGTGAAGCCCGGGGGCAGTGAGTTGATAGCCACAAACATCTCAGATGTCAAAGAAGCAGCTTCCAAAGCCATCAGTGCCATCATGACGCAGCAGAAAGTGCAGAACAATCTGGAAACAGAAAGTAAGGTGTGACTGCTTCAAACTATGTGCAGATCAATGGAGATTATTACGATCTCTACTGCATGCCCTCCTTGTACACTTAATGTAGTAAAGCACAATTTCTGTAAGAACGAGATTATAGTAGTTAGGAATGAAGGTTCCAGGAAAATGAGCAAATTGGCCTCAACAATAAAGGGAATATTTCGGTCCAGGAACAGGATGTCCAAACGGAGGTCAGGTGAAGCTACCTACAGCAGCAACTCAAACAAAGCCCCAGTGTGCTGGTTCTTCCAGTATCTTCTTCCTTCCTGGGTTGGCTTCACCCTTAGACTCTTCATGGAGACATAGCAGCTCCTGACTCTTAACTCATGGTGGCAAAATGGCTGCAGCAGTTCCAGACCTGAGAACACATCATCATGCAAGGAAAGGGAGAACATTTCTTCTGGTTGCTCCTATAGAAGAAGGAGAAAGCTTCTCCTTCCCAGAAGCCCTAGAAAAGGTTTTCTTGTGGTTTGGTGCCTCTGACTAGGATGGAATGTGCCAAATATTTTAAACCAAGTTGGGTAGTGTGCTGGAAGTTAGATGTATTGTTAGTCCCAAGGGCACCAGGCTAAGGATGAGCGAGGAAATTCAGGTTATTGTTTCTGGAAAAACCGGGACTGGATGCACTCCTTAAAACAGATGTCTACTTCAGACATTATTTATTTAGACGACAGTAAATATAAATTAATTAACCATAACATCACAAGAAACATCGAAAATCTTTACAAAAAAGTTTAGGGAAAACATTTTGTTGGACACTTTTTCTCTGTCCACTTCTGTTATCAAAACAGAAGTAAAAAAAAAATTTTAAGTCTATAAACTATACAAGATGAGCTGAAGCATCTTGTGGTGTCAGTAAGGAAGTGTTTAAAAAATGAAAGAGAAAGGTTGGAGGCACATTGAAAGGACACAAGAAAAAAAAGACAACCTGACAGAGCTCGAAATGACCAATGCTAGAACAATCTGAGCAAAAAGAGAAATAAACATAGTTTTGGATATAGCCCAAAGGATAAAATAAATATTCATAAGTCCATACTGATAAAAATAAATCATTGAATAAGCAAATAAATGGAGGAGAAGGGACACGTTTTCCTTAGAGAAGAATTCCAGTTAAGAAGCGTGGAAGGAATGAGAGAAATAGAAAATCTCTACTAGAAACCACAGTAATCATTGCTGCAGGCAGAGTCCACCAATGAACGCTAAAAATAGAGGGCAAAAGTTTAAGGAGAAATAGGATATTTGCATGGCTATCACCCAAGTATGTATTAATTACAAAGAGGAAACCTTTGCCCTCCACTGGAACTTTACAGGGAAAAACGTGGCAGATGCCACATTAGCAAGTGATCGCATGAACGTCACTGGTCATACAGACATCAGGTACCCCCTGATATGAGGCTCTGAGAGGGCTCATCACCTCTGTGGTGTGCTTCCCCCAAATCCCTACCTCAATCAAATCATCAGAAAATGCCAGAGAAGCCCAAATTAAGAGACATTCTACAAAATACACTGCTCTTCAAAAGTGCTGAGGTTGTGAAACACAAGGTAAGCTGACAGATTAGAAGACACTAAGAAAATGTGAGGGGCTCCCCTGGTGGCACAGTGTTTAAGAATCCGCCTGCCAATGCAGGGGACACGGGTTCGAGCCCTGGTCCAGGAAGATCCCACATGCCGCGGAGCAGCTAAGCCCGTGCGCCACAACTACTGAGCCTGCGCTCTAGAGCTTGAGAGCCACAACTACTGAGCCCGCATGCCACAACTCCTGAAGACCGCGTGCCTAGAGTCCCTGCTCCACAACAAGAGAAGCCACCGCAATGAGAAGCCCGCGAACAGCAACGAAGAGTAGCCCCCACTCACCACAACTAGAGAAAGCCCATGCACAGCAATGAAGACCCAACACAGCCAAAAATAAATAAATAAATAAATATTTTTTAAAAAAGAAAATCTGACAATTAAATACAAGGTAGGGTCCTGGATTGGACCTGGGATTCAGGTAAAAAGAACATTACTGAGGGCTTCCCTGGTGGCGCAGTGTTTAAGAATCTGCTTGCCAATGCAGGGGACACGGGTTCAAGCCCTGTTCCAGGAAGATCCCACATGCCGCGGAGCAGCTAGACCCATGAGCCATGGCCGCTGAGCCTGCGCGTCCGGAGCCTGTGCTCCGCAATGGGAGAGGCTGCAACAGTGAAAGGCCCGTGTACCACAAAAAAAAAAAAAAGAACATTACTGAGAAATCTGATAAAATCTGAATCAAGTCTACCATTTAGTTATTAGCATTTTTAGTTTAGCACTGGTGTTGTACCAGTGTTAATTTCTTAGTTTGGATAGTCATACCAACATTATATAAGATGTCACCATTAGGGAACTCACTGTACTATTTTTGCGACTCTTCTGTAAGTCTAAAATTGTTTCAAAATAGAAAGTTAAAATTGAAGCTTACCCGGGGCAACAGCATGGAGAGATGGAAAGAGACAAGTCCTGGATCCCATTTGTCCACTGCACGAGGAGGCTGATGCCCCCCACCCCACCCTGGACTACCCACTGCCTTGAACCAATAAATTCCCTTCTTACCCACAGGAGGGAAATCTATGGACTTACAAGGACAAGAAGTAGGAGAGTGAACTACAGACAGGCAGCATGAACTAACATTTGGAAGAATAAATGAGGGAGGAGGAGCCAGCACAGTAGAACACCAACTGAAAGCAGAGAAAGATGCCAATTCATGCCCAGGACCCTAGAAAGAAGGCTCCGGAAGGTGGGGGCAGAGTGTAGGACTGAGAAAGAAGCATGGCTATAATTCTGTATGAGGTACAGCTTTGCCCCTAGCCTTCCACCTTCTGCCCCCTGTGCCAATCCCACCCAGACAGCTGACTGCATCTCCCCCTAAGAGGCTCCGGCACCAGAGCCCTAGGCATCGATGAGGGCAAGGGGTCAAAGGGAACAGATGAAGTTCACATGGAAATCTAGCTCCCTGCCCTGAACTCTATCACAAGCTCCCACAGTGCACACAAGCAGGTCTACAACCCTGCAGAAGGCTGGGAGTTTCTTCTCTAGAAAAAGTGAATGGCCTCAGAGGAAAGAGCTACAGATACTGACATGTGAGCTTCACCTGGTGTATCAGTCAGCTCGGGCTGCATAACAAAGTACCACAGAATGGCTGGCTCAAGCAGCAGAAATTTATTTTCTCACAGTTCTGGAGGCTGGAAGTCTGAAATCAAGGTGTCAACAGGGTTGGTGTCTTCTGAAGCCCCTCTCCTTGGCTTGTAGATGGTCACCTCCTCCCTGGTGTCTTTACATGGTCTTCCCTCTGTGGGCCTCTGTGTGCTAAGCTCCTTTCCTTATCTGGACACTAGTCCGATTGGATTAGGATCCAATGGTCTAATGGTCTAATTAGGATCTAATGGTCTCATTTAACCTTAATTCCCTCTTTCAATGTCCTATCTCCAAACACAGCCACATTCGGAGGTGCTGGGGGTTAAGACTTCAACATATGAATTTGGGGGGGAGACACAGTTCAGCCTGTAACATCCAGGGCAACAGCCGCCCACCTACTTGATCTGCCCACCAGTGGGGACCATTGGTTGTTCTACCCCACAATGCACAGAAAGCTCCCAAATGCCCCGACACCTTCCTCCTCAATGTGAGAGAACAAAGCGTCACCAGGCCTCGAGGAAAATTAACAACAGGAGGGCAGATGCCAAAACCTACAAATAGATGACATACACGTGGAACGTGGAGCGTGTGGACCCCGTGCAGAGCACGGGGAAACACCCCCATAATCCCCACGTGTCGAGGGAAAGATGCTACACTCACAAAACAGAAACAGGGTATTCAGAAGAGGATCACTGGAGAATGAGAAAATGTTTCAGAATTAAATATAGAAAAATCTTTAAATTTTAAGAGTTGGGAGACCGTATCTCCCAGGAAACTGGATAAAAAGACAAAACGTCAAGAAATATGAGAGAAACAAGAAACATCACAGGTTCAATCAAGGAAGTTTAGCATCTGATGGAGAAGCAGCCCAGAAGATAGAGAACAGAGAAAACAGAGGAGGTAAATATTTAATAAATGAATACATACTCGAACTGAAGATCCCAAGGGAGCACATTTTCAAAAACAGAGAGAGAATGGCTTGTGGAAACAGGGCACAGAGTACAGGAGGCACACGGGATCCCCAGGAGGAGGGCTGCCCACCAGGTGCCCCAGGGCACTGAGAGGACCATCTCCAAGGAAAGAACAAAAACACAACAGAAAATGGAATGAATGTGCTTGACAGTTGGGCATCCAGAGGGGGTTACAATATTGTCAGAGTGTCTGAAAGTGTAACCCAAAAGCTCCAACAAAAACATCCAAACAAGGAAAGAAAAAAGTGAGGCAACTGTCAACTGCAGAAGTTGTACAAGATTAAACGTGTCATCATAGTTCCCTGGGCTGTGGGGGAACAATACATATAGAGTCATAAGAAGATAAATAATGGATTCAACCAACAACTATAATATGCAGGTACCAGGAGGGAAGGGGCAGAGAGACAGGTTACAGTGCTACATGCTCACAGCTGTGTAGCAGATGCCCTACAAGCAAAGGGAAACAAGGACACAACTCAAGCACTGTAGTAGCCCCTCTCCTCCCTCCAGACACAGTCCTGAAGGATGGACTAGAGTCGGCCCGAGAATAACCTGCACAAACTACCTAGAGAGACTGTCCAGCCTGTTTTTGCTGCTCAATAAATAGTAGCTGTTATTACTCATGGTCTTATAAAAGCACTAACGATCCCCGAAGGGCATGGAGCAGTTTGCCATGCAGAACACGTGTACATATCTACACCATGCCTGGACCACTGCAGACACTTCACTGAATGATGGCTATTGTTAATATTATTACTAATAGTCTTTTAACTAATCTCTATCCCTAATATATTCAGAGCAATTATTTACACCTCATTGTTTCAATATCTCTTACAGCATAAGAAACCACCCCCAAACCTAGTATTTTAACACCACCATCACTTTATTATTTCTCATGATTCTGTGGGTTGGCTGGGCTCAGCTGATCAGTTCTCCTGCTGGTTCTATGGTTGCAGCACCCAAGACAGCTTCACTCATAGTCTGGGGCCTGGGCCGGTACAGACAGAAGGCTGGGCTCAGCTGGACAGTGGCACAGCTGGCCTTTCTCCCCTCTGTTTCCATTCAGTATCAGGGCCTCTCCCTTACATGTGGGCCCAGGCACGCAAGGGCACACAAGCCTTCTTTTTTTTTATTTTTTTTATTTTTTAGTAAAAGCATGGCTACTGTTGATTCTGCATCAAGATATTTTACATGCATTCGAAATAAAATGCTTAGAAATGAAAACAGATTAGGTTTTCAATTTACAAAGGCACAGAGAGGTTAAGTAATTCATTGAGGCCACAAAGCCAGTCAGTAGGTTAGTGGAGGATTTGAACTGGGGTCTCTGAAGCCAGTCAAAGACTGTGCTCTTTAGTATATTAGGCAGCCTCCCTTCTTTCTGACTACCAACTTCCAGGTAAAGCAAATGAGCTCTTTCTCTTATAAACTGGATACCATATTTCTAAAGACATTTAGCAACAAACTGAAGTATGTTTGTAAAAATGCTATATTAAAGAAGGTTAAACAGATTTCTAAAATCTAAGACTTTCCCCAGCATCTCACCTGCTAATACCCACTGTAAATATCCAAGCCAGAGAAATGATAAGCAGAATGTCCCCAACTTATTTGACTGCGGAACCATTTTTTTTTTCTCAGAGAAAGTTTGGCCAATGGTTGGCCAACATGTCTACCACAGATATGGCTTTACTCCTATGCACACAGGCCTTCCTAAGGCTAATGCCCAGAATCGGCATGGCCTCACTTCCGCCATGCTGTACTGGCTATAGCAAGTCACGGCCAGCGTAGCTTCAGCGTGGAAGGGCAATAGACACAGGCGGCAAACCAGGAGGCATGGTACATCTCGGGTCACCATTGGAGAGGACCACATTGACCCCTGCAGGAGAGTGGGAGGAAGCAGAGGTGACATACTTGATGTCCCTCTTAGGGTGCCCTGCACATTCCCAGCACTCAACAAACAGCAGCCAATCAAAAGAGGGTGCGTTCCAGTTGCAAAATAATGCAAATACCGACACGGGCATGAAACATCATGGAGGGATTAGAGAGTACAAAGTACTGGTAGCTGCGGATGGCGTACAACAAGAGCCAGATTCAGGGTCCCCACTTCAACCCACCTTCCCCTCAGACCTCTCCAAGAAGTCTGCAGTAATGAGCTTATCCATCATGAGTGATGATGGTGTTGGAATTAAATCACAAAGCCATCAAAAGAGAACAGTCCAGGGCTTCCCTGGTGGCGCAGTGGTTGAGAGTCCGCCTGCCGATGCAAGGGACGCGGGTTCGTGCCCCGGTGCAGGAAGATCCCACACGCCGCAAAGCGGCTGGGCCCGTGAGCCATGGCCGCTGAGCCTGCGCGTCCGGAGCCTGTGCTCCGCAACGGGAGAGGCCACAACAGTGAGAGGCCCGCGTACCACAAAAAAAGAAAAAAAAAAAGAGAACAGTCCAGACACGAAAACATTTAAAGTATGCAAAAGACACGTAGAAAACACTTTAAAGGGACTGAGAAATTTTATGGCGAAATTAACAACTTCTAAAAGATTAAAAAATTTACAATTCTGACAAAGCTAAAAGCCAAGTAAAATAGTAGAAGCAAATATTTGCCTCTAAAATAAATGTAATGACGGATTAACATCCAGAATGTAAAATCCATGCCTACAAACCACCCGATGGGAAAACGGACAAGATATCAGAACAGGAAATTCACTGCTTGGTGTTAGCTCTGTTGGGAGACCTTGGTGGTGTCTGCTAAAATTCAAAACGTATAGAACTTTTTACCGGGTATTCCTATTTCTAGGTTTCTATGTGGAGAAACACTATAAATGTCCAAAACAGGCTGCAACAAAGATGCCAACTACGGCAGTGGCTGCGATAGGAAAAACAGTGGACACATCCTAATGTCCAGCAACAGCGGTCTGGTTGAATAAACTGTAGTGAATCTATACCAGGCCATGCGGAATCTAAAAGGATGCAGTCAGAGGTATTTTACCAACACAGACAGACTTTCAAGACATGCTGTCAGGTTGAAAGACAAAGTAAGATGCAGGAAAATACACAGTGTACATACTCATTTATCATTTTGTAAAACCATTAAAAAAACCAAGCATTTACTTTTATGTCTATGTGTGTCAATACTGGTGGATAACTGTATAAAAACAGTTTTGGAAAGGCACACGCTAAACTATCAACGGTGCTAATTAAGCACAGGGTGGGGAAAAGTGCAGAAACAGCTTTTGTTTTTCCACTTCCCTATGGGATTTTTTTCAATAACAATGTATGTACATATGACTTAGGTACTTTTATGAAAAATTTTAAAAAGGAAGGCATGACTAAAAGAGGCAAGAACTAAAAGGTGGAAAAACTAGAATGATATAAGGTATTTAAAATATAACAATCACTGTCCTAGACATAAACAATCTAATTCGTCACGCTGCAGCTGGGGAGAAGCCCGCGCACCACAACTAGAGAAGCCCGTGCGCCACAACTAGAGAAGCCCATGCACCGCAACAAAGATCCCGTGTGCCACAACTAAGACCCGACGCAGCCAGGTAACAAAAATAAAAAAGAAAGTCTCCATTTTAATTTCTAACATACTATCAATAGATACAACCCACATACATAAAAACATTTGGGGTCCTTGATGATTTGTAGGATTGTGAAAGGGTTGTAAGGCCAAAAAGATTGAGAAGCCTTGACCTGATCCAACTCCCAGTTTATAAGAAGTATGGGGTCTAAGGAAGCAAATTTAATGACACCATGAAGAACATCAGTCATGACCAGGAATCAATATCTGACATTTACAGGTGAAATGACATGATATCTGGGACTTGTTTTAAAATACTCCAGAACAGGGACTTCCCTGGTGGCGCAGTGGTTAAGAATCCGCCTGCCAATGCAGGGGACACGGGTTTGAGCCCTGGTCTGGGAAGATCCCACATGCCATGCAGCAACTAAGCCCGTGCGCCACAACTCCTGAGCCTGTGCTCTAGAGCCTGTGTGCCACAACTACTGAAGCCCGCGCACCTAGAGCCTGTGCTCCGCAACAAGAGAAGCCACTGCAATGAGAAGCCCGCGCACCGCAACGAAGAATAGCCCCCGCTCGCCGCAACTAGAGAAAGCCCACACGCAGCAACGAAGACCCAACACAGCCAAAAATAAATAATAAAAAAATTAAAAATAAATAAATAAATAAAATACTCCAGGACAAACAAGGGGTGTCTGTGGAGTGGGAATAGAGCAAAAATGAAAAACTGATCAGTTCTAAAGCTGGGTGGTACATGGGTCTCTACATGGGGTATATGGGGGGCATTATACAATCCTTTCTACTTTTCTGTAGAATTTAAAATTTTATTCTTACAATACAACTAAAATAAAAATGAGTATTACAGTAATAGTTAACAGACCATTCTGAAAAATAATCATAATGAAAACACCTTCCAAAAATTAAAGATGGCAAAACAGCCTCCTCCATTAAAAATACTAATAAAACAGAAAGCAAATAAAACAGAAAAAATAAATTTCAGCACAGTAAAAATAAAATCAAAAAACCTGGGATGGATGAAAATGTATTATGTGGCATTAGTGCAAAACTCTGGAAGCTGGCCAGGGGTGGGTGGGCCCCTGGGCCCAGAACCACATTTGATAAGCAAAACGCAACAACTACCAGACTCAAAACTGACATTCAAGAGACAGTTGGCATCTTTTCTTGAAAAGGTGAAAGGGGGCATTACAAAAATCAATCAAGATTAACATGGGATTTCAAAGAAGACTATGATAAAATGATAACACAATTAAGAACGTCCCAGAAATTTAGTCAAAAGCAGAATCGGTTCCGCAAAACATCACATCAATGGAAGAACAGTCTGGACTATGGAGGAAAGCTAAGCCAATGCAGGGGAGAAAAAGTATCCAACAGTGGGGAGCCTGACCTTCAAATGGCAAGGGCACCTCTAAAAGATGAACTGAGAAACAGAGAAGGGGAAAAGTGCCCTGGAAGGAACCAGACTGCTTTAAATCTTAGTCTGGAGATGAAAGGGGTTCATACATTTCTCCCAGAGTCCACAAGCAAGGAGGAAGACACCCAGCTCTCTCCTAGGCAATGCCTCCTTACCGCACTAAAAATCAAACAGCGGGTCACGTTTAAAGAAACACAACAAACAAGGCTTTTCTCGGAATTCTCATCTTAGACCTTAGCGATAGGCATAAACCTTCAGAAATAAAAGCAGAGACTTCAGGTATTCTTTACCCTGAAAAGCTGTCACTTCAGAGCCCTGTGACAGAAGGACCTAAATGTGTCCAACGCCCGAAGGCATCATTTGTTGCTCACACCCCTCACTGACAAATTTCCCTTCAGAAATGACTTCAAAGCAGCAACTGAGTTTAAATGCCAACTTCGCAAGATAAATAAAGGGCGCTAATGGGAAGGGCTGCCATACAGTGAGGAATAAGAATCAATACAATCACGTATCAGTGACAACCATGCCAAGTGTGTGGCATCAAAGACAAAGCTACTGAGAAGGAAAGAAAACCGGTGCCTGAGCTTCCCGAAGTTTCAATGTGTGGAGGAAAGGCCGGGGACAGGGTGGGAGTCGGGGTACACAACTGCTCTTCCTCCACAGAGAGCATCCAAAATCGCTGACATTATGCAAAGTGAAATAAGCCAGACACAGAAAAAAAAGCACTGCATGGTCTCATTTCTATGCAGAATCTAAAAAAGTTGCCAACACAGAAGCAATGTGAATGGTGGTTACCAGGGGAGGGGAGGGGAGGGAAATGGGGAGATGTTGGCCAAAGGATACAAACCTCCACCTATAAGATGGATAAGTTCTGGGGGTCTAGTGTACAATATGGTGACTACAGTTAATGATACTGTATTGGATACTGGAAATTTGCTAAAAGAGTAGATTTCAGGAGCTCTCATCACACACACATAAAAAAAATGGTAACTCTGGAAGATGATAGGTTAAATTAGCTTGACTGTAGTAATCATTTCGCTGTGTGTGTGCATATCAAATCATCATGTTGTATACCTTACATATATATAATTTTATTTTAAAAAGTTTTCAACCAAAGTTGCTGGTTTAAGTGGTTAAAAATTTAAACATATGTACATAGACATGAGGGTTTGCTGACCCACTGGATCCAGCAATATTACAGTAGAAAGAGGCTGGTTACCAGAAGAATAAAATTAAGAGGGGGATTTAAAAAAAAAAAAAGAAGGAATAAGGCCATTGAGGAATGGCCAGGATTCTGTCGTTATAATTGGAAAGAGATGTCAAAAGGACTATAAAAATGAAAATAAAAATTAGGATGACAGAAGATGATTCAAATGTAACACCAAATACAAAAGAATGTAATTATTATCTCATGGTTGGGGAAAAAGAGTTCCTGACTGGATTAGAAATCAAAATCTATTACACATGAACCAAATGTGAATATAAAAGGATGTGTACAGATTTTTCTAAAAAAAGCAAAAATGGCTAGGTTACTAAGTGTATGAGACAAAATTAACAAACTATAAATGGTCATTATAAAATGTTAAAGGGATACTGAGAACTGAAAACCAGAGAATGTTGATCATTGCTCAAATAATAAATGTCAATAAAATACATAAATAAAAGCGGACTGCCAACGTACAGAACATCATAGAATCTCTGTTGTAGTGATACACCATAAAATCACACTGTCAGAATTTAGTCATCCATTTTAAAGTTTAAAATACCAAGCCAATGGGAAATATAAAATTTAAACAAATCAACAATTGGAGAGAAAACAAGCAATTATAAAAAAGAAAAAAACTACACCCCTATTGACACATATATTCACAATTTACCCTTCCAAAAACTGAAAGATCTACAATGAACTTGAATAAATGTAAACACTATTTGTACTTACAACACTATTTGTACTTACAGGCACAGCAAGGATAAATAACTTGAAGGCCACTGTATTTCCAAGTGGGAGTCAGATTCACACCCAATCTCTCTCCTGCACCATCCGTAAGAGTAATAAGGAGCCCAAGAGCGAAACTCACCCCAGGCTTTATTAATATGTTGTCTCTAGGGCGTTTACTTGTTAGTTGAATGACAATGACATCCTATTATAATTACAAAATAGTTTAATTACCCGCTGTCTTCCCCACAACTCTGTAAAGTGCTCAAAAACAAGGACATTATACATAACCTCAGTAAGCCGCAGTCTCCCCACCTGTAAACAAACAAATACATAATTCGGAGTTTCCCTAAGCATTATGTGAGCTGATATATGAAAAGCGTAAAGCACACTACCTAGTACATACAATATGTTAAGTAAACCATAGCTACCCAGACCCCCCCGAAATGATCTAAGCATTGACCCAAAATCCAGCCCACTGTCTATTTTTGTACAGCCCATAAGCTAAGAATGGTTTTGTATTTTTTAGGGATTGAAAAAAAATATTCAAAGAATAGCATTTTGTGATACATGGAAATTGTATGAAATTCAAATTTCACTGTCCAAAAATAAAGTTTTATTGGCACACAGCCCTGCTCATCTGTTTATGCGATGCCCATGGTTGCTTTCACACTGCAGTGGCAGAGTTGTCCAGCTGTGCCAGAGACCGTATGGCCTGCAGAGCTGAAAATATTTACTCTTCGGCCCTTTTCAGAAGAAGTTTGCCAGCCCCAACCTAATCAATTATTGGACAAAGGAAGCAAGTCAAGTAATTATAAATCAATGACCAATTATAAATCAATTCCAATTATAAATCAATGTTTCCTGTGGGTATAATGTTATAAACGAAGATTACATTCCTGGAAGCCTGTATCATACCATAAAAATACTGAAACTGCTTACATAAGGAAAGAAATGCATTATATGACTTTATAAGCACTTATTAAGACAAACAGTACAAAAGCTATGTCAGATATTTTTCTTTGGGGGGATTTGTCTGTGTGGGTCAGTCTGGCTGAGGCCTTTTGGTTACAGTAATTACAGAGGGGAGGCACCATCTCCCCCTGACGAGTCTCCCTGTGGAAGCAGGCATCTGTTGTTGTTCTGGGACTGTCACGTTTAAATCAAACATTGTGACTATGTATCCCAGACCTCCCTGGTGGTCCAGTGGCTAAGACTCTAGGTTCCCAATGCAGGGGTCCCGAGTTCGATCCCTGGTCAGGGAACTAGATCCCACATGCCACAACTAATTAAGAGTTCGCATGCCGCAACTAAAGATCCCGCATGCCACAACTAAGACCCAACGCAGCCAAATAAATAAATAAATATTAAAAAAAAAAAGATTATGACTGTGTATCCATCTCATAACCTGAACATGTACCAATGGCTCTAAATGTGTGTCTATGACAAACGCCCAGGCAAGGGCAGTGACCAGAAAACCTTCTTCAATGAACCTTTGTTCTTCCATTTCAAAAAGATGCTGACGGCTTAGCTCCAATGGCTCATCATGCCTTGAAGATCAAGTTCACATTCAAGAATACGGCACAGGGCTTCCCTGGTGGCGCAGTGGTTGAGAGTCCACCTGACGACGCAGGGGACGCAGGTTCGTGCCCAGGTCCGGGAAGATCCCACATGCCGCGGGGCGACTGGGCCCGTGAGCCATGGCCGCTGAGCCTGCGCGTCCGGAGCCTGTGCTCCGCAACAGGAGAGGCCACAACAGTGAGAGGCCCGCGTACCGCAAAAAAGAAAAAAAAACAAAAAGAATACGGCACATACGGCCCCCAAAGGCTGGTGACTGGTTCTCAGTTCATTTCTCACTACCTCCTCCCTACATTCCAGGCACTGGTGACACTTACAGCGGCATGTTGATTCTTGCCTCTGGAAGCCCTTGCTCAGCCAGTCCACCCGACATGACACGCACCCTACTCTATCTCCACCCCCACCCAACCCAGCATCCATCACCTCTACTATCTACTTTGCTGATGAACTCCTTTCAGTGCTTAGTACCTATTAACAGAAGAATGAACTAGGGTATCTTATCTTCCCCATCACTACAGAAAATGAAAATAAATGAAATTATTCTGACTCTATATAACAGAAGATGGGAAAGTGGAGGCAGGTGATGGTAAATAAGAGGGTGGTAACACAGTAATACAAGATGTTAAAAATAAAACTGAAAGGTAAGATATGACAACTGAAAGATAAGATATGACAAACATAAGTTGAAAAAGAAAAAGCCATTGAAATTGCATTAAAATCTATATATAGGTTGCTTACTAAAGATACAAAACAACCAATCAAAGGGAAAATTCAGAAAAGGGCTCTCTTTGATGGGAGGAGAGAAAGGCATCAAAAATTAGGCTGGGGGCTTCCCTGGTGGTGCAGTGGTTGAGAGTCCGCCTGCCGATGCAGGGGACACGGGTTCGTGCCCCAGTCCGGGAGGATCCCACATGCCACGGAGCAGCTGGGCCCGTGAGCCATGGCCGCTGAGCCTGCGTGTCCGGAGCCTGTGCTCCGCAGTGGGAGAGGCCACAACAGTGAGAGGCCCACGTACCACAAAAAAAAAAAAAAAAAAAAAAAAAAAATTAGGCTGGTAGATTCCAGAGAAACTGAATTTACTGAGCAGTCTTGAGGAGAAAAGGGGGACCTTGAACAGAAAGCAAAACAAAGAAAGAAAGTAGGAGAACGCAGAGGTGGTTGGCATCCTATAGCCAGAGAAGTAAGGGAGTCTGCCCAAGGAGAAGTCTTCATCAAAGCTGCAGTGGAAACCCACCACCTCGTTTGCCCTGACAACAGAACTTTTCCCTACACCTCACGGAAAGTTATCATCCTGAGAAAACCCTAAAAATAATATAATACTATTAGAATCAGGGCTACATACTGCCTATGAGGAACCCCCGGGGAGGAATTTGGGGAATGAGTTACCTCAAAGAGTAATATCTGCAACAGGAGGAATCTGACTTAGTTACAGAAAGATTAACTTGGGCCTCCAGACTCAAGAGAGTTTCTGCAGCCACTGCTTCTCCTGCTGCCAAGGCCAAGTCAAGACAGATAATAAGTCATGTAGTCGAGAATTCCCCGGCGGTCCACTGCTTAGGACGACGCTTCCATTGCGGGGGCAGGGGTTCAAGCCCTGGTTGGGGAACTAGGATCCCACAAGCCACAGCATGGCCAAAAAAAAAAAAGTGGGGGGAGTCATGTAGTTATATTGTCCTTAGGGGGTCCCCTGGTCCACTCATCACTGCTGTGGTCAGGAAGGGCTCATGCACTGGGGAAGGGGGGAAATCTAGGTCTGGTTAGGTGCCCTGCCATGTGTGCTGGCCGGCAGCATTCACTCCCCCACCGTGGTCCCTCTCACGCTGTGGAATCGTCCACCTCCCCTCCGCTGAGTGGGTAGGGACAGCTATTGCTGCTTTGAGCAGTCTCCTGATGGGCACTCAAAAAAGCTCTGTTGAAAGGATAAAGTTGCACAAGTGACACAACTCATGCAAGAAGTACCATATAATTGAACAAATGGAGAAATGTTCAACCTTGAAGAAATACAAACTGAAATTATGTGGTCACCTTGTACATGTGAAATATACATATATATATATATACACACACACACACCCCTATATATATTGCTAATTTCATGCATACAAGGTGACTATTGCTCTACATATATATGAATATACGTTTTATGAAATACCTATTGCTATATAGAGCTATATATATGAATATACATTTTATGAAATATATATAGCAACATATATATATACGAATACATATTTTATGAAAAAGCAAAGATTTGTTTACATTACATAATTTTTACAGATTCTCAAGCTGGGAAAGCAACTTGGCAATTTCTATAGACACCTGTATGTCTATATGCTGTGGCCTAGTGACCTCATTGTAGTGACATATCCTAAAAAATTTTTCTCAACAAGAAAAATCCATATGGACTACAAAGTTTATTACTGCATTATCTATAATAGCAAAATGTTAGAAACAGCTTAATTATTTAGCAAAAGAACTCATTAGGTAAATTGCTAAACAATGACTCAATGGAACAGAGTTTACTGACTCACAATCATTATTGAAACATAATATGGAGAAATCTTTGTAATATACAGTTAAATGGATAAATGTAAAATATGGAACTTAAGTTTAGCTAAAATTAAAGACCATGTAAAACTTCATATACATTAAAGGATTATGTGTGCACTTCAAGAAAATATTACAGGTTATTGTGGGTAAGTTTTTCACTTTATTTTCGTTACTACTGTTGTAACATTGTCTGTGTGATGATTTTTTTATTAGTGAGATATAACTGACATATAACACTGTATTCATTTTAGGTGTACAACGTATATATGAAAATGTGTGTACAGAATACCACAATCAGTTATGTGTAATGTACTTTTTTAATATAGTTAAAGCTTCTCTAATTATATTTCACTGGAACTAGAAAAGGGAAGGCTGCTCTTTATAATTATTTTTGTTCCATAAAACTTTTCCTTACTTATTTACATTGTTGTATATAAAATCTAGCTAAAAACAGCAAAAAAAGGAAAAATATTAGTATTGGGGGGGAAAGAATAAATAAAAAGGGATGAATAAAGGCGATTTTCTCCATTAAATACTAGAATATGTTCAAAACAAACATGTCATAAACAGTAATAATGGCTTAAAGCCCAGCCACAGATCCCTGAGGCAGAAGTGGGACCCCAGAAGCAGATCCAAACTTTTAAAGAATTAAGTGAATGGAAAAGTAAAATAAAATGTCATACATAATAACAGAAACAACAAAATGTAGAAAAATAAGCTTAGATCCACACCCAATCTAAATTTAGTGGGAAAATATTACAAAATCAAACATATATAACAAGTCAAACCATATATATAACAACTATATATATGGCTTTATAACAAATAAATATAACAAATCAAACCATAGGAAAAACTAGATTAAACAAAATAACATTCTCCTCCCCAGTAAAAGGTTTTTAAAGTTATTGTTATAGAACAGATTTCAAAGGAAAGATAAATATTCATTCATTTAATAAATATCTGAGTTCTTATCAGGCAGCAGTTACTATTACATCTAATTTTATAAATATTATCAACTTTTAAGAAGCCCAGAAAACCTTAAACAAAAGGAAGACAATAGAATTGGAAAACTCAAACATAAATGTTACTAATTACACACCCACCCACCCACCCCCACGCACACACGCACGCACACACATGCGCACGCACACACACACACAGAAAAACAGTATATATACAAATACCTCATACAAAGGGAAAACATTCCACCCGTCTTCAGCACAAACATGAACACGTGGGTGAACAAACTCCTTTAGTAAAACAATAACTGAAAATGGGTTTAATGGTGCCTGTAATTATAGAAACGCAAATCAAAACAGTGGGCAAGGTCTTCTCTGGTGGCGCAGTGGTTGAGAGTCCGCCTGCCGATGCAGGGGACGTGGGTTCTGTGCCCCGGTCCGGGAAGATCCCACATGCCGCGGAGCGGCTGGGCCCGTGAACCATGGCTGCTGAGCCTGTGCGTCTGGAGCCTGTGCTCCGCAACGGGAGAGGCCACAACAGTGAGAGGCCCGCGTACCGTAAAAAAAAAAAAAAAAACAACAACAGTGGGCAAACTCTTGAAAATTAATTAAATTGGAAAAACGAAGAAAAATTATTAAGCCTGGTTTTGGCAAGGAGGTAAGGAGATTGACTCAATTCTGTGGGAAGAAAGTCTGACTAGTTGTATCACGAGTAATTAAAAATATGACAAGAACAATAGCCCAATCATATAAATGTATGTAAATAATTCAAAAGAAGAAAAAAAAAGAGTTTGCTTGTGGGGTTTTTTTTCCCCTTTCCGTTTACAGATGACAGGAATAGAAAGAAGCATTTGGTTATTTTTTTATATAAATTTATTTTATTTTATTTATTTTATTATTGGCTGCTTTGGGTCTTTGTTGCTACACACGGGCTTTTCTCTGGTTGCGGCAAGCAGGGGCTACTCTTCATTGTGGTGCACAGGCTTCTCATTGTGGTGGCTTCTCTTGTTGGGAGCATGGGCTCTAGGCACGCGGGCTTCAGTATTTGTGGCACACGGGCTCAGTAGTTGTGGCTCGCGGGCTCTAGAGTGCAGGCTCAGTAGCTGCATCGCACAGGCTTAGCTGCTCCACAGCATGTGGGATCTTCCTGGACCAGGGCTCGAACCCATGTCTCCTGCACTGGCAGGTGGATTCTTAACCACTGCCCCACCAGGGAAGCCCCAACATTTGGTTATTTTTAAAAGATAGAAATGACCTAAAATCCAGCAATAGAAAATGCAAAAGCAATAAAGGTATATTAAACCGTGGACTATTACAGGGTCATGACAGCCACGTAGGAGCAAGAAAGAACATTTACAAAATAATGTGAATCCGAAAAAATTGTATATCCATAATGACTTCCACCATGTAAAAAGCTCCATGTGTTGAAACAAAGATGGAATGAGGAAAAGGAGAGATGAAAATAATTTGGCCATTGTAATAAAAGTTTATGATGAATTTTTAAAACACTTCTGCAGGATTAAAGTACACACAGAGCGAATACACCACTTTAAATTCTTCAGACTGGCTTTGAGAAACCATTAAAGCATTCACACCCACAGACATGTGCAGTGAAAGCCAAAATGGTACTTGGGCAAAGGGTCCCGCAGAAGGTGTTCTGGAATTATTTACAGGGGTGTTCATGATGGTGAAGAGCACACAGCGTAGGCAGACTAAGCTGGGGTGGTCCATCACTCCGAAAACACATTCCACAAAGAGCCTGCACAGAGCCACTGGCTAGACTGACACAGACATTTCAAGATAACCTGATAACAGAGCAGATGGTTCTAAAAGGTAGCATCCTTAGTCAGAGAAAACCTTTCTGTCATTATCACCAAAAGGCTACGAAAAGCATCTTTGGAAGGAATTGCTTTTCAACACAACAAACTGGGTTAAAAACATTTATGTCTTTATGTCAAGAAATTAACAGCTTTCTCAAAACATTTTCTGGGAAAATATATGTTTGTGGGGAAGCAGCAATATTAATACAAAGGATTCAACTATTATCTCAATTCACTAAGAAGAAAGAAATGCACATTTTACTTTAACGAAGACAGGAAAGAGGAGTTTCTATTACAGTGACATCAACCTCTTGAGAGCAGGCACAAGGTTTTATCTTTCTTTACAACTCTACAGCCTGCCAGCATATGATGCTGGGTGGATGGCTGGATGGCCGGATAGGTGAATGGCTGGCTGGGTGGCTGGATGGAAGGCTGGATGGGTGGATGGGTGGATGACTGGCTGGGTGGCTGGCTGAGTGGGTGAATGGGTAGATGGTTGGCTAGGTAGCTGACTGGGCAGGGGAATGGCTGGCTGTGTGGATAGCTGGATGGGTAGATGGGTGGCTGGATGGATGGGTGGATAGGTGGATAGGCAGATGGATAGGAGGACAGTTAAGTAGGTAGGTGAATAGATGAATGGATAGATGGTTAAATGCCTGTACAGCTAGATGGCTGAATGAATGGATGGGTGGACAGGTAGATGGGTGGATGGTTGGTTGTGTGGCTGGCTAGGTGGCTGGCTGGGTGGATGACTGGGCAGGTGGATGGGTGGCTGGGTGAGTAGTTGTCTTGGTGGAGAGCTGGCTGGCTGAGTGAGTAGACAGTTGCGGGGATAGATAGGTGGATAGGGAGAAAGACAGGTAGGTAGGTGGATGGATGAATGGATAGATGGTTAAATGCCTGGACAGCTGGATGGATGGATACATGGATGGATGGATGGATGGATGGATGGACGGATGGATGGATGGATGATTATGAATCATAATCTACAAGGATCTGCTCTAACATTTTAAATATACCAGTGGGTCCACAGATCTCCCAGCTCCACGTAATATCAAGTGGCAAAAGCTCTCCCAGAGATCTCCATCTCAATGCTAAGACCCAGCTCCACTCAACGACCAGCAAACTACCGTGCTGGACACCCTATGCCAAACAACTAGCAAGACACAAACAAAGCCCCACCCATTAGCAGAGAAGCTGCCTAAAATCATATAAGCTCACAGACACCCCAAAACACACCACCGGACATGGTCCTGCCCATCAGAAAGACAAGAGCCAGCCTCATCCACCAGAACACAGGCACCAGCCCCCTCCACCAGCAAGCCTGCACAGTCCACTGAACCAACCTTAGCCACTGGGTACAGACACCAAAAACAACGGGAACTACGAACCTGCAGCCTGTAAAAAAGGAGACCCCAAACACAGTAAGTTAAGCAAAATGAGAAGACAGAGAAACACAAAGCAGATGAAGGAGTAAGGTAAAAACCCACCAGACCAAACAAATGAAGGGGAAATAGGCAGTCTACCTGAAAAAGAATTCAGAGTAATGACAGTAAAGATGACCCCAAATCTTGGAAATAGAATGGAGAAAATACAAGAAATGTTTAACAAGGACCTAGAAGAACTAAAGAGCAAACAAACAATGATGAACAACACAATAAAGGAAATTAAAAATTCTGTAGAAGGAAGCAATAGCAGAATAACTGAGGCAGACACGGATAAGTGACCTGAAAGATAAAATAGTGGAAATAACTACTGCAGAGCAGAGTAAACAAAAAAGAATGAAAAGAATTGAGGACAGTCTCAGAGACCTCTGGGACAACATTAAATGCACCAACATTGGAATTATAGGGGTTCCAGAAGAAGAAGAGAAAAAGAAAGGGACTGAAAAAAATATCTGAAGAGATAAAAGTTGAAAATTTCCTACTATGGGAAAGGAAATAGTCAAGTCCAGGAAGTGCACAGAGTCCCATACAGGGTTAATCCGAGGAGAAACATGCCAAGACATATATTAATCAACTATCAAAAATTAAATACAAAGAAAAAATATTAAAAGCACCAAAGGAAAAATAACATACAAGGGAATCCCCATAAGGTTAACAGCTGATATTTCAGCACAAACTGTACAAGCCAGAAGGGAGTGGCAGGACATATTTAAAGTGAAGAAAGGGAAAAACCTACAACCAAGATTACTCTACCCAGCAAGGATCTCACTCAGATTCGATGGAGAAATTAAAATCTTTACAGACAAGTAATACCTAACAGAATTCAGCACCACCAAACCAACTTTACAACAAATGCTAAAGGAACTTCTCTAGGCAGGAGAAGACCTACAATAACAAACCCAAAACAACTAAGAAAATGCTAATAGGAACATACATATCGATAACTACCTTAAATGTAAATGGATTAAATACTCCAACCAAGAGACAAAGACTGGCTTAATGGATACAAAAACAAGACCCATATATATGTTGTCTACAAGAGACCCACTTCAGACTTAGGGATACAAACAGACTGAAAGTGAGGAGATGGAAAATGATATTCTATGGAAATGGAAATCAAAAGAAACCTGGAGTAGCAATTCTCATATCAGATAAAATAGGCTTTAAAATAAAGAATGTTACAAGAAACAAGGAAGAACACGACATAATCATCAAGGGATCAATCCAAGAAGAAGATATAAGAATTGTAAACATTTATGCACCCAACATAGGAGCACCTCGATACATAAGGCAAATGCTAACAGCAATAAAAGGGGAAATCAAAAGTAACACAATCATAGTAGGGGACATTAACACACCATTATCACCAATGGACGGATCATCCAAAATGAAAATAAATCAGGAAACACAAACTTTAAATGATACATTAAACAAGATGTGCTTAATTAATATTTACAGGACATTCCATCCAAAAACAACTGAATACACTTTCTTCTCAAGTGCTCATGGAACATTCTCCAGGATAGATCATATCTTGGGTCACAAATCAAGCCTTGGTAAATTTAAGAAAATTGAAATCATATCAATTATCTTTTCCAACCACAACACTCTGAGACTAGATATCAATTAAAGGAAAAAACCTGTAAAAAATACAAATACATGGAGGCTAAACAATACACTACTAAATAACCAAGATATCACTGAAGAAATCAAAGAGGAAATCAAAAAATACGTAGAAACAAATGACAATGAAAACACGACAACCCAAAACCTATGGGATGCAGCAAAAGTGGTTCTAAGAGGGAAGTTTATAGCAATACAACCCTACCTCAAGAAACAAGAAACTAAACAACCTAACCTTACACCTTAAGCAATTAGAGAAAGAAGAACAAAAAAACCCCAAAGATAGCAGAAGGAAAGAAATCGTAAACATCAGATCAGAAATAAATGAAAAAGAAGTGAAGGAAACAATAGCAAAGATCAATAAAACTAAAAGCTGGTTCTTTGAGAAGATAAACAAAATTGATAAACCATTAGCCAGACTCATCAAGGAAAAAAAGGGAGAAGACTCAAATCAATAGAATTAGAAATGAAAAAGGAGAAGTAACAACTGACATTGCAGAAATACAAAGGATCATGAGAGATTACTACAAGCAATTATATGCCAATAAAATGGACAACATAGAAGAAATGGACAAATTCGTAGAAAAGTACAACCTTCCGAGACTGAACCAGGAAGAAATAGAAAATATAAGCAATCACAAGCACTGAAATTAAGATTGTGTTTAAATATCTTCCAACAAACAAAAGCCCAGGACCAGATGGCTTCACAGGCGAATTCTATCAAACATTTAGAGAAGAGCTAACACCTATCCTTCTCAAACTCTTCCAATATATAGCAGAGGGAGGAACACGCCCAAACTAATCCTACAAGGCCACCATCACCCTGCTACCAAAACTAGACAAAGATGTCACAAAGAAAGAAAACTACAGGCCAATATCACTGATGAATATAGATGCAGAAATCCCCAACAAAACACTAGCAAACAGAATCCAACAGCACATTCAAAGGATCATACACCATGATCAAGTGGGGTTTATCCCAGGAATGCAAGGATTCTTCAATATATGCAAATCAATCAATGTGAAACATATTAACAACTTGAAAGATAAAAACCATATGATCATCTCAACAGATGCAGAAAAAGCTTTCAAAAATATTCAACACCCATTTATGATTAAAAAAAAACCCTCCAGAAAGTAGGTATAGAGGGAACTTACCTCAACATAATAAAGGCGATGTATGACAAACCCACAGTCTACATCGTTCTCAATGGTGAAAAACTAAAACCATTTCCTCTAAGATCAGGAAAAAGAGAAGGTTGTCCACTCCCACCACTATTATGCAACATAGTTTTGGAAGTTTTAGCCACAGCAACTAGAGAAGAAAAAGATATAAAAGGAATCCAAATTGGAAAAGAAGACGTAAAACTGTCACTGTTTGCAGATGACTTGATACTATTCATAGATAATCCTAAAGATGCCACCAGAAAACTACTAGAGCTAATCAATGAATTTGGTAAAGTTGCAATATACAAAATTAATGCACAGAAATCTCTTGCATTCCAATACACTAATGATGAAAAATCTGAAAGAGAAATTAAGGAAACACTCCCATTTTACCACTGCAACAAAACGAATAAAATACCTAGGAATAAACCTACCTAAGGATACAAAAGACCTGTATGCAGAAAACTATAAGACACTGATGAAAGAAATTAAAGATGATACAAACAGATGGAGAGATATACCATGTTCTTGGAATGGAAGAATCAGCATTGTGAAAATGGCTATACTACCCAAAGCAATCTACAGATTCAATGCAATCCCAATGAAACAACCAATGGCATTTTTCACAGAACTAGAACAAAAATTTCACAATTTGTATGGAAACACAAAAGACCCCAGAGAGCCAAAGCAATCTTGAGAAAGGAAAATGGAGCTGGAGGAATCAAGCTCCTGGACTTCAGACTATACTACAAAGCTACAGTAATCAAGACAGTATGGTACTGGCTCAAAAACAGAAATATAGATCAATGGAACAGGATAGAAAGCCCAGAGATAAACCCACGCACATATGGTCACCTTATTTCTGACAAAGGAGGCAAGAATATACAATGGAGATAAACCCACACACATATGGTCACCTTATTTTTGACAAAGGAGGCAAGAATATACAATGGAGAAAAGACAGCCTCTTCAATAAATGGTGCTGGGAAAACTGGACAGCTACATGTAAAAGAATGAAATTAGAGCACTCCCTAACACCATACTCAAAATGGATTAAAGACCTAAATGTAAGGCCAGACACTGTAAAACTCTTAGAGGAAAACATAGGCAGAACACTCTATGACATAAATCACAGCAAGATCCTTTTTGACCCACCTTCTAGAGAAATGGAAATAAAAACAAAAATAAATGGGACCTAATGAAACTTAAAAGCTTTTGCACAGCAAAGGAAATCATAAACAAGATGAAAAGACAACCCTCAGAATGGGAGAAAATATTTGCAAATGAAGCAACTGACAAAGGATTAATCTCCAAAATTTACAAGCAGCTCATGCAGCTCAATATCAAAAAAACAAACAACCTAATCCAAAAATGGGCAGAAGACCTAAACAGACATTTCTCCAAAGAAGATACACAGATTGCCAACAAACACATGAAAGGATGCTCAACATCACTAATCATTAGAGAAATGCAAATCAAAACTACAGTGAGGTATCACCTCATACCAGTCAGAATGGCCATCATCAAAATATCTACGAACAATAAATGCTAGAGAGGGTGTGGAGAAAAGGGTGGGAATGTAAACTGATACAGCCACTGTGGAGAACAGTATGGAGGTTCCTTAAAAAACTGAAAATAGAACATATGACCCAGCAATCCCACTATTGGGCATATACCCTGAGAAACCCATAATTCAAAAAGAGTTGTGTACCACAATGTTCATTGCAGCACTATTTACAATAGCCAGGGAATGGAAGCAACCTAAGTGCCCTTCGACAGATGAATGGATAAAGAAGATGTGGCACATATATACAATGGAATATTACTCAGCCATAAAACGAAAGGAAATTGAGTTATTTGTAGTGAGGTGGATGGACCTAGAGACTGTCATACAGAGTGAAGTCAGAAAGAGAAAAACAAACACCGTATGCTAACATATATATATGGCATAAAAAGAAAAAAAAAAAAACAGGGCTTCCCTAGTGGCGCAGTGGTTGAGAGTCCACCTACCAATGCAGGGGACGCGGGTTCGTGCCCCGGTCCGGGAAGATCCCACATGCTGCAGAGCTGCTGGGCACATGAACCATGGCCGCTGAGCCTGCGCGTCCGGAGCCTGTGCTCCGCAACGGGAGAGGCCACAACAGTGAGAGGCCCACGTACTGCAAAAGAATAATAATATAAAATTAAATTAAATTTAAAAATAAATATACCGGTGGGTGACAAAAGTTACACTGATAGGAACAGTGGTGTTCTGAACACAAGCCAAACAGGAGAACAAACAGAAGACTTGAAAACTCATTCCCTGAAAAATAAATAGAGCATTTGTAAGATCTTTCAAAGAAAAATTGCAGGGTAAATGAAGCTTAAACTCCTCAGTTATTTAATCAGGGTGAATGTCGCATAGTGAAGAGGTTAAAGGAATCACTCTTGACAAAGAAGAGAGAGATGTTTCTCAGCCAGGGTCAACTCTGCTGCATTAGGAGCTGCAGGTCAGCACAGAGGCTTCCAAAGTGTTACCGGGAGGGGTATCAGCACCAAATGGGAACTGTTTAGAAAGGCAAATTCTCAGGCCCCACCCAGACCTCCAGGTGATGCTGAACCCCACGACAGCACATAAATGAAGGAACTCCACCCTCTGTTTTGACCCAGATTTCTCTTTTTTAAGAGGGGGGAGAGGAAAAGAAATACGTTTCTTTGATGGAAAACACAAAGACCTGGATGAAATGCAGACATTAAAATCCCTTTGATACTATAATTTCCAACCACACCACCTCCAGAAACCATGACTAAAGTGGTCTGCCAATCAACCTACCTTCCCAAGCTACGCAGGCTAGAGTATGGTTATCACGAGTTTCTTTGTTCTTAGAGTTCTTGGGTTAGCTAGTCCAGACACCCCAGAGGAAATCCTGGAAGTTCAAGGTCTTTTGGCTTCCTCTCAATCTCCCCAGTACAGGGCCAAGTTTAAAGGGTATAGTCAAGATCAGCAGAGAGCAAGGAATATAACTCAGTGGATTAAGGAAATGATAATGGGAAACAAACTCAAGGCCTTTGCTTTCTTGCAGCAATGCCCACGCGCTCATCACACTCATGCTGGCTAGTTTTGGCTTTGGAAGGGACAGCAGGAAAGAATGTACACACAGTATTTGTTGAGGGCTGCTATGCGCTTACTTTTCATTTACCCCAGACCACATCCACTAGAAGATGGCATTTTCATCCCCATATCACAGATGAGTAATAAGGCTATAATAAGTTCAGTAACAGTCTCAAGCTGTGACCAGAGGCCATTATAGTGTCTCCAGACACAGGAACAGACATCTCTTATCCGTCTCTTGATCTATTCGATTCCTTAAGAACTTTACTCCAATAGGACCATACAAGTCTGAGACAGCACTGGACACTGATGGCTGTGGATACCTAAGGATGATAAAGACATCACTCTTTAATTCAAGGGAGCAACTAAAATGGGGGAAACTGAAATTACTTTAGATAATGAGTAAAGTTTAGAGCTGGAAGGAAGAAAGATCATATCCATATCCAAGAAAGATCATATCATATCCAAGAACCCATTTGATAGATGAGAAACAGAGGTACAGAGGGATTAAATGACCTCACTAGGGACAGATGGTTCCTCAGAATTGAGGACAGAACTGTTCCTCAGGACCCAGACTGTCATCCCCATCACCTCATGTCCCCACTGGTTAGCACTTATGCCAGAGGCAGGCTCTCTTTCAGCACACGGATGAATCTCTGTGTAAAGGTCTCTTCCCCAAAACCTACTCTTTTGACCTTGAAGATCCAAAACCTTTTGTTTTATGATCCTATATCTCCTTTTCCAAGGTAGGAAAAAAATTAGTCACTATTAAAAAATTCTCTTAAGTATCTTAAGACAAACCAAGAAATTTGCAGTTTTAAATCCCTATTCAACCAGGACCACAGTCCAAGCTAAGTGACCTTGGGCCAGGTACCACATCCCTCATTTATAAATTGAGCATCATATCTGATCATTTCACAGGTTTATTTTTATTAGTAAGAGAGCAGATACAATAATGCTTTATATCTCTTAAGACACCACACTGATACAAGAAGCCAGTAGGCTTTTTGTCAATTCACATCAAAAGAAAGTAAAACATTCTTCCTTTTTTAACTGCACGTGGACCAACAACTCATTATTTTATTATTCACTTGCTATTTCTGTAGCTGATTTCCCAGCTTTTGTTCTTTCCTTTTATAAAAGAAGCAAAAAAGAAATCAATGAAATAAGAATACTGCTATTTTCCAACACAAATTAAACTCCACATCCAAACACAACAGAATAACCAGCCATATATGAGTCTCTTCTCAATCTTCCCCCTCACCCTCAGGGAAAATCAACCATATGGCAGAAAGGAATTGACTGAGTGTTTCAATACATGGGAGCCAGCCTGGTCTGAAGGCTCTGAAGGAGGAAAGACCATAGCATTTGTGAAACCAGAAATGATGTCACCGTTGCCTTCTTTCTCCCAGCTCTGCTCCACTAACTGAGCCAAGGAAGTGGAGTCTTTACAGCAAAGAAGGCAAAGGGGTATCAGTGTAAAACCTGATTCATGTGGACAATTAAAGTAGTTGATGATTCAAGACCAAAATACAAACTGTCAAAGACTCTGGGTAAACACATGCCACTCATTCTACCAGGTTCTGTGTAAGGAGAGGCTATTAAATGCCTGGGAGGTTGACAACAGTAAGAGGCGTGTCTTGCAATAAAGACAACGCCTAGGACTGAAGCTCATTCATCAAGAAGCAGTCCGAGTAGGATGAGACACCACTCCACGCCCACTATAATGGGTAAAATGAAAACGACTGACAACACCAAATGTTGTCAAGGGTGAGGAGCAACTGGAACTCTCACATGTTGCTGGCAGAAGTATAACTTGGTACAATGACTTTGTAGAACTACCTGGCACCTTCATCTAGCGTTACAACACAGCAATTCCACTCCTAGGTTTTTATACAAGAGAAATTAAAATTTAGGCACAGAAAGGTCTTACACAAAACATTCACAGTAGCTTTACTTATAATACTCCCAAATTGGAAAGGGCCTGGGTGTCTGTCCATCAACAGAAGAATCAATATATAAACTGTGATATATCCATGCATGGAATACTTCTCAGAAATAAAAAGGAACGAGACTCCTGATAAACAAAATAACACAGATCCGAGGTCAGCAGACTCTACCTGCAAACCAGCCACCTGTTTTTTGTAAATAAAGTTTTATTGAAACAGAACAGAAATGTTTTTATTGAAACATTTGCATATTGTCAGAGACCTTGTGACGGGCAAGCCTGAAATATTTACTATCTGCTCCTTTAAGAAAAAGTTTGCCGACCCCTAACAAAGGTAAATGCAAAAACATTATGTTGAGTGAAGAGAAAAGAGAAACGAAAGCATACATACTTCCTGATTTCATTTCTGTGAAATTCTAGAAAAGGGAATACTAATCTATGGCGAAAAATACCAGAATCATGCTTGTTTCTGGTGGATGTGGAAAACTGACTGGGGAGAGGTACAAGAGAACTTTCTTACACAAATGAATGAGGTTTATCCAAACTGATCAATCTGTACAGTCAAGATCTGTGCATTTCACTCTATATGTAAATTATACCCCAATTTAGAAATACTAAAAAAAAATTTTTTTTCCAAGAAACAGAAGGGCGGGATCTTAGCTCTAAATTTAGCTTTCTTTTCTTTTGGACTCTGTGCACTAGCTTCACATTTCAAATTCAAGCTCGAGCTCATCTCGTGCAGCTGCTTTTCCTTAATGACCAGCTGTTCCTAATGACCAAGCCTCAGGCCTCTCGGGATCCCTCAGAAGAAGTGGTTTTTAACCTTATTTCATCTACGGTCTTTGTTCAAACAGTCCTACGGGACATGCCCAATATATAAAAGTTCCAGTAAATATCTGCTTGAGGCAGGGATAAGGACAGGCCAACCCTTCTCCCAACCTCCCACCCATGACATCATTTGGGCAGCCTCCTCAGAGCATGACCACAGCATCCGTGACCTGCATCCTTGCTTTCTGCCTGCACTAACCACTGGCCCACACCGACTAGTCAGCTCTCATGGCCAAGATCGCTCCTGCCTCCCTCTCTCCAATTGCCCATCCTTTCCAGGAACTGAGACTGCAGACCAGCCAGTCCTCAGTTCTCCTTGACCCCTCTGGCACCTACACATCAGGCATGCCACCCCCTCGCCCCTCTTGGCAGAAACAACTTGAGTGAAGGACCATGAGAAAGGCTGTCTTCCAAAGGCGCATCAAACCCTTTTGTACAGCATTCCTCACTACCTTGTTTCAAAACCTTGTTTTACCTTCTTTAAAAGCTGTGGGGCATGAATCAAAACACGTACTTGATATACCAAGGTGTATTTTACGTTTAAACTGGGCTTTCCCTCCAGAAAAGCCCTTCCCTGCATACTCACTCTCCCCTGGGCCCATTTCTTGTAACATACACTTGTGTCCAGTGACCCAGTGATGTGTCCAAAGCTTTGCTGCAGACATTTCAACATGTAAAGTGACTTGGGTCTCAACAGGCAGCACAACGGCAACCTACATGCAGGACAGCATCTCCCGACTTTTAAGCACAAACTATACTCTCAAAAGAACAAAGTATCCCACAATGGAAAATGGACAGGAGGAAAAAAATAATAGCAGGAAAGTATTTCTGTGGCTTCTTTAAAAACAAAACGACCGAGCAAAACTAACAACAATGATCTAAATAGACAAAGCAGACAAAAGTGAACGTAACTCAGGAGAGATTTCTACTTGTCCCTCACAAGTTTCACCACGTCTTTATCCCAGATCTTCTTGTTGAACTAATCATTTTAAGGTATCCACTAACTTGGAGATGTTGTCCCTTTTCTGCAGTTAATGTCTTCTCACCCTGTGGCTGGGTCCATTTGTCAGAGATTTAAGATTTGCTTTTAAATACAAAATCCAGAGAAAACAGGAAAGGGATCTGGGGAGCAGAGTTGGGGACAGCTGTCTCTGCCTAGGTGTTTTACCTTTGGGGAGAAAAAGAGAAAATAAGAGAAACACAGGCTCCATTCTGACGGAAGGAGTTGCAGGCTGCAACAAGCCCAGCCTTTCTTGCTTCTTGCCTCGGGGAAAATACTTATTTTCCCATTACAGCATTGGTCTTGACTTACAGGACCAGGTAGCTGAGTTAGTTTGTATAGGCTCAAATTCCACTTTCATTCCGGAACTGGTTAGGGAACTCGCAACTGTAAGTTCGTCAGGGAACTGAGTTTGGAGTTTTGATGCTCTCAGGCTAATCACTCCTCCTTTCCATCATGCTCCCAAGGTCAATCAGCAGCCCAAAGGCAATGGCAAATGTGAAGTGAAGTGTGGTTGGTTACAGGAGTCTTAGGATCAAGCTCTAGGAGCCCCTCCCACCTGCTAAGCCCAAACCCAAACTGCGAGCTCTTATACTCTGTACTCAAAATATGAAAGCCATGGAGCGCCCACAGGAGAAGAGCAAAGACAGCAAGATAGCTGGACCTGCCCCAGGAGGCGGGGCCCAGCTCAGCTGAGGGTTGTAGCATAGATGGGAGAAAGCAAAAGAGGCCACACTCTGATGCACAAGGTTTTGCCAGCCACAGCCAGTCCACCATGAACATGGCCCCATCTGGGTCCTACATTCTAACCCAAGTAGACAAGTGCTCCCTCCTCTTGGAGAGCAGAAAGGAAAATTAGCAAGAGATGCAACTTCAGCTTCTGGTTTTACATAACAAAAGGAAATTAACCAGGGAACTTCCCTGGCAGTCCAGTGGTTAAGACTCTGTGCTCCCAACGCAGGGGGCACGGGTTTGATCCCTAGTCAGGGAACTAAGATCCCACATGCTGTGCCGAGTGGGGCAAAAAAAAAAAAAAAAAAGGAAATTACCCAGGAAATACACATCTAATGACTTAAAGACCCACAAAAAAGCAGAATTCTCTTTGTTCAAAAACATGTTACAGGAAGCAGGTTCTCACCAGACACCAAACCTGTTGGCACCATGAGCTTGAACTTCCAGCCTCCAGAACTGTGAGGAATAAAATTCCTGTTGTTTATTAGCCAAAAAAAGAAAAAAAAAAACATGTTACATATCTAATTACACGGATTACCATTTTTGGAGATCCTAAATAGCGTAACTGATACTTAACACAAAGATTCTAACCACCATTATTTTATATATCTCTGTTGATTCACAGGTCACATAGGAAACTTGAATTAGCTTGGAGCTCTTTACCACGAAAGTAATAATCCTAACAGCTAACTAACTTTTCCTGAGTGTTCACTCTGGTAGAGCCTGTGCTTCATATATTCTATCTCTAAGTACAGAGATACACAACGACCCTATGACTGACTAATTATTACCCCCATTTTGAAGACATGGAAGCTGAGTTGTAGAAAATTAGATAACGCCCATCCCCTGGTCCCACAGTTGGTGTAGCTGGCCGATTCCAGGTTTAGCCCTAAACTGCCCTAAACTCCATCATTTCCCGTGCAATTTTTAGCGCTGCAATAGGAGTCAATTTAGAGTTCCAGGTAATGGCGCTGGCTCAGCATTTGTAGGTATGGCTACACATAGAATAATGTAAAATGGGCCTTTAATATTAAATACCGGCCATACACTAAAGCCAAGAAGGTAAGTAAGTGATTGGCCTCTTTAACCAGCTATTTTCTATCCTGAGAAAGGAAAGGGAAGACTGACAGCTGGGCCAGGCAGTCAGCAAATTTAGTCAGAGGGGGCATTCTCTAACCCAGCAGAACCTATCCCAAGAGGGTTAGTATCTTGGATGGCTGAGCTTAAGACGGAGAGGGTTTACCTGAGGTAAAGTGTGTCAGTGGAGACAGCAACCCGCAGAGGCTGTGTGTGATTATAGCTTTCTACATAGGCCTAAGGGACAGAGCTGGGGAAGATGGTGCAGATGGGCCATGGCACCCAAGCTAAGAAAGGAGATAAATCATCCAAAAGATCTGGGTTATTGGACTTCCCTGGTGGTGCAGTGGTTGAGAGTCCACCTGCCGATGCAGGGGATGCGGGTTCGTGCCCGGGTCCGGGAAGATCCCACATGCCACGGAGCGGCTGGGCCCATGAGCCATGGCCGCTGAGCCTGCGCGTCCAGAGCCTGTGCTCCGCAACGGCAGAGGCCACAACAGTGAGAGGAGGCCCGCGTACCGCAAAAAAAAAAAAAAAGATCTGGGTTACTTCAACGTCATGACACTGTGTTTTTTGTTTGTTTTGTTTTGTTTTGGCCACGTGGCATGCAAGATCTTAGTTCCCCAACCAGGGGTCGAACCCGTGCCCCCTGCAGTGGAAGTGCGAGTCCTAACCACTGGACCACCAGGGGATTCCCAACACTGTGTATTAGCTTGCTAGGGCTGCCTAACAAAGTACCATCGACTCAGTGGCTTAAACAACAGGCATTTATTTTCTCACAGGCTGGAGGCTAGAAATCTGAGATCAAGGTGTGGGCAGGGTTGGTTTCTTCTGAGGCCCCTGTCCATGGCTTGTAGATGGTCACCTTCTCACTGTGTCCTCACATGGTCTTCCCTCTGTGTCTACATTTCCTCTTTATTATAAGGACTCGAGTCACATTGGACTAGGGCCCACTGCCAAAGACCCCTTTTTAATTTAATTATCTCATTAAAGACCTTACCTCCAAATATGATTACATTCTGAGGTTCTAGGGGTGAGGACCAAACATATGACTTTGGCGAGGGGGTGGGGGACACAACACAATTCAGCCCATAACACACTGCGTGGCCGTCCTTAGTGAAGGTGTGATCGTTGCTGCCAGTTCTTTGTTGGCTTTTAAACACAAGCAGCCGCAGACACTAGACTCTGGCCATGGGGCGGGGGAGGTGGCTCTGAGATGAGTTCTTGAAGGGGTCAGACATCAGGGTCTTGGTCATACCCAGAATCAACTCTCACCTGGAGAAACCACTACAGGGAAAACTCCTTGAGAAACCACTACAGGGAAAACTCCTTGGGAGGAATTCAATAACCCTGTGAGGTCCCTGGATCTCCAAAATGTGGGCTGGGGGCCTTTGTAAAATACATGCCCTCCGGGCAGAGAAGTTAAGAATTGGAGAAGCTTCCACGTCTGGACAGCAGGCCGGGTCCCAGCCAGTGGTGTTTGCTCAGGGTGATTCCTCCTGTCTTCAAGAGCTGCACTGGGAAGAAGTGGATGGGGACAGCAAAGCCATCAGCTGCCCTGGACCAGATGCGTGAAATGGTTAAATGTCCAGCCAGAGAGTAGGTGTGCAGTCAAGTGCTCAGGCTTAGTTCCTGGAGAAATGACGCTGTCATTGCTCAGGCACAGCTCCTGCCATAAACTGACACTAAATGGAAAAAAAGCTGAACCCCCTCGTTCTGCCCATCTGGGTCTTAAAATCATAAAAGAGTCACAGAATTCTGCAAGGTCCACAGTGCCCCAACAGCCCTGGCATGAAAGGCACATGGTTTGTTCTAAGAAACAATTAATTACCCTCTGCATCCAAAGACCCAGCTTGCAGAACCTGAAAACTTAAGGGGTTCATTAACAGAAACGTAGTTCTCTGTGCAATCCAAACGGAAACCCAAGAAGATACCCAACAAATTGGGGAGATGTCAGGACACCGTCCCCATGATACACGAAGATTCTGCAGATGAGCTAATGAGCACCACGTAATTCCAGAACCTCCCGATCTGCTGCCGGAACAGCCACCTCCGCCCTCCCCAGGACACAGGAGCTGCTGTACCATTTGGAAAGCTGCCTTGTTTGCTCACGAAGAATCTGCGCATGTACAACATGCAGTGCTCTCCAAACGTTACCCAAGAGGCTCCAGAAACAAGGCTCCGGAGTTCAAGGGAAGTCATAAAGTAGACTTCTTACAAATGTTAAATCGTGATTAATGATCCCACAGTCACCTCTCTGACTGTCGACTCCCGTTGACAAGACGGAGGAACACGTTCATATACAGTCAGCCCCGAAGCAGAAAGGGCAGACGGCAGAATTCATAAAGGTTCTCTGGACTTTGAGCAGTTGGTTCTCAAAGTATGGCCCTGGGCCGGCAGCATCGGCACGACCTGTTAGAAATGTAAATTAGGGGGGAGGGGCCACTCCAGATCTAGGGAATCAGAAACTCGGGTGGTGATCCTGAAGCACCTGCCAGTTGGGGAAGTGTTGATCTAGTGGTTTGGAAGCAAGCTTCACCCCCTCACCGTTATTCCCATTGCCATTCAATCTATTTCAACTCACATACAACAGGCATTTATGTCAGGGACAGTGAAACAACACAGGTGTCAGGAATTAATAAAGAAGCTACCCTTGACTCTTCTACTTTTTTTCTCTTACATCCAGTATCCTACTTCCTTGCAGTTCTTCCTTTGGAAAGACCCTAATACCCATTTTCCTTTTCATTTCCACAACAAATGTGTGCTCATCACATCACACGGGGCTGACTGCACCTGCCTCGACTGGTCTCTTTGCTCTTCCTTGAGGCCCTTCCTTCCTCGTGCACACAGCTGCCCTGCGTGTCACAAAACCCTCCACTCAAACACTGCGGTGCTCCCCACTGCACTCCACATCTGCTCCGAAAGCCTCCTCTTGGCTTTCCTGGTCTCCAAATTCTCCACCCGAAACCTACCTGTCCCTGCTCTGAGAAGTTTTCTCTCCCCACTCGAAATAAAATCGAACTCCTGAAGGTAGGACCACAATGTATGTATCTCCTCAGGTGGACAGTGGTGGAAGGAAGCATGGCAGGTATCATGAAAAGGGCAAGCCACTGAACCCAGCCACCTCAGTTTCTCACCCACAGAAGGGTGACATTAGAAACCACTGGAGAGGGCTTCCCTGGTGGCGCAGTGGTTGAGAGTCCGCCTGCCGATGCAGGGGACACGGGTTCGTGGCCCGGTCCGGGAAGATCCCACATGCCGCGGAGCGGCTGGGCCCGCGCACCATGGCCACTGAGCCTGCATGTCTGGAGCCTGTGCTCCGCAACAGGAGAGGCCACAACAGTGAGAGGCCGGCGTACCACAAAAAACAAACAAACAAAACAAAAAAACCCCACTGGACATCCACAAAGCATCTTAGTTCAGGGACAATTTACCATAGACTGGATGGCTTAAACAACAAATACTTATTTCTCACAGTCCTGGGGGCTGGGAAGTCCAAGGTACCAGCAGATCCTGTACGTGGTGAATGCCCCTTCCTGGTTTGCAGATGGCCACCTTATTATATCCTGACACGGTGGAGAGCAGAGAAAGAAAGCAAGCTCTCCTGTCTCTTCTTATACAGGCACTAATCCTATTCATAAGGGCTCTACCCTCATGACCTACTCACACCTCCCAAAGGCCCCATCTCCTAATGCTATCACATCGGGAGTTAGGATCTCAATCTATGATTTGGGGGTGGATGGAGGGGAAGACAAACATTCCGTCTATAACTCAGAGGTACTGTGAAGATCAAAATGAGATACTGCGTTTGAAAGCAATCTGTAAAACAGAAAGCACAGAAGAGCCTTATTTCCTACCACTCATCTTCCTATGACGTCTTAATAAAAGTCAAAAACTCACTGTTATCTTGATTGTAGTGATGGTTTGAAAAGTGTAAACATATATTAAAATTTATCAAGTTGTATATTTCAAATATGTACTGTGTATTAGACATCAATCATACCTCAATAAACCTGTAAAGGAGATCCAATTGTTGACTCTGGCTTCCAGTATGTCCGAATAGTTTGTACAGACTAACTCTTCTGCAGGTAACAATGATCAAATCTAGACAAAATGTAATTTTTTTGAAAAAACATATTTAAAGGTGGAGAGGGACCAAAAGCAGGCAGAAAACAGACAAGAGTCTACCTTTGAAAGACAACTGCAGAAGGTGAGATTTGTGACTTTGCAGCAGGCTTTTGCCTGAAGACAATCTCCAATTTGCATGTATGTAGGGGTGGCAGAAAGCCACAGCCTTAACTGGCTTGAAGTATCAGAGGAAAACTCGGGCTGCTAGAAGAGTAGCTAGAAAGTTAGAGGTAAAATCCTGGGAGGGAGGCAACTACAGTTGCGGTGAGTTCAGAAAATCTGTGTACAAATTCACCCAGATTCCTGGCTGACTTCTAAACTACACATGGAGGTGAGAGACCTCAGGCAGTGGTGTGAAAAAGCAGCAGCTGGAAACTGAGAAATAAGCAGAGATGCCAGTTGCTGCCTAGCACAAGGGACTGAGATTGGACTTAGAAACCAGCCAAGTTAACTGTTAGAACAAAAATACTGTTGAAAGGAATAGAACAGGATCCAGAGTCTCTGTAACATATATTTCATAATGTCTAGGAATTGATTAAAAAAATCACTAGACATGCAAGAAAGAGGAAAATATAACCCATCTTGGAGAAAAAATAATTTTCAAATCAACCCAAAGATGACCCAGATGTTCAAATTCCAAACACGGATTTAAAGCAGCTATTGTACATATGTTCAATAATTTGTAAATGAAAATATATACACAATTAATAAACAGATGGGGGATCTCAGAAAATTAGATACTGCGCAAACAGAACCAAATGCGAATTCTAGAAACAGAATTAACAACTGTTAACAATAATTGGAATGGTATTAACAGCACATTAGAGATAGCAGATGAATCAGATAGCAGATAGATCAACAGAAATTATCCAATCTGAAGAACAGAAAAACAAATTGAAGAAAAATGAACAGAGCCTCCGAAACCTGTGTGACAATATCAATCAGTTCAACTTATATCTGGAGTAGCAGAAGCAGAGGAAACAGATATTGGGGCAGAGAAATTTTTTGAAGAAATAAGCGTAAAACTTCCAAATTTAGTGAAAGACAAATAGATTCACAAAACTCAACAAAACATAAGTAGGATGAAGAAAAATGCATCTAAGCAAACTGCTGAAATATAAAGTTAAAATCTTGAAAACAGCTGGAGAAAAATGACATGTTACATACATGGGAACAATAATACGAATGACAATGAAAACAACAACAAAAATAATCCAAATGGTGGACTTCTCATCAGAAACCATGGAGAATACAAGACAGTGGAACAGTATCTTTAATATACTGAACCAAAAAACTGTCAACCCAGAATTCAATACGCAGCAAAACCATCCTTCAAAAATGAAAATGAAATAAAGGCATTTTCAAATAAACAAAGTTAGAGAATTTAGCACAAGCAGACCTGCAGTACAAGAAATGCTAAAGGAAGTTCTTCAGTCTGAGTTACTGCAGATGGTCAATACAAATCTACAGAAAGGCATGAATATCACTGGAAATGACATGCATGCTGTGGTCTCTGAATTAAAAACAGAGGGCTACTGGAAAATTACACAGTTTAGATTACTTAAATCTTCACGCAAGCAAACTTTACCCTGCTGGTTTATTTTTCTTAATTTTAACAGAAATAAATATACATTCTATATCAAACTTTAGTATTGATTTTTTTTTTTTAAGACTCCGGACGCGCAGGCTCAGCGGCCATGGCTCACGGGCCCAGCCGCTCCGCGACACGTGGGATCTTCCCAGACTGGGGCACGAACCCGCGTCCCCCACATCGGCAGGCGGACTCTCAACCACTGTGCCACCAGGGAAGCCCCTAGTATTGATTTTAAAATGCTACAACTCTTTCCAAAACACCTCAAAACTTTTGACCAAAAATGTTCTGGCAAAATGTTCCCAATTTGATGATTCTATTCACATAACCTATAATCTAGATTCAGTTGAGTGGATCTGCTCAGGTTTCTTGATAAAAACAAATGTCTGCATATAGGCAGGATGCAATAATATCAACAAGAATTTCAAGACATAAAGGTAAATAACCTCACACAAACTATCCGCATGCTCATTTAAGTAGCCTGCTGATAAGAATCATTTAGAATAAAACACCCCTCTGTCCTGTTCCCTGCTTTTTTTTCAAGCTGGTACTCTAACTGGAATGCTTTTTTCATCACCTCCATCATCTCTGTATATTCAACTCTATCTGACTTTCAAAGTACAGCTCACAGGTACTTCCCTCGTCTTCCCAGGGAGAAGGGCCCCCTCCTTTAATGGAACTCTTTTAGCATTTCAGTAATCTCTAACTTGAAATATAGTCGTTTATGTACAAGCTACAGGGAAGCAGACTTTAAGTCAAGGTTTTCAGAATAAACAGTATCAGAACCACCCAGGAAGGATGACACTAAATCAGATTCCAGATGTAGGAAGCCATGAGTGAGGAGTGGGGTGCAGTGTTCCCTGGGAAGCAGGCTTTCTGGGACACTGGATGAATGGAGACAGCGATCCAGGTCAGGGTCATCTGGGCACTGGCTCTGCCTTCTGCCCCAGGGACAAGGGAGGGGATGTAACCTTGTTGATGCTGAGTTTGATATGGGAACCGAGAAAGCCCAATGTCTCTAAATGTCCCATATCACGTGAGGACAGTAGCTCCTCTTGAATAGAAATGTACGTGCTCCAAAAAAGACACCAGCAGCAGTGCACCCCGTGGGGAACCCAGAGGCAAGGAAGAGCCCAGCAGGTGTATTTTACATCTGCTCCTGCTGGGAAGTCTGTATCCTTGGAGCTTAGTGATGGACGAGAGCATGTAGCCCCAGGCACCATCACTCCTATAGATAAAGTTGTTTTTTTTGTTTTGGTTTGGTTTTTTTTGCTTTACGCTGTGGCCTCTCCCGTTGCGGAGCACAGGCTCCGGGCGCAGGCTCAGCGGCTATGGCTCATGGGCCCAGCTGCTCCGCGGCATGTGGGATCCTCCCGGACCGGGGCTCGAACCCGCGTCCCCTGCATCGGCAGGCGGACTCTCAACCACTGCGCCACCAGGGAAGCCCTACATAAAGTTTTTTAAAGCGATGTTGGTCATTACACTTGAATTCTTTTGGTCCCAGCATACCACAGGTGCTCAGTAAATGCCTGCTGCATGAATTCAATAAGTGCTGGGTCCTTACTGGCTGCTCTAACTCCACTGAAGGAAGCAAATGCTGAGGGTCACAGCATTCTCAACAGGCAAGGAGGTCAGGAAACCCAACTCAGGTCAAAGCTATCAGAAAACTACTGGGAAACTCAGTTCACCGTTCCTAGAACAATGCTACACCTGTGGCTTTGCAGTTTACAAAGCTATTCTGATGCAGGATTTACTGACAAATCAATGGGACCCAAGCCCAAATTCCTTCCTCATCATCTCCCCTCTCCTGGGGAGGGGGGAGGCTGTCCCTCTGTCCTTTCTGTGAATGAATCCTGTCCCTATTGCCTTTCTATGAATGATGCCCCCTCACCCTAGAGGTCTAGGTGTCATCTCAGACTCCTTGCCCTTCCTCCTTCCCCACATCCAACTACAAATTCTGTCATTTCAGCCCTTGGACAGACTGCATTTTCCAAAAATGGTCAACAGCAGTATTTCCAGACCCACGTGAACTTCTAGAACCTTGCCACTCCCCGTCAAGAGGTGAAGACTATCTTCCCTCCTCGAACTTGTGACTGTCTTGATGACTAGAATGTATAGAAAGTGATGGGACATGACTTCAAAGCCTACATCGTAACATTCAGTGTTGTTCCACGTAGTGTTACCAAATTTTAGTTATAAATTTTAGTTCAGGCCACCATCAGCTCTCACCACAACAATTTCAACAGAATCTCAATGAGTTTTCCCAACCTTTGTTCCCTTCCTTCACTATTTCATCCTCCATGGTCCTCTCAAAGGAGCCCTCTTAAACACAAATCACATCCCTACTTAAACTCCTGGATGGATGGATGTACAAACAATATATAGAAGGTGGATGGACCAAATATGGAAAAATTATAGAATCTAGAGGTTGAGTTTGTGGATGTCATGTACTATACTTTCTACCTTTATACATGTTTGAAATTTTCTACTTAAAATGGTTTTTAAAAATGAAAATAGGGGCTTCCCTGGTGGCTCAGCGGTTGAGAGTCCACCTGCCGATGCAGGGGACGCGGGTTCGTGCCCCGGTCCGGGAGGATCCCACATGCCGCGGAGCGGCTGGGCCCGTGAGCCATGGCCGCTGGGCCTGCGCGTCCGGAGCCTGTGCTCCGCAACGGGAGAGGCCACAACAGTGAGAGGCCCGCATACCGCAAAGGAAAAATAAATGAAAATAAACCTTCAGTGACTTCCAGATGGAAATCCAAACTCCTAAGCATGATACCCGAGCTTCTTCTTCATTTGGCTTCTGCTGATGCCCTGTTCCATGCCTGGACCGCCCTTCACAGGCCCCCAGAGCTCCAAGCACACACAACCATATGAAGATCCCTGATGGGGCCAAGACCTCACACCTTGGTGCCAATGCTCCGGCATGGCCTCTGGGTAGAGGCTCGCCCCCTGGTTTCTTTCTCCGCCATCCTATGAAGGTGTCAACACTCAGCTCACATGTCCCCTCCTCCGGGAGGCCTACGTGACCTTGGAGACCTGACCAGGATTCCCCCAGCGTTCAGGCAGCCCCCACAGCAGCCCTCAAGTGGCTTATGGTTTATTCCATAAGACATGGAGGTGGTTTATTCCCCACCATCTCCCTCTGGCTTGAGTAAGACCTCCTCAAGGGCAAGGCTGGGTCTCCCCCGTCGGTCCACTCGGCACCTGGCGCTGTGCCGGTGTAACCAAAAGTGGGGTCTGGCTGCTCGCCACTCAAAAGCCAATTAAGAGGCAAGGTTGGTGGAAAGTAAAGTTTGCTTTACTTGGGATGCCGGCAACTGCGAAGGAGGGTGGACTCCTGTCCAAAGGCCGACTCCCCCCGCTGACAATCAATGGGCAAGAGCTTTTTTTTTTTTTTTTTTTGCGGTATGTGGGCCTCTCACTGTTGTGGCCTCTCCC
The DNA here is from genome assembly GCF_937001465.1 of Orcinus orca. Lineage (NCBI taxonomy): Eukaryota > Metazoa > Chordata > Mammalia > Artiodactyla > Delphinidae > Orcinus > Orcinus orca. Next base: position 74,786,557 of record NC_064574.1, read on the forward strand.
GTTGCGGAGCACAGGCTCCGGACACGCAGGCCCAGTGGCCATGGCTCACGGGCCCAGCCGCTCCGCGGCATGTGGGATCTTCCCGAACTGGGGCACGAACCCGTGTCCTCTGCATCGGCAGGCGGACTCTCAACCACTGCACCACCAGGGAAGCCCTGGGCAAGAGCTTTTATAAACAGAGAGAGGGGGCTACATACAGAAACAGCATAGTCAGCTCTGACAGTCACCTTAAAATTGGTCATGTGGTGGTCTGACCAGCATCATCTTGATTGTTTTAAGTACATTAGTCTCTATTTCCGGGTTCGGTTTGTTCCTATTTCCTTAAGGCCAGTTCTCGGAATTGTGGCAGCTTACGTCATGGCTAGTCTGGTCATCATGCAGTTAACTTCTTCCACCTGGTCAGGGTTTCAGTCTCTACAAGACAGCTCACGGGATATGGCTCAGAATATTATCTATAGCCCTTGAGAAGGAATTAAAGGTCCTTCACTTTGCTTACTGACTAAACCATTACTGTTTTGTCCTGTTTTTCCTTGCTTCTGCATTTTCTCACTTCTCTGATTAAACTTATTCTTTGGCTAAAGTTTTTCCACAGACAAAGGGTAGGTGGAGGACACGGGGTAAGGGCCATGGGGTCCTGCTTTGTTCCACTGGGACACAGCAAGCACTGAAGAAGCTCTTAAGTTGCCTCAGAGAAAAAAAATCTCAAACAGACAGAAATCCGTTCAAGGACAAGTGTATTCAGTCCTCCTCGCCCTCTCCCTCCCTCACCTGATCCCCATTTATTGTAGTTACGCAGTCTACAAACTCAACTAACATCTATTGAGTGCATACTCTATTCCAAGTATTGCTCTAGGTATTGAGGAAATGAAGTGAATCAAACAGACAAAAGTCCCTGTGCTCATGTGGTTTCCTTTTAATAAGAAAAATAAGAGTATTAGAAAGATAAAATATTTAGTCACATCATTAGGCTAAACCACCTCTCGTCCCATTAAGCAATGACACACATCACTGTATTAACATCTGCACAGCCCAGGAGTTGAAGGCCACGGTCGTACCATGACCCCAGGAGGGCAGGCCTGCCGTCTTGTTTCCCATTGACATGGCTGGGAATTCTAGGATCCACGACCAGAATCATTCCACCAAGCTCTGAGAATTCCTGACGGCCCTCCATGCACCACCTACCACATCTGAGGCTCAGAGAAACAACTAAATCATTGCATATCCTCGTCCAGGTTCTCCTAGAATGGGCAGGACAGTGTCCAGGGCCAGTGCCCAGCAGCTACACAATGCATTGTGTTGTGACCAAAAAAAGGAAAAGAAAACAACTTCTTCCTCTTAAAGCAGAGCAATCCTAATCATGATAACAAGAAAGAGACAGGCACTTGGCAGCAACACAAAACCCGAATCCCCGTCTCCTTCTCCTGGTTTTCCTTGTCTTGCTGTCAGTTCTTCATCATCTCTCTTCTCTTCGCCTTTAGGACACGACAACATCCTCATTCTAAACCAAACCCAAAGGACTAAGACATTTCAAAGCCACCCAAACTGCTTACCTCAGTAATCAGGTTAGTCTGTTTATTTTAAAAATCATGAGGTTTGAGTGAAATTTCAAGGCTAAGGGACATTTATTTATTCAGTAAACATTTATTAAGTTATTATTATGGGAAAGGCATTGTGGAAACTGGGAGATGGTGCCACAGTCTTAACCTCGAGTATTCAATAGCTTTCATTCTACAGGGTTTAGTCTTTATGGGGTCGTCAGCATTAAAGAGCAGTCAAAAACAGCAAGGTCCTACTGTGTAGCCCAGGGAACTAAATTCAATATCCTGTGATAAAGTATAATGGAAAAGAATGTGCAAAAGAATATATATATGTATGTATAACTGAATCACTTTGCAGTATAGCAGAAATTAAGACATTGTAAATCAACTATACTTCAATAAGCTTTTTAAACAAAGAAATATTATCAATGGCACAAGACTTATTAAAAAAAAAAAGATGTCATCTACATCTATCCATTGCTTTGAGGCATAACCAAGATTCTCAGATAAGACTAGAGACAGAAAAGGATTACTTCAGGGCTCTAGAATCCATCCCTAAGCCTGGCTAACTTCATCAATAGTTCTGATGAACACACACACCTTCACCTCTCTTTTTTACTTCTTTGCCCTCTTCCAAAATTCTTCCTACATCATGTTTTCTTTTGTCCTCTAGGGTTACCTCCTATCCACTCCTCAATCCCCTTCCCTTCCATAAAATATCTCTTACATTAGCCCATTCAGGTAACCCCAACAGCTGAAAAACGTCAAGAAAAAGATCAGATTGGTGGGGGGTGGGGGGGGAGTATTCTTTCCAGAAAGTAAATCTAAACCAAATGGAAAACCAAAATTAGTCAAGGAAAACACTATAGAAACTTTCATTCACGTTGTTCTAGATGCAAAACCCCCATAATCCCACATTCTTCACAATAGTGGCTACCTCTTTACAAACGGGATCACAAAAATCAGTTAAAGAAATACCATTTCCAAGCCCAGCAAAACTCTAGGAATGATGTACAACATATGCGCCCTCACTTCCACGTTCAACCACATCGCGTGTAGTTCTAAAATAGTTACAAGCAATTCCCAGTGGTCTCTGGCCACATCCCAGAATCTCTTTCAAATAAAGCAAAAGTAAACAGCACAAAAACTTCAGAATCAATAAATTCTTTGGCGCTACACAGCTAATTCCATTACAGTGGGACGTAAGTTTCCAAATTGCTAAACTAGATTAAAAACCCAGTCTGCATTCAGTTTACATTCTGCAATAGCTATAAGCACAAATCACAGAGAATTGAGTAAAGTACAGGGTAATAATAATGAGTAAATTCACCTCCCCAAATTAGTAACTTGCAAGTAATTGGAAATCAAAAATTTCTAATGAGGGACTTCCCTGGTGGCGCAGTGGTTAAGAATCCACCTGCCAATGCAGGGGACACAGGTTCGAGCCCTGGTCTGGGAAGATCTCACATGCCGTGGAGCAACTAAGCCCATGTGTCACAACTACTGATCCTGCGCTCTAGAGTCTACAAGCCACAACTACTGAGCCCGCGTGCTCCAACTACTGAAGCCCGTGCACCTAGAGCCCGTGCTCCACAACAAGAGAAGCCACCGCAATAAGAAGCCTGCTCACCACAACGAAGAGTAGCCCCCACTCGCCGCAACTAGAGACAGCCCACATGCAGCAACGAAGACCCAACACAGCCAAAAATAAATAAATAAAATAAATAAATTTATTTTTAAAAAATTCTAATGAGAATATTTCTGAGACACACATTTTCTTTCTAAAATAATTATTCATAGACATAATCCCTCTACTAAATTCTTTCTCTAGTACTGTTCTTCCCTCAAACTCACTAGGCACCTTAAAAACAGAAAATTCCCATAGAGACTTCCTGTTAATCATGTATTTGAGCAATTCTTCCTCTATCCCCTTTAGCAATAAAAGTGAAAAAAGAACTAAGCAGCACAGATTATTTAAAATAGCTATAACGTATAATGTCACTTGTTTAGTAAACTTCCATTAAAAAGCAAAGTTAAGGACCATATGATCCCAGACCTGTATTGCCTGGAGAGAAATTTATAGAACACCATGAATTATTTGGGGGGCAATTTAACTCCCAATGAGCCATCCCTTGACCAATGTTAAAACACCAAGCACCCCATCATTATTGCATGCATGTACACTCGAACACACACTCAAAATTCAAAATAAGCTAAATTTTAAATAGAGCTACAACCTTTAAACAGAACACATTATTTTCTGATCGACCTCTTTGAGGGGGAGGGGAGAAACATCCTATATATTCTTATGGAAATGGAAAATTTCATTCTCATTCATTTATTATATAAACAAACATTTACTATCAGTGCTCGATGTAAATAAAACTCAGCCGTACTCCACAAGGAGACTATAGTCAAATAGGAAAGAGAAACAATTTTTTAAAAAAGCAAAAAAAACCCAAAAACAATGACAGGAGTTAAGACAAGGTGTTATAAGTGTGAAACAAAGGAAGGGAACTCTGGATGAACAGAACTTGCACTCACATAAAAAAGGTCAGACAGCCTGGCTACAGCAATACCCCATCTAAAAAGTAAACTAAATGGATACAAGAAACCATGATGTAAAACCCAAGTAAGTGACTTCTACTTCCAACCAAGATGGAGTAAGAGAGACCAAATACTCTCCCACCTGGAACCAGCGAAATAGACAAAATATACGAAGAGGACAGTTTTCAAGACAGTGGGTATCAGACAACAAAGCACAGTGATTCCCAAGAGACAGGTGAGCCACTACCTTGAAAGCATTTCCAGACCACAGCGCAGGAGGAGGGAACCCAGGCGGCCGGCAGCCTCCCTGAGTTGAGGGGATAAAGATGAGGGTCCAGGGAAACCATGGCAGCTAGAATTTACTGGCAGCACGCTGGAGAGGAGAGAGCTACACAGGGAGAGAATTCCAGAGATCTGCAGAGGGTCCCCTCAAGTGTCAGCTGACAACTGATCAGTGCATTAGTGTGAAGAAAGGATGCAAGCCTGGGGAAAGAACCTCCCAGAAGGATCAGAGGTAACAGTGCCTGGGACTCACCAAGGTCCAGGAGAAGTGTCTGTTGCTACCAGTCAACAGATACACAGATGCAGTAATTCTAAAACAAATTTTAGCAAATCAAATTCAACAATAAATTTAAAAGATGGCCAGTAAGGGCAGAGATAAATTAGGAGTTTGGGATTAACAGATACATGCTACTATATATAAAATAAACAACAAGGACCTACTGTATAGCACAGGGGACTATATTCAGTATCTTGTAATAACCTATAATGGAAAAGAATCTGAAAGTGAATATATATATATATGTATATACATATAACTGAATTTCTTTGCTGTACACTTGAAACTAACCCAACAATGTAAATCAACTATATTTCAATTAAAAAATTAAAAGATGGCCAACTGGGGTTTTTCCCCACTTGCAGAAACTGACTGGTTCCAAAATTCTTTGGGAAATGTAAAGGACCTAGAACAGCCAAAACAACTTTAAGGAAGTATAAAGGCTGGACAACTAATACTATCCACTTCAAGACATTATAAAACTACAGTAATCAAGGCAGTGTGAGATTGTTATAAATGTAGAAGAGCACAGCAATGGAACAGAACAGGGTGTAGAGAAATAGACCCACACATACACAGACAACTGATTTTCGACAAATGTACCAAAGCAATTTGTGGAAAAAGGATAATCTTTTTAACAAATGATGCTGTCACAACTGGATACCCATTTACATAAAAAATACACTTCGATCCATACTTTGTTCATATACAAAAATGAACTCAAGATGGATCATAGATCTAAATGTAAAACCTGAAACTATGAAACATAAAAAAAAAATAAAACATGGGGCTTCCCTGGTGGCGCAGTGGTTGAGAGTCCGCCTGCCGATGCAGGGGACACGGGTTCGTGCCCCGGTCCGGGAAGATCCCACATGCCGCAGAGCGGCTGGGCCCGTGAGCCATGGCCGCTGAGCCTGCGCGTCCGGAGCCTGTGCTCCGCAACCGGAGAGGCCACAACAGTGAGAGGCCCGCGTACCGCAAAGAAAATAAATAAATAAATAAATAAAATAAAACATGAAAGAAAACGTTGGTGACAACTGGTTAGGCAAAGATTTTTTAGCTATGATACCAGAAGCATGAAAGAACAAATTTATAATTGGACTTCATCAAAATTTAAAACCTCTCCTCGAAAGACACCATTAAGAGAATGAAAACGAAAGCCACAGACTTGGGGGAAATATTTGTGAGTCACATATCTGATAAGGTACTTATATCCAGAAGATATAAAGAATTCTCAAAACTCACTCATAAAAGAAAAAAGAAAGAGAAAATATGTGCAAAGATTTGAAGACAGCCTTCACCAAGGAGGTAAACAGATGTCAAGTAAGCACACAAGAAGATGCTCAACATCATTAGTCATTCGGGAAACGCAAATTAGAGCCACACAGAGGTACTACTACACACATTAAAATGGCTTCTAAAATCTAGAAGTGTAGACAAGGATCTGAAGGAACTGGAACTTTCATACACTGTTGGAGGGACTATAAAATGGAAAATAGGTTGACAGTTTCTTAAAAAGTTAAACATGTATTTACTATATGATCTAGCCATTCCACGTCTAGGTATTTGCCTGAGAAAAATGAAAGTTATGTTCATCCAAAAGCTTTTACATGAACGTTCCTAGCAGTCTTCTTTGGAATAGCCCAAATCTGGAAACAACCCAAATGTCCACCAACAAGAGAATGGATAAACAAGCTGTGGCTTACCCCTATAATGGAACATATTCCGCAATAAAAAGGAATGAATTATTGATACACACCACAACATGGATGAGGCTCAAAACAATTATGCTGAGTGAAAGAAATCAGCCAGAAAAGAATACATTTCATATTATCCCCTTTATGTAAGAAAACTCGGGAAAAATGCAAACTAATCTATAATGACAGAAGGCAGATCAGTAGTTGCCTGGGGGAAGATGGATGGGAGAGGCGGGCAGGCAGAATTATAAAAGTGCACAGGGAAACTTTTGGGGGTGATAAATATGTTTATTCTGTTGACTGCGGTGATAGTTTTAGGGGTGATGCATACATCAAAATGTATTAAATCATACCCTTTCGACGTGTGCAGTTTATTGCATGTTAATTATACCTCAATAAAGCTGTTTTAAAAAAAAAAACTTATAGGGAATTCCCTGGTGGTCCAGTGGTTAGGACTTCATGCTTTCACTGCCGAGACCACGGGTTCAATCCCTGGTCGGGGAACTAAGATGCCACAAGCCTCGTGGTGCAGCCAAAAAAAATTTTTTTTCATTTTTTTAAATAAAAATACATAAGAAACCCAAGTAAATAAAAAGGAATGGAGATTTCTGAACACATCGGATGGGCATCATCTCCATTTTATTCCGGAGGAAACTCAGTGTTACTTGCCAGGTAAGCAGAGAACTCTACTTTGGCTCTATCAGGCTGCTCGACCTTGAGACCCAAGATTCACTTGCAAAAGAAAAATCCACAGATGGGCACACTGAGATTTAAGGATGAGGTCAGGACAACTCTGTCAAGGACAACTCTTCAGAAGGAAGACACTTCACTGAGCCCCTCCCTGAATATTTATACCACGTGGTACAGGACCCCATTTACAGAAGGCCCCGCCAGCCAGAGGTAAGGAGAGCTTCAGGTGGGGAAGAAGAGAAGTTTCCCTGAGGGCCTTCCATCTCAGACAACGGAGGTGGCTTTCACTCCTGTAGACACGCTCACTCCCCAGCCTCAGCCCCTCCATTCTGGATCTAGCTTGGCCTGAACTCCTAAATTCCTGGTTCACTGTTACATCCAAGAAATGAGACATAATTCCAACATTAAAAGTCAAGTCAAAAAACTAAAAATACAGTTATCATATGATCCAGCAATCCCACTCCTAGGCATATATCTGGAGAAAACCATAGTTCGAAAAGATACATGCACCCCAGTGTTCATTGCAGCACTATTTACAATAGCCAGGACATGGAAGCAACCTGAATGTCCATCAACAGAGGAATGGATAAAGAAGATGTGGCGCATATATACAATGGAATATTACTCAGCCATTAAAAAGAATGAAATAATGTCATTTGCAGCAACATGGATGGACCTAGAGATTCTCATACTGAGTGAAGTCAGACAAAGACAAATATCATGATATCGCTTATATGTGGAATCTAAAAAAAGGGTACAAATGAACTTATCTACAATACAAAACAGAAATAGAGTTACAGATGTAGAAAACAAACTTATGGTTAGCAGGGGGTAAGGGTGGGGGGGAGGGATAAATTGGGAGCTTGGGATTAACATATACCCACTACTATACATAAAATAGATAACTAATAAGGACTTACTGTATAGCACAGGAAAGTCTACTCAGTACTCTGTAATGACCTATATGGGGAAAGAATCTAAAAAAAGCATTGATATGTGTATATATATAACTGATTCACTTTGCTGTACAGCAGAAACTAACACAATTATACTCCAATAAAAATTTTTTTTAAAGTCAATTCCATTCCATTAGCAATACAAAGGAAAACAGTTCTAAGGGTCGAAACTAAAACACACATTTCAAATAAACTAACAGCAACAGAACTCAAACCAAGATCTTCAGACTCCAAGCCCCGTCTTCTTCCCCATTCTTCTGTGCTATCCCCAAGACAATGTCCCCCCCCCCTTTCCAATCCCAGAAAAAAGCCTGTCTTTTTGTTAGGTTTCCCTGTTACTTGGAGTTTTGGTCCATCAGTGTAAAGCGAATTATTTTTCAAGCCTTTTTTATTTTAAATATTCACCTTCTGGAAATAGGTCACTCTTTTATGAGCCTGAGCTTCTCTTTGAACTGATTACCTGTTTCTCCATATCTCCCCTAATAGGAACGTGTAAGGCATTCAAAGTGTGAAATCCAATTCCAGTTAATTTTATTGATTCCTTTCACAGGCTCCTTATTTCTTATGCTAATTCATGTTTATTTGAAAAGGAGAAAACAAAACAGCCTTTTTGGAGAGAATGCCTTCAAAATCTGTAAAGAGTCACTACATTCTTATTCAATTATAAATGAGCTATACAATATTTAAATCACTCACTGGAAATACAGCCGAGTTTTAATCCATTTCAGAACACAGCAAATGTCCTCAGATCATTTAACCTCTTCTTTGAAAGTGGGTGAATGACTGAGAGAATGATAAAATAAATACCTTATCACATCCACACACACTCACCAGGCTACCTGACCATTTCATTTACCTGGTCCCCTCATTGAGCTTATCAGTGTGGTCCCTGTCCCCTCATTGAATTTCCTACTGGAGTCAGAATACACATGGCAGTGCTACTTAAGGGTACTTCTCCCAGATTTCCCTTCTCTGCAAAAATTCCTCTTGATTTTGAAAGGGGATGAGGATGTGTATTTTTCCCCTGCGTAATTCACCACCACGCCTGGGAACAGACAGCCAGACACTGGAAGAATGGTCTCAGCCAGTCGGGTCAGAATGGCCTGGGACCCATCTGGCTCCTCCCTGCATCTTAGAAATGTTCTGTTTCAGTTCCAAATCTACAGGTTCTAGAGTGCCCATCTTTCACCCTAGTTATGGATTAATCCCAGAGTAACAGAGTCTATGAGCAAAGATGAGATTCTGAGATGTGCTGAGTGGGACTTCCCTAGTGGCGCAGTGGTTAAGAATCCGCCTGCCAATGCAGGGGACACAGGTTCGAGCCCTGGTCTGGGAAGATCCCACGTGCCGCGGAGCAACTAAGCCCGGGCGCCACAACTACCGAAGCCCGTGAGCCTAGAGCCCATGCTACACAACAAGAGAACCCACCGCAATGAGAAGCCCCTGCACCACAATGAAGAGTAGCTCCTGCTTGGTGCACCAGAGAAAGCCCACGAGCAGCAACAAAGACCCAACACAGCCAAAGATAAATAAATAAAAATAAATAAATCTATTTAAAAAAAATAAAATAAAATGTGCTGAGCGTCAAAAGCAAATTGACCCCGGACTTGCTTCCAAAATCATGACTGCCTGGACCCAACCTATGGAAGGTAATCACTGCAACCCCTTTCAAAAAACGCATCAACTCTTTAGGTCTGACACTGAAAGAAGTTACTTACTACCTGGCCTCTATCTAACAGGCCTTCAGAATTGGCGTTTCTGAAAGAAGTCATTTCCTCCTAAATCATTAATAATGCAACACTTAAGTGGCAGTAATTCTCTCTTGATCATAAATAAATATCAAGAAATTAGCTTCATCATCTCCCACAGGAATCTGACCTAGAAGAAATACTTCCAAGGCTGGCGGAATGAGGGGGAAGGGGCCTTAAAAGCTGGTCAGTTTCACCGTCTTAAATCTGTTTCTGTCTTCTCTTTATACTCAGTCACCAAGAACATTCTATTGACAGTGTCTTTCTTTTCAACAACATCCTCGGCAAAGCCTCTTCCTTCCCTTCTCTTCCCCCTCTTTGATCAAGCCCAGATCTAGAATTGCACATCCAACTGTCTATTCACCATCTTCACTTGGATGTTGAATAAGTATCTCAAACTCAATGCATGTTGGATGTTTCATCTCCCCCTTAAACCTACTCCCATCTTAGTGAATGACTATTCTGTTCTTCTAACTGATTAGATTAAAACTCACAGTTATCCTTAGCTGCTCTCTTTGTCCCCTACCTCATACTTATCTCATCCACAGGTTGTCACAGTGCTGTCTTCAAAATATATCTAGGACATGACTGCTTCTCACCACCTCCACTATTCCAAACAGGTCCAGCCACCATTTCCACCTCCCCTTGCCTGGATTATTGTAATAGCCCCTTAACTGCTTCCATCCTTGCTTTCACCCTGGTCCCCTAAAACATCATTTCCACACAGCAGGGTGACCTTTTAAAAGCATCTGAATTGGAGCATGTCACTACTTGGAGCTGAAAACCCTCCAAAGGCTCCCAGCATCACTCACGGCAAAAGTCTTAGAACATCAGTACAAGTGTCATCTCCTCCAGAATCCTTCTCTCTGGTGGAGTTCTCTCTCCTCTGTGCATCCACACATCCCATGCACACCTTCATCAAGTACTAACGATACCACGGCTGACTCACCTGTGTCCTCCACCGACTGTGAGTATCTTCAGGGCTCTTTCCCTTAAAGCACACAACACATAGTGGATGGTCAATAAGTATCCATGAAATGGATGAATGCAGGGCTGACTTCACAGTGACTTCATACAGTCTCACAGAGCTCTGCGCTTTGAAGGGCTCTGACACTTGGTTTAATGCTCTGCTGTCACCATCTTGAAACTGTTAATTGTTGAACACGGTACCTGCATTTTCGTTTTTCACTGGACCCCATACCTTACAAAGCTGGTCCTGGATGGACAGATGGATGGATTGGATGGACGGATGGGTGGATGGACGGACAGACAGACTACCTAGACTTATGCACTGCAATACTAAATGTCATAGCTTGCAGGGGAAAGATTCTGACAAAGGAATTTTATAATTAGCCAAGGCATATATATGTAAAGGCAAAGGAAAAATACAAAAGAAGATCTCTGAAGATCTATCATCTATGTACCTTTCCTTCGGGAAGGTTACTGGTCTTCGAAAGACAAAAGTAAGAATTCCAGTATGTAGATGTTGTGACCAAAAAGAGACAAAGCGATAAGCACAGCAAAAAGGAAAAAAAAAAAGGAAGAAGAGAAGAGAAACAATAGGAATAATATGGTCACATAATTAATAGAACACGGCAATGCTTCAGGTACAGATATAGCATGAGAGCAGAATAGACATCTCAGAAACATTATCTTTTTATATATATAACAATTGAGAGCATGATAAAAGAGGATGACAAAAAAGTGGAAAACGCAGCATTACTCAACCAATGGGGCTGAAATAACTTAAATAAGTGGAAAAGATCAAGTTAGAACGTCAAATGTCAAGGATAATTTCCAAGCATAATTCCCATGCTTTTTTTTTAGTCATATGCTAAAAATTAACTTAATTTTTTAAATAAAGCCAGAAAAAAACATGTGTGAATATTTTTTCAAACACTGAATGAGAGAAAACTTTGTAAGATTAAATGCTTTATGAAAATGTAAAACCTATACAACCCATCCAAAGAAATCGTCAACATTAAAAGGTAAGCAATGAGTTTGGAAAGGCTATTTGTAATAAACACTGAAGACAAAGAAAATTTATTCACTACCTAAAAAAATACATGCAAATCAACAATTGCAATAATCGACAGAGAAATTCTGTTTTTAACAGATCAATCGGAACTTAAAATTTTACAATAATGCAATTGCAAATAAATAATATTTGGAAAAATATTCAATCTCACTACCAATCAAGAAAATGCATGCTAAAACAAGAAGATGGGATTGTTTATCAAATTAGAGAGGTTTTAGAAATTATAATATCTATTCGTTGTGAAAGAGGATAACCAGGACGTTTCGGGCATAACTGGTGAAAGTATAAACTGGTAAAAAAAACCTAATGGAAATCAGTTTGGCAAAATATATCCAAAGCCTTTAAAAATCCCATACCTTTTGGCCTAATTATTCCACACTGAGACTATTTCTTTCTGATACTGGATAGAAAGTTCTATCTATAAAGATATTCATCACATCATTATTTAGAATAAAAATTTGAAAGCAATTGTGAGATAATAGAACATATATATTTGGTCTCTGCCCCTAGTTCCTGACACAGGGCTCCTGAAACCCTTGAAATTTCCTGGGTGACAGGAGCGTCTTTTGTCCTAATGACATCACTCTTGGATGGCCCCTCGATGGTGGCTGGTCACCAGAAAGACCAAGCCATGATTAGGAGCCTGGAATTTGCAGCTCACCCTCCATTCTCTTGAGACGAGAGAAGGGCTGAAAATAGAGTTAATGATCCATCATGTCCACGTGATAAAGCCTCCATAAGATCCCAAAAGTATGAGGTTCAGAGAGCTTCCAGGTTGGTGAACACACAGAAATGCTGGGCGAACGGTGGCGGGGGAGGACACAGAGGCCCCTCACGTCTTCCCACATACCCTGCCCTACTCAGTTCTTCCATCTGGATGTCCGACTGTATCCTTCAGCATATCCTTTTAGAATAAACTGGTAAAAGTAAGTAAGTTTTGAGTTCTTTGAGTTCTGTGAGCCAGTCCAGAAATTAATCAAACCTAAGGAGGGGGTCTTTGGAACCTCTGATCTATAGCTGGTCAGAAGCCCAGGTGACCATCTGCGCTCATGACCGGCATCTGAAGTGGGGGAGGAGGGAGGCAGTCTTGAGGGACTGAGCCCTTAACCCATGGAACCTGATTCTATCTCCAGGTAATGTCAGAACTGAGTTGAACTGTAGGACACCCAGGTGGCGGTACAAAGAACTGTTCGGTGTTGGGGAAAAAACCTCCATCCATTAGGTGACCAAGAGTGTCAAAAATAAAATATTCTGTGTGATAAAGGAGACACACAGGAGAGAAACAGGAGGGAAGACCTGGGTTTTTCCCTACACAGGAAGAAAATAATCTTGACTTTTTTCTAACAGAGCAATCTACGTCTCTGCCTACAGGGAAGTAAGAAAGTGACTTATGGTAAAACCATTGCATGAAAATAATATCTAACAGCTAAAATTAATGTTTATAAGGTGTTTAATAATATGGGGAAATATTTATATAAAAATGTTAAGAGGAAGCAAAGGATGCAAACACTTAAATATGAATGTGAACGATACAAATGAACTTATTTACAAAACACTTACGGTGACCAAAGGGGAAAGGGGGGCAGAGATAAATTAGGAGTTTGGGATTAACATATAGACACTACTATATATAAAACAGATAAACAACAAGGACCTACTGTACAGCACAGGGAACTCTACTCAATCTTTTGTAATAACCTAGAAGGGGAAGGAATCTGAAAAGGAATAAATACATATATATGTATATATATATATATATATATAACTGAATCACTGTGCTGCACACCTGAAACTAACAGGATATTGTACATCAACTATACTTCAATAAAATAAATTAATAAATAAGAGTATGATCTTAAAGATGCAAAAATGTTTACAGGGGAAAAAAGCAGCAAAATGCTGTTATTTTAATGCTGTAGAATTATAACAATTTTATTTTCTCATTTCTATCTTTCCCTGTTTCCCCAATTTATCACAGTGAACATGCTCATTTCACACAATAGATGCTCTCTTAAATTTATTTATTTTTTATTTATTTATTTTTGGCTTCATTGGGTCTTTGTTGCTGCACACGGGCTTTCTTATGGCAAGCAGCAGCTACTCTTTGTTGCGGTGCACGGGCTTCTCATTGTGGTGACTTCTCTTGTTGCGGAGCATGGGCTCTAGGCATGCAGGCTTCAGTAGTTGTGGCACGTGGGCTCAGTGTTGTGGCTCGTGGCCTCAGTAGTTGTGGCTCGTGGGCTCTAGAGCACAGGCTCAGTAGTTGCGGCGCACGGGCTTAGTTGCTCTATGGCATGTGGGGTCTTCCTGGACCAGGGCTTGAACCCGTGTTCCCTGCATTGGCAGGAGAATTCTTAACCACTGTGCCACTAGGGAAGCCCAGTAGATGCTCTCTTGACTGATGGTGCAGACAACACTCCATCATCACCTCTGTAAAATGGAATAAAGGAAGATGCCCAGGGCACGCTGTCTGCTAGGCTAGGAGGCACCCCTCTCTCTAATGGGCCTTTCTGTTTCTTCTCTCACCCGCTGAGTTGTATACCTGCCAACGGTTCATTGGTTTTTTCCTCAAACCTCTTCATACCAGCTGTGCTTGTTACTGTAATTATGTAATTCTATTAAATTACATAAAATGATGACATTATGAGTGAGAAAAGAAAGAGGGAGACTGTGAAAACCAAGCTGAATGCTTTAGAAAGACTCAATCAACAGCTAGATAAAGGAAGGTAGATGTGAGCAAGACAACCATACAAGATTTGGAAAAGTTCATAAAATATGGAAGGGTTCTTGTTGTTTATCCGTTCTATATGTAATAGTTTGCATCAAATAGCCCCAAACTCCCCGTCAAACACAGGGAACTATATTCAATATCCTGGGATAAACCATAATGGAAAAGAATATAAAAAGCAATGTACGTATGTGTATAACTGAGTCGCTTTGCTGTGCAGCAGAAATTACACAACACTGTAAATCAACTACACTTCAATGAATATATAAAATTAAAATTAAGTTTTAAAATAAATTTTTAAAAATATGGAAGGTTTCTCGCATATACGTGGAATCTAGAAAAATGGTACAGATGAACCGGTTTTCAAGGCAGAAATGGAGACAAAGATGTAGACAACAAACGTATGGACACCAAGGGGGGGAAGCGGGGGTGGGGGGATGAATTGGGAGATTGGGATTGACATATACACAGTAATATGTATAAAATAGATAACTAATAAGAACCTGCTGTATAAAAAATAAATTTTTTTAAAAATTAAAAAAAGAAAAGGGGGACAAAAAAAATCTATAAGGTATGTGGAAAACAACTAGCAAAATGACAGAGCTCCCTCCTTACCAATAATAAAAGAAAGATTTTCACATAATCTGTGTTCCATTGATAGCACTAATTGAACAGATTAAAAATAAATGTAATTATATTAAAATATATGAAATTTGAATATAGTTCAATCAATATGTAAATTAGTGTTAACGTAAGAAGCTGAAATTTAATTATTTTAGATGTTTTCAAAAAAGTTATTTTTCTTGCAAAATATTCAGAATTACCCATTTTAACCAAAATGGAAAAATACATGTTAATTAGTAAATATCAAAAGTTAAAATAAAATTATTTAAATAGATTTGAGGTTTGGAAATTGTTTTAAAGATTTAATTGCATCTTACGCATCTCTGATAAAAACAAAACTACTTGCAACTGTAGCAAAGTCCATTTTTATTTTATATAAAAAAATATATATGGAAGGTTTCTGCACTCTGTGGAATCTGCCTTCTTAAAGTCTAGGTTATCATGTCCAACCAACCTCCCATAACTTTCAAGAACTCTGAGATGACAGGTCACTTTCTTCAAGAAAGACACATTTACACTAAAGGCTGAGAAGCACTCCGAGGGATGAAGGACAAATCCCAGGCTGAGGACACGCATGCGTAGGGAAGGAGTGGCTGGATCCGGGCTGTATTTGGGGAAGAGAACAGTGGTGGTTCAGTGCAGCACAGACTCGAAAGAGCAGAGCTTGGAGGAGGAAACAATTATAGAGTCGATTCCCAAGTCGTAGGACACGTGGGCTGCACAAAGAAGAGGCCACAGAAACAGGATGGAGGAGATGGGAGTTATCAGGAGCTGGCTATGGGAGCTGTTGGGTGTGAGAAGAAAGACGGAAGGTACCAGCTTGCAAAGCCAGAAGATCAGTAGTACAATATACGGATTTAGGAAACACTAGAGGAAAAGCAGGTTTTACATGAAAAGGTAAAAACTGTCCTCTGAGCAAACAGAATGAAGTATATTCACCCAGATCCAGCTTATCAAACAAAAGACACCCCAGATGGCATGAGATGAAGGCTTGGTGCAGGCGGAAGAGAAGGCACCATAAGCCCCAAAAGGGGTGCCCACTGCCTGAGACACAAAAACACGGGCCACAGCAATGCCCGTTATCAAGAGGGTAGGTCTCATGTTAAATGTTCTTATAATAAGAAAAAAAAAAGATCAGTTTTGAAGGTACATTTTGAAACCCTGAAATTAACGGGCAAATGCTGGTTAAGCTACTCAAGCGTTAGAAAGTAAATCATCGTCATCATCATCATCTACTAGAAGCCACAAATGTATCAGACATCCCATGTGCATAAACTCATCTAATCCTCCCAACAGCCCTATCAAATGGATATTTTTTACAGATGCAGACACTGAAACGAGCAGTGATAGCTACCCTCCAAGTAGTTCACAGGTATGAAGGCTTTAAAGCTTCTGCCACCAGGAAAGGACTGGAAAGCACTTCAAAGCAGAGGAGTCAACCATCTCCGTGGCTCCCAGCTGCTCTTCAGAATCATCCACTGAGCTTTAGAAAAGTAAGGCTTTCCAAGTCCCACCCTGAAAAATGTGAACGTCCAGGTGGAGGGTTCTGAGAATTAGTACTTTTTTCCCAAAGTTCCCCAAATCAATATGAAGCTCAGACAGGCCTGGGAACCACTGGTCTATGGCATCCCTAGTCTTTAGTAAATGTTGACGCCATAGGTATTGTGTGTTCAAGTTAAGACTGAAATTAAAAATGTCCTCACTCTGGGAATAGTGGGATGTTGATTTGTTTCCTGTTATAATTCAGACGAGCCCCCTATGTCCCACTCTACTTAACTAGAATGAAAGAAGTTTGCAGTATTATTCAAAGTTCTGCGGAATAAGGTACTCTGTAGGTTTGCAGCGTATATATATATCCTTTGCAGAAGCACCGAACTCTCCAGGTTCCACAAAAAGTAGAAAATATTTTGTCTCCTATGGAAACAGGCTCTGTAGAATGTGTTCTTGTCTCTGCTAAAAGACCTGAAACAGTGCAACTGGAAACTCTGTGCAATGGCAAACTCTGGTGCAAGGGTCCCTGAGACCAGACGTGATGTTCTCTGTTAACTACGTGATGCCTACGTGGGAGGGAGCCACCGCAGGTCCAGCCCCCTTCCTTCTCCCCTCCCACCACAGGTCCAGGCCCCTTCCTTCTCCCACCTAAACACCGTGGTCAAGGCCAAGGCAGAAACTTGGCTAAAAGATGCCTCAGCTTCTTGGCCAACCTAACCCCCTCTGCAATAGTTAGGCTGCTATCCATAATCTATCAGTGGTACAGAAACTTAAGACTTAGAAAACAATTTCATTACCTACTTTTATATCCATTTAAGTCTTTAGCACAGCGCTGGGTACTTTTAGTAAGTGCACAAGAAATGTTAGCTATTGTTATGTGTATTAATGTTAACACTGTTATCATCAACATCAAGTCCCCTATTTCTTATGGTGAGGAGGGAAAAAAACACTTTATTGAACACAAGGAGACCAGCCCAGTGTTCCAGTCATTATTGCTATATAGCAAACCACCCCAAAAGTTAGTGGCTTAAAACCACTATACTTATTTTGCTCATGAATCTGCAATTTGGGCAGGGCTTAGGGTGGGGACAGCTCGTGTCTGCTCCACTAGGCATCAGCTGGGGAGACTGAAGCTTGTTCACTCACATGTCTGGCCCGTGCACTGGGAAGACAGAAACAGCTGGGAGCTGGAACAGCTGAGACTTCTTAGACCTCCCCCTCCATCTCTCAATCTCTCTCTCTCTCCACGTGCTCTCTCCAGCATGGTGGCTTCAGGGCAGCCCGGTTTCTGACATGGTACCTCAAGGCTTCAAAGATGCACATCCTCAGAGAGAGCACCAGGTCGAAACTCTATCACCCTTTATGATCCAGCCTCAGAAGTCATGCAGCATCATCTCCATTCAATTCCATTCACTAGAAGCAAGTCACTCAAGCCAGCCCATAATAATCAACGGGAGGGGATTTCAATTCCACCCTTTGCTGGGAATAGTGTCAAAGAATTTGCAGATACGTTTTAAAACCACCACACCTAGGAAAATCATTTCTCATTCCTTTAGATTGAACTTTGTAATGCTGCCAAAAGATGAAAATCTAGGGCTTCCCTGGTGGCGCAGTGGTTAGGAATCCGCCTGCCAATGCAAGGGACACAGGTTTGAGCCCTGGTCTGGGAAGATCCCACACGTCACAGAGTAACTAAGCCCGTGCACCACAACTACTGAGTCTGCGCTCTAGAGCCCGAGAGCCACAACAACTGAGCCCGCATGCTGAAACTACTGATGCTCATGCTCCTAGAGCCTGTGCTCCACAAGAGAAACCACCGCAATGAGAAGCTCACAGACCGCAAGAAAGAGTAGCCCCAGCTCGCCACAACTAGAGAAAACCCGCGCACAGCAACGAAGACCCAACGCAGCCAAAAATAAATAAATAAAAATTTTAAAATAATACATACATTTTATTTAAAAAAGCAAATCTAACCAATCCTGAGCAGCCGTTGTTTACATGAATAGATACTCTTTGATTCACTGACTACCTCTCTGATCCATAAAATTACGCAACTTGAACAGACTTTAGATCTTATCTAGAGTTCACCAGGGAGAAAGCTCACTCTCTGAGGGGCTAAATGTCTATTCCAAGGAGAGTAACAGTTCTGTTACCACTGTCACAGTATAATAAAACTGTTCATCAACATTCTCCTAAATACAGTCACTCCTCAAGGTATTTGACAAGTACCATCTTGCACAGCCTTTATCATACTTATAGAAGCAGCTGCTGTTTTCTAGATGGGCAAACTGGGGCTCAGCAATGTTATGTGAGTCACCCAAAATCCAAGCTTTGCCTTGGCTTTGTTAAGTAGCCATAAGGAAGTTTGAGATTTCATCTATCCAACTGGAAAGCCCGTACTCGGTTCATTGTATGCCCCTCCCACCCTCCCAGAGGTCATCTGGTTAGGGAAGTAGCTGGTGGGGTCAACTGTCGAGGTTAGGGTTGCATCTTTACCTCTTGCCTGGAACTCAATGCTATTGAACTTTCTCTACTGAAGATTAGGCTTTCAAGAGATTCATCCATAAGAGGTAACCATGAACTTACTCTCATGAAAATGTGCACCATTACACTAGATCCTTTCTGGTGGAGAAGAGGATGGATGGAACTGGATCCCCAGGACCCATGGGAAGCTGGAATACCCATGGAGCAGTGATGCTGGGGGAACCACAAGCCCTTCGCTGGCTGCAGTTGAGCCAAGCTGAAATCTGAGTAAGGAGGATGAAGATGAAGAAATTAAGGCAGTCTACTCCTCCCCAAGGGCCTATGCATATACGCTACCAAAGAGCAACATAAGGAAAGAACTGAATCCAAACCACCCCTTGGTAACTACTGTTTAGCTTTTGTTTTCTCCCCAAACTGCTTTGTGCAAGTAAACACAGCTCGAGGGTCCTTAGACCTTCCTGAGTGTTCACCTTCAGCTAAGGAAGGAAAAGGAAAAGGCTCTTGAAATGATATTTCATGAGATTTGTGTATTTTAATATTAGTTTCAGACCCTTTCTTCAAATCTCCTGGAATCAGTTCAATTGCAGGAAGATGGGTAGGTAGGAAGGAAAAAAAAAAACTGAAGTGAATTTTAGAACAACTTGGCAAATTAGCAAAGTTTTTAACATCATTAAAGAGCTCTTAAATATTCTTCCCTGAACTCCATTTTTATTTTGTGAATGCATTTCAGTAATTGCTGTAAAGGAAACTGTGGAACTTTGGCACAAACATAAATGTTTGCATGATTTAAAATGCAGTGGCGGCAAAGATCATGATTTTTTTAATTGCTAATTCTTAAACTAACCTCTTCAGTTTGTCTCATCTTGAAAAATGCCAGTTCCTAACAGGCAAAGGCGTAATAAAGACAATGCATGTATTATTTAGTTGTTTATAATTGCAAACAACTTAGCCATATTTCAATACTTATCCCTAAGCTCCAACATGGAGCATAAGTAGTGTATGATTATAATCATTCCATCATTCTGTAAATAGAACACTGGGACACTGAGAAATAAGACTGCTTTCTTAAAGCCAACAGCAGAGACAGAGAAGCAGGTCTGGAGCCGGGTGGTTTTTAATTCAACCGCCTTACACCACCCAACTTATCGTTCAGTATTTGCTGACACATTAATCAAGGATGAAGAGAGATTGTCCTGTGACTCAGGGAGACTAGTGTTCCAAAACCTGCCTAATTGAATTAGTCAGGATGATTAACACTAGCTGTCGTAACAGATAAGCTCCAAGATCTCAATGGCTTAACACAAATATCCAGTGCACAGAGATATCAAGAGAGAGCTGGGGAGGATGGGATGATACTCTGTTCCACACAGTCATTCAGGGACTGAGGATCCTTCCATCTTGTATGCCACCAACAGGTAGACTCCAAGGCTACCACAGGAAGGTAAGGAGGGAAGGCATGTACGACCCCACAGGATATTTTGTGGGCCAGGTCTGGCAGTGGCAGACATCACTTCCTCCCATCTTCCAATGCCCAGAACTCAATCACGTGCCCCCCACCTAACTGCGGGGAGCCTGAAGATTCACTCTGTGCCCAAGAGGAAGAGACAATCTCCTGGTGAACATGGCATTGACTCTGCCACCCCAACTAGAGACAAAGGTAGTTCTAGGCTGCCTGATATCAGCTTCTCTAACCCAGACCCTGATCTGGTATAAATGATTCCATAAGAAAGATTGCCCCCACCCTTCTAGGAACTCCAAATGAAAGTTCTACACTGCACACGTCAACCCAGGTCTGTGCCTAGATCAAGATGGTGAACAGGAAGGAGAAGAAGGGTGCATTGGGCCAAAGGGCGTACCTTCTAGACATGCGGGAACCACATCAGTCATCTGCATCAGCTTCATGTTGACACACAGCTTTGAACCCCCCCGCCCCCCCCCACACACACAACTCTTGGGCCTGGGCCCTTAGCCGCATGGTGTGGCTCCTACTCAAGGCTTGGTATCCATTAAAATATGACCATCAGAAGATTACACTGTATCTTGCCCAATTAAAGCCACCATGATACCCATAAGATGAAGATTCAATGGTAGGGAGGACACAGGGCAGAAGCCAAGAACAAAGCCTGACTGAGGCCTGCTGAGAGCTGCCCAAATGAAGAAGAAATTAACAATGCACACTTGTTAGCACTCTTGTTGTGCTAATTCCCTTGCAAATACAAGCAAAACCTTTCAATTAACTTAATAGCAATTTCACTTTTCTCACATTTTGTTCTAATTATGGGCGGGATCTAAAGCTCACACAGCATAATTTAGAGCTCTAGAATTAACAGCTTTACAACTTTACACATCAGTAGCTGCTAAACCTAAGGGAAGCAAGGTTCCCTGCTGCCCTCCTGTCACCACACTCCCACGCCCACCCCTCTGCAATCCCTGGACCGGCCACCAACACTAATTGGGACTGAGTCCCATGCCCAGAAGTCAGCAAATGCCAACTTCACAAAGGAAGACACAGAAAGGCAGCTGGTGGGTGTCTCTGGACAACTGATTTCTCTGAGTCTCAGCTTCCTCAACTGCAAAATGGGTATAATAGTATACACAGGTCTGATGTAGAATTAAGCAACACAAAACACTGGATATGCATTAGATGCCAATAAAAATACTGCATATGACACACTACAGTATGCCTGCGTATTTACAAAGTCCATATACTGTGTTTCATCAAATCTAAGATGCCTTCCATTGCAAGTGGCACTATTTTTATGCACCAAGAAACGGGGGAAGTGTTGCCAATTAAACTATGACACATCACTGATCATCAAATGAATCTCAATTTCAGACATGTAAACGTGTGCACCTTAGCATTGACGAAATATGGTTACACATGGTGGTGTCAACCTATGAGACGGCTTCAGGTCAAATCCAAGTTAACCAGAATGCCCACGGACTTAGTATTCTAGTTCACTGAATTTCCAGAGAACAAAGAGTCTTGCTTCATTTTAATATTTGCTGAGAAGGTATTGGGGGTGGAGAGAGGATGGCAGACACCACAGATTCACAATGCAAACACCATTCCTTCTCTCCTTCTCTTTGGCCTCCACCATACTTACTTTCTCTGAAAAGCCACTGTTGTCTTAAAGCAAGGTTAGTCGTGTGGCCATTGTCTGGACCACATGAGCCTACCAGGAAGACTTCTGGAAAAGATTTTCTTTCCTGATTAAACAATAGGA
Organism: Orcinus orca; assembly: GCF_937001465.1. NCBI lineage: Eukaryota > Metazoa > Chordata > Mammalia > Artiodactyla > Delphinidae > Orcinus > Orcinus orca. Next base: position 74,808,884 of record NC_064574.1, read on the forward strand.
GATGTGGCCAGTGGTACAGTACTTCCTACCTTGTACAATGATGCAATGACTGCAACTACCACAGCCATCTTGTAACCATGAGAAAAAAACAAGGAAATATAATGAACTATGACATTATAATGTCATCATGATGACTTCATGGTTCTAAACCAATACTGGTGACCACTACTTCTGCACTTGCTAAGTGAGAACAAGTTACTTTCTGATGAATTAACTCCTAAATGACATGGAGAAGGATTTTAAAATATACACAGGAATACTACTCAGCCATAAAAAAGAATCAAATTTTGTCCTTTGCAGCAACATGGATGGACTTGGAGGATATAAGCCTTAGTAAAATAAGTCAGACAAAGAAAGACAAATACTGTATGATATCATTTATATGCAGAATCTAAAAAATAAAACAAACAAGCAAATACAACAAAGAAAAAAAAAAGTCACAGATATAGAGAACTGAGTGGTTACCAGTGGGGAGACAGAATGGGAGAGGGGCAAGATAGGGTTAGGAGATTAAGAAGTACAAACTATTACATGTAAAATAAATAAACTACAGGGATATATTGTACAACACACGGCATATAGCCAACGTTTTATAATAACTATAACTGGAGTATAACCTTTAAAAATTATGAATTCTTATGTTATACACCTGTTAACTTATATAATATTGTACATCAACTGTTACTCAATAAAAAATAAATAAATAACAATAATTTTTAAATGAATAAAACCTATTCTCTTGCAAACTGTTACCATGTAAATGATTCATTCTAATGCAAGGCACAGATAAACAACAGCTACAAGGGACTACCCTAGTGGCACGGTGGTTAACAATTCACCTGCTAATGCAGGGGACAGGGGTTCGAGCCCTGGTCCAGGAAGATCCCACATGCTGCAGAGGAACAGGGCCCATGTGCCACAACTACTGAGCCTGTGCTCTAGAGCCCACGAGCTACAAGTACTGAGCCCGCACACCACAACTACTGAAGCCCATGTGCCTAGAGCCCATGCTCTGAAACAAGAGAAGCCACCACAATGAGAAGCCTGCACACCACAACAAAGAGTAGCCCCCGCTCGCCACACTAGAGAAAGCCCACATGCAGCAACAAAGACCCAATGCAGCCAAAAATAAATAAATCAATAAATAATTTTTAAAAAACAGCTAAGGGCTTCCCTGGTGGCGCAATGGTTGAGAGTCCGCCTGCTGGTGCAGGGGACACGGATTCGTGCCCCGGTCCGGGAAGATCCCACATGCCACAGAGCGGCTAGGCCCGTGAGCCATGGCCGCTGAACCTGCACGTCCGGAGCCTGTGCTCCACAGTGGGAGAGGCCACAACAGTGAGAGGCCCACGTACCACAAAAAAACAAAAAAAAAAACAGCTAAAAGCAGACCCAGAGGGCAGAGAGCAGAAGCAAGAAGAACTGCAATCCTGCAGTCTGAGGAATGAAAACCAAATTTACAGAAAGACAGACAAAATGAAAAAGCAAAGCACTATATACCAGATGAAGGAACAAGACAGAACCCCAGAAAAACAACTAAATGAAGTGGAGACAGGTAACCTTCCAGAAAAAGAATTCAGAATAATGATACTGAAGATGATCCAGGACCTCAGAAAACGAATGGAGGCAAAGATTGAGAAGATGCAAGAAATGTTTAACAAAGACCTAGAAGAATTAAAGAACAGACAGAGATGAATAAGACTGTAACTGAAATGAAAAAACACTAGAAGGAATCAACAGGAGAATAACTGAGGCAGAAGAATGAATCAGTGACCTAGAAGACAGAATGGTGGAATTCACTGCCACAGACAGAATAAAGAAAAAAGAATGAGAAGAAATGAAGACAGCCTAAGAGACCTCTGGAACAACATTAAATGCACCAACATTCACATTATAGGGGTCCCCGAAGGAGAAGACAGAGAGAAAGGACCCGAGAAAATATCTGAAGAGATTATAGTCGAAAACTTCCCTAACATGGGAAAGGAAATAGCCACCCAAGTCCAAGAAGTGCAGAGAGTCCCAAGCAGGATAAAGCCAAGGAGAAACACACTGAGACATATAGTAATCAAACTGACAAAAATTAAAGACAAAGAAAAATTATTGGAGATATGGGGATATATGTATATGTATAGCTGACTCACTTTGTTATAAAGCAGAAACTAACACACCATTGTAAAGCAATTACACTGCAATAAAGGTGTTTAAAAAAGAAGAAAAATTATTAAAAGCAACAAGGGAAAAATGACAAATAACATACAAGGGAACTCTTATAAGGTTAACAGCTGATTTCTCCACAGAAACTCTACAAGCCAGAAGAGAGTGGCATGACATATTTAAAGTGACAAAAGGGAAGAAGCTACAACCAAGATTATTCTACCCGGCAAAGATATCATTCAGATTCGACAGAGAAATCAAAAGCTTTACAGACAAGACAAAGCTAAGAGAATTCAGCAACAGCAAACCAGCTCTAGAGCAAATGCTAAAGGAACTTCTCTAAGTGGGAAACACAAGAGAAGAAAAGGACCTACAATAACAAACCCAAAACAATTAAGAAAATGGTAATAGGAACAAACATATCAATAATTACCTTAAATGTGAATGGATTAAATGCTCCAACCAAAAGACACAGGCTCACTGAATGGATACAAAAACAAGACCCATATATATGCTGTCTACAAGAGACCCACTTCAGACCTAGGGACACACACAGACTGAAAGTGAGGGGATGGAAAAAGATATTCCATGCAGATGGAAATCAAAAGAAAGCTGGAGTAGCAATACTCATATCAGACAAAATAGACTTTAAAATAAAGAATGTTACAAGAGTCAAGGAAGGACACTACATAATGATCAAGGGATCAATCCGAAAAGAAGATGTAACAATTATAAATATATATGCACCCAACATAGGAGCACCTCAATACATAAGGCAAATGCTAACAGCTATAAAAGAGGAAATTGACAGTAACACAATAATAGTGGGGGACTTTAACACCTCACTTACACCAATGGACAGATCATCCAGACACAAGCTTTAAATGACACAATAGACCAGATAGATTTAATTGATATTTATAGGACATTCCATCCAAAAACAGCAGATTACACTTTCTTCTCCAGTGCACACAGAACATTCTCCAGGATAGATCACATCTTGGGTCACAAATCAAGGCTTAGTAAATTTAAGAAAACAGAAATCATATCAAGCATCTTTTCTGACCACAGTGCTCTGAGATTAGAAATAAATTACAGGGGGAAAAATGTAAAAAACACAGACACATGGAAGCTAAACAATACGTTACTAAATAACCAAGAGATCACTGAGGAAATCAAAAAATACCTAGAGACAAATGACAATGAACACATGATGATCCAAAACCTATGGGATGCAGCAAAAGCAGTTCTAAGAGGGAAGTTTACAGCAATACAATCGTACCTCAAAAAAAAGAAACATCTCAAATAAACAACCTAATCTTACACCTAAAGGAACTAGAGAAAGAAGAACAAACAAAACCCAAAGTCAGCAGAAGCAAAGAAATCATAAAGATCAGAGCAGAAATAAATGAAATAGAAACAAAGAAAACTATAGTAAAGATTAATAAAACTAAAAGCTGGTTCTTTGAGAAGATAAACAAAATTGATAAACCTTTAGCCAGACTCATCAAGAAAAAGAGGGAGAGGACTCAAATCAATAAAATTAGAAATGAAAAAGGAGAAGTTACAACAGACACCGCAGATATACAAAGCATCCTAAGAGACTACTACAAGCAACTATATTCCAATAAAAATGGACAACCTGGAAGAAATGGACAAACTCTTAGAAAGGTAGAACCTTCCAAGACTGAACCAGGAAGAAACAGAAAATATGAACCAACCGATCACAAGTAATGAAATTGAAACTGATTAAAAATCTTCCAACAAACAAAAGTCCAGGACCAGATGGCTTCAGAGGTGAACTATATCAAACATTTAGAGAACAGCTAACACCCATCCTTCTCAAACTCTAACAGAAAACTGTAGAGGAAGGAACACTCCCAAACTCATTCAATGAGGCCACCATAACCCTGATACCAAAACCAGACAAAGATACTAAAAAAAAAGAAAATTACAGACCAATATCACTGATGAATATAAATGCAAAAGTCCTCAACAAAATCCTAGCAGACAGAATCCAACAACACATTAAAAGGATCATACACCATGACCAAGTGGGATTTATCCCAAGGATGCAACGATTCTTCAAAATATGCAAATCAATCAATGTGATACACCATATTAACAAATTGAAGGAGAAAAACCATATGATTATCTCAGTAGATGCAGAAAAAGCTTTTGACAAAATTCAACATCCATTTATGATAAATACTCTCTAGAAAGTGGGCACAGAGGGAATCTACCTCAACATAATAAAGGCCATATATGACAAACCCACAGCAAACATCATACTCAATGGTGAAAAACTGAAAGTATTTCCTCTAAGATCAGGAACAAGACAAGGATGTCCACTCTCACCACTTTATTCAACATAGTTTTGGAAGTCCTAGCCACAGCAATCAGAGAAGAAAAAGAAATAAAAGGAATACAAATTGGAAAAGAAGAAGTAAAACTGTCACTGTTTGCAGATGACATGATACTATATATAGATAATCCTAAAGATGCCACCAGAAAACTACTAGAGCTAATCAATGGATTTGGTAAAGTTGCAGGGTACAAAATTAATGCACAGAAATCTCTTGCATTCCTATACACTAACAATGAAAGATCAGAAAGAGAAATTACGGAAACAATCCCATGCACCACTGCAACAAAAAGAATAAAATACCTAGGAATAAACCTAACTAAGGAGGTAAAAGACCTGTACTCAGAAAACTATAAGACACTGATGAAAGAAATCAAAGATGACACAAACAGTTTGAGAGATATAACATGTTCTTGGATTGGAAGGATGAATACTGTGAAAATGACTATACTACCCAAAGCAATCTACAGATTCAATGCAATCCCTATCAAATTACCAATGGCATTTTTTATAAAACTAGAACAAAAAATATTAAAATTTGTATGGAGACACAAAAGACCCCGAATAGCCAAAGCAATCTTGAGGGAAAAAACAGAGCTGGAGGAATCAGACTCCCTGACTTCAGACTATACTACAAAGCTACAGTAATCAAGACAATATGGTACTGGCACAAAAACAGAAATACAGATCAACGGAAAAGGATAGAAAGCCCAGAGATAAACCCATGCACATATGGTCAACTAATCTATAACAAAGGAGGCAAGGATATACAATGGAGAAAAGACAGTCTCTTCAATAAGTGGTACTGGGAAAACTGGACAGCTACGTGTAAAAGAATGAAATTAGAACACTCCCTAACACCATACACAAAAAGAAACTCAAAATGGATTAGAGACCTAAATGTAAGACCAGACACTATAAAACTCTTAGAGGAAAACATAGGAAGAACACTCTTTGAAATAAATCACAGCAAGATCTTTTGTGATCCACCTCTTAGTGTAATGGAAATAAAAACAAAAGTAAACAAATGTGACCTAATGAAACTTAAAAGCTTTTGCACAGCAAAGGAAACTATAAACAAGATGAAAAGACAATCCTCAGAATGGGAGAAAATATTTGCAAATGAATCAACAGACAAAGGATTAATCTCCAAAATGCATAAACAGCTCATGCAGCTCAATATTAAAAAAACAAACAACCCAATCCAAAAATGGGCAGAAGACCTAAATAGACATTTCTCCAAAGAAGGTACACAAATGGCCAAGAGGCACATGAAAAGCTGCTCAACATCACTAATTATTAGAGAAATGCAAATCAAAACTACAATGAGGCATCACCTCACACCAGTCAGAATGGGCATCATCAGAAAATCTACAAACAACAAATGCTGGAGAGGGTGTGGAGAAAAGGGAACCCTCTTGCACTGTTGGTGGGAATGTAAATTGATGCAGCCACTATGGAGAACAGTAGGGAGGTTCCTTAAAAAACTAAAAGTAGAATTACCATATGACCCAGCAATCCCACTACTGGGCATATACCCAGAGAAAACCGTCATTCAAAAGACACATGCGCCCTAATGTTCACTGCAGCACTATTTACAATAGCCAGGACATGGAAGCAACCTAAATGTCCATCAACAGACGAATGGATAAAGAAGATGTGGTACATATATACAATGGAATATTACTCAGCCATAAAAAGGAATGAAATTGGGTCATTTGTAGAGACGTGGATGGATCTAGAGGCTGTCAGACAGAGTGAAGTAAGTCAGAAAGAGAAAAACAAATACTGTATATTAACACATATATGTGGAACCTAGAGAAATAGTACAGATGAACCGGTTAGCAGGGCAGAAATTGAGACACATATGTAGAGAACAAATGTATGGACACCAAGGGGGAAAGTGTGTGTGTGTGGGGGGGTGAATTGGGTGATTGGGATTGACACATATACACTAATATGTATAAAATAGATAATTAATAAGAACCTACTGTATAAAAAAATAAATAAATAAAATAAAATTCAAAAAAATAAAAGCAGACCCATACAGAGTACAATCAGAGCCCAGAAGAAGGAACAATTAATTCCAAAAAAGTGGCAGGGAAGGTTTCAGGGAATAAATGGCTTCTGAATTGGTCTTGGAGAATGCATGAGATTTTAATAGGATGGGGTGGGTGGAAGAGAGTATTATTCAAAATCTGAGAGTTAAAAGACCCTAAAGTCACGTCGCTTTTATTTATACACTTTAGTCCCTAGAAATACAGAGAACTAGAACCCGGTCTCCTGACTGTTCCTCACACTCTTTCTACCAGGGAGGTACAGCGCCTAACAAGCCACGTGTAACCACAAGACACCCCTCAGTAAACACTAATCCACGATTAGCCATTGTGTTGGAGGCAGGGATGGTAGGAGGCTCTTCTGGAACCTTGCTCCCTATTAACTGTCAGCACGCTCGTTTGTTGGCGTGTGGCTGTGGCCGCCTGTAATTACAGCCGCGGTTTATTACTCATGCATGGCAAGGCTGAGGCTCTGCAGTTAGCCATGACAGGGACATTATTAAAAGGGAAAACTTCTCTATCAGTGGCTAAACCAATTGTCATCCACATGTCAAGCAGTCTAAAGACCTGCGAGGGGTAATAACGAAGGCAGAGGAAGGTCTTTCAACCAAGTGAGTCCTGCATCTTTTTTTTAAGTGCTACCCTGCATTCGGAAATGCTTTCCCTGCTGAGGGAGATCTTGTCCCCGTTGTCAAAGGTCACCCTGTGGGGAGCTGGCTCCCCTGATCTTCTGAGTTCCATCATCTGGTCCCCTCGGCAAGGAAGCAGGTCCTACCCTGCAACATGGCACTCCAGCTGGATCCATGAAAGGCAAGAGGACCCAGATGCCTGGTGGTGGTCTCAGAAGGCAGACTGTGGGGACTGTGGCTGCAACAGCCACAGTTGGGATAAAGCCTGCAGGCAGTGGGCTGCTGCCACGGCAGCTGGAGTGGACAGGCTTCTGTGTCATCTGAGAGCAGCAGCGGGGGAGGGAAGGGAGGAGACAGGTTTGCAGCAGAGAACTCCTCCCATCCATCACCACCTCCCGCAGAATCCCTCCAGCCCACCCCACTTCCTCTGGCTCAGGAAGGAATGGGGGACAGAAAGGGAGACCTATCATCAGGTGCTAGACAAGCTCAGGGTCAAGCTAAGACTGCAGAGTGAGCATCGTAAGGGCGCCAACCCCCGCCACGGTGGGTCTTTCCTTGGGAATCAGCCGATCCGGGACTAGGGGGTCACGGGGTGGAGAGAGGAGAGGACAGGGGTGGACAGAGGTGAGGACCCTGGAGGAGCTGGTAAGAGAACTCCCGACAGGCTCGCCATGCGAGGGGCTGTCCAGGCTGGATGTGGAAGGATGGAGCCACAGGGAGGGAGAGAAAGCGGCATGGCTGGGGGGCTGAGTACACCTCAGTGAAGTTGGGGGTCCGGTGGGGAGCACCCAGGTCAGAGTGCTGAGGGCTGATTCAGATTTCCCAAAGGGAGCAACTCCAGATGCTGACTCTTAGCTGAGGATGTGGCCAAGGAGGGGTTCTGAGGTGAGGGGCACCTGGCATCACTGAGGATTGGAGGGCTGGTTGAGCCCTGAACCAGAGGCATGGCTGGCTCAGCGATGCCAGCATCTTCCACCCACTACTGGATTCTAACCCACTTTCCCGCCTATTCGCGCACACACTAAACCCCAACGCAGCGTCAGTCCCCTTACATCAGTGCAGTGACCTGTCACCCAACGGCTCCCCACGTCTACAGAACTACATCCAAACCAGCCTGAGACTGAAGCCTGGCTGGGTCCAGCCTCCACTTAGTCCTCTCAACAAGTTCCACTTGTTCCTGTGTCCTCACACACATCTCTGCCTCTACCCATCCCCCTTGCCAGTTGCCCTGCAGATTCCCAGTCCTGGGCCCTGACCATCTTCTATGATTTGCTTCCACATCAGGTCCCCAGGTGGTGTCACTGCCTGGGTCCTCTGTTCCAGGTGTTAAAACTTCTGAGTTCTGTCGTTCTTGTTCAACAGACGTTGGTCAAGAACCTCCTGTTGGCCAGGTCAAGTCTCAGCACCCCCATACTCATTTAATATTCCTCTGAGATCTAGCATATACCTGGTAAAACTACAAACGCATCCTTCCAACTGGACCACAGATGTCTAAGTATGTGTGGCATCTGCATCTCTCTGTATCCTGGCATCTAGCCCACACCCAGCAGTGAGGAAGTGCTCACAAACACATGGAAATGACCAACATTTCTGTAACGGGATTTGACGTGTAGAGGCTACCATTTCTTCTCCCCAGCCTCAAGAGTCATCAGCCAAAGACACCATCATTATAAGCAGAAGACGGAGAGGAAGAAAGGAGAAGGAGGAAGGAAACAGAATTCAGCCTCAGACAAACGCATGGAAGAGAGAAGGATCCCACGTTAATGCAGAGTCTAAGCAACTTTGAGGGAAAAGGACCTCCCCCGCCCCGTCTTGAGATCTACATCTCAGGTAACAACGACCATACACTGCCTCAACGTAGCACAACGGTTCATGCGTTCATTCCCGAAATGTCTGCTGAGCACCTACTCTCGGCCAGGGCAGTTCTCAGCATCAGAGAGACGACGGGGGGCAAGCAGGCAAGATCCCTTCCTTCAAAGAGTGAGCATTCTCCCAGCCGCCACGCATCAGGCCCCGTGGCTCACGCTGTACATTTTGAATCCCAATTCATCCTGACTCACACTGACCCCATTTCACAGCTGAGAGGTGGGGAGGCTGGCCCAAGGTCACACAGCTAATAAGTGACAGAACCAGAAATCAAACCTAGTCTGCCTGCCACCCAAGAGGACACCCTTTCTTCCAATATTCTATTCTTTTTTTTTTTTTTTTTGTCTGCATTGGGTCTTCATTGTTGCACGCGGGATTTCTCTAGTTGTGATGAGCACGGGCTACTCTTCATTGCGGTGCACAGGCTTCTCATTGCGGTGGCTTCTCTTGTTGCGGAGCACAGGCTCTAGGCGCACAGGCTTCAGCAGTTGTGGCACGTGGGCTCAGTAGTTGTGGCGCACGGGCTCTAGAGTGCAGGTTCAGTAGTTGTGGCGCACAGGCTTAGTTGCTCCACGGCATGTGGGATCTTCCTGGACCAGGGCTCGAACCCGTGTCCCCTGCATTGGCAGGCGGATTCTTAACCACTGTGCCACCAGGGAAGTCCCAATATTCTATTCTTAAAGGCTCAGAGGTTTCTGATCTTAGGTGTTTCTTCACTCAACTTGGGCTTCACTGCACCCACATTCCACCTCCCCGTTGTCACTCTTAGCTCTAATTACGGAGCCTTCTTCCCGTCCACAAAGGACACTCCCGATTTGGCAACAGCAAAGGTCAGGGTGTTGGAGTTCTTCCTCGAGAATGACACTGGTGGCCTCTCCCCGCTACCTCTGGGCCGGGCAGGCGGCAGGTGCCCCCGCTGGCAGGGTGCCTGTCACACACACTGGCCAACACAGATGCACCTGTATCTGAGGGTTTTCCAAGAACTGGGCTCCCCATCTCTCCAGGAGCCACCAGATGTGATCAGTCCATCGGAGGTAAAAGAAGTGAGCGTCCCTCCGGCGCCCAGGCTCTGGCTCTGCTGACCAGGCTTCCACACACCTGAGCCCCTGCCGGCCACCAGGCCTGAGGAAGGTCTGCACGCAACACCTAAGGCTCGCACTGCCCTGGTTTCCTTCTGATGCTCACTCCAAGGAGGGATTTTAATACAAACATACACCCTCTGCTCTCTTCCCCTTTACCTCCTTCCCATTGGAAACGCTGGTACATTCCGGCTCAAGAGTCTATATAAGCATATGTATATTCCAGGGAAGAGGAAACAGCTCAGGGACAGCGCTGGCATCCAGGAAGAGATGCTTTCCACACACGATCCCTCTCCTTCTGGCGCCAACTGGGAGGCCCACAGAGCACATCTCTGCCTCTGTCCCTCTGCACCAACTCACTCTCCCCGCCTGGTGGGCGTGGCTGATGAGGCAGGCTGGGTGGGCTGCACGTGGGTTGTTTGGGAACGTGCTGGTTTTCTGCAACTCCGACTCCAGCTTCATCTGCCTGTGTGGCTTGGAGGCAGGACTGGGCTGGGTAATTCTGACTTCTCTCCATGCCCGCAAAGATATTCAATTTCTTTGAGCAACCCTACTTCTATTCAATATCCTTCTGAAAACTAAATTTGGAACCTAACCTCAATCGATTGCATTTCCTCTTATGACAGCGGGGCCCGGGGCTTACTGGACGGAGCAGCTGCACGTGCCCCTGTGATTCACCGCACGGGGGTGCAGATGAGGGGCGGGGTCACCAGCCAGAGCTCGGGGCTTGCATGGGGCACAGGACCTCCACCCTGCCTGCCCTAGCAAGGGGCTGCTGGACCTGGGAAAGGTACCGTGATATTTAGGAATCTTGACTCTGCCCCTCGCTGGCTGTGTCATCCTGGCTAAGTCACACAGTATCTCTGTGTCTCACTTTTCTCAGCTCTAAAAGGAGAGAAACCAGTAGCTTCCTCAGAAGGTGACAGACAGCCAAAAGCCCTGTACAGAGTTACACGGGAATTCTAACAAGAAATCTATCCCTGTGTCCATTTTCCTTATGCCAGTACAAAGCCACCATTTAAAAAAAAAAAATTTAACACGGTATTATTTTCTTCTGTATAATCGTTTTGGATTTTCCAAAATTTCCACAATAAAACATGAATTAATTTCATTCTAGAGAGAGAAAGGAACATAAAACCATCATGTGATAAAAATCACACATTCAAAGGAAACATACTGAAACGTGCTGGTCCCTAACCTGGGAACTGCTTCACTTCCAGGGTCCTCCCAAGGATCTGATGCTCGTTAGTCAGGATCTGGTGAAGGACCAGAGCAGCCTCAACATGGTACAGGCAAGATGGCGGGGACAGGGTGGTACAGGCAAGATGGCTACCTCACACTCAGTCCCCCCAGCTAAGTCTTCCCAACTCATTCCCCTCACCACATCCACCCAACCCAATCCAGCCTTTACAATGTCAAGGTTATTTCCTCTGGGGCTATCATTTACCTCCTAAAACTAGCTCCCATCCAATTAATCAACCAATACACCTTTGGTGCCCACATTATGTACAAGGTGCTGTGACACATGCTGAAGGATGGAGGTGGTATTAAATAACCCAATATATGGTTCGAGACCTTAAAAAGCCTGCAGTCCAGTTCTGCACTCAAAAGATAAAGCCATCGAGGCACAAAAGTCAAAGCCATGGGTGCAAATGGACACAGACAAGAAAGCTTCAAGCACCCTGGAGCAGGGAGAGCTCAGACCGTGTGGCTTCGCACCACTGCCTACCCCCAGGTGGTGACCTTGAGCCAAGCTTTAAAGGATGGATGGATGCAGAAAGGAGGCGGGGAGAGCAAACCAGGACAGCTAGCACTTCTCAAAGACGGGGGCTGAAACGTGGAGGCTACATCGTAAGACAAATGCAGGGTTATTTCAGCAAGTAGATCAGTCTTGCTCGAAGAGGCCGAGGCACTGGGCCAGGGCGGGAACATGGTGGGGTGGGTGGGGGCGGGTGGCGGGCCTGACTGTCAGCCTCCAGGCCTGACCACGGTTCCTTAGGAAACACAAAACCACCGGAAGGTCTTGGGCCCTTTGGAAGTGGTGCTTTCCACGCAGACAGCTGGAAACACAGAAAGGAGGGGCAGCAGGGCCCTGGGTTAAAGGGTCCTGCAGCAACAGTGAGGGGGCAGCAGACGCGGCCTCACGGAAAGAATGGAGGGGCAGGTGCAAGAGAGTCTGGAGGGACAAAAATGAACTCATCTCTGTGTACTTTCCCCTCCATACCAGCTTTTCCACTTTCCCTTTCAAGTGTCCTTTTCAGCCTATATTAAGAAAAACAAAACCATAAAAACGTGTAACTGATTTTCAAAAGGCAGGCACCGAGAGTCTTAGCGGAGAGGCCAGTTCTGAGGAAGTCTGGGTCATCCCTGGCCCCCCCCAGCCCAGGGGCCCCTCTCAGGACACCCAAGGAAACGTCCCAGGAGTGAGAGAACACTGGAGATGGCTGTGCTGTGTCCCTCCTGCTTGAATTTCATAAGGGTCCACTGGAAAGGTCTGAGAAATCAGAGGCATCATTAAAATACCAGCTCCCACTTGGTACCCAAGGGGCTGGACCCAAGTGGCTCTGTTCCTCCTATGTGCCCAGTGCCGGGCTCTCTCGAGCCTTCCATTAATTCCTGAGGAATAAAGAGCACCAAGGTCAAGGTTACCTTCTCCTCCTTCAGTAGCAAGAGGTGGAGACAGGCTGCAGAGCCAGTGGACAGGGGAATCCAGGTCCCATCTCCCAGGCACTCTCCTCCCCTGGCACTCTCCCGCCACAGCAGGAGACCCCGGCAGGCCTACAGTATCAACAGGTGGGGCACGCTTTACCCAAAACTAGCACAGGCAGAGGATGGAGCGCTGGGGGGTGGGGTGGAGATCAGGAGGGTCGTTACAAATGACACTGGTCAGCCAGGAAGAGAACAGCTACCTTAGTTACAGCCTGAATTCCCAGCTTGCCCAGGAAAAGTTCTCAACCCAGCCTTCCTCAGAGACTGCAGGTAAAGAAAACTCATCTTCCCACCCCACCACACCCAACCCAACCCAACCCAACCCAAGCAGTCCCAAGTGGAGGACATCCCCAAACCCCCAGGGAATCGCTTACCAGGCAGGGGAGTATACAAGGAAAGAAGCCGAACCCCAGCCCATCTGAAGCAAACTCACAGCTTCCCAGAAGTCCCCACCCCCACTCCAACCAACAGGCAAATGGATTTTCCTCTTTACTCCGCCTGGCATAGGCAGTAGAGGGCACTGGGCCATGGTCCAGGCCACAAGCTTGTCGGAGATGCAAAGTCTCGGGTCCCCACCCAGATCTACTTAATCTGAGATTCTTCGGTTGGGCCTAGAAATCTGCATCTTAACAGGCCCTCCACGTGACTCTGACACACGCCAAAGGTTGAGACACGCCAGTGCAGCAGCTGAGAACCTCAATCCTGGCACCAGACTGTCCAAGTTCAATTCCCAGCTCTGTCATCCCCTAGCTGGGTGGCTGTGAGCAAGCTACTTAGGGGGAAGTATCAGCACCCATCTCCTAGGGTTGCTGGAAAGACTTAACGAGTCCCTGCGTCTTAGTGGCACTTAGTAAATACCCTTTGGAATTTTATCATTCTTATTTGGGGCACTGGGTGGGTGGGGGTATATCATATTTCATTTCCTAATTGAAACGACTTGTGTCCCTGGGTACAGCCTGACACTTGAGGGAACCAGCTATCTTGCACTCTCTCTTTTGGGTCTTATGGATTGGTCTACGGCACAGATCTGTGTAAAATAATAAGGCCCATCCCATAAGCATCTAATTCCTCCAGAGATGAACTGTGGGCTTTTGTTTCATTCTGTGCCTTGGTTCTCCAACACTCAGGAGAAGAGCTCCCACAAGAACCCCACAGGGGACACCTACAGCCAGGCCACACCTACAGCTGGGCCCCGCTATCTACAAGGGGTCAGTGGGATTGCAGCGTCCCACTGCAGATACAAGTTCAAGGTATCCCCCGGATACTTGCTGAATGATATCAAGAAAACCAAGGGGTCCTTTCAGAGGGTGCTTGGAAATCTGACCCCTCCCACCAGGAAGGACCCAGAAGGGAGCGCTGGAAAGCAGAAAGAAGACAATATGGTGACACCCTCCTCCCTGCCTGCCACTGGACTGGTCTCTTGCTCTAAATGCAGGTAGGACAGTAGATGAGTCAGGTCTTACTAATGCAGAACCTTTTTGTAATCAAAATGAATACTCCTTATAACTAGGAGGAGACAGTAGGTAGAAGTTGTCAAGAACACAGGCTCTTTGGTCAACCAGACGTGGGGTTCTGACTCCAGACTCTACCACTTACTAGCAGCAGGACATCAGGCAACTTAGTTAACCCCTCCAAGCCTCCTTTTCTTATTTCTGATATGGGGAAAGGAAAGAACCACCCTGGACTGATGTGACCACTCAGCGAGATAACGCATTTGTAACAGTCTTGGCACTGTGTTCAGCACAATCACAATTCCACCACTAATTATTATCATTATCTTTATGACTATCAGTAGCTCCGGAATTACCATGAGGACATGAGTTAGAAGCTCAGGAAGGGAGGTGGCAGCCTTGACTCTGACTTGGATACCAGTCACATGGACCCTGGAGAGCTGTCCATACTCAAGTGAGTAATACTCTGACCTTGGGGGCAGCAAATGTCCAGTGAGCCATCAGTTCCTGGACCAGATGTGACCAGGGTATATTAAAAGTCTCCCTCTTCTCCTGAAGCGCTGAGGAGAACATTTTATATGGGACATACTCTGACAACTATCACTGATTGGATGGTACACCTCTCTTTGCTACACTCTCTAAAAACCTGCTTCCCCAACCCACCTCAAACTTTAACAATTGCCCTCAGGCAGCTCTCTCGGGAGAATCCGAGCGTGTCTTTAATAGCAAGCTCACCAAGGCAGCTGCGGGAAGGGAGGAGTCCTCACTGCTAGCCTGCAGCCCGCCTCCTAGACAGATAACATTCCTCCAACCTACTACCGAAGCGCGTTAGCGCCAGACCTGAGGCCTTGACTTTTGCAGACATTTAAGCAGGCCAATGTCCCTCCCCGGTCCGACCCCACCAAACGCTAAGCTGTAAGAGCTCTTTCCTCCCTTAAGTCGCCTGCGCCTCCAGTCCCATTTGGCCGCACGTCTACTTTCCGCACTTGGGCCGGAGCGGCCAGGTAATCATTCCTGCACGCGGAGACCGGGAGCCAGCTGTGCTGACGTGTTTCCACGATAAAAGCAAACTTACAGCTGGAGAACAGAAAAGAAACGGGTAATTCTTTCCAGCAGCCCTGGCCTCCTGACCGAGAGTGGGCAGGAAGAGTAAAAGGGCGCGGGGGAGCCAGGAGGTGCTTGCCTCCCGCACCGCGCGCAGGGCCTCCGGGGGAAACCCGGTGCCCGGCCCGCCCGCGCCGAGCCCCGTGGGCAACCGCGCGCGTCCTTACCATTCAGTTGCCGGTAAACAATGTCCTCGAGCAGCGAGAGGCGCTTCAGGACCGCATCCTGTATGGGGCTGGCGCTCTGCGCGCTGAGGTTGGCCGCCTCGGCGCGCGGCCGAATCTCGTGGAAGGCGTCTCCGCTGCGCACAGAGATGGGCCGACACTTGGCCAGGAAGAGCACGAAGCCGGCCACCGCGATCAAGTTCAACACCAACAGCACTTTGACTCTTCTCAGTGAAGCCATCAAACACGCCCGGTCGGCCCTCGCCCCGGACCCGCGCCCCCTCGGGCTCCGGCGAGGCGCGGGGCAGCCGGGGGCCGTGCGAGCCTCGCGCTCCGGACGTCTGGCGAGGATCCCAGCCGCTCCCGGCCCCACGGCACGGCGGCTAGGGCAGCGGAGACGGTTGGGAGGTCCGGGCGGTCGCGGGGAGAGCTAGATGGCTCACACCGAAGGCTTCGGTCTGCAGAAGTGCTCCCAGAGATGATGCCTGCTCGGTCCACAGCGCGCGGCCCCTAGCAGGCGCCTCGGCTTCTTGCCGAAGGGCCGGGGGTCTCTCCTCTGCACCACCAAGTGGTTCGCCGCTGGACCTTGGGTCACCGGGAGCGGGGCTGCCAGCGCAGCGGACCCCCGGGGCCCGCGGGCCGGCAGGCGGGGCTGCCCCGGCGCCGCAGCAGGAGCGGCGCGCAGGTGCCGGGCTCAGGGTTCGCCGCCCGCCCGCGGAGGAGCGCGCCGCGCCTCGGGCCGCACAGCCACAACCCTAGTCCGCAGGCGGCCGTCGTGGCGCGTGCCCCGCGGTCTTCAGCCGAGGACCGGCTCCCCGGGGCGGGCGCCTTTGTTCCGCTCACCGACCCGCTCCATCGCGCCGAGCTGAGGAAAAACCCGCGCCCAGGGCCCGCATCCTCGCGGCTCCGCAGTCACACTCAAGTCTCGATTACTCTCAAAGTGGGGGCAGCACTAGGGGGCGGGCGAAGGGGCAGAGCGCAACGTCCTCTCCGCCCCTCGCGCCAGGGGACACCCCACCCCGCCGCCAAACTCAACAGCGCGCACAGCGCCGCGGGCTCCCGGACACGTTCCAAGTCCCGAGCCCACGCAGCGAGTCTTCTGGGCCTGCCGGTCACGCCGGCCTCTCTCCGAGGTGGCGCGTTGGGAGGCTAGCCGGAAGGAGTAGTCGGACCTCAAAAGTCACAGCAGTTCTGTAACCCCCTCCACGAACGTCGCGGGGAGCGCGGAGAGGAGGGACGCGCGCCGTCGCACCCTCCACTCGCCAGAACAGGCGGCGCTGCTCTTCCCGCGCCCCAAGGAGCCAAACGCCGAGTCTTCTAATTGGCGGACGCGGTAATACCGCCGCTGCGGCAAGGAGAGCCCACACTGCCCCGGGGCGCGAGAGCCCGGAGGGGAAGCGCAGGTGGCGGCGGAGGGCGGGGCGCGGCCAGAGAGGACCGGCTGCAGCGCCAGCTCCTCCTCCGCCGCTGCTGGCCACCCCTCTCCCCGCCAGCCAGTCGGCCACCGCCGCCCGCAGGCTGCTGGACGCACAGCTCCCCGGCTCGCCGGCTCTTGCGCGCGCACCCGGAAAGGCTGGGGGCGCCTGGAGAGTGCAGACCGTGCGGGATGGGGGCAGTCAAGTCATGCTGACGGCTGCCGCGTTGGAGGGACCCTTTGGTTCTCAGCACTCCCCGAGCGGGCGGGTTTGTTCCATCCTGGTTGGCGATGAAGACATCCCTTTCTGTGTGCTCGCAGCTCCGCTTTGCGTGGCCAGGAATGGCTAGAGGGAAAATCTGGCCTGGAGACTCGGATTCTGTTACTTTGGGAGCCAGGCCGAGCGTTAGTGGGCTGGGTGGGTTCCCTCCGTGTGAGAATTCTCATCGTACAGGTTACAGTTTCTGTGTCCACTCCCACCTCTATGCGAATTTTATCGTAAGAACAATATTTTGTCTCTTGGATTTCCGAAATCTCTTCCTCTTCCCAAAGCCAGGAGCTCCAAATGCTGGAATTCAAAACCCCGCGTTGATCCATTTAATTCCTTGGGCCTGAAGCAAGAAATAAGGCTGCCAACTAAAAAAGATCGGGCAGCGAAGCCCAATAAATCTGGTGGTTTCCACCTTACCATTTCGATCTCATTGAAGCGTTTTGTTGTTGTTGTTACCGTTGGGTTTTTGTGTTTTGTTTTGTTGCTGATTTATTATTGGAGATGTCGATTTTCAACATAGAATCTAAGTGAATGAAAAAATATAACAATCTTTTAATTCCCTCGGAACTCTGTGTCCCGGTTCAATAGGTTTTGCTTTGTATAATCTACAAGAAAGTGAATACAAAACTGTTAGATGAAAAAGGCACATCAGAAGCCACAAGGGACAGTTTTTAACCCCACGGGTAGGGCAGGAAAGGGGTTGAGTAGGAAGAAACCTGAGTTATTGAGCAGTTTATAAGGCAGGCACTGGGCCACGCACCCTCTCCATGTTATCTCACTGAATACCCAGCTGAGTTAGGTGTTATTATAACCACGCTCGGAGGGAAGCTAGCACAATCAAGGGAAGCTTCTGCAAAAGTAATTTTTGGGCATTTGTTCATCCACAGGACTGCAGCTGGAGAGGTTGAGGCATTGGGCTAGGGTGTCCCAGTAGTAAATGGCTCTAAACCGTGGTGGGTCTGACTCCCAGGCATAGGCATATTTGGGATTAGGAGACGGGAAGCAAATTAGAGGAAATGGCCTCAGAGTAATGGAGATGTTTCCAGGCAAAATTCAACTTCAGTGAGGTTTCTTTTCTCCCTCTAAAACCAGAGAGTTTTAGACCCAATGAGTGACCCACTGTCATGGTCACACCCTGAAGCCTGTCATCACACAGAAGTGCTGCACTCATGCAATCCTGCACTAAAATCCCACCCTGTGCCCACTGCTTTCCTATTCTCAATTCCAACCAAACAGGTTCTCCAGCCACCGGCAACCCCTCTCTCCCTCCCCAGTATTTCAGCCCTTCCATGCCCTCTTGAGTTACTTCTCTACCCTTCCTGGTTACTCGAGACCTGGTTACTCATTTATTTCAAACACATTTCCAGTAATGGCCCTGATTCACACACACTCATAGACATGGTCTCCCACTGTGCCCCCAGTTTGGCAATCCCCACCTCTGAATCAATCCCACTCAGGCAAGAGAGGGCACCTAGGGAAAACCGTATCACCCCAAAGCTTGGGGACATTACCAACTGGTGGTGTATAATGTGAGCTGGATCCTTCATTCTACTCAAAAACACTTTTCCATGTCTCTCATCAGCTCCTCGCCCCAGAGATGTCCGAGGTAGACCAGAAGTCCATAAACACCCCTCAGTCAGATACAGAAATTTGTGTGTGTATATCATTTGGGTATTTTTTCTGGGGGGAAAGACCCATAACTTCCTTCAGATTCTTAATGTGGTCAGTGACACCCAAATTTTAAGAACCTGCCTGGCATATGTTAGATATGCAAAAACATAAGCAGCTGAATATTTATTGCAGGCCAGCTGCTTATGAAACCAGTGGTACCAAGGCACACAAGGTTGATAGAGCTCTCCGGTTGCTTGCATATCTCGATGGAAGAAAGAAAACTCTGGACTAAAGCCAACATGCTTGTATGAATGAAGGTTGAACTGATGTGAAGGGATGGAACTAAATAGGGTCTGCCCGCTGAGTAAATTCTCAGGCCTAAAAGGAGCACATAGCCACTTGAACTACATACACAGAGATTAAAGGACCCATTGACAGAGTCATCAATTACCATGTGCCCAGAGGCTCCCAGAGGGATGAGTGACCTCCCTCAATCAATGACTGCCATCTGTCTACATACCATTTGCCCCCAATCCAGCTACTAAAACCAAGGAAATTATACCTCAGTGGCTGTGTGGTCTGTTCACCAGGGGATCTGGGTTTTATTACCCCTGTTACCAAGAAGCAAATCAATTCTCAACTTTAAAATAAGAAATTTCTCTTGGATGGCTCCAAAAATCTTCCCTAAGCATAAAATTCAGTTAAACTACAAACAACATTTTTTAAAAGAGGTTTATTGGTATATTTGTTTATTTAGCAAACAAAGGAAGGAGATTGATGTATTTCTGTTCGTAGGACACCAAGGATTTTGATTCCAGATACATTTTTCATTCATCAGCCATGGCCCAGAAGATATGGAGCTCTGACTGGACTGTTACCCTTGCTCCTGTTAAAAACCTCTCGCATCTCAGCCTAATCCATCACCGAAGTTAAAAATACTTGGCCATCCTGGGACTTCCCTGGTGGTCCAGTGCTTAAGACGCTGTGCTTCCAATGCAGGGGGTGCAGGTATGGCCCCTGGTCAGGGAACTAATATCCCTCGTGCCATGCAGCCAAAAAAATAAATACTTTGCCATCCAAATATCTTCTTTGGTCCATCTTTGGACCAAATCTTTGGACCATTAAAAAAAATCAAATTGTTTCTTATTGTTGAGTTTTGAGAGGTTTTTGTTTTCGTTTTTTTAATAAATTTATTTATTTCTGGCTGCATTGGGTTTTCGTTGCTGTGCGGGCTTTCTCTAGTTGCGGCGAGCGGGGCCTACTCTTCATTGTGGTGCGCAGTCCTCTCATTGCGGTGGCTTCTCTTGCTGCAGAGCATGGGCTCTAGGCACATGGGCTTCAGTAGTTGTGGCATGTGGGCTCAGTAGTTGTGGCTCACGGGCTTAGTTCTTCCCAGACCAGGGCTCGAACCCGTGTCCCCTATATTGGCAGATGGATTCTTAACCACTGCACCACCAGGGAAGTCCCCTGAGCGTTCTTTATGTATTCTGAATACAAGACCTTTGTAAGAAATATGGTTTGCAAATATTATTTTAATTCTATTAAGAATGTTTTATGCAGAAGAAAAGCTTTTAATTTTAACAAAGTCCAGTTTATTATTACAAAAAATACTTGGAAGTTCATCCAGGAAAACCCGGGGTTCATCTTTCTCCAGAGGCTTTGCCAATCTACTTAATCTTCCAGAAACACAGAGGTAGAGACTTCACTCTCATAAAACCCTGAACATTACAGCAGATACTGGAATTGTCATTTGGTTTTTTAACTGAGATATAATTGGCATACATCATTATGTTAATTTCAGGTGTACAACATAATGATTCGATATTTGTATATATTATGAAATGCTCACCACAGAAGTCTAGTTAACATCCATCACCATACAGAGTTACAAATTATTTTTCTTGTGATGAGAACTTTTAAGATCTGCTCTCTTAGTAACTTTCAAACATACAAATAGTATTATTAACTATAGTCACCATGCTGTACCTTGCATTCCCATGACATTTGTTTTATAGCTGGAAGTGTCTACCTTTTGACCACCTTCACCCATTTCTCCCACCAGTGCTCACCTCTGGCAACCACCAATCTGTTATCTGTACCTATGATTCTGGGTTTTTGTTTTTGTTTTCAGATTCCACATATAAGATGTTGTATAGTATTTGTCTTTTTCTGTTAGACTTATTTCACTGGAGGTTTTGTTTGTTTGTTTGTTCGCTTATTCTTTTTTCCCAACTTTATTGGCAATATTAATGACAAAAAAAATTTGAGAATCTAAAGTATACAGTGTGATAATTTGATATATGTATGCATTGTGAAAGGATCCCACCGGAGTTTCTTTTTAAAGGAAAAAAAAAAGACAGAATCCATCCTTTCCTCCACTTCAAGGATGCATAATATAAGGGGAGAAAAGACTATGATAAGGGGGGATAAATGAAAGGGGAGAGACCAAGCTGCTGCGTGTGCTGAAGGCCTGCCTTGTGTGCCAGCCACTGCCCACACAACAGCCTAGACTCACCACTTATTAGCTGTGCGATTCTGAGCAAGTTACCTAACTTCTCTGGGTCTCATCTGTTTCCCCAGCTGTAAAACAGGAAGGATATCCATAATACTACTTCATGAAGTTGCAAAGATAAATGCATGTGAATCACTTAGCACAGGGCTAGGCGTATAGTCAGCACTGTGGAAATAAACAAAGATCATCCAAGTGAGGACAAGCAAAGGCTGTATATTCAGTTTGCTATTGCAAGTGTTGGCTGAAAACAAAACAAAAAAAGCACAACCTAAAAGTTGAATATTATGTTTTATTTGGCAGACAAAACTGAGGACTTAAGCCTGGGATGCAGCCTCTCGGACAGCTCTGAGAGATTGCTCAGAAGAGGTCAGGGAGGAGCCAGGATATATAAGAGTTTTTGCAACAAAGACCAGGTGGTCAGAGCATCAAAAGATGACTGTTAATTAAAGAAAATCAGGCATCTCAAGTTAAGGAATTTAGTGCTTTTCTATATATGGGAAGATGCAAACGTCTGGGCTCATTGAAATCATTCCTCTGATATGTACCTCAGCTAAATGGGGCCAGTATCCTGTGTTTTCCCACGCTGGGTCTCCTCAGGTGCACTGTCTGGGGGCAGCTGCAGGGGCTGATGGCTTGATTGGGGGGCGGGGGCATCCTGTTTCCACCCTGAGTTCCTTCAGGGCTCACCATTATGGGCAGCTGCAATGTGATGGCTTGATGGCTGCAATATCCCTTGTTTACCGATAAGGCAGGCAACATTCTCTCACTCAGAGGAGTCAGCCACCATTCCTTGTGTTTGGCAGAGACTCAAAGGCAAGCAGTGGAGAGGGAAAGCTTTATAGTGGAAAAAGGGAAGGCTTCAGATATGTCCTGATTGGAGGCCGTTGGCCTGGGGAGAGTAGAGACAAAATAACTAGCAGTCGAGCGGTTAAGGGAACGTATTTGGCTTCCTATGATTGGTCCTACGTTCGGACCTAAGCGGGGACAGAAACTAAAGAAGCTGGCAGTTGCCGACTAAATCCTGACCATTCTGAGTCGCCGGCAGCAAGGGCTATGGTTGGGCTTCCCAGACTGGTTGCTGGAGAGGTTGTGGGTCAGCGTTGTACAGTCACAGATGGTTTGGCCATTGTTTGTATTTCAGCCTCTCATCACTCAATAAATATTGGTTATTATTGCTGTTATTACAATGTTGAGAACTAAGAAAGAGTACTGGTTGGTAGAAACATACATCAAAGCAGGTCCGCCCGTCCAGGAGACCTAGGTCACCCCCTCCAGGCCAGGGCCCACTCCGCTGACCACAGCCTCATCAGACAGCAGCAGTGGCTTCCAAAGAGGGTGCGTAAGACAACCCACTAGGGCACAGAAATAAAATATTAGAACGCCTGTGTACTGTTAACTAAAGTGAGAAAGAAATCTGCGTCTATTCATGTTTACTATATACAATGACAGAGATGCACGTATATCATTTCTAAATGATGATACGTAGGGAGTTCGCTGGCAGCCTAAGAGTTAGGTTTCCAGGCTCCCGCTGCCTTGGCCTGGGTTCAATCCCTGGTTGGGGAACTGAGATCCTGCAAGCCACGCAGCACAGCCAAAAAAAATAAATAAATAAAATTGAAAATAAAGAAATAATGCTACATTTAATGGGCATGTACCTTTCATATCTTTTCCTGGTAGGATCTGCTATGAAGAGGAAATACTTGCCTACTGGCTGAGTTGCATGGCAGCCCTGGGGCTGTATTTTTCCCTAGAATGCTCCCTTTCTGCCAGAAGTTGGATTCCTTCTAAAACTCAAAGACCCTTATAAGGCCATTTCAGCAACCCAGTCCTTTGTGGAGTCCTATCAGAGAGCCTAAACATACACAGCTTTTTATCAACAAATTACCCACAAATTTATCTACAAATCTACAAAGCATCGAGTCCTTGACTTATTCGTTAATTGAACATTTATTGAGCACTTGCTGTGCGCCACTGTGTGCAGGGTATGGTAGATACGTGTTCCCTACCCTCCGGAGCTTACCGTCTAGCAGAAGAGGCAAACAGTAAACAAATCGTAACGCCAAAATTATTAAATTGCACTTAGGAGAAACAACAGGGCCTAACGCAGGGGGGCGGGCAGGGGCGGGTGGTTGCTGTTTGTTCATAGAGTCATAGGGCTTCAGGGGGCCAAGTCCAAGGAGCTGCAGGGGGAATACCCTTCCCTCCGCCCTGCTGCTGGACCCCTTCTCATTCTCACCCAGGGACTCCCACACTCCTCCCAAGGACAACTCCCTTGCTGGGGAATGCCTGGGCCCTGACATTCTTCTCAAGGAGAGATGAACCTTACCCTAGTCCTTCACATGCAGCAGCTCCTATTGTATTTAAGTATGCAACTTTTCTTAACTTAATTAACATTTATAGCAGCCAAAAGAGCTGTCATTTTTCTAAGTGGAAAAAAGACAGACACACAGAGAAGGAGCAAGGAGGGTGACTTTTCACTGTCTGTTAATGGCTCGTTATTATTATGAGTAAAACTCATAGGACCAGTGCTTGCTTTGGCTTTGGAGAGAGGGTGTAGAGGAGAGAGGCCAAGAGACTGGATTCTCCCTGTCGTGGGCCACACAGATGCTGTGTGATGCTGGTCAGCAGGACCGCGGCCTGAGTGGACTAGGCAGCTCAGAAAGAAAGGGGATGACCAGGGGCTGGATCATACAAGAGGGGCGGCAACAAAGCCCTCACTCCCTGACCTCCCCCACGCCAGCTCTAGTCCTACCTGGCAAGTCCTGTTCCAGTTAAGAAGAGCAGATGTGGGCGCTCGGGGTCAGAGGAGGGCAAACTGGAGGCATTTGTTCAAACCATGGAACCCCATCCTCTTTTTCAAGGACTAGAACTCTGCTTTCTCCGTCCACAAACTGACCTCCACACCAGAGCCGTATTAAATGCGTATTCACACACTCCGCGATGCCTTTCTTGTTACATATGCCAACTACAGAATGACACTTGCCATCTAACTCTGCAAGGATTACATGCTGAGCTGCCGTAGCTGCTGACCTTCAACGCCCCCTGAAAGGAGTTCAAGGTGGAGATCAGAAATGAGGCACTCTGTGCTCTGGGAAAAACTGGCAGAACAGGTCTTCAGATAGATATTTTCAGGAGAAGGTTTTATGAGCCCAATTCTTGCAATTCTCCTCGTATCTAGTAAAGCACTAAAATTCTTCATGGTGACAGCCTCCTCATGACTAGCAGTAACCTTCACAAGACTAGCAGAAACCTTCTGCAAAAAAGATAGGAGCTTGATTTCATGTACTCCCCCTTCACCAAAATCACATATATACTGAAATTCCCCCCACCTCTTTGGAGCGGTTTCTCAGAGCTATCTGAAATGCCGTCTCCTGGACTATAGTCCTCATTTTGCCCCAAATAAAACTTAACTTACAACTCTCACGTTGTGCATTTTTTTTCAGTCGACATGTATCTGCTGGTCGATAAGGTACAAGAACCTCTCTCCAATGGGTGGTGGCTTGACCTGAAGACTAGCTCCGCTGGGTGCTTTCATGAAGCTTCCAGAGGTAACCCTGGAAACTACAGCTTCCTGGGTTATTTTGCTGAATGCAACGACTTGTTTGGAGGAAATACCCAGGGAGGCATAATTTTTAATAGTTCATGTGGAACAGCCCAAAACATTCTGCAAGTACTTCGGAAAAGAACGAGGTTACTAGAGTTCTCATGGTGCAGGTGGAGTTTCTGGAATAAATAGAAGTTTATGGGATTTTTGTCTTGGCAGTCCTTAACTCCATGGCCAAGGACGTGAAAACCAATTGTCCCCCAGTTCTCCAGGCTCCTGGGTTACCCTCTCCTTTAACATCCTCCAGCGCAGTTGCTGTAGGAAGTCCAACGCCCTCCCCCACTCCTTCTAAGGGTAAGATTCCCTGGGTTTGCTCATTTCACGTGGCCAGCCTTGTAATCTCGTGCTCATAACCCTTTGTTCCCCAGTCAATATTTTTCCATACTCCATGTTGCCATTTTTTCTCAACCAAGGGAGTAGGTCCCTGTATTAGTTTTCTATTGCCACTGTGAAAAATGACCGTAAACAAAGAGGTTTAAAACAGCACAAATGTATCCTACAGCTCTGTAGGTCAGAGGCACAACATGGGCCTCACTGCACGAAGGTCAAGGTATTGACAGGGCTGTCTTCCTCCCTGGAGGCTCTAGTTCAGAATCCATTTCTTTGCTTTTTCTGGCTTCCAGAGGCTGCCTGCATTCCTTGGTTCATGGCCCCTTCCTCCATCTTCAAAGCCAAGACTATCAGGCTGAGCTCTTACACTGCCATCTCTCTGGTTCTCTGACCACAGACAGAAAAGATTTTCTGTTTACGAGGACTCATATGATTTGACTGGCCCCACCTGGAAGATCAAGGACACTCTCCCATCTCAAGGTCTTTAATTTAATCTTAATTGTACCTGCAAAGTCTCTTTGCCAGGTAAACTAATACATTCATGAATTCTGGGGATTAGGGCACTGACATCTTTGTGGGGTGGCGGGAAGCATTATTCTCCCCCATCACAGTCCCCTCCCTCATGCCCCAGGCACCTCCAACTCAAAGCGTGTATGTAAGAGATTTTCTATACGCGCAGAGTGTATCATGGGAATTACAACAGAGAACGGAGAAAAGTAAAACTCAGTATTAACTATCCGTGGGCCTAAAACTCTTTGGCACTTCCCTGTCACAGGGAATCCCTTAACTACCACCTTGCTCCTTGGGCCTGGTCTTGAGAAGAATCCCACCACCCACCCCAAGAGCAGCATTTCCCAAACTTTAGTCACTGACACTCAGAGTCAGCTAGCTCTCCACCGAAACGTGGGACACAGCTGTACTCCTCTTCCTGGTCTCCCCTGGCAGTTAGGTATGATACATGTGAGTAAGTTTTAGCCAACGGAATATGAGCTGGAGTAGTGTTGCCACTTCTGGGCCAGGAACTTTAAGACATTCTGAAGAACCTGAAGATGGCAATGCAACCTCGATCAAGCAGGTGATGATGAGACCCAAAGTGGTAGGAAGAGCCTCAAGATTAAAGGACCCTGGGGCCCCAAAACACTACATGGAGCAAATCCACCTGCTAACCAGAAACACCCATCCTGTATTGCGAAGAAAATAATAAACTTCTTGTACTTTAAGCCACTGAATTTTGGGGCTCTGTTCATTGCAACCACTTAGCCATCCCTGATGGATATATTTACCAATCTTTTAATGTTTATGTACCAACGGTATTATTATGTACATCATAATATATAATAATAATATATAATATATAATATATATATAATATATAATATATATATAATATATAATAATATAATAATAATACATATAAATTATATATATATTTATATATAATTTATATATATTATATATATATTTATATATATATAATTTATATATAATATTATATATATATTTATATATAATATATATAATATATAATAATATATAATAATTATGTACAACAAACTCACTTCTCTTTTCAGTTAGCTACATTTTAGGCAATAATAGCCACAAAATAAAAAAGCAAATTTTATTAAGTGATTACAACGTGTCATGTCATGCTTTTAATATACGTGTTTTAACTTATTTAATGTTTTACATGCATTAACTCATTTTAATCCTCATAAGAGCCCTATAACATAGATACTATTATTATCGTGCCTATTTAACACATGTGGACACTGAGTCACAGAGACATTTAGTAACTACCAAGGTCCCTCGGCTCGTACGTGGAAGAGCCAGGATTTGAACCAGGTAGTTTAACCTTAGACTTCATGCTCCGAAACATTATAGGCTGCTGCCTTTTCTCATGGGTTTGTTTTGAAAACTATATTTGCTCAAAATGCACATTAAGTGATTAACTTTTTTACAAAATATGGCCCACCCACAGACCACCTTATTTTTCTCAGATTCCGTTAGGGGTACGGGCATCACACTTTAGCAAACACGGCCCTGAACAAGCTGAAGAAAGCCTCGCAAATGACTCTTTTTCATCTTTACTAAACACAGGGGACCCAACTCCAGGGGGACCAGATAGACTAAGGGCAGCCTTCGTGGTGGAGGTGGGGCTGGGTGTCATTCACGGGATGCTGTGCACAGGGTTTTGGGGGAGGCAAGAGGGGAGTGGCAGCAGGCATTGAGGGAGTGGGCAGAACCAATAGCAGGTGATGGAGGAAGTCTGGGCAGGCTGATGAAACGTGGCACCCAACGAACCATGATAGGTCCAGTAACAGGTAACTGAGTCCCAGATCACTTTGGGGCACGAAATATGCAAGGATCTGATCCATACCATATGGGTCTGTCATCAGGTCTTAGATTCCTGGCCAAAGGTTAGGGGATCAGGGGTCTGACTACTTCCCTGGGAGAGAAGACGGACCAAGAAAAAGAAGGACACCTGAGCTAATGGCTACCAGGCAGGGATCAGAGAGAGAACCAGGGGGCAAGGAGAGACTTTGACCTGGGGATCTGGACGGGCAGCGTGGCCCACCAGATGCGCAGAGTCCCTGAGTGTTATTCCATATCATCACCCTATGTCCTGGCCTCCCAATGACACCTCAGAGCCAGGCTGGCTCCCAGATCGGGGAAAGGGGTGAATCCTTTGGGTAGACATCAAGCATCTATAACTGGGAGGAGAGGGGCTCTGTCAGAGAAACCAGTGGGCAGAGCAGGTCCCTCCCTCCTCCATCATACAGTCAGCTCCAGGGTCCTCTATCATTAACCCGCATTTTCAGAATGTCATTGCAAAATTTGCAAGTAACACTTTTATTGATCTGTTTGCCTAGAAGGGCAAGTAACTTGAAGGTATCTCAAAGGAAGAAAAGGAAAGCCAGAACAAAGACTGGAAGTTAAGAGTGATGTAACCAAATCCAAGCATCTTGTGGATTTGGGGGAAATGTATCTGTATAATTGCATAATGGCAATCAATATGTTCATCCACACACATTAATAAATGAGATGAATGAATAAATTATACCAAAGTGCTATTTTCTTCATACCCAGAAGATGGTTTATGCTTTAATAGGATGATGGAAATAAGATTGCCCATCCTCTTCATCTCAGAACTGGAGACACTCAAAGCAACTTTACTCATTTTTCCGTTATTTTCAGCCTTAGATGGGTTTAGAGAAATCCGCGATGATATACTGTTGCCGAAATTTGGCCTCTGTACACTGGTGCTGGATTAAATCTCGGAGACAGAGTTTTGGGTGAAGTAGAAAGAAATAGCTTTGTTGCTTTACCAGGCACAGGGGCCACAGCGGGCTCACGCCCTCAGGACTGTGTGTCCCGCCCTGGAGGGGGTAGTGAGGAGTCTTATAGTGTTCAAGGAACAGGGCGTGGTCAGCTCGTGGACATTCTTCTGATTGGTTGGTGGTGAGGTAATTGGGAGTCAACATCATCAACCTTCTGGTTCCAACCGGTCTAGGGTCTATGTGTTTATGGGCAGCGTACAGTTAACTTCTTCCACCTGACGGGATTTTCAGCGTCTGCAAAACAGCTCAAAGGACGTGGCTCAGAATATTATCTACAGTCCTTGAGGAAGAACTAAAGGTCCTTGACTTTGCATTATTATGCATTATTGCATAATAATGACTAAAGCATTATTATTTTGTCTTGCTTGACTGTTTTTTTCTGCATTTTCTCACTTCTCTGATTAAATTTATTCTTTGACTAAAGTTTTTCTGCAGACAAAAGGCAGGTGGAAGACATGGGGGGTGGTCTGTTCTGGGAAGACCTCCTGGGGTCCTGCTCGGTTACAATACTTACTGTGGATTGTTTAAGGGAATGTTGAAGGTCAGAGATCTCTCACCAAACTGGCCTTGGCATCTCCATCAGATGAGTACGTGTGTGTGTGTGTGCCTGTCTGTCTGTCTGTGTGCAAAATATCTTCCTAATTCCCTGGATTGTGTTAGTTCCTCTTTTGTCTGTATTCCCACAGCTTTGTGAATGCTCACCTCGATGATCATATTGCATTCTGATGATTTGTTCACATTGCTGTCACCAAACAGACTGTGAGAGATTTAAAGTCAGAATCATGTCCTATGTCTTCGATACTTGGCATGCAATAGCTTCACAATGCATATTGGCTGAAGACGTAAATGAATTAATGAACTTAATAAATACACGAACAGCCTCTGGTCTG
This sequence comes from Orcinus orca, assembly GCF_937001465.1. NCBI lineage: Eukaryota > Metazoa > Chordata > Mammalia > Artiodactyla > Delphinidae > Orcinus > Orcinus orca. Next base: position 74,838,432 of record NC_064574.1, read on the forward strand.
AATGGGTCATAAAGCTAAACCCACCGTGGCCCTTGTTTACGTTCTTCAGCCTGAAATATGGAGCATCTCCACTGGAAGTTGATTTGTGTTTGATGTTGTACATACAGGCTTTTATTCCTATAAAAGAAGGAACATTTTGAATCTGGTAGGTGGCAAAAGCTTATTTGTGTCAATTCACGGGAGAATTTCTTTATGCGTATCTATAAAGCCAACATCAGAGCATCTGCCCTGTGCCTCCCAGACCCACAAGAGTATCCCTAAGCTTATTCATGTCTCAATGCAGACCTATAAAAGCATGTTAGCTGACATTTCCTGAGTTCAGAAACCCCTGATTTCCCTTTATCGTCTGCCACTTACAAGTAACTTGGTTTTACTCTTAGCTTGATAGATGTGATTTTATAGAGAACCACCTAACCACTGTCTGTCCTTCAAACTTAACCAGCCGGACCACTGTTATAGCTGGAGAAAGACAGCTCTGTGCAAACTACTATGGAGGGGAAAATTCCCCTGGAAGAAAAAAATTCTTCCTGAAGAAACAGGAAATATTTCTGATTTGGCACAGCTGATTTGCCTTGCTGCTGTGAGTTTTGGTTACTTTACCCCCACGGTAATTCCTCAGCCCACTCGGAAGTCTCAGCAATATTTTTGGTTTGTGTTTATTCATTTGGGTTCAGAGTTGGGCTTTCCTATTCTTTTTTTTTTTTTTTTGCGGTACGCGGGCCTCTCACTGTTGTGGCCTCTCACTGTTGTGGCCTCTCCCGTTGCGGAGCAACAGGCTCCGGACGCGCAGGCTCAGCGGCCATGGCTCACGGGCCCAGCCGCTCCCCGGCATGTGGGATCTTCCCGGACCGGGGCACGAACCCGTGTCCTCTGCATCGGCAGGCGGACTCTCAACCACTGCGCCACCAGGGAAGCCCTCCTATTTTTTTTTAAATCAATTTTATTGAGGTGTAAATTACATGTAATAAAACATACCTGTTTTAAGCATATATTTCAATGAATTTTGACAAATATATGCATTCGTAATAACTACCACTTTCAAGATTAAGAAGTTTTAGTTATATATTCATTTAATTTTATTCTTAAATAAAATTCTATGTATTTAAGTTGTACAACACAATGATTTGATATACATACACAGAGTGAAATGATTACTACAATCAAGGTAATTAACACATCTTACATACTTTTTTTTCCCTGTGTTGAGGGTAACTAAAATCTACTCTTTTAGCAAATTTCCAGTATCCAGTACAGTATTACTAACTGTAGTCACCATGCTGTCCATTAGATCTCTACACTACACAATGATCCCTTCAGCTTTTAATCACCTCCCCTTCAGAAATGTGAAGATTCCACAGGTGGTGGGTCAGCTGTTGGGTTGGCCTATGCTTATCAAGAGGAAGGCTTGCTACCAAATAAATTAGCGTTTCCAGCACAGAGCAATAGGAGAAGGGATGTTTTTTTTCTTTCATAGCATCTGGCCAAGCCTACTGCACTTAGCAGAGCTATGGAGGAGACTGGGCTATGGTAACAGCAGCCTCCAAGATGGGATTGACGTATTTGGAGTCTTCAGGTTTATTCAGGTTAAATGAATTCCCTGGGTCAAGTTCCAATGCGAAGGGAGAAGGAAAGTGTGGGGAGGCCAGAGCGACTTTTAGACAACCGGAGGCCTGATACAAATAAACTTATTTACAAACCAGAAACAGACTCACAGACACAGAAAACAAACTTATGGTTACCAAAGGGGAAAGGTGGGGAGGGATAAATTAGGAGTTTGGGGTTAACAGATATATACTACTATACAAAAAATAGGTAAACAACAGGACCTACTGTATAGCACAGGGAACTTTATTCACTATCTTATAATAAACTATAAGGGAAAAGAATCTGAAAAAGAATATAGATAGATACACACAAATATATGTATAACCGAATCACTTTGCTATACACCTGAAACTAACATGACATTGTAAATCAACTATATTTCAATTTTTACAAAAGGAAAAAAAAAGACACCTAGAGGCCACAAAGTTAAACAGTATGGATGGGGCTTATTTTAAATTGAGTTTGCTGGCCATTTTCAGCTTTTTGTTCCAGCACTGTGCCAAGGTGCCAAACAGAAAAAATGGGACAGGTGGGTCAGGAGGTCTTTTTTTTTTTTTTTTTTTTTTTTGCGGTACACGGGCTTCTCACTGTTGTGGCCTCTCCCATTGTGGAGCACAGCCTCTGGACGCACAGGCTCAGCGGCCATGGCTCACGGGCTTAGCCACTCCGTGGCATGTGGGATCTTCCCGGACCGGGGCACGAACCCGAGTCCTCTGCATCGGCAGGCGGACTCCCAACCACTGCGCCACCAGGGAAGCCCGGGAGGTCTTGATGTATCATGCAGGGAAGTGAGGAGACAGTACTTATTCAAGGTCATTGTGTTACAATTCAGTAGCTTTCTGGTTCCAAATCATTAAATCCAAAGAACTCAGTTGGCCTCCAACAGGACGCTGCCCATCCCTCCTACAAACACCGATCACTGTTTCTCTTGCAAAATATTTCTGTGCTGCAGAGCTCAGGAGCCAGGGAGAGGAAGTCACAGAGAAGACAGTGCCTTGTGGAATATTGCCTGTAGAATTCCACGCAATAGTTACCCGTCTTCCACAGTCTTTGGCCTCATCTGTGAATAGTTGCACATTCTAAACCTCTGCAGATAACAATGGCTAACTTTTACTGTCTCATGATACCTCCAGAAACCCTAAGGAGAGGGCTTCTCATTTTACAAACCAGGAAGCTGGGGTTATGTGCTTTGCCCAAGGTCACCCAATCAGCAGCAGGATCTGGATCTGAATACAGGTGTCAAGTTCAGGACGCAGAAATTGATCAATCGCTTCTTGCTTGCTTGCTTGCTTGATTGAAGAGACTCTGCCTTACTCAGGAAAGAAACTAACAAAGAAGCAGAAAGACTCAAAGAACCTTCATGAGCTTGTTCCATAAAACAGAATAGAAGGAACAACGTGGAGATCGGGGCATCTAGAAACAAGCAGTTAATTCTAGTTCCCTAAATTGAGAAATTCCTCTTGTCTCTGTTTCAAATTGAATAATTTTCCAATTTCCTCCTTAAGGTAATTTTTTAAAGTACTGATTTTTATAGGCTTGAGCATGTGAAAAGCCAACTACTGTACGTCTTTTTAATTAGATCCTTTACATGATAATTAAAATCTCTCTTTGTATCATAGCTATTCTTAAACTCTGCAGTAACTTTCCTCTGGCTGGAAGTTAGCTGACCATCTGGAAGCAATAAAATATCTTAACCTTAAAATGCAAACTATCAGAGATACCACAAATTAGACCTTCTCCTCATTGCTTTAATGGGTAAATGCCAGGGTTCCATCCTTCCTTCTGTCTAATCAGGAAACTGCAGAATTTCACAGTTGGAACAGAGGTTTTGAAAATCAAATAGTCCTTCTTCCTTTGTTTTCGCAGAACAAATCTTGAGGAGGCCTCTCCGCAATGGCCCTGAGGCATACTATACCCCAGAAGGAAATTCCAAGGCTGTTTTTAGAAACTTCCTCCAAAGTTTATTTGTTGTTTGGGACTGGGGACTAAGCCTGGCCTTGGAAAAAAAAAAAGAGGGAAATGAATGCTAGCTAGAAGTTTGGAAAGGGCTGGAGTACCCAAGACTTCTTACAATGGATTCAATTTACATTATTAGTTAAACTTGAGGGCAGACTGATGGAAGCAGTCAAGTAATGACTGTTGATCATGTGTCCACAGAGGTTAAAGCAGGAATGATGTAGTCATTAACTCAGAAATGTGTTTTATTTTATTGAATGAAAGATTCTTTAAATTTTATAGTGCTTTACAATTTTCAAAAGTTTCACACGCATGATTTCATATAATCCCGTAATAAACCCCCCATTTTTTCCCTACCCCTATATTACCCCTCCCCCCTCCCTGTCCCCACTGGTAACAACTAGTTTGTTCTCTACATCTGTGAGTTTGTTTCTTTTTGGCTTTATTCACCAGTTCGCTGTATTTTTTAGATTCCACATATAAGTGATATCATATGGTATTTGTCTTCCTCTGACTTAGTTCACTTAGCATAATGCCCTTCAAGTCCATCCATGTTGCAGCATAGGGCAAATTTTCATTTTTTTATGGCTGAGTAGTATTCCAGTGTGTGTGTGTGTGTGTGTGTGTGTGTGTGTGTGTATACATATAAAACATCATCTTCTTTATCCATTCATCTGTTGATGGACACAGGTTGTTTCCATACCTTGGCAATTGTAATGAAGCTGCTATGAACATTGGGTGTAACAGTCTTTATTTTAAAGCCTATTTTCTCTAAGTACTGCTACTCTGGCTTTCTTTTGATTTCTATTTGCATGAGATACATTTCTCCATTCCCTCACTTTCAGTTTATATATGTCTCTTGATCTGAAGTGAGTCTCTTGTAGGAAGCATTCATAGGGGTCTTGTTTCTGTATCCATTCAGCCAGTCCATGTCTTTTGGTTGGAGCATTTAGTTCATTTACATTTAAGGTAATTATCAATATATATGTTCTTATTGCCACATTGTTCATTGTTTTGGATTTGCTTTTGTAGGTCTTTTTTCCCCCCTTTCTTCTTCTTTTGTTCTCTTCTTTGTGATTTGATGACTATCTTTCATGTCCTGTTTGGATTCCTTTTTTACGTGTATATCTATTACAGATTTTTGTTTTATGATTACCATGAGCTTTTTGTATAGCAGTCTATATATATACATGATGGTTTTAAGTTGCTGATCTCTTCATTTTAAATGCATTTTAGAAACCTGTAGTTGTACTCCCGTCCCCTCATGATTACTGTTTTCAATATCATATTTTACATCTAATTGTTTTGTGCATCCCTTAATTGCTTACTGTAGATACAGATGATTTTACTGCTTTTGTCTTTTAACTTCCCTACTAGCTTTGTGTGTGGATAATTTCCTGCCTTTACTATACGCTTGCCTTTACCAGTGAGCTTTTTATTTTGTAATTTTCTTATTTCTCCTTGCGGCCTTTTCTTTCTTTGCCTAGAAGTTCTTTTATTTGCTGTAAAGCTGGTTTGGTGTTGCTAAACTCTTAGCTTTTGCTTGTCTGTAAAGCTTTTGATTTCTCCATCAAATCTGAAGGAGAGCTTTGCTGGGTAGAGTATTCTTGGTTGTAGCTTTTGCCCTTCCATCACTTTGACTGTATTGTGCCAGGCCTGTGGAGTTTCTGCTGAAAAATCAGCTGACGGCCTTCTGAGAGTTCACCTGTATGTTATTTGCTGCTTTTCCCTTGCTTTTAGTATTCTCTCTTTATCGTTAATTTTTGTCATGTTAATTACAGTGTGTCTTGGTGTGTTCCTCTTTGGGTTCATCTTGTATGGGACTCTCTTCACTTCCTGGATTTGGGTGACTGTTTCCTTTCCCAGGGTAGGGAACTTTTCAGCTATTAAGTTTTCCAATATGTTCTCAGCCCCCTTCTCTCTCTCTCTTCTCCCTCCAGGACCTCGATAACGTGAATACATCTGGCAGGCCTGCTTGGCCCCTGGCCTGGTGTGCTGCCAGGCCCTGCCTTGTGCGGGTGCTGCTGGCTGCTGGTTAGTGGGGCCTGGTCATGAGGCGGCTGACTGCGGAACCCCGGGGAGCCCCGGGGAGCCCCGGGGCTTAGTGCGGGCTCACTGGTGGGTGGATTCAGGGTCCGGAAGCCTCTGGGGCTCTGCCCCCTGCCCCCACGCTGGTGAATGAGGCCGGGTCCTGGGGTTAGTGCAGGACCACTGGCGGGAAGAGCCGGGACCTGGAGTCTGGCTGCAGGGCCCGGGGATCCCAGAGCTGGTGTCAGATTGCTGAGGGGGAGCGGGGGTGGTTCCTGACACCGATGGGTACAGGGTGTCCTGCAGCTTGTGTTGGTCTGCCAGTGGTTAGAGCCAGGGCCCAGCAGGTTCCGGGGCAGGGTCTAGCCTACTGTGGGCAGCTTTGGTCCACAGGCAGTGGGATTATGATTTTCTTACATCTGGTGTCTGCCCACTGGTGGATGAGGCTGGTCTAGAGGCTAGAGCCAGCTTCCCGGAGGGCAGGGCCAGTGCTTGCCCACTGGTGTCTGGAACCGGGTCTTGGCCCACTGGTGGGCAGGGCTGCCTCTAGATGCATATCTAGAGGCAGCTGGGGGCTCAGGAAGTCTTTAGGCAGCTATCTGTTGATGGGTGGGGCTGTGTCTTGGCCCATTTAGATGTTTGGCCCAAGGCTCCCAGCACTGACACCTGCAGGCTGTTGGGCGGGGGAGGTCTTGATGCTAATGAGCTAGAGGGCGGGCCCCATCTTGAGACCTGCCCCCATCATCCTCAGCGCGAGCTCTCGAATATGGCTGCCACCACCGTCTGTGCCCATGCCTCTCCAGGAGACTCTCCAAGACCAGCAGGTAGGTCTGACTCAGGCTCCTATCAAGTTACTACTTCCGTCTCTGGTCCCGGCGCATGTGAGATTTTGTATGAGCCCTTTAAGAGTGAGTCTCTATTTCCCCCAGTCCCATGGGGCTCCCAATATTAAGCCCCAGTGGCCTACGAAGCCAAGTGCTCTAGGGGCTCGTCTTCCCGGTGCCGGACCCCCAGGATGGAGAGCCCGAGGTGGGACTTGCTCCTTGGGGTAAGCTCTAAGCTATAATTATTCACCAGTTTGTGGGTCACCCAACGGGAGTGGGCATGGGTATGGGACTTGATTATATCATGATTCCACCCCTCCTACCGGTGTCTTTATGTCTTTAGTTAGAAGATCTTTCCTGGTAGATTTCGGTGTTTTTCATTGATGGTTGTTCTGCAGATAGTTGTGGTTTGGGTGTGCTCGTGAGAGGAGGTGATTAATTCGAGAAAAACCAAAGAATAACAACAAGATGCAACTTCCTTCACAGTCCAAGATTTACCAGGATGCTCTAGTCCCTAGGAGTTTCCTACGCTGTAATACACACTTCAAGAAATGTAAAGAAGCGATTAAGCATGCGGGAGGATTCAATATCAAAAGTTTAAAATCTAATCTAAGTGGCTTCTCGAAAAGCTACAAATACATAAAAATCTATATCCTTCCTACAATATATCATATCAGCAGTACCCAAGTCCGTGCAGTTTTTCTCCTGAACGCAAATGAGGGGCATTTGTGTTTACATTCTTAGAAAATGGTTGAGTCCCAGCCTCCAGCGAGGAGCAGAGCAAGTTGTACTTTTTTTTAACCCTTTTAAAAAATGGTGAAATATAACACACCTACAGAAATGGTCACAAATCCAAAAAGGGCAGCTCAAGGAACCAACAGCAGGCAGCCCCTGTGTAACAAATACCCCAATCAAGAACTAGAACTTCAGCACCCAGGGGCCCTCTTTGCATCCCTGCCGTCTATAGCCTCCTCCCCCACCCCCATTTTTATGTCAGAGATAAAGCCAGACACTAGTTAAAGTGCTAAGGACAGATTTTTAGTTAGTAATATATACTATTGGAAGAGGGCCCAACTTGCATTTAACTTTGATTTGTACAGCGGTGACTGGGTGTCTTAAAGGAAGGATGAGTGAGTAGAAAGAGAGGAACATAGGGGCTCAGTAGAATCAGCTGAGTGAAACATTACAAAGGATTGGTTAGGTTCAATGCTGATTAGGGCTTTCTGTTCACTGGCAATTATCCTTGGGATTCTTTCCTCCCAGGACCCTGGGAGACAGGGCTGCTGCCCTTCCTGATGATTACATTTTAAAGGAATGGCTTTCAGGTGCTTAAGAAGTCAGCCCTGAGCTGTAGGAGATAGGTATACATCTCAAAGGGACAGAGGAAGGATTTTTAGCTCCTGCTCTAAGAACAGGTGGCCAGGGGTCTATATTCAGGCGCTGGCTGGAACAAACAGTAAATCCTCTTGCAGTTTCTCAGGCAGGCACTTTAAGGGGACTTAGGTCACCCTAGGGATGGGCCCTTTGCTGCTAGAAACTGTGTTAGTATTATTTAAGCCTTTGAATGTGAGGGGACGCGGTGAGAGTCTGTACTTGTTATAAGCCAAGGTTGAGACCTAGTCAAAAAGACGCTCTGAGGAACATGGCTAGAGTTTGGGCAAAACGGCCATCTTTGTCGATGATAAGGACGTCCTTGTTTTTTCTTACAGTTTTACCGCCTGACCACACATCCCTGTGTCATTTCCCTTTTTCCTGCGTCTGTTGAGATGATAATATGGTTTTTATTCTTCAGTTTGTTAATGTGGTGTATCACATCGATTGACTTACAAATATTGAAGAATCCTTGCATCCCTGGGATAAATCCCACTTGATCATGGTGTACGATCGTTTTAATGTGTTGTTGGACTCAGTTTGCTAGTATTTTGTTGAGGATTTTTGCGTCAATGTTCATCAGTGATATTGGCCTGTAATTTTCTTTTGTGTGATATCTTTGTCTGGTTTTGGTGTCGGGGTGATGGTGGCCTCGTAGAATGAGCTTGGGAGTGTTCCTTCCTCTGCAATTTTTTGGAATAGTTTGAGAAGGATAGGCGTTAACTCTTCTCTAAATGTTTGATAGATTTCGTCTGTGAAGCCATCTGGCCTTTTTCCTATTTGTTTGACTTCATGTGTTCTTTGTGCCCACATCTTTCAGCGTTACAATTATGAGGTCCAGTTGGGTGATCGAGTGTAGAGCTGGTTCATCCATTTCTGTTGCTGTCGAGTGTTCCACTGAATCAATGTATCACAACTGACTCATCTGACTTGGGTTGTCTCATCTTAGGATTATTACAGATGAGGCTGCTATAAATGTCTTTTGGCTCATGTGTCCATTTCGTTTAAGTCTGTACCTAAAAGTGGAAGAATTACTATGTCATAGGGTCATGGGAGATACACAGCCTTATGTTTAACTTCAGTTCAGACAGTGTTGCAAAAGCTTAAACTCCCACCAATAATATAGGAGAGCTTTAACCATTCAGATGGTTTGAATGTCAAACCATTCAGATTTGTGTGTTTGCTTTTCCCTAGTGATGTGGGCATCTAGTGTTACTGAATAGTGGTTTTAATTTGCAGTCTTCTGATGGTTCATGAGGTTAACATCTTATCAAATGCTTTTTTGCCATTTGGATATCTTATTTTGTAAAGTGATTGTTTATACGCTATATGCATTTTCCTGTTGATTATTATTAATGTGTAAGAATTTATATATAGTTTAATGACAAATTCTTTATTAGTAACATATTGTATGAGTAATGCTTTCAAGAACATTCTTATTCGTGTCTTGTAGCACACATAAGGATGGATTCATATTGTTTGGAATTTTTAGGAGTGAAGTTTTTTGGTCATGGGCCCTGTGTATCTTTAAATTTAATATATTAAAAAAAATCTATTTTCCAAAGTGGCTTTAACAGTTTACACTAACACAAGTAGTATATGAGAATTCCCCTTGCTTAACATCTTTGTCAACAGATGTGTTATCGTCAGACTTTTAAATGTTAGCCAGGCTGGTGGGTGTGTAGTCGTAAAACTTTGTGGTTTGATTGGCATTTTCATGGTGATTAATGACATTTAACAGCTTTTCATATGATTATTGGATGTTTATGCTTTTTTTTGAAGTGCTTGTTCAAGACCCGCGTCCATTTTTATTTTCTGTTCCCTGTCTTTTTCTTATTGATTTGGAGAAGTTATATATATATTCTTTCACAAGCCCTTTTGTTGGTTACATGTATTGCAAATTTCTTCTGCTCTGTTGATTGTCTTTTTGTTCTCTTAATGGTGCTTTTTCTTGAACAAAGCTTTTTTGTTTGTTTTTTTTTCTTGCGGTTCGCAGGCCTCTCACTGTTGCGGCCTCTCCCATTGCGGGGCACAGGCTCCGGACGCGCAGGCTCAGACGCCATGACTCACGGGCCCAGCCGCTCCGCGGCATGTGGGATCTTCCCGGACCGGGGCACGAACCCATGTCCCCTGCATCAGCAGGCGGGCTCTCAACCACTGTGCCACCAGGGAAGCCCCAAAGTTTTTGCTTTTAATGTTCAGTCTCTTTTATGTTAGTGATTTTTGTGGCACTGCTTAAGAAACATTTCCATACTACAGAGTTATACAGTATTCAATTGTATTATTTTCTAGAAGCATTTTTTTTTTTTTTTGCTTCTCACATTTAATTGTATGATCAACCTGGAAATGAATTTTATGTATGACCCCGTTATGGCTCTGATATCCCACTCTGGCCATCCCAGTACGGACACCCTCCTCACCCCACTCTGGACCATCATGTCTCCCACCATGGACATCTCTATTGCTGTGTTCTATCTAACAGCCTCAGGACTGAAGTGTTTAGGAAAGCAAAAAAGGGAAAGGAAAAAAGAGTTAGGAAGGGGAGGAAAGAGAAAGGAAAAGAAGAAACGGGAAGGGGAAGGAAAGGAAAGGAGAGGGGGAAAGAAAAACAAAGCATCTTGAACTTTAAACTGATCTTAGTACCCTTACAATATGGGCTTAATATGACATTTGAAATACAAAATGGTAACTATACAATTTAAGTGAATTCCAACCATAGGAAATTGTTTCGTTTTAAAAATATAACCAAGAATTAGACTGTAGAGAGAGCAGTGAAACACATGATAACAGTGAACAAATAAACAAGATGATTTTTCAGTAATGGCGATTCATTCGTTTGCATTTGAGAACCAGGAAGAAATTGTCTTTTTTTAATGTTTCAAACATTCAGCAAATCCATTCATGGTTTGGTAAATCTATCTTAGTTTCCCATTATCTTGAGTTGCTAAAATAAGTGAGTTTGAAGAATCACAAATCGTTTCTGGTTTGAGGTAGCCAATAATGGTGTCATGTGGGAAATGACCTTGATGAAATGATACTCAAGTGCACTACCTGGCAGCATCTCCTGGAGGTCACAGAACAGAAAGGCCCAGAGATCAGAATAAGATGCTTAAAACACATAGAAAGAAGCCAGGAAGAAGAGATGGAGATGGACTAGAAGTTTACAACCTGAAATTTGGTTTCATTCATATGTTTTCTCCCCTTCTCTCTCTGTCTCCGTCTCTCTCTCCTGCATCAACCTTCCTGGTACATGATGTGGTTGCAATGACCACAGTTCAGTTCATACAAGGAAGCAAAGGGATGGAGTCACCTGGGGTCATTAAAGCACATTTGCTCTATGAGACAGGATCAGGGACAGGTATGCCTACCTACAGCTGAGGAGCCAATTAAGGTGATGAACACCTGTGAATTTTATCTGCGTTTCTTGGGCAGATTAGATATGGGCCAGAAATGGGGGGTACCAATGAATAATCAATTTGGGGATAACATAGCTGTCATACTAGTGGCGGCATGATATGTACTTACTCCCATCCCTTTCTACCCATAAATAACATTCTTGAGTGTTCCATCATTTTTTTTCAGAGGAAATGTCTTTCAGGTTACCTGCTTAATTGCTCTCTAAACTTAAATTCCTTAGGAATTCCGGTTGTATATCACAAGCTAATGGATTGCTCATTATGTATACTTAATATATCTCATTTCCTCTGTAGAATTAAATATTCTCTAACACCACAAAAAAAGTGGCCACACTGAGGATTCCTCCATAGAACCCTCTTTATGTATTACGTATAATGAGTTTCCATGGACTTTCTAGTACTACTGTAGTGTGCGTTCCTTCCTAGGCTCACTACCATCTTATGAACAACTTGGTTACCTACATCAGCCCAGTCATATTAATGGCCAGTAAATACGTGAGCTGGAAGATTATACTGGCTTTCCTGGAAAGGTAACTGTGGGGAAGCCCATCTGCCTGGAGCCACAGCCAAAGTCCCGTTCCATCTGACTGAGACAAAAGTACAGAATGTGCCTCGTGGTCCAGGCACAGGCAGCAGCCCAATCCGTGGGCCCAATCCCAACAAAGCTTCCCTTGAGGCAGAGGTCTGGATCCCCAAACCACCAGGGGAGACAGGCAACTAATTAAGCTGAGCGCACATGCGCTGGGCCGGGTGGCAGAACTCTCACCACTGACCCAACAAAAGCTGATGGGACATTGGTCTCATCATTTCCATTGAGTATTTTCATTGTTCAATTCTGAATGTTCAACCGACCTTACATTCCTGGCATAACACAGTCTCATGATGCTATTGCATCCTTTTTTGTATATATTCACGGGTTGAGTTTGTTAACATTCTGGGTAGGATTTCTGCATCCGTGATCATGAGTAAAATGAGGCTGTAATTTTTCCTTACCCCAGCTCCTTGTCAGATTTATTTAACAGGGGGATTGATATATAACTTACATACCGCAAAATTTACCCTTTTAAGGTATGCAGTCCCGTGATTTTTAGTAAGCTTATACAGTTGTTCCACCGTCACCACCATACAGTTTCAGAACACTTTTATTACCCCAGAAAGTTCCGTTATGTCCATTAGCAGTTAGCATTTACTCCGACTCCCAGCCCCAGATAATCACTAGGGTGGTCAACTTCCTGTGTCTAGAGACTAGACTTTCCTATGATTTCACATAAATACAGGTTTACAAAGCATGTAGTTTTTTCGTGTCTGGCTTCTTTCCTTGGCATAACACTTCTGAGGTCCAGTCACGTTGTAACATGTATTAATAGTTCCTTTTTACTGCTGAATAACATTCAAGTACATGCGAACTTTACATTTCGTTCATCTGTTCACCAGTTGATGCATGTCTGAGTTTCCAGTTTGATGATATTATAGATAACGCTGCTATGAACATGCACGTACATGTCTTCACTTCTCTTCATAGGTCACCAGAAGTGAGATTATTGAGTCGTATCATAAGCACAGGCTGAACTATTTAAGAAACGGGCAAATTGGTTTCCAAAGTAACTGTGCCATTTTACATTCCCTCTAGCAATATATGAGGTTTCCAGTTTCTCTACATGCTCACCAGAACTTGGTAATGTCAATTTTTTTTGTTTTTTTTTTGCGGTACGCGGGCCTCTCACTGTTGTGGCCTCTCCCGTTGCGGAGCACAGGCTCCGGACGCGCAGGCTCAGCGGCCATGGCTCACGGGCTCAGCCGCTCCGCGGCATCTTCCCGGACTGGGGCACGAACCCGTGTCCCCTGCATCGGCAGGCGGACTCTCAACCACTGCGCCACCAGGGAAGCCTGGTAATGTCAATATTTTTGATTATAGCCATTCTAGTGCATGTGAAGTGGTATCACATTGTGGTTTTTGATTTGCATTTCCCTAATGACTAAAGACATTGAGCATCTTTTCATGTGCTTAATAGCCATTTGTATATTTATCTTCTTTGGTCAAATGTCTATTCCATATCTTTTGGCTATTTTAAAATTGGATTATCTTCTTATTTTTAAGTTTTGAGAGTTCTTTATGTATTCTGGATTCAGGTCCTTTATCAGGTATGTGACTCGCAAATATTTTCTCTCAGTCAGTCAGTGGCTTATCTTTTATTTTCTTAAGGATATCTTATGATGAGCAAAAGTCTTTAATTTTAAAGAAGTTCAGTTTATTAATTCTTTTCTTAAAAATTGTGTTTGGAGGATTATATCTAAGAAATCTTAACTCAAGGTTTAAAAGATTTCTCTTAGATTTTCATCAAGAAGTTTTATAATTTTAGCTCTTACATTTAGGTCTATGATCCATTTTGATTTAACTTTTGTATGTGGTTTGAAACAAAGGTCTAAGTTCCTTTTCTAAAAAATGGATATCCAATTTTTTCAGCACCATTTATTGAAAATACTATCTTTTCCCCATTGAACTGCCTTGAAACCTTTGCCAAAAATCAATTAACCATAAATGTAAGGATTTATTCCTGGACATTCTATTCAGTTCCATTAATATATGTGTCTATACTTATGCTAACACCACACTTTCTTTGATTATAAAAAGTTTTGAGATCAGCTACTAGAAGTCCCCAAACTTTGTTCTTCTTGTTCAAAATTGTTTTGGCTATTTTAAGTTTTTTTAAATTTCCATGTAAATTTTAGTATTAGCTTATTAGTTTCTCCCCAGAAAAAGTCCTGCTTGCATTGATAGGGATTGCATTGAATTTACTGCACAACTTGGGAGAACTGCAATCTTAACAATATTGAGTATCCAATGCATGAACATGGACTGTCTCTTTATTTAGATCTTTAATTTCTCTCACTATGATGTATCTAGATGGGAATCTCTTTGTATTTATAATTAGAGTTCATTGAGCTTCTTGGATGTGTTGATTAATGTTTTTCATGAAATTTGAGAAAGTTTCATCCATTATTTCTTTGAGTATTTTTTCTGTCCCTTTCCCTCTTTTATCTGCTCCTGGAACTCCATGTTGGTGTATTCGATGGTTTCCCACAGGTCTCTGAGCCACTGTTCACTTTTCTTCATAGTTTTTTTCTTTCTGTTCTTCAGATTAGATCATTTCTGTTTGTCTGTCTTCAAATTCACCGAGTCTGTCTTCTGCTAGCTCATATCATATCTGCTTTTCAACTCCTCTAATGAATTTTTTCATTTCAGGACTATTCAATTCCAGAGTTTTCATTTTCTGCTTATTTATTTACATTTTATGTTTTATTTATTTTATGTCTTTTTGTTGATATTTTCTTTGAGAAATTGTCATTACACTTTAATTACTAAACGTGGTTTCCTTTCATTCTTTGAACGTATTTATAAATTCTTTGAAGTCTCTGCTGTTAATACCGGCAACTGAACATAGCAGAGACAGTTTCTATTGACTCCTTTGTTTACTGGGTATTGGTCCCACTTTCTTGTTTCTTTGCATGTCTCACAGTTTTTATGTTGTTGTTGAAAACTAAATATTTGAGGTAATATACTGTAGCAAGTCTGAATTCTGATTCTCTCCTTCTGGGATCATTACTGTTGCTGGTTTTGTTTGTTTGTTCAGTGACCTGCCTATCTTAATTCTTTAGACTCTGTCTCCCCCACAGTGTGTAGCTACTAGTGTGTTTGCTCAGTTTTTAATGTTTTTTATTTGTTTATTTGTATTTGTGTTTAAGCCCGCCTTCTTAAGGTTTGACCCTGAGTCAGCATAGCATAGCTTAGTGATCAGCCAATGGTTGGTCAAAAGTTGGCCTTAAATACCTTTAGCCAGTAAATCTTCTACTCTTTACCAATCTGTGTATAGTTTGGGAAACACATTCAGGGTTCAGACTGTTTAAAAGTCAGCTCCAGCCAAGGCCAGTTTCATGAGTGTGTGACCTGTGTAGTCACATGGGGTCCCTTGCTTAGAAGGGTCTCATCTTTTGTTTAATGCTGTGTTATTGCCGTCTTGAAATCCATTATAATTTTTTTAACAAGGACTCCTGCATTTTCACTTTGCCACAGGCTCTGCAAATTATAGGTCCTGGCCCTAGTTTATACTTTCTACTGGGCCTTCTATACATGTAGAGGAGATCATTAGTGTCCTCTCCAGTCTCTCCTGAATTTCTGAGCAACCTTAAGCATGCATACAGATTTCGATACAAATTACCAGGAAGTTCATCAAAGCCCTTTATGTCTATCTCATTCCCTGGATCTCTTAAATTTCTGGCAAATGTGCCTGATCTGTTGCTCACTGCAATAATAGGCTAGTTAAGACATTGGCTTTTTCTGATGGTTTTGCTACCAAGATCACTATAGTTTTCAACAACACCCTGAATATGGATTTTTCTGCATTTAGCAGCAAATCAAGTCAGTCTCTTTCAACAGTAAAGCTGAAGGATTTCTTGACTTGCCTCAGCAGAGCTGGGGAGGGAAGCATGGCGAATAGAAGCAGCTCCAGGCTAAAATACCATAGATTCCCACCGTTCTCATCCGAAGTCCAGGCGTTTTTCTCAAATAAAATGCTGCTCAGTTTTTTGTATGCCTTTGGCCAATTTCCAGAGTCCTATAGTTTTTGGGTTTTTTTAATTATAATTGTTTATTGGCAGGGACCACTACACACACACACACACACACACACATATATATGTATATATATATATATATATATATATATAAATTGTTCACCATACTCAAAGATGATATCACTAACATGCCATTAGTATTTGAGCACTTAAATTATTTTTCTAGTTGTGATGATGATGAGATCTAAACCATTCCTTTCCATATTTCTTCCTTATGGTGAAAATTACTACATCAGTCAGAACCTCTTTGGTTGCAAAATATAGAAATCCAACTTGAACTAGTTTTGGCAGGAAATCTAGGCTTAAGAATCAAAAGAAGAAATTTTGAGAAAGCAAGGCGCCTACAGTAGTTATTCTTAACAGTTGTGCCCAGTTTTAGAGCTGCTTCTGGGGAGAGGATTTGCTGATTCTTTTCACTCCACCAATTAGGATGTCCTGTTCCCCGCCTGCCACACCCCATTCTTCCTTCCAAATGTTGTATTTTTAAGTTCCAGGATGGCATTTTGTTCTTGATATAGATTCTCTTTATTTGTTGAAAGTCTCTATCTTTTCGTCCATTTTTGTCTAGATTTTCTTTTATTAAAAAAACATATCTATAATGATGATTTTAAGGTCCTCTGCTAATTTTAAAACATGGGTCTTCTGTAGGTCTGTTTCAGTAGAATGTTATTTCTCTTGAGTATGAATCATATTTTACTGTTTCCTTGCAAATCACATAATTCTTTATTGTCTGACAGATATTGTGTGTAATAGAGCCATAGAGACTGAGACCAATGCTATTTTCCCCAGACAAAACATGCTGTTTTCTCTGTCAAGGAACTGAGCTGCACTGGGGCTGTGTTTCAGGTTAAGTTAATTTTAGTTATCCTTTGCTTTCAACTCTATTGAGGGCGATACCTGTCTTATGTTTATTTCAGGGTCCCCCCTCCAGAGATTATCCTTCCCAAGAACCAGAAGGTTGTAGGGACCGTTTCTCTGCCTTTCTAGCCAAGCCCTAGGCTTAATCACAACCCTTGTAAACTCTATGAGGAAAAGAGAAGCCACTGTAATTTTTAATGACCTTGTGGATTGTCATGAAGAAGGGGAAGATGGTTTTTCCCACCTGCCAGTTTTCCATCACATGACCTTTACCGAGTTATCTGCCTATGCTAAGCCTGAACCTCTGCTTATGCCCACATTTGGCAAATTCCTTTAGGAAGGAAGCTTGCTGATCTCTGCTCACCTAAGAAGGGCTCTCTCCTCCTTGGAATGTATTCCTTTAAATTTATTTGCACCCACAGCTCTCTGGTATCTTTAAAATGTGAAGTTTCCCTTTATCCAGTTATTTCCTCATGATTATGACAGGAGCAATAATCTGCCATGACCTTCTATATCCAAACTATAGGAACTCAATCAATTTAAAAGTACTGTTTTGTTTTTTTGTTTGTTTGTTTGTTTTTTGGCTCTATTTTGTTTAAATTTGAGTATCTGTTTTGGCTTTTTTTTTTTTTTGATCTTGGGGTCTTCTTATTTATTTATTTATTTTGGCTGTGTTGGGTCTTTGTTTCTGTGTGAGGGCTTTCTCTAGTTGTGGCAAGTGGGGGCCACTCTTCATTGCAGCGCACAGGCCTCTCACTATTGTGGCCTCTCTTGTTGTGGAGCACAGGCTCCAAACGCGCAGGCTCAGTAGTTGTGGCTCACGGACCTGGTTGCTCCGCGGCATGTGAGATCTTCCCAGACCAGGGCTCGAACCCGTGTCCCCTGCATTAGCAGGCAGACTCTCAACCACTGCACCACCAGGGAAGCCCTGTTTTGGCTCTCTATATATAGCTGAAGAGCTATAAACATAAGGAATATATATGTCTTGTTTAGTGTTTGTATATGTTTCAGTAACAGAAAATAATTTGAGTCAATGCTTGAGGTATGTGAAAGGTTTTTTTGTTGTTGTTTTTACCTCCCTTTCAAGGAGATTCTTTACTTAAAATTGAAAAATGCTATGCTACATTAAGCTGTCTCTCTACTTACTACTCAAACCTGTCACAAAAATTATGTCTAGGCCGTTTTATAATACCATTGGTGCTGATGCCATGGCAGGTTACTACATCTGACCGAGAGCTAAATTCAGATAGCTGGAAAATCAAACCGCCAAGCCCAGACAAAGACCTCTCAGTATATTTCTAGAAGGTAATTCTTCATGAATTTCAGAAATGTGTAACTCAAAGGTGTTTATAGCAGTTGGTGGCAAGAAAGAAATTCTAGGAAGCTGACAGTTTTTCTATCAGCAACTGTGTGAGCCTTTAGGTGGAGATTCTTTTAGCTCTAAGAAATTTGAGTCATTCCCCAGAGCCCTATGTTTTAGAAACTTCCCACCACCTACCATCAGAGGTACACAAAGGGCGGGAGAGGATTTAGTCCGATGGGGCAAAAACACACTACTTCTTAGATACATACCATTAATCTACAAATTCTCACTCTGTTTACAACCTCAAGCAGTTGCCTTTTTTAAAAGTTGCTTTTTGACATTTATTTTAACAAATTTTTCTTGATGTGTTTCATGTTAGGCCGACGTGGAGAGAAGCACACAGAAGGCTTTGCCTAGCTTAGCCTTCTCAAGATGGCTTTGGATCTTACACACTGAAGGATGTAGGTCCCAGAGCTGCATCCCCTCCACTTCCCTTGCTCTAGATCTTTTTGGTTTTTATCCAGTTCTCTCACTCTAGCCATTGCCTTTCCCCTAGATTCAGAGGTACCAATTCGCGCAGCTCTTCAGGATTTTGCAGGATGTATCAGAATGGTTTGCAGCTCTGCCCACCAGTGGCTTAGGATGTAGCTTTATTGGATTTCCTAAGTCAGTTACCAAATATATGCTTCCATCCAGCTCCCCAGAATTTTTTGCTGTCTTTTCATCTCTTGTTTTCCCCATACATTTGTGTTTACATATTTGTTTTCAAATCTCCTTTCTAAAGTCTCAGCGGGATTTAGGAAGGAGGTGAAAGTACGTGTACATATTCAATCCACATTTTAACGTAGGAGTCTTCAAGAGCTCTGTACAGCTTGGTTTTCCCAGACCGCATCACAATGAAGTTTATTTGTGGTTCTAAAGTGGATCTTGTTCAGTATTTCTTAAATGCTCTCCACAGATAATGCTCTTCAGTGGGGGAGCCAGAGCATCAATGCCCCCCCCGCCCCCCGCTTTCTGATCACTGTAAAGCTAAAGCCCTCTCAAATGGAAACACTCAACCTTTCAGTGGAAGAATGTTTAGATAAAAGCACTTAGACAGGCGTAGGGTTGCATTCCCAGGATTTGTCATCTTGAGCGGAGGCTACAATTCTCTAGTAAACAATAAGGTCTGACACTGATTGGAAGCGCTGGTCTTACAAGAAGACAGTTCCCATGCCGTTGTGGGGATCGGATTTGATTCAAACGTGGAAAACCATTTTTATGAGGAGTAGCTTGGGGCCAGCTGAGTTATGATTTAATAGTTTTTCCCTCAAGCTTTTAATAATATGGTCCAGAAATTTGGACGGCAAGACTTCCTTCCTATAATATAATTAGAAAAAATGCAATATATATGTAATATACACATATATAATATGTTTACATATAAATGCAGACAATGGCATATATACCTCTAGGGAAGCACAACTTAATGAGAGAGAGTTATTGTAGGGCTCAGATGCCAGAGCTGTGCAAAGACAACCCAGACAGGAATTGGAATTACATAGTCTTATTTTCCCTCGGAGAAAGGTGGAGAAGCGAAAAAAGAGTGTCAACTTGGGGACCAGCTACTCTCAGAAGCCGGCACAGACACTCACTAGTTTTGTGACCTTAGGTAAATTATTCAACCCCTCTGAAACCAGATGTCTTCCTGTCTAAACTGAGGATAACAATACCTACCTTGTAAAGTGTGCATCAGGATTAGAATAATATCTGGAACGTACTTAAGTATTTTGCACAATAAACTCACATGATAAAATATGCATATGTTAGTTCCCAACTTGCCAATTCCTCTACTAGAAAAGAAAGACAGATGCCATGCCCGGGAGAGACAGGAGGGTCTATGCTGCTGTCGCTGTGTGTGTGCCTGTTCAGGGCACAGGGAGGCCAGATGCAGCTGCCAGGGCTCACACCTGGGCCAGGTCACTCGCCAGTGCGGGTGTCCCCCTGCATTCCTGCTTGCCAGGAGCCATGTCCCAAGTGCAGACCCCAGCGAGCTGCCCGCCTCAGGGGGTGTTTTAGCCCAAACAAGCCCGCGCTAAGAATGTCCAGATCCTGTTTCATTCCGTCACTTTCTTTGCTCCGCTGGCAGCCGTGCTGCCGGCAGAGCCAGTGCCAGGAACTCGGAATGCTCTCCTGGGTTTTTGCCAGGTCTTCTCAGCCCTCCCTGCCTCTGTTCACTTGAGTCCCTTTTTTTTTAATATTAGAGCATCATTGTTGGCCTCTCTGTGCTGGCTGGTCCACTGGGAAGGGCCCCCTTCGCTCTCTGAGCAAAGAAAGCCATTCTTCCTTCCTCGAAGGTCTGACCATTTGGTCATTCCCTCCCTTCCTCACTCTCATTCATTCCACACGTATCCATTACCCACCCACTCCATGTCAGGTATTGTGTAGACGGTACAGATACATTGGTTATTAAGGGGTACGGGATTCCCACCCGGTGAGTCATTTTTCAGCCTGCCCTTGCCTTCCTGTGCCTTTCTGACTTTTTAAATTGTGTTTGTGTGTGTGTGTTACTACATTTCTTAACCACGACTTGAATTCAGATTTTGTGGCTGGCTGGCTGGCTGGATTTCTTTTCATTTCCAAGTCCTCAAAATTCAGTTTGTATTTTACACCTGAAGCAGATCTCAAATCAGAGTTCATAGCATACAGTGAAAAAAATAGATCCACGTATGCGAGTTATGTGATTGTGACTGTGTGATGTTACTTTGAAAGTTCCCAATGAATGTAAGGCGTATCCATTTTTTAAAATTTAAATATAAATTAATTAAAACTGAATAAAAATTAAAATTCAGTTCCTCGGTCACCCTAGCCACATTTCAAGGGCCCAATAGCTACATGTGACCAGTAGCCACCATATTGTACAGTGGGGCTCTGGAGTTAACCTCTAGCTGAAAGAAAACAGAAGATATAGTTAGTTGACACCATAAGGAAGTAATCTGACAGTTTCAGAGTACAGTGCATACTGTCAGACAGACAGGCTCTGGGGGCTCTTTGAAGAGCACAGGCTCTTCAAAAAAGTCAATGTTATGGGGCTTCCCTGGTGGTGCAGTGGTTAAGAATCCACCTGCCAGTGCAGGGGACATGGGTTCGAGTCCGGGTCCGGGAAGATCCCACATGCCGCGGAGCAACTAAGCCCGTGCACCACAACTACTGAGCCTGCGCTCTAGAGCCCGCAAGCCACAGCTACTGAGCCTATGTACCACAACTACTGAAGCCCGCGTGCCTAGAGCCTGTGCTCTGCAACAAGAGAAGTCAGCGCAATGAGAAGCCCGCTCACCTCAACGAAGAGTAGCCCCCGCTCGCCGCAACTAGAAAAAGCCTGCGCGCAGTAACAAAGATCCAACGCAGCCAAAAATAAAAATAAATAAATTTATTTTTTAAAAAAATCAACGTCATGAAAAATAAGAGGCAGAGTGAGTGGAAGAGACTAAACAGACATAACCAAATGCAATGCTTGGCACTAGATTTGATCCTGAACCAGGGGGAAAAATAAAATTGCCATAAAAGACATCTTTAGGACAGTTGGACAAATTGAGGCCATATATAAGATGATGTTATAGAATTATTAATTTTCTTGAGTGTGATGATTATATCAATAGTGTTCAGAGAAATGTCTTTATTGTTCGGTTGCATGAGGAATCATGCAGGGATGAAGAGCCGTGATGTCTACAACTTATCTCAAATGGTTAAGGAAGAAAAGTGCGTGTGTGCATGTGTGTGTACAGAGAAAGAGATCGAGATAATGTGACGTGATGGTAACATTTGGTGAAACTTAGGTGTATGTGCTATTCTTTCCACTTCTCTGTAGATCGGAAATTTTTCAAAATACAACTCAACTACTCTCATGATGATTACATTTTAGAGAAGGGAGGCAGAATGCTGTGTAAATCCATGAACAAAATCACCTTAGATTATTATTACTAGTTTTCAGGAGTCATTAAAAGACATTGGGAGCATAGGGAGTGATGGTGGGATGGGGTGGGGACTGCTCTGTGCCAAGTGGTCAGAGCAGGCCTCTCAGAGAGGTGATGGCTTCTGGTTCAAGCCCTGAATGACAAGAAGGAAACAGCTATGAGAAGCTTTAGGCACAGAGCCTTCTGGATGGAGGGAAGAGTAGAGGCCTGGAGGAGGAAAGGAGCTTGCTGTTCAAGAAACTAAATGAGGCCACCGTGGCCAGAGCACAGGAGAAAGGAGTGGAGAGGTTATTACTCTGAGATGGAAGCCTGGCAGGCTCCTATAGGACCTGGCAGAAGATGGTAAGGAAATTGGGCTTTAAGTGCAGTGGGGAATCGTTGGAGAGCTTTAGACAGAGAAAGAACAGGTTGATGGATGTCTTTTAGCATCATTCAGACAGCTGCATGGAGAATGATGAGAGAGGGCAAGAGAGAAAACAGGGAGATCCATTGGGAGCCTGTGCTCCCCGGAGCACGGGGACATCAACGATGGTTTGCATCCGGAGGAACTGTGGTGCTGGAGAGAAGTAAATGGACCAGTGGTGTGTTTTGGAGGGAGAGCAAAGGGACTCGCTTATGCAGAAAGTATGGAAGACAAGGAAATGAAAGGAATCCAGGATGCCTTGTATGCTTTCCCCTGAGCCACAAGGAAGACAAGGGTTGGGCTTGGGAAGGAGTTGAGAATACTCTATCAGCCATACTAACTTGTTATGCCTCTTAGACCTTCTTCTAAGTGGAGATGCAAAGCCAGCAGTCCACTCTGTGAGCAGAGACGTATATCTGGGTATTGTCAACATACCGGTTGTATTTAAAGTTGAGATGCCAGAGGAGATGATAATTTACCAACCATCACCATGTTTATGAACAGACAGATTGTTTCTGATGTTTAAAATCATTATGAATAATGCTATGATAAACATCTTTTTAAATAAACACTTTTATATTTCAGATTATTTATTCAGGAAAGATTGTTGGGAAAGGAACTCCTCGTTTTCCCCCCAATGTATGGATATTTTAAAAATTATAATTTGAGATAATTTTAGACTTACAGAGAAGTTGCAGAAATAATACAGAGCGTTCCTATAAGCCTTGCATCCAGCTTGCCCTAATGTTAATATCTTGTGTAACTATAGGACAGTTATCAAAATTTAGAAACTGGAAGAATCCTATTAACTAAATTATAGACTCTATTCCAATTTCACCAGTTTCTTCACTAATGTGAAAACATTTTTTCTGGTCCAGGATCCAGTCCAGGGTTATACCCTGTACCTAGTTATCATTTTCTGTTTCCTCCAATCTGTGACAGTTCCTCAGCCTTGCTTTGTCTTTCATGGACTTCAGGCTCTTGAGCAGCACTGGTCAGGTGTTTTGTAGAATGTCCCTAAATGTGAGTTTGTCTGATGGTTTCTCATGATTAGATTGAAGTTGTGCATCCGTGGCAAGAAAACTGCAGAAACGATGATGTGCCCTTCTCAGTTCGTTAAATGAGAAGGTTCATGAGGGTGGTAAGTCATTTTTGATGATGTTAACTTTGATCATCACTTGGTTATGGTGATGTCTGGTGTCTGCTGGTTTTCCCCACTGTAAAGTTACTATTTTTCCCTTTGTAATTAATAAGTATTCAGGTGAGAGGAGATTCTTTAAGTCTATGCAAATACCCTGTTTCTTCTCAAAATTTTATTTCTTTTTATTGTGGTGAAAATCATACAACATGAAAGCTACCATCTTAAACAATTTCAAGTGTGCAGTTCAGTAAAGTATGTTCACATTGTCGTGAAATAGAACTCCAGGACTTTTTTTTCCTTGCAAATCGGAAACTCTGTACCCATCAAGTAAGAACTCCCCTCTTCCTGCTTCCCCCAGCTCCTGGTAACCACATTCTACTCGCTATTTCTATAAATCTGACTATTCTAGATGTTTCATGTAAGTGAAACCATACAGTGCTTGTCTTGTGACTGCCTTATTTCACTGAGCATAAGGTCCTCAAGTTTCACCAATGTTGTAGCATGTGACGGGGTTTCCTTCCTTTTTAAGACTGAATAATATTCCATTATTTGTACATACCACATTTTGTTTATACATTCATCTGTTGATGGACATTTGGATTGCTTCCACCTCTTGGCTACTGTGAATAATGCTGCTGTGAACATGGGTGTGCGCATGTCTCTCCAAGACCCTGAGTTCAATTTGTTTGGATCCATATACACAGAGGTGGATTGCAGGATCATGTGGTAGTTCTATTTTTAATTTTTTGAGCAACATCCAATACTGTTTTCCAGAGCAGTCACACCATTTTGCAATCCCACCGACAGTGCACAAGGGTTCCAATTTCTCCACATTCTTGTCAACACTTGTTATTTTCCAGTTTTTTGGTTTGTTTTTTAGTAATAGCCACCTGCGCTGTGATTCATATGTCATCTTTGGAGAAATGTCTATTCAAGTCCTTTGCCCATTTTTTAACTGGTTTATTTGATTTTTTGTTGTTGTTTTTTGTTGAGTTGTAGTGCTTTGTATATTCTCGGTATTAACCCATTATCAGATATACAATTGACAAATATTTTCTCCCATTCTGTAGGTTGCCTTTTCATTCTATTGACTGTGTCCTTTGCACAAAAGTTTTTAAGTTTGATATAGTCCCATTTGTCTATTGTTGCTTTTGTTGCCTGTGATTTTGGTGTCATATCTAAGAACTCATTACCAAGTCCAATGTCATGAAGGTTTTCCTTTAGAGTTTTATAGGTTTAAACCTTGCATTTAGGTCTTTAACTCATTTTTAGTTAACTTTTATACAGTGTATAAGGGCCCAACTTCATTCTTTTGCATCCAGTTTCCCCAACATCGTATGTTGAAGAGACTGTTCTTTCCTTGTTGACTGGTCCTGATACTCTTATCAAAGATCATCTGACCACATACACAAGGATTTATTACTAGACTCTCTATTCCATTGGTCTATATGTCTGTCTTTATGCCAAAACCACACTGTTTTGATTAGTGTCGCTTTGTAATGTTTTGAAATCAGGAAGTGTGGGTCCACCAAATTTCTTCTTTTTCAAAATGATTTTGGCTATTCTGGGTCCTTTGAGATTCCATATGAATTTTGGAATACATTTTTCTGTTTCTGAAAAAAAAAATGCCATTGGAGTTTTGATAGGGATTGCATTCAATGTGTAGATTGCCTTGGGTTGTAGGGACATCTCAACAATGTTAAGTCTTCCAATCCAAGAACATGGATATCTTTCCATTTATTTGTGTCTTCTTTAATTTCTTTTAGCAGCGTTTTAATAGCTTTCAGTGTACAAGTCTTTTACCTCCTTGGTTAGATTTACTGCAAAGCATTTTATTTATTTGTTTTTAAATTTTATTTATTATTTATTTTTGGTTGCATTGGGTCTTTGTTGCTGCGCATGGGCTTGCTCTAGTTGCGGCGAGTGGGCGCTACTCTTGGTTGCAGTGTGCGGGCTTCTCATTGCAGTGGCTTCTCTTGTTGCAGAGCGTGGGCTCTAGGCGTGTGGGCTTCAGAAGTTGCAGCACATGGGCTCAGTAGTTGCAGCGTGTGGGCTCTAGAGTACAGGCTCAATAGTTGTGGCGCACAGGCTTAGTTGCTCTGCAGCATGTGGGATCTTCCCAGGCGGATTCTTAACCACTGCACCACCAGGGTCGTCCAGCATTTTATTCTTTTTTGATGCTATTAAAATTGAATTTTAAAAAAATTTCCTTTTCAGATTGTTGTTAGTGTATGGAAACACAAATAATATCAATTTTTTCCTACTAATTTCAGCATCTGTTGGTAGAACTTGCTTACAATTATTACTGTGGTGTTTGCCTAATAATTTTTAAAAAATTCTCTTCATTTCTTTTACATTTATGAATTGAAATTCTGTAAAGAGGAGTTATCCCTTTAGTCCTATTAATCTATTTATTCAGTTATTTTTTTTTGTTTCAATATAGACTCAAGGTTTTTCTTTTTGTTGTTCCTTTGTTTTTCATTCTATGGGTTAAAATCCAGCAATATAGTTATTTATTTTGCTGCTTCACTTGTTCGAGCTTTGGCTGTTAGGGGCTCCTTCGGTGTCTTCTTCCTTTTTGATTACTTCCTTAATTTCTGGCAACACAAGATGCTCCAGGTTCATCTGGCATTTTTCCCTGCCCCGGCTCTGGAATCATCCAGTTCTCCAACAAGTCCTGGTTCCTTTCATTGGGTATTTAGAAATGAAGATCTGGTTGCTAAGTATCCTCATTGCTGCTAGGTTGTCATTGCCTCTAGGCCTTCTCAGTGGACATAGCTAGACAGTCTGTGAAGCTATACGAATCCACACGTACAAATACCTTTATGCTTATTTCTGCATTTTTCTGTCTGAGAACTGTGAGTTCATACTGATACCTCTGACTGCAATCCCAAACCACAGGGTTAATTCTACCTTCCCCCTTTCCTTATTTGCAACTTCTTTCTCTGACAGTGAGAAGCCCTGCAGATACTATCTACAACGTATTCATTTATTTATTCTATCCTAGTATACACATAAAGTGGTTTCAGAGTTACACCCCTGAGAGGAACACACTTACCAATTTGAGCATAGTATGTTTACTGCTCTTTGGGTCTTTAATCTTGCAATATCTAGTCAAAATCCTATTTTCCAAAGTTACTAAGGTTAATTCCTCTCTTCCCCACTATGCTCAATGTGGTTAATCATTTGTAATGTAATTAGGTTCATTTGTTGCTATCTGTATTCTGTTTGGGGTCTCTCTACTTCCTGGCTGATTTTTAATTATTCATTAATTTGGGGGTATGTAAAGCATTACAATGTTTCTCAAATTCAGAGCTATATAAAAGGTATGTATATTAGAAGGGTCATTTGATCCCTGTCCCTAAGATTTCCTTCCTCTTTCCCCTTCTTTATACTTCTCCCTCCTTCATAGATAACCGATTTGTTTACTTTTTGGTTTATGCTTCCCATATTTTTTATTTTTGCATAAATAAGCAAGGTGTGGATGTGTCTGAGGCTCCTTTCACATGCTGGCAAATGGCTTTCCAGAAAGGCTGCTTCCATGAACCCTCCCAGGAGGAGGACATAACAGTTCCTGTTTTACTGTAACCTAAGCAACAATGGAGAGTTTATCATTTCAATCTTGGAAATCCAGAGAGGCAAAATTAATTTCTTGTCCTAGTTGCATTTTCTGATTTCCTTCGAGGTTATAGATGTTTTAAATATTTCTTGGCTGACTGTATTACCCCCTTTGTGAGCTCTCTGTTCTTGGCCCATTCCTCTACTGGAGACTTACAGTTTTTTCTTACAGATTTTCATTAGCCCTTCACACAATGAGGGTATTAACTTTTTGTCCCATCTCTGTTTGTACATTCCTTTAGAGCACCTTCAAACCCTCCTTAATGTGTCCCTAAGATGCTTTCCCCAAGGAGCTTCTAAGATTATCCTTTTCATCCAGAACAACCCAGATCTGACTTTCAAGGCGTGGGCAGCAAATGGTCACTGAATCCAATGACCCCTTGATAACCAGGGCAAGGAACATTTCTTCTGTCTTATTTGCACATAAAAAGTTTATGGAGAGAGAGGAGAAGATGGAGGAAGAGTAAGACGTGGAGATCACCCTCCTCCCCACAGATACATCAGAAATACATCTACACGTGGAACAACTCCTACACCTACTGAATGCTGGCAGAAGACCTCAGACCTCCCAAAAGGCAAGAAACTCACCACTTGCCTGGGTAGGGCAAAAGAAAAAAGAAAACACAGAGACAAAAGAATAGGGACGGTACCTGCACCAGTGGGAGGGAGCCGTGAAGGAGGAAAGGTTTCCACACAATAGGAAGCCCCTTCGCGGGCGGAGACTGCAGGTGGCGGAGGGGGAAAGCTTCAGAGCCGTGGAGGAGAGAACAGCAACAGGGGTGCGGAGGGCAAAGCGGGGAGATTTCCACACAGAGGATCAGGGCCGACCAGCACTCACCAGTCCGAGAGGCTTGTCTGTTCACCCGCCGGGGCGGGCAGGGCCTGGAGTTGAGGCTTGGGCTTCGGTTGGAGCGCCGGGAGAGAACTGGGGTTGGCGGCGTGAACACAGCCTGCAGGGGGTTAGTGCACCACGGCTAGCCGGGAGGGAGTCCGGGAAAAGGTCGGGAGCTGCCGAAGGGGCAAGAGACCTTTTCTTCCCTCTTTGTTTCCTGGTGCGCGAGGAGAGGGGGTTAAGAGCGCTGCTTAAAGGAGCTCCAGAGACAGGCGGCTAACAGCGCGAAGCCCAGAGACGGGCATGAGACGCTAAGGCTGCTGCTGCTGCCACCAAGAAGCCTGTGTGCGAGCACAGGTCACTATCCAAACCCCCCTTCCGGGGAGCCTATGCAGCCCACCACTGCCAGGGTCCCGGGATCCAGTGACAACTCCCCTGGGAGAACGCACGGTGCGCCTCAGGCTGGTGCAACGTCATACCGGCCTCTGCCGCCGCAGGCTCGCCCCGCACTCCGTGCCCGTCCCTCCCCGCCCCCCCCCGGCCTGAGTGAGCCAGAGCCCACGAATGAGCGGCTCCTTTAACCCTGTCCTGTCTGAGCGAAGAACAGACGACCTCCGGCGACCTACACGCAGAGGTAGGGCCACATCCAAAGCTGAGCCCCGGAGCTGTGCGAGCAAAGAAGAGAAAGGGAAATCTCCCCCAGCAGCCTCAGGAGCAGAGGATTAAAGCTTCACAATCAACTTGATGTACCTGCATCTGTGGAATACATGAATAGACAACAGATCATCCCAAATTGAGGAGGTGGACTTTGAGAGCAAGATTTATGATTTTTTTCCCCTTTTCCTCTTTTTGTGAGTGTGTATGTGTATGCTTCTGTGTCAGATTTTGTCTGTATAGCTTTGCTTCCACCATTTGTCCTAGGATTCTGTCCATCCGTTTTTCTTTTTTACTTTTTAAAAATTTTTAATAATAATTATATTTTATTTTAATAACTTTATTTTATCTTTATTTAATTTTCTTTTCTTTTATCCTCTTTCTTTCTATTTTTTCTAACTTTCATTCTGAACTGTGTGGATGAAAGGCTCTTGGTGCTCCAGCCAGACGTCAGGGCTGTGCCACTGAGGTGGGAGAGCCAAGTTCAGGACACTGGTCCACAAGAGACCTCCCAGCTTCACATAATATCAAATGGCGAAAATCTCTCAGAGATCTCCATCTCAACACCAAGACCCAGCTTCACTCAACGACCAGCAAGCTACAGTACTGGACACCCTATGACAAACAACTAGCAAGACAGGAACACAGCCCCATGCATTAGCAGAGAGGCTGCCTAAAATCATAATAAGGCCACAGACACCCAAAAACACACCACTAGATGTGGACCTGCCCACCAGAAAGACAAGAGCCAGCCTCATCCACCAGAACACAGGCACTAGTCCCCTCCACCAGGAAGCCTACACAACCCACTGAACGAACCTTAGCCACTGGGGGCAGGCACCAAAAACAACGGGAACTACGAACCTGCAGCCTGCAAAAAGGAGACCCCAAACACAATAAGATAAGCAAAATGAAAAGACGGAAAAACACACAGCAGATGAAGGAGCAAGGTAAAAACCCACCAGACCTAACAAATGAAGAGGAAATAGGCAGTCTACCTGAAAAAGAATTCAGAATAATGATAGTAAAGATGATCCAAAATCTTGGAAATAGAATAGAGAAAATGCAAGAAACATTTAACAAGGACCTAGAAGAACTAAAGAGGAAACAAGCAATGATGAACAACACAATAAATGAAGTTAGAAATACTCTAGAAGAGGGCTTCCCTGGTGGCGCAGTGGTTGAGAGTCCGCCTGCTGATGCAGGGGACACGGGTTCGTGCCCTGGTCTGGGAAGATCCCACATGCCACAGAGCAGCTGGGCCCGTGAGCCATGGCTGCTGAGCCTGCGCATCCAGAGCCTGTGCTCTGCAACGGGAGAGGCCACAACAGTGAGAGGCCCGCGTACCGCAAAAAAAATTAAATAAATGAAATACTCTAGAAGGTATCAATAGCAGAATAACTGAGGCAGAAGAACGGGTAAGTGACCTGGAAGATAAAATAGTGAAAATAACTACTGCAGAACAGAATAAAGAAAAAAGAATGAAAAGAATTGAGGACAGTCTCAGAGACCTCTGGGACAACATTAAACACACCAACATTGGAATTATAGGGGTCCCAGAAGAAGAAGAGAAAAGAAGGGGACTGAGAAAATATTTGAAGAGATTATAGTTGAAAACTTCCTTAATATGGGAAAGGAAATAGTTAAGTCCAGGAAGCACAGAGAGTCCCATACAGGATAAATCCAAGGAGAAACACAGCAAAACACATATTAATCAAGCTGTCAAAAATTAAATACAAAGAAAACATATTAAAAGCAGCAAGGGAAAAATAACACACAAGGGAATCCCCATAAGGTTAACAGCTGATGTTTCAGCAGAAACTCTGCAAGCCAGAAGGGACTGGCAGGACATATTTAAAGTGATGAAGGAGAAAAACCTACAACCAAGATTACTCTACCCAGCAAGGATCTCATTCAGATTTGATGGAGAAATTAAAACCTTTACAGACAAGCAAAAGCTGAGAGAGTTCAGCACCACCAAACCAGCTTTACAACAAATTCTAAAGGAATATCTCTAGGCAGGAAACACAAGAGAAGGAAAACACCTACAATAACAAACTCAAAACAATTAAGAAAATGGGGATAGGAACATACATATCGATAATTACCTTAAATGTAAATGGATTAAATGCTCCAACCAAAAGACTCAGGCTGGCTGAATGGATACAAAAACAAGACCCATATATATGCTGTCTACAAGAGACGCACTTCAGACCTAGGGACACATACAGACTGAAAGTGAGGGGATGGAAAAAGATATTCCATGCAAATGGAAACCAAAAGAAAGCTGGAGTAGCAATTCTCATATCAGACAAAATAGACTTTAAAATAAAGACTATTAGAAGAGACAAAGAAGGACACTACATAATGATCAAGGGATCGATCCAAGAAGAAGATATAACAATTGTAAATATTTAGGCACCCAACATAGGAGCACCTCAATACATAAGGCAAATACTAACAGCCTAAGAGGGGAAATCGACAGTAACACAATAATAGTAGGGGACTTTAACACCCCACTTTCACCCATGGACAGATCATCTAAAATGAAAATAAATAAGGAAACACAAGCTTTAAGTGATACATTAAACAAGATGGACTTAATTGATATTTATAGGACATTCCACCAAAAAACAACAGAATACACATTTTTCTCAAGTGCTCATGGAACATTCTCCAGGATAGATCATATCTTGGGTCACAAATCAAGCCTTGGTAAATTTAAGAAAATTGAAATTGTATCAAGTATCTTTTCTGACCACAATGTTATCAGACTAGATATCAATTATAGGAAAAGATCTGTAAAAAATACAAACACATGGAGGCTAAACAATACACAACTTAATAATGAAGTGATCACTGAAGAAACCAAAAAATACCTAGAAACAAATGACAATGGAGACACGATGACCCAAAACCTATGGGATGCAGCAAAAGCAGGTCTAAGAGGGAAGTTTATAGCAATACAATCCTACCTTAAGAAACAGGAAACATCTCGAATAAGCAACCTAACCTTGCACCTAAAGCAGTTAGAGAAAGAAGAACAAAAAAACCCCAAAGTTAGCAGAAGGAAAGAAATCATAAAGATCAGATCAGAAATAAATGAAAAAGAAATGAAGGAAATGATAGTAAAGATCAATAAAACCAAAACCTACTTCTTTGAGAAGATAAACAAAATTGATTAACCATTAGCCAGACTAATCAAGAAAAAAGGGGAAGACTCAAATCAACAGAATTAGAAATGAAAAAGGAGAAGTAACAATTGACACTTAAGAAATACAAAAGATCATGACAGATTACTACAAGCAACTCTATGCCAATAAAATGGACAACCTGGAAGAAATGGACAAATTCTTAGAAATGCACAACCTGCCAAGACTGAATTAGGAAGAAATAGAAAATATGAACAGACCAGTCACAAGCACTGAAATTGAAATTGTTATTAAAAATCTTCCAACAAACAAAAGCCCAGGACCATATGGCTTCACAGGCGAATTCTATCAAACATTTAGAGAAGAGCTAACACCTATCCTTTTCAAACTCTTCCAAAATATAGCAGAGGGAGGAACACTCCCAAACTCATTCTACGAGGTCGCCATCACCCTTATACCAAAACCAGACAAGGATGTCACAATGAAAGAAAACTACAGGCCAATATCACGGATGAACATAGATGCAAAAATCCTCAACAAAATACTAGCAAACAGAATCCAACGGCACATTATAAGGATCATACACCATGATCAAGTGGGGTTTATTCCAGGAATGCAAGGATTCTTCAATATATGCAAATCAATCAACGTGATACACCATATTAACAAATTGAAGGAGAAAAACCATAGGGTCATCTCAATAGATGCAGAGACAGCTTTCAGCAAAATTCAGCACCCGTTTATGATAAAAACCCTGCAGAAAGTAGGCATAGAGGGAACTTTCCTCAACATAATAAAGGCCATATATGACAAACCCACAGCCAACGTCATCCTCAATGGTGAAAAACTGAAAGCATTTCCACTAAGATCAGGAACAAGACAAGGTTGCCCACTCTCATCACTATTATTCAACATAGTTTTGGAATTTTAGCCACAGCAATCAGAGAAGAAAAGGAAATAAAAGGAATCCAAATCGAAGAGAAGAAGTAAAGCTGTCACTGTTTGCAGATGACATGATACTATACATAGAATATCCTAAAGATGCTACCAGAAAACTACTAGAGCTAATCAATGAATTTGGTAAAGTAGCAGGATACAACATTAATGCACAGAAATCTCTTGCATTCCTATACACTAATGATGAAAAATCTGAAAGTGAAATTAAGAAAACACTCCCATTAACCATTGCAAGAAAAAGAATAAAATATCTAGGAATAAACCTACCTAAGGAGACAAAAGTCCTGAATGCAGAAAATTATAAGACACTGATGAAAGAAATTAAAGATGATACAAATAGATGGAGAGATATACCGTGTTCTTGGATTGGAAGAATCAACATTGTGAAAATGACTCTACTACCCAAAGCAATGCAATCCCTATCGAACTACCAATGGCATTTTTCACAGAACTAGAACAAAACCTTTCACAATTTGTATGGAAACACAAAAGACCCCGAATAGCCAAAGCAATCTTGAGAGCGAAAAATGGAGCTGGAGGAATCAGGCTCCCTGACTTCAGACTATACTACAAAGCTACTGTAATCAAGACAGTATGGTACTGGCACAAAAACAGAAATATAGATCAATGGAACAGAATAGAAAGCCCAGAGATAAACCCACACACATATGGTCACCTTATCTTTGATAAAGGAGGCAAGAATATACAATGGAGAAAAGACAGCCTCTTTCATAAGTGGTGCTGGGAAAACTGGATGGGTACATGTAAAAGTATGAAATTAGAACACTCCCTAACACCATACACAAAAATAAACTCAAAATGGACTAAAGACCTAAATGGAAGACCAGACACTATAAAACTCTTAGAGGAAAACATAGGCAGAACACTCTATGATATAAATCACAGCAAGGTCCTTTTTGACCCACCTCCTAGAGAAATGGAAATAAAAACAAAAATAAACAAATGGGACCTAATGAAACTTCAAAGCTTTTGCACAACAAAGGAAACCATAAACAATACCAAAAGATAATCCTCAGAATGGGAGAAAATATTTGCAAATGAAGCAACTGACAAAGGATTAATCTCCAAAATTTACAAGCAGCTCATGCAGCTCAATAACAAAAAACAAACAACCCAATCCAAAAATGGGCAGAAGATCTAAATAGACACTTTTCCAAAGAAGATATACAGATTGCCAACAAACACATGAAAGAATGCTCGACATTATTAATCATTAGAGAAATGCAAATCAAAACTACAATGAGATATCATCTCACACTGGTCAGAATGGCCATCATCAAAAAATCTAGAAACAATAAATGTTGGAGAGGGTGTGGAGAAAAGGGAACACTCTTGCACTGTTGGTGGGAATGTAAATTGATACAGCCACTATGGAAAACAGTATGGAGGTTCCTTAAAAAACTAAAAATAGAATTACCATACGACCCAGCAATCCCACTACTGGGCATATACCCTGAGAAAACCATAATTCAAAAAGAGTCATGTACCAGAATGTTCTTTGCAGCTCTATTTACAATAGCCAGGACATGGAAGCAACCTAAGTGTCCGTGAACAGATGAATGGATAAAGAAGTTGTGGCACGTATATACAATGGAATATTACTTAGCCATAAAAAGAAACGAAATTGTGTTATTTGTAGTGAGGTGGATGGACCTAGAGTCTGTCATACAGAGTGAAGTAAGTCAGAAAGAGAAAAACAAATACTGTATGCTAACACATATATATGGAATCTAAGAAAAAAAAAGGTCATTAAGAACGTAGGGGTAAGACGGGAATAAAGACACAGACCTACTAGAGAATGGACTTGAGTATATGGGGAGGGGGAAGGGTAAGCTGTGACAACGTGAGAGAGTGGCATGGATATATATACACTACCAAACGTAAAATAGAT
The DNA here is from genome assembly GCF_937001465.1 of Orcinus orca. Lineage (NCBI taxonomy): Eukaryota > Metazoa > Chordata > Mammalia > Artiodactyla > Delphinidae > Orcinus > Orcinus orca. The sequence continues at coordinate 74,873,047 of NC_064574.1, forward strand.
AGCTAGTGGGAAGCAGCCGCATAGCACAGGGAGATCAGCTCGGTGGTTTGTGACCACCTAGAGGGGTGGGATAGGGAGGGTGGGGGGGAGGGAGACGGAAGAGGGAAGAGATATGGGAACATATGTATATGTATAACTGATTCACTGTGTTATAAAGCAGAAACTAACACACTATTGTAAAGCAGTTATACTCCAATAAAGACGTTAAAAAAAAGTTGATGAAGCTTAGGAGTTTTGTTTGAAGTGAATTAGGAACTTTAAGCTTTGTTTCACATATATAGCTTATTTTCAACTTACATACACTCTAACTCATCCTAAGATGTTACTTTTGAGAAGAATGTTTGAGTCTGCACTTGATTTAATATAAACTCTTTAGTTGCATGTTAATTAGTTCTAATGAGCAGGAAGAACTTTTGTTGGATGTGAACAAGTGATTTTGAGCTTGGTTTCATATAAACTGTTTAGTATCAACTAGAATTTGCTCTAAAGCGTCATGAGGGACTGGTTTTAAGCGGAATGATAGGGCTTCCCTGGTGACGCAGTGGTTAAGAACCTGCCTGCCAACGCAGGGAACACGGGGTCGAGCCCTAGTCCAGGAAGATCCCACCTGCCGCAGAGCAACTAAGCCTGTGTGCCACAACTACTGAGCCTGTGCTCTAGAGCCTATGTGCCACAACTACTGAAGCCTGTGCACCTAGAGACTGTGCCCTGCAACAAGAGAAGCCACCGCAATGAGAAGCCTGCACATTGCAACCAAGAGTAGCCCCTGCTCACCGCAACTAGAGAAAGCCCACACAAAGCAATGAAGACCCTATGCAGCCAAAAATAAATAAATAAAATCATTTTTTAAAAAAAATTAAAAAGAAAAAGAAGAATGAGATTCTGAGCTTGTTTGACACAAACTGCTTAGTTTTGTCTAAACTCACCCTAACTCCTATTTCATTTGAATTAAATGTATCATTTCTTGCTTGTTTCAGTCTGCTTAGTTTCAGTTAGATTTGTTCTATATCACCTTAGAACCTAGGAAATTACCTTAGATATAAATGTGTGATTTTGTCATTGGTTTCACTTAACCTGCTTAGATTCATCTTAACTTGCTCTAACTTGTACTAAGATGGTACTTTTGAGATGAATGTGCATTTCTGAGCTTGTTTGCTCATATAAAGTTTATATAGCATTTACAACGTTTATGAGAAGAGTGGGACACCTGTTCATTTCACAAGTGTTGATGAACAAGTTCAGACAATGACAGTTGCATCATGACTGCCCCCTGGCCGGCAGTGACTGTAAGACACATCCCAATTTCACAGATGCTAAAATGTGAAGCAGAAATGTGTGACGCTGCATTTAGTAAGCAGAACTATCAGTATTTGGTGATGGGGAGTAAAGGGATAAAATGAATCAAATATTTCTCCTGGATAGTGATAGCTGGCTTGGACAGATGCGTGCACTTTATTGCTGTATATTTCTCACCACTCTAATGAACCATGAATAATAGTTCTGAAAATAAAGCTTTATAGAATTCCTGGCCACTTCGTAAGGGTAAATTCCTAGAATTTGGTAGTAAAAAAAGCGTACTTCATTGCTGCTTCAGTCTTCATTTTTGCAGTGATGTTGAACTTGCTTTCGTAAGTTCATAAGTCGTTAGTATTCCTCTTCTTGCAAATTACGTCTTAATGCTGCCGCTCCACCATGTTCTCACATGCAAAATACATTAATTTCACCTTAAACGGGCCCCCAATCTTTAATTCATTCCAGCATTAACTCTAAAGTCTGAAGACTTATCTAAATATCATCACATTCAAGGAAACTTCCTTTCCACCTGTGAACCTGTGAAACCGAACAAAGTATGCGCCATATCATTGTGGGACCGGAGAGGCATCCACACTCTAAAAGGGTGAAACCGGAAAGACTGAAGGGGTGACAGGTCCCAAGCAAGTCCAGAACCTAGCAAGGCGAATTTCATCTTTAGGCTTATGAATGATCCTCTTTGGCCTGGTAGCCCATCTTCCTGCCTTTATGATACATTCAGGTGGCAGTCATGCCTCCTCAGCTCTGCAGGCAGAGGTCCTGGCTCCAAGGTTCTGGGCAGTCCCACCCTCCACCTAGTGGAGGCTGTCCAGCCAGTTGAAATTGAGGCAGAGACCTGACTCTGAAACCAAGGAGGTGGTCGTGATGATCTCTGAATTGCGTTTAAGGTCATTCTTTCTTTTTTATGAAGAACAGTGCACGTTCATCGTTGAATATGTCAATGGTCTAGTTCTGCAGAATCCAAGAAGTATGACAGCCTTCCTTCATTCCATCCCACTTTCTCTGTGCCCGTTAGTTCAGACTGGCAGTGTCTTTGCTGGGATAGTACCATCTCTGTTTATTTATTTATTTATTTAGCCTCTCCTGAGATAGTTGATCATATTCATGAGTGCACCCATGATCTCTTTATCAAATGCTTGTTCCATCATACCATTCGTGTTCTCTACAGAACAAAGTTTTCTCATGTTTTGCAATATGTATAGGTTGAGACTCTCCCAAATCTTCAAGTTCTGGTTCCTTTGGGCTTAACAATTCCTTCTTCAATGTACCTGTCTCCTTTTGTATTTTCCTGTAAGGAATCAGGAAGAACAAAGCTGCTGCTTCTACTCTTTGCTTAGAATGATCTCCTCAGCTAAATCTCCAATTTCATCCCTCACAAGTTCTACCTTCCACAGAACTCTAGAACATAGTTCAGCCGAGTTCTTTACCCCTTTAAAGCAAGCATTGCCTTTCTTCCAGTTTCAGTATCGTGTTCTGCATTTCTATCAGTCCTCACCGGAATCACCATTAACATCTGTGATACTGTGATTTGTAATAAGAAATACATATTTTGTCCTCATCCCTGTTCCCTGGAACAGAGTTCCTATAAAACCCTTGGAATATCCTGAGTGATGAGAACTATAAAGGCGTCTTTTTGATGTTAACTAGGTGACTTTTGGAAAGCTCTTAGGTAACCAAAGGATGGAGGCCAGCCAACAGAGAACCAACCATGTCATTAGAGGATTAGAACTTCCTTCCCATTCCTGGACATCAGGGAGAGAAGAGGGACTGGAGATCCAGCTCAGTTGCCAATGGCCAATGGTTTAATCAATTATGCCCATGTAACGAAACCTCCATAAAAACCCACAAGGATGGAGTTCAGAGAGCTTCCAGGTTGATAACCCAGAATGCATCTGTGTGCCACCATGCCAGGCCCCAGTCTCCACGAGGACAGAAGCTCCCTTGTTCAGGATCTCACCCTACGTATCTCTTCATCTGGCTGGTGATTAGTCTCCTTTAATATCATTTGTAATAACCTGGTAATCTAGTGCATGAACTGGTTTCCTGAATTCTGTGGTTGACTCCAGAAAATGAATCAGACCCAAGGAGGGGGTCATGGGAACCTCTGATCACAGCCAGGTGGTTAGAAGCGCAGGTAACAATCTAGACCTGTGATTGGTATCTGAATTGTGGGCAGTCTTGTGGAACTGAGCCCTTAACCTGTGAGATCTGATTCTATTTCCAGGTACATAGTATCAGCCTTGAGTTAAATCGTGGGACACCCTGCTGTGTCAGAGAATTGCTTGGTGTGGGTAAAAAAAAACCCACACATTGGAATGAGTGTCAGAATCATAACATCCACATTTCTAGCATGGACCTCAGAACTCTTCTAGCCTCTACCCATTACCCAGATCCAAAGTGGCTTCCACGTGTTTAGCTGTTGGTTACAGTAGCACTCCCACTTCTTTGTAGTAAAATCTGTCTTAGCTCAGAAGACAGATCTGTCTGTTATTAAAGTCTGTCTTAGCTCAGGCTGCCGTAACAGAATACTCTGGACTAAGTGGCTGAAGCAAGAGATTTCTTTGTCATGGTTCTGAAGGCTGGAATTCTGAGATCAGGGTGCGTGCATGTTGGGTTCTGGAGAAAACTGCCCTCCTGGCTTGCAGATGGCCACCCTCCTGCCGTGCCCTCATGTGGCACAGAGAGAGAGAGGGGCTGGGCGGGGGCTGGGGGGCAGGCTCTCCTGGGGTCTCTCATGAGGGTTGGGGCTGTGTTTATTGGCCACTTGAGTATCTTGTTTGGAGAAATGCCTATTCAGATCCTTGTCCGTGTGTAATTGTGTTATTTGTCTTTTTACTGTTGAGTTGTAAGAGTTCTTTATGTAATGTAGATACAAGCCCCTTATCAGATGTATGATCTGAGATGTTTTCCTTCAGCAGTATTTTTGTAGTATTTTGCTTTCAGCCTCCTTTTATGATGGTCGTAAACCTCTCTTCAGTGACTGTTTTCAAACAGAGCAGTGACTTTCGCTTAGATATCCCACTCTCAGCCCGATTCTGGACCCAGGGTCCAGCAAGCCCATGGCTTCAGCTTGTTTTTCTGCTGTGTCCAAGCTACGAAGACATTTATCTTGTACTTGAGCCCCAGTCTATCTTTTAGTTTTCCCTTTTGTTTTTATCCATCATTGCTGAGTTTCTAGCAAAGAACATCATTCACCCGTGAACTCACAGCATCAAATTGCCCTGGAAGACCTCCATCAGTATTGTTTATAGTATTTTTCTTTGTGTGTACCTTTTTTTATAAAATGTGAACTTAGATCTATTGATATTTTTATATGATTTCTTCCCTTGCTTTTATGCTTAGAAAAATCTCTCCCATCCAAAGAGGAGAGAAACATGGTCTTCCAATTTCTTCTTATGGTTTTTCTTCTTTATATTTAACTCTTTAGTCCATCCAGAATCTATCTATTTATTGTACAGGTAGGGATCCAAGTTCAAGGCCTTCCGTATTGTGTGTTATCTCAGCACTATCCAATGATTTTAAATGCCATTCCAATTATGTATCAAATTTCAGTGTTCATTTCCTGTCTATTTCAGAGCCTTCTGTTTTTAACTCTATCCCATTATTTAATTTTTTCATTCCTGTACCAGAAGTGGGAAGCCTATCTTTAGTGTGTATGTTTCCTCTAAGCCTAACACAGGGATTGTTATGGTATAGGTGATCAGCAAATGAATTCATAACTGAAGATCAGAACAGTGGAAGGACACAGAGGGAAACTGTTGTAAGATGGTGGGGCATTGTTTGAATGGCAACACTGAAGAAGAAAAAGTAGTACCTGGCATAGTGCCTAGCACATAGTAGGTACTCAATAAAATATTTAATATGTGAAAAGAATCTTGAAGTGGTAAGTTCTCCATGAATTAACTTCCTCCAGCTGAGTTTTTCTCCTCCACTGTTGCTCCAGTCTACCTCAAAATTCCTAGCCAGACCAGTGCCTCACTTTGGACATGTGCTCTGCCCTGTCTGCTCTCCAACTGTTCCTCTCAGAAAGCCATGGCTCTATGCTGAGTCAGGCAAACAGGTAAAAATTGTTGGGACAACATGAGAAAATGCAAGTTACGATGATAACCTCTGTGAGTCTAGAATCTCAGGCCTTTCCTCCTGACATCTGGCCTGTCAGTTAAGGCCCACTGTAATCTGGCTCTCAAAGCATTGCAGAAGAAAAGGAACTTGGACTTAAATTCGGAAGCCACGGGCTTCTGCCTCGCCGCTTGCATTAGCTCTGTGACTGTTGACAAGTTATGTAGCTTCTCTGAGTCACAGTTTCTTCACCTACACGAAAGAGATAACAAGATCCCTCAGAGGCCATCCCTCAGAGGGATGTTATAGGCATTAAACGAGATAACCCAGACAAAGAATTCTTTAATGAGTCAGCTGCTTTACCTGCGTGATTATAACCACCTCTCTCTTACTTTACCTCATTTCCAACATGTAATTTCTGCTCCAAACAGCACAGGGTCTTCACCGCCCCTCAACACCCGTGACTTCGGTTCCTCCCCCTTCTTTCTGTGGTTCTTTCTGCCCACCCAGATCCCACCCATCCTTGAAGCTCCAACCTCAACCCCAAATACTTGCTTCCCCAATACTTCTCTCCACCTCTGTCCAGTGCATCTTTGAGCTTCTTGTATTCTCATGTGTCAGCCCACATACTAATGCTCAGATCATGAGGGCTGAATATCTTCAAGGGAACCTTAGATTCTGTGTAACAGGGACCACATCGCATTCTCCTTAGATATACCTCAGAGAGCCCGGTGCCAAGCTAGGCCCAAAGCAGAAACCCAATATTCATTACTACATGAACAGTAAAGAAAGCGTAATGGTAATAATTTCACTGGGCTGGTATTTTTTGTTTTTGTTTGTTTGTTTGAATTATTTATTTATTTTTGGCTGCGTTGGGTCTTCGTTGCCGTGCGTGGGCTTTCTCTAGTTGCGGCGAGCGGGGGCTACTCTTCGTTGCGGTGCACGGGCTTCTCATTGGGTGGCTTCTCTTGTTGCGGAGCACGGGCTCTAGGCACGAGGGCTTCAGTAGTTGTGTCAGGTGGGCTCAGTAGTTGTGGCACGCAGGCTCCAGAGTGCAGGCTCAGTCGTTGTGGTGCACGGGCTTAGTTGCTCCACGGCAGGTAGGATCTTCCTGGACCAGGGCTCAAACCTGTGTCCCCTGCATTGGCAGACAGATTCTTAACCACTGCGCCACCAGGGAAGCCCTGGGCTGGTATTTTTTGTACTTGCATGTTGAATTATGTTAAATCACTGAAACCATGGTGGTATGTCTTCAGTGTCTTCAAATATCCAGCCCTCTCAAATAAGTGGACATAGGAAAGGGACAACTGGGGAGAGCCAAGGTCAGCAGGACACCCGGGTCAATGGAGGTAGCAGTAGAACCACAGGATGTTGGCTCTAGAAAGAGCAGATTTTACAGATTGTTTATTCCAACCTTATCATTTTGCAAGAGAGGAAACCAGGGCCTGGGGTGGCTAACTGCTTTTCCAAGTTCAACTCACAGACCCAAGGCCTAGGCACCCTGACTCCCCATGTAATGTAGTGCTTGTTCCTCTATGGTGAGTTCAGCTCCTTATATGTTTTTCCAAGTCAAGATTCATAACACAGAGCAGAGGTGATAACAGACCAGGGTTGGGGAGGAACCTTGGGCATGGTTCCAAAGGTTGGGAGACACACGTACAGGTGAGAGTCTCATATGCCATCAGGAGCTCTGTGCTTTGGGTAAACTGACTTGCTTGGAAGCTAGACAGGTCTCCTGTTTGGGCTTGTACCAAAGTCCAAAACAATGAAGTATGTGGGTGTCTACTCCGCTCAATGGCAAAGAAAGACTTTGAGCAGCACATGATGAAAAGTAAAAAACATCCTGCCTCTCTGCATTACTTGCTTTCCATTTGTTTCTCAACCTTCCATCTCAGACCATGGAGAAGCTGTCTTTCTTCAGACAGAATATGACAAGGAAGACTGTGCTTGGTTCAGGAAGAATTCGGGCCCCCTAAAACTATGTGGGCTGCAAAGTAATTATTCTGCAGGAGAATGTATGTGTTCAAGCAAATTACACCCTTCACTCCTCCCATTATACTGGGCCTGAACAACAGCACGCTGACTCACACTAATGATGCTTGTCAGAGGCTTTACCTGTGATTTTTCCAAGCAGCAGGCCTTGAGTCGGCAGAGCAAGGGCTGCCTGATCAATCCATGGGCCTGTCTCCCCTCACAGACACCTGTAAAGAACAAAAAGTCAGCACGGGGCTTCCCTGGTGGCGCAGTGGTTAAGAATCCGCCTGGCAATGCAGGGGACATGGGTTCGAGCCCTGGTCCGGGAAGATCCCACATGCCGCGGAGCAACTAAGCCCATGTGTCACAACTACTGAGCCTGCGCTCTGGAGCCCGCAAGCCACAACTACTGAGCCCGTGTGCCACGACTACGGAAGCCCGCGTGCCTAGAGCCCGTGCTTTGCAACAGGAGAAGCCACGACAATGAGAAGTCCACGCACTGCAACAAAGAGTAGCCCCCACTCACCACAACTAGAGAAAGCCTGTGCACAGCAAGGAAGACCCAACGCAGCCAAAAATAAAAACAAATTAAAAAAAGAAAAAGTCAGCATGCCCAGAGGAGTGAGCAGATGTAGCAGGCTCAGGCAACAGCATGGCAACTGCTGTCACAAATGTGCAAGGCTCTCAACTACAGTGGACATAGGAAAGGTACAAGGGGGGAAGAGTCAGGATCGGGCCAGCAGGAGTTAGAAGTAGAATCACAGAACGAATGTTGGCTCCAGAAAGAGCAAATTTTATAGATCATTTAATTTCAACTTTATCATTTTACAAGAAAGGAGACTGTGATGGTTAATCTTATGTCAACTTCATTGGGCTAAGGGATGCCCAGATAGCTGGTAAAACATTATTTCTGGGTGTGTCTGTGAAGATGTTTCTGGAAAAGATTAGCATTTGGATCAGTAGACTGAGTAAAGCAGATGACCCTCACCAGTGAAGACGGGCATCACCCAATCTATCAAGGGCCTAAAAGGAACAAAAAGGCAGAGGAAGGGCGAATTTGTCTTCATGGTTTTTTTTTTTGTTTTTTTTTTTTACGGTATGCGGGCCTCTCACTGTTGTGGCCTCTCCCATTGCGGAGCACAGGCTCCGGACGCGCAGGCTCAGTGGCCATGGCTCACGGGCCCAGCCGCTCCACGGCATGTGGGATCTTCCCAGACCGGGGCACGAACCCGCGTCTCCTGCATCAGCAGGCGTGCTCTCAACCACTGCGCCACCAGGGAAGCCCCACTGTATGTCTTTTGATTGGAGAATTTAATCCATATATCCTTAAAGCAATTAATGGTAGGTAAGGACTTACTATTGCCATTTTGTTAGTTGTTTTCTGAATGTTTTGTAGTTCTTTTGTTCCTTTCTTCCTCTCTAGCCATCTTCGTGATTTGATTATTTCTTTGTAGTGGTGTGTTTTGATTTCTTTCTCTTTATCTTTGTGTATCTGCTAGAGATATTTTTCTTTGTGGTTACCATGAGGCATACATAAAATAACGTAATAGGCTATAATAGTCTATTTTAATCTGATAACTTGAATCATGTACAAAACTCTACACTTTTCTCCCCCCCCATTTGTATTATTGATGTCACAACTTAGGTCTTTTTATATTGTATATCCATGAACAAATTATTGAATATATATCTTTAATATTTTCAAATTTTAACTTTTATACTAGAGTTATAAGTGATTTACACACCACCAATACCGTGTTAGAGTATTCTGAACTTGGCTATATGCTTACCTTTACCAGTGAGTTTTATATTTTCATACACTTTCATGTTATTAATTAATACCCCTTTGTTTCAACTGGAAGAAATCCCTTTAATATTTTTGTAAGGCAGGTCTGGTGATAATGAACTCCCTCAGCTTTTGATCATCTGAGAAAGTCTTTATCTCTCCTTCATTTCTGAAGGATAGCTTTTCTGGGAGTAATATTCCTGGTTGGCAATTTTGTCTTTTAGGACTTGAATCTATGATCCCACTCTCTCCTGGCAGCAAGGTTTCTGCTGATAAATTTGTTGGTAGACTTACAGGGTTCCCTTGTATGTGACAAGTCACTTTTCTCCTGATGCTTTCAAAATTCTCTTTGTCCTTGACTTTTGGTACTTTTTAATCATAATATGGCTTGGTGTAATCTTCTTTGCATTGATCCTGTTTCGGGGGTTTTGACCTTCATGAACCTGGATGTCCATATTCCTCCCAAGATTTAGGGTTTTCAGCCATTATTTCTTTAAATCAATTTTCTGCCCCTTTATCGTTCTCTTCTCCTTCTCAGAATCCCATAATGCTTAAACTGATTTACTTTATGATTCTCATAAATCCTGCAGGCTTTCTTCAATTTTTAAATTCTTTTTTTTTTTCTTCTCTGACTAGATAACTTCAAATGAGCTGTCTTCAAGTTCACTTATATTTTCTTCTTCTTTCTTCACACATTCTTTCTTCTGTGCTCTTGAAGCTCAATTGCATTTTTTTTCCATTTCATTCATTGTATTCTTCAGTTCCATACTTTGGTTATTTTTATAATTTTTATCACTTTGAGGAAGTTCTCATTTTGTTTATGTATTGTTTTCCTGATTTTGTTGACTCATCTCTGTTTTCTTGCTGTTCTCAGAACTTCCTTAAGACAATTATCTTGAATTCCTTGTTAGGCAGTTCATAGATCTATATTTCTTTGGGGTCAGTTACCAGAGCTTTATTAGTTTGCTTTGGTGGTGTCATGTTTGCCTGATTTTTTCATGATCCATGTAACCTTACATTGATGTCTGTGCATTTGAAGAAGAAAACACCTCTTTACAGACTGGTTTTAGCAGGTAAGGCTTTTTCCTACTGAGACTGCTTCTGAGATCATAGTTGAGTGGGACTGGAGCTTCATCCTGTAGCTGATGCTGGGTCCATGGGTGGATACATGGCTGGCAAGCCTGTTCCCAGTGGCACAGATGAGTGTGGCTCCTGTCAGGTCCCTGAATGTGCCCTCCCCCCAAGTCCCTAGGTCCACTCCTGGGCAGGCAGAACTGAGTCTGAGACTTCAGTACAGCAGTGCTAGAGCTGGCCACGGGGATACTTCAGAGTCCAGAGTCAGGACTCAGGTCAGTGGGCCTGATACCAGGGGTACAGACTGGCATTGTTGGGTCCCAGGGCAGGCAGGGCTGACTCTGGACCATGCTGGAGTTGGAGCCTGATTCAGAGTCTTCAGTTGGAACCAAGGCCAACAAGCCTCTTACCAGGGGCATGGGTGGGTGGCAGTTGGGACTGGTTGCAGGACAATGGCCGAGAGAAGCTAGAGCTGAGTCCACAAGGGAATGGGACCCCTTTCAGTCTGTAGCTGTGACCACATTCAACAATCCTTCCACAAGGACATGGACATGCCTTCTCAAAGTAGGTCTCTTTGATCTTGGGCTTCACTAGGTTTTTGCAACCTTCCATCTGGTTCTCAAAGCTCCCACAAAGGCACTTTTGTCCATGAATGGCTGCCAGATTGTTATTTGTGTGTGTGGTTATGAGCTGGGGACATCCTCCCGTGCCATTTTGTTGATATCACTCCCCTCTCTTAGCATCATATTTTTGAGGTTCATTCACAAAATATTAGTACTTTGTTCGTTTTTATGGTGAATGGATTACTTTTTAATGACTGCGTATTAGTTCATCCTGTGAGTGCAACATAATTTAATTAACCACCTTCCTTCATGGATGGTTAAACGTGTATATTTTGCTAATATATTTAATGATTCATTGAAAAATTTTTGTGCACATGTAATAATTTTGTAGGTTTTTGAGGCCAGTTTTTGTTAATCGTATGTGCTACTTATTTAATTAATAAGCAACCAGTTTAATTAACTTTTTGTTAACCAAACTGACTCATATTCAGCTGACTATTTCAGCCAAATTGCTGAACTGGGAGCCCCATGTAGACACAAAGAAAACATCCTGGAAAGGGAAAAGTTATCAGGAGAAAGGGAAATGAATCCAGTAGAGATTCTAATATGCCTTTCTTCCTACCCATGAGGGAAAGCACTTATATATTCCCAAACATAATTACCTTCCTGGTGTTTAATGAATACAACTTTAATTCATGCTCTACAACTTAAATCTGCTAGAATCCAACACACGGGGGAAGTTTCCTTGCACTTGCTGCTCTGGTATATAAAAGTAAAGCTTTATATGTCTTGAGTTTATTGACTTGGTTGTTTACTTGGGGAGGTCCAGTGAGGTATCTTTTGAAGTGATTACCTAAAGTGTCTCAATATGTTAAGCAAATCTAAAAAGAAGCCCCAGAGAAGGACCCTAGCTGGTAGAACCAGAGAAGTTCTGGGACCAGAACAGACCAATGGTTTTCAGTCTTTGGTAGATATAAGGGGCACCTGGGGAGATTATTAAAAATACAGATGCCCACTTCAATTCACTGAGTCTGAATCTATGGCAAGATAGCGAATCTAAGTATCTATATATTTTTAAACACGTTAGCAAATAATTCTGATGTACACCGAGTACACCAAATGTACTTGAAGACATTAGACCCAACCATTGGAGAACTACATATTACTTAGTTCCTGCAGCAAAAGAGCCTTTCCTGAATTCTTTTAGCTTTTGTCTGTAAAGCTTTTGATTTCCCTGTCAAATCTTGCTGAGTATTCTTGGTTGTAGGTTTTTCCCTTTCATCTCTTTAAACATATCGTGCCACTCCCTTCTGGCCCGTAGGGTTTCTGCTGAGAAATCAACGGATAGTCTTATGGGGATTCCCTTGTATGTTATTTGTTGCTTCCCCTTGTTGCTTTTAATACTTTCTCTTTGCCTTTAATTTTTGTCAGTTTGATTACTATGTGTCTCAGCGCGTTCCTCCTTGGGTTAATTCTCTATGGGACTCTCTGCACTTCCTGGACTTGGGTGACTGTTTCCATTCCCATGTTGGAGAATTTTTCAGCTATTATCTCTTCAACTATTTTCTCAGGCCTTTTCTCTCCCTCTTCTCCTTCTGGGACCCCTATAATGAGAATGTTGGTGTGTTTGACGTTGTCCTAGAGGTCTCTCAAGCTACCCTCATTTCTTTTCATTCTTTTTTCTTTATTCTGTTCCGTGGCAGTGATTTCTGCCACTCTGGTTTCCAGCTCACTGATTTGTAAAAGAGTCTTTCTTAAATGGCCCCTCTGCTCACACTGAGGAATTCTGTAAGAAGCTACTGCACAAATCTGCTTCTGCATTACTGCAGACATGATGCTAAAGCTGTTGCTTTGTCTCTTCTATGATGCTCCACGTGAAAGAAAAATTTTAGACCCACTGACCAGAAAATTTTCGTTTAGCCTGAAGAATTAATATAATTCAAGGGAAAGGAATCAAAACAGTGATATTTGTAATAAATTATATTTCTGATTTATTTTGGTGGACAGGAAACTCTCCCCAATTTTAATAGTTACTTTTGCCTTATTGAACCATATATAACTCTTGGGTTTCTACCAGACATGTCTCTTTATTATGTCTATATTTTCCTACGCTATAATTTAAAATTTCAACTCTTATTTATCATATTATTTATATTCTTGTAAGCTACCTCAGAGCCTCTGTAGAATGAAACATGGTGTGGGAGTGTAAGAGTTACATGTAAATTTGTTTATTTATCTATTAAAATTTCTCAGATGTTGACTGTTTTGTGCAATCAACAGCGTCATGGTGTCTCTTTATTCCTCAATCCCTTTAGCATCCTCACCAAAGAAAAGTGCTAAGGACGTTATTAAATGGAAGGACGGAGCCACTGATTAAAAGCTGCATGGGGGAGGCTGTGATTAAAATGAATGATTTTGAGAGCTTCACAACGAAACAAATCTGGGTACAGTTGGCCCTTGAACAGCACGGGTTGGAACTGCACAGGTCCACTTATACATGGATTTTTTTCTATAAATACATTGGAAATTTGCAAACATTTGGAAAAGCTCATGATGAACTATGTAGCCTAGAAATATTAAAAAAAAAAGAAAAAGGTATGTCATGAATGCGTAAAATATATATGGACACGTATATAGCATACAAAATGTGTGTTAATTGACCATTTGTCAGTAAGACTTCCAGTCAGCAAGAGGCTACTAGTAGTTAAGTTTGGGGGAGTCAAAAATAATATGCAGATTTTTGACTGCACAGGGGGTCGGCTCCCCAACCCCTGCATTGTTCAAATGTCAACTGTTTTTCCTCTAAGCGTCCTTCCCCCTCCCCATCTTTGCCTCCACCTCTGGGGTCTGATGAGCCTGGCTGGCTCAAGGGATCACAGCATCCCTTCCTTCCTCTGCCAGTTTGCTGAGTCCCAGTCTCTGGGGTACCGAAAGGTCTCCAGACCTTGGCCAGTACCTGACAATTCTTGCAGAAGCAGCAGGCCAGAACATGTGGATAGAACTGGATAAATCTCCAGTCCTGGGAAAAGAGCCCCTCGTTTACATGCTGGTGACTGTGGCTTCTTCAAAAGAAGGAGTGTCATCTTCAAAAGGCAAGGATGAGATGGCTTTAGTGGAGGAAGAGATTTGTCCTGCCCCACACCCCTTTAATCCGCTCTGGCGGAATTGGCTCCCGTAGTGGGCATGTCTGAAACGGGCTCACATCTCAAGACTTTCAGCTAAGACCCTAGAGAAGTGATTACTAAGCCCACAGCCGTGTAGACTGCTAATGGCCTTGGCACACTGCACAGATCGCAGGACGTGCACGGAACCCGGATGTGCACAGAAGTCTCGCAGAGGCTCCTCTGGCTGATCTCTAAATTGAGTCCCCTGAAACACATCATGCTCGTACAGAAGCTCAGAATAATGGGATAGCTATCATTTCTGTTTCCTGACCCAGCAACGGGGCTTGTGTTTTGCATTTGGTTCTGTGCATATTTACTTTCAGAAATGAATCAACAATTCAACACTCTTTGCTTCCTATTGGTGTCTCACCAGCCGTAGCAACACTTTCTCTCATTTTGATGAGTAATTTTCTTTTCCTAGGGAAGCAAGTGGGAGCAGGTGTGTTAGGTGGTCTGCAGTGGCTACCCCAGCAAGCTGTGAACAGGAAGAACAGGAAGGCCACCACTCTAAAGAGACATAAGGAACTCACGTGGGTCACTTCGGGGTTTATGTAGCAACTGTGTGTTGATTTATTGCCATGAGGGAAATATTCTCTGCACTGCCAAATAAGGCACACGAGGCTCAAAGGCCAAGCCTAGAGCACCAGCATGCAATAGATCAGGATCCCTTTTACATGCCAGAGTTTGCATCCTGCTGTGTTCTTTGGTACCCAGCTTGCGGCAGTGATGAGTTGACTGGCCAGGGAAAAGACTAAGCATGGGAAAGACGTAGGTGGGATGGGCACATTCCAGACCCCAGGGAGCCCATCTACCTCAGGCCCAGTCTTCTCTGAAATGCAGAAGTTATCATGTTTTCCCCTCCACACTCTTTCTGTTCAACTAGTTTTACCAGATACATATAAAGAGGTAGAATTTTTAAATAATCTGTATTTTTAAAAAATTCAGTAATGTGTTTGTTTTTGCCTGTAAATGATTTGACTTCATAGCACATAAAATAAATGGGAAATCTCAGCATCATTCTCATGTTAGAAGCTGCTATCCAAAAATCTCTCCTTTGGTACCCGCAATTTTTTCCCCTTCCTCTCTCATTTGGGGAAGATGAAAGCTGCAAAGCCGTTTATCTCCCCTAAATTAGCCATGTGACAACTCTGAGCTATTAATAACTACTCCCCACAACATTAATGTTTGTGTCCGAGAGGGGTCGAGCGGTAAGCACCACGGAGGGAGAGTGGCCAAGATAAATGCGAGCGACACAGCAGAAAGGCAGCCGAGTCAGCACAGACCGAGTGGGGAGAGGAGCTCAGATGTGACTGCCATACACCCCAGCCTCCGCCAGCTTGTGGGTACAAGAGGTCACCGATGCCCTCCTCCTGCGGGCCACGGCACTGAACCCGCCCCCCAGCTTGGCTGTAAGCGGAGTCCTCACGGCTGGTGGTAGCCGCCACATGCTCCTGGCGCTGTTGGCGCTGCTGCTGCTGCCCTTGACCGTGCCCCTTCCTACCTCTGCTGACCACTGCCCAGGAGCTAGCTTGTCAGGGCCACGGCCACTCCTGCCACTCAGGACCTAGGAAGCATTGTCACTCTGTCCCAAGTCTTGAGCACGGTACTGGCTTTTGCTTGATTTTCCCACCACACAGCAAATGTCCGTATTTCTCAGCTGGGTATTTGGGGTCTAAGCGGAATCTTCAGTTGCTGCAAACCCTTGCATTTCTTCGCACCTTCCCAGAGGCTTTTTCTTTATGTCACTGTAGCAGGACCTGAGTGTGAAGCCCTACGACATCCTTGTGAGTGACCAGAGCTAAGATTAAATATGTAGAGAGAGAGGAACACATCCCCTCTGGCCTTGACCCACATCCTGGCACCCTCGCTACCTAAATCACTTAATGTCTTATTGTCTCAGCTTCCCCACCTATGAAATGTGAATTACAGGGAGTTCCCTGGCGGTCCAGTGGTTAGGACTCAGCGCTTTCACTGCTGGGGCCCGGGTTCGATCTCCGAAGTTAAGATCCCGCAAGGCACGCAGCATGGCCAAAAAAAATGTGAATTACAATCTATATGTCTTCAAAAGATTGTTGTGGCATTAAGTGAAGGGACTCTATGGTCCTTGGTGAGCCATGAAAGTTGGTTATTACAACAACAATGACAATGATGTGTGACTTCAAGTTTTCTGGAAAAATGGAAATCTTTCCAAAATGTCTGGATTTGAGGATATCCCTGCAGAAGGAGAAGCAAGAAAAGATTCAACTCCAGGGAGAGCATCTCTCTAAGGAGAAGCAGGACCTCCTAACAAAGACTGAGTAACCCAAGATGCCCCCAGGGGCTCCCATGTCCCTGTTAGGCAAGACGTAGCCCCCGGAATCGTCTCCTCAGCCTTCTGAGATGCTCGGGATAAAGACATGAACAGTGGCCTTCTGGGTTGAAATAGAAAATACTTGAAATGTCAGACTGGGCTGATCAGAGAAGCAGTGATGGAAACACATGCTGTTTCCTTAATGGCCGGTGGTTTGTAAAGGATAGCATCCGCATACACCGATCATAAAACATCATGCAACCGCAGAGAGCGGCATTCAATTTGCAAGGCCAGAGTGGCCACTGAGACAGTGGAGGGCTCGCTTTAGGAGTTAATAAAGTCCTAATGGCCAAGAGTTCCTTAATTTCCTTCAGTAGTTGAGACACTTTCTCTCTGAGGAAATCTGCAAAGCCATTTAAATCCACCCCCTCATTTCCATTCCTAGTGATGATTGTCCTTCTTTCTGGCTGCCTAGCTTCTGAGCCCTCTTGATATAGCCCACCTTCAACTGGGAAGCTGAAAGTCCAAGACACTCACTTTCCCAGCCTCCCTTGAAGCTTGGCATGGACCCCCCACCTGGTTCAGCAGACCACATGCCCCTGCCTGGACTCCAAGTCGGAAGTTAGAAATGTCAAGAAGCAGGGGATACCTGGGGTCATTTTGCAGCTGGTGTGGCAGCTGCATTTTGAATCCTGATTCCTGAGTCATAGGGTCAATTCTCATGCAGTCCCCAGTGGAGGGGTAGGAAAAGAATCTCACAGTGGCAGCCCTGTCTCCATGGAGCCACGCTGCAGTGCAACCTTGAACATCATTCCTGTTTACATGCCCTCTGGGTGTGGTTCTCAGGCCTTATTGGGCTTCTGGGAGTCCTCACTGTATCATTGATGCTCCTCTTCTTGTTGGCATATACTTCTTTTTCTTCACCTGGCTAACTCCTGCTCACTCTTTTTATGTTTTATTTTTTTTAACATCTTTATTGGAGTACAATTGCTTTACAATGGTGTGTTAGTTGCTGCTGTATAACAAAGTGACTCAGCTATACATATACACATATCCCCATATCCCCTCCCGCTTGCACCTCCCTCCCACCCTCCCTATCCCACCCCTCTAGGTGGTCACAAAATACCGAGCTGGTCTCCCTGTGCTATGCGGCTGCTTCCCACTAGCTAGCTATTTTACATTTGGTAGTGTGTGTATGTCCATGCCACTCTCTCTCTTTGTCCCAACTTACCCTTCTCCCTCCCCGTGTCCTCAAGTCCATTCTCTAAGTCTGCGTCTTTATTCCTGTCCTGCCCCTAGGTTCTTCAGAACCTGTTTTTTTTTTTAGATTCCATATATATATGTGTTAGCATACGGTATTTGTTTATCTCTTTCTGACTTACTTCACTCTGTATGACAGACTCTAGGTCCATCCACCTCACTGCCAATAACAATTTCATTTCTTTATATGGCTGAGTAATATTCCAATGTATATATGTGCCACATCATCTTTCTCCATTCATCTGTCGAAGGACACGTAGGTTGCTTCCATGTCCTGGCTATTGTAAATAGAGCTGCAAAGAACATTCTGGTACATGACTCTTTTTGAATTATGGTTTTCTCAGGGTATATGCCCAGTAGTGGGATTGCTGGGTCGTATGGTAATTCTATTTTTAGTTTTTTAAGGAACCTCCATACTGTTTTCCATAGTGGCTGTATCAATTTACATTCCCACCAACAGTGCAAGAGTGTTCCCTTTTCTCCACACCCTCTCCAACATTTATTGTTTCTAGATTTTTTGATGATGGCCATTCTGACCAGTGTGAGGTGATACCTCATTGTAGTTTTGATTTGCATTCCTCTAATGATTAGTGATGTTGAGCATCCTTTCATGTGTTTGTTGGCAGTCTGTATGTCTTCTTTGGAGAAATGTCTATTTAGGTCTTCTGCCCATTTTTGGATTGGGCTGTTTGTTTTTTTGATATTGAGCTGCATGAGCTGCTTGTATATTTTGGAGATTAATCCTTTGTCAGTTGCTTCATTTGCAAATATTTTCTCCCATTCTGAAGGTTGTCTTTTGGTCTTGTTTATGGTTTCCTTTGCTGTGCAAAAGCTTTTAAGTTTCATTAGGTCCCATTTGTTTATTTTTGTTTTTATTTCCATTTCTCTAGGAGGTGGGTCAAAAAGGACCTTGCTGTGATTTATGTCACAGAGTGTTCTGCCTGTGTTTTCCTCTAAGAGTTTTATGGTGTCTGGCCTTACATTTAGGTCTTTAATCCATTTTGAGTTTCTTTTTGTGTATGGTGTTCGGGAGTGTTCTAATTCCATTCTTTTACATGTAGCTGTCCAGTTTTCCCAGCACCACTTATTGAAGAGGCTGTCTTTTCTCTATTGTATATTCTTGCCTCCTTTATCAAAGATAAGGTGACCATATGTGTGTGGGTTTATCTCTGGCTTTTCTACCCTGTTCCACTGATCTATATTTCTGTTTTTGTGCCAGTACCATACTGTCTTGATTACTGTAGCTTTGTGGTATAGTCTGAATCCAGGGAGCCTGATTCCTCTAGCTCCATTTTTCTTTCTCAAGATTGCTTTGCCTATTCAGGGTCTTTTGTGTTTCCATACAAATTGTGAAAATTTTTGTTCTAGTTCTGTGAAAAACGCCATTGATAGTTTGATAGGAATTGCATTGAATTTGTAGATTGCTTTGGGTAGTATAGTCATTTTCACAGTGTTGATTCTTTCATTCCAAGAACATGGTATATCTCTCCATCTGTTGGTATCATCTTGAATTACTTTCATCAGTGTCTTATACTTTTCTGCATACAGGCCTTTTGTCTACTTAGGTAGGTTTATTCCTAGGTATTTTATTCTTTTTGTTGCAGTGGTAAATGGGGAGGTTTTCTTAATTTATCTTTCACAGTTTTCATCATTAGTGTATAGGAATGCAAGAGATTTCTGTGCCTTAATTTTGTATCCTGCTACTTTACCAAATTCATTGATTAGCTCTAGTAGTTTTCTGGTAGCATCTTTAGGATTCTCTATGTATAGTATCATGTCATCTGCAAACAGTGACAATTTTACTTCTGCTTTTCTGATTTGGAATCAAGTCCAGGAAGCGCAGAGAGTCCCATACAGGATAAATCCAAGGAGAAACATGCCAAGACACATATTAACCACACTATCAAAAATTAAATACAAAGAAAAAATATTAAAAGCAGCAAGGGAAAAGGAACAAGTAATGTACAAGGGAATCCTCATAAGGTTAACAGATGGTCTTTCAGCAGAAACTCTGCAAGACAGAAGGGAGTGGCAGGACATATTTAAAGTGATGAAAGGGAGAAATCTACAATCAAGATTACCCAGCATGCTTGCTTCGGCAGCACATATACTAAAATTGGAACAATACAGAGAAGATTAGCATGATCCCTGCACAACGATGACATGCAAATTGTGAAGCGTTCCAAATTTCTTTTTAAAGCAGAAACTAACATACCATTGTAAAGCAATTATACTCCAATAAAGATGTTAAAAAAAAAAAAAAAAGATTACCCAGAAAGGATCTCATTCAGATTGGACGGAGAAATTGAAACCTTTACAGATGAGCAAAAGCTAAGAGAATTCAGCACCAGCAAACCAGCTTTACAACAGGTGCTAAAGGAACTTCTCTAGGTAGGTAACACAAGAGAAGGAAAAGACCTACAATAACAAACCCAAAACAGTTAAGTAAATGGTAATAGGAACATACATATCTATAATTACCTTAAATGTAAATGGATTAAATGCTCCAACCAAAAGACATAGACTGGCTGAATGGGTACAGAAACAAGACCCATATATATGCTGTCTACAAGAGACCCACTTCACACCTAGGGACACATGCAGACTGGAAGTGAGGGGATGGAAAAAGATATTCCATACAAATGGAAATCAAAAGAAACCTGGAGTAGCAATTCTCTTATCAGACGAAATAGACTTTAAAATAAAGACTATTACAAGAGACAAAGAAGGACACTACATAATGATCAAGGGATCAATTCAAGAAGAAGATATAACAATTGTAAATATTTATGCACCCAACATAGGAGCACCTCAATACATAAGGCAAAGACTAACAGCTATAAAAGGGGAAATCAACAGTAACACAGTAATAGTAGGGGACTTTAACACCCCACTTTCACCAATGGACAGATCATCTAAAATGAAAATAAATAAGGAAACACAAGCTTTAAATGATACATTAAACAAGATGGACTTAATTGATATTTATAGGACATTCCATCCAAAAACAACAGAATACACTTTCTTCTGAAGTGCTCATGGAACATTCTCCAGGATAGATCATATCTTGGGGCACAGATCAAGCCTTGGTAAATTTAAGAAAATTGAAATTGTGTCAGGTATCTTTCCCAACAACAACACTATGAGACTAGATATCAATTACAGGAAAAAAAACTGTAAAAAATACAAACACATGGAGGCTAAACAATATGCTACAAAATGACGAAGAGATCACTGAGGAAATCACAAAATACCTAGAAAAAAATGACAATGAAAACACAACAGCCCAAAACCTATGGGATGCAGCAAAAGCAGTTCTAAGAGGGAAGTTTATAGCAATACAATCCTACCTCAAGAAACAAGAAAAATTTCAAATAACAACCTAACCTTACACCTATAGCAATTAGAGAAAGAAGAACAAAAAAACCCCAAAGTTAGCAGAAGGAAAGAAATCATAAACATCAGATAAGAAATAAATGATAAAGAAATGAAGGAAACAGTAGCAAAGATAAATAAAACTAAAAGCTGGTTCTTTGAGAAGATAAACAAAATTGATTAACCATTCGCCAGACTCATCAAAAAAAAGGGAAAAGACTCAAATTAACAGAGTTAGAAATGCAAAAGGAGAAGTAACAACTGACACTGCAGAAATACAAAGGATCATGAGAGATTACTACAAGCAACTACATGCCAATAAAATGGACAACCTGGAAGAAATGGACAAATTCTTAGAAAAGCACAACCTTCTGAGACTGAATCAGGAAGAAATAAAAAATATGAACAGACCAAGCACAAGCACTGAAATTGAAACTGTGATTAAAAATCTTCCAACAAACAAAAGCCCAGGACCAGATGGCTTCACAGGTGAATTCTATCAAACATTTAGAGAAGAGCTAACACCTATCCTTCTCAGACTCTTCCAAAATATAGCAGAGGGAGGAACACTCCCAAGCTCATTCTATGTGGCCACCATCACCCTGATACCAAAACCAGAGAAAGATGTTACAAAAAAAGAAAACTATAGGCCAGTATCACTGATGAATATAGATGCAAAAATCCTCAACAAAATACTAGCAAAGAGAATCCAGCATCACATTAAAAGGATCATACACCATGATCAAGTGGGGTTTATTCCAGGAATGCAAGGATTCTTCAATATACGCAAATCAATCAATGTGATGCACCATATTAACAAACTGAAGGAAAAAAATCATATGATCATCTCAATAAATGCAGAAAAAGCTTTCAGCAAAATTCAACACCTATTTATGGTAAAACCTCTCCAGAAAGTAGGCATGGAGGGAACTTTCCTCAACATAATAAAGGCCATATATGACAAACCCACAGCCAACATTGTTCTTAATGGTGAAAATCTGAAACCATTTCCACTAAGATCAGGAACAAGACAAGGTTGCCCACTCTCACCACTATTATTCAACGTAGTTTTGGAAGGTTTAGCCACAGCAATCAGAGATGAAAAAGAAATAAAAAGAATGCTCATTGTTTTTAGACTGGGCTCAAGCATCACCTCCTCCAAGGAAGCCTTCCTTCAGACATCTCTCCTTCCATCAGACTATTTAGAAAACTTGACATCAGGGGCTATGTCTGATTGATTCTTTCATCACAAGTACCTAGAATAGGTAGATAGTCAATACATACATCTATATTATTTTCCTACAGCCACTGTAACACATTACCACAAATTTGGTAGCTTAGAACGATACAGATTTCTCTCACCAGTTCTGGAGGCCAGAAGTCTGAAATCAATTTCACTGAGCCAAAATCAAGATGTTGGCAGGGCTGCGCTCTCCCTGAAGTCTCTAAGGAAGAATTCGTTCCTTCCTTCTCATTATGTTGGTGGGGGCTGGTGTTCCTTGGCTTGTGGCTGCATCACTCCAATCTTTACCTCTGTGATCACATTCCCTTCTCCTCTTCTATCTGTCATCTCCCTCTTCCTCCCTCTTATAAGGACACTTGTGCTTGCATTTAGGGACCACCGTGTAATCCAGGGTAATCTCCCCATCTCAAGATCCTTAATTTAATGACATCTGAAAAGGCTTTGCTATGTAAGGTAAAATCCACAGATTCTAGGTATTAGCACATGGACCTGTTGGGGGCCATTATTCAGCCTACCTACCTCGTAGGTCACATACTGCATAAATTTCTGTGAAGTAAAGCACTGGCTCCCCTTCCTACGATACTGTCCTTAAAGTTACTCCCTAGGAGTTGTGTTCTCTGTCACTTCTGTATGAAAGTACTTTGGTCCTTTACAAACTGTACCTCCTTGAGCTAAATCCACCTTGAGCAACCTGCTTCGTGTGCAGATCCACCTGGTGGCCAGAAGTCCTCATGAAGTTCATTCAAGCTGTTATGATGGCCCTCTTCCCAGTCCTACTGCTGAATATATGACCTTGAACAAAACTGTTAGATAAGCAGAATCGCTCTGCCCTGATGTCAGGAGACCAGGTGTCCAGCCTCTTCATCTTGTGGGACCAGGGGTGAGAATTCCCCCTCTCCGGGCTTCAGTTTCCCAATTCATACAAACCCTTCCCAATTCAGCCATGCTCGTTCCCCACATCTTCACGACTTTCTCCCTCTTGTCACAAAAGAACACATGCTATGTGATTCCATTAACAGGGCTCAGTTACAGGCAACGCTAGACTATATTGTTTAGGTAGTGAAACTATAAAGCAACTTAGGAAATGATTATCACAGAAGCTAGAATAATGGTTCTGTGTGGTGAGGGGACAGAGGATTTGGGGGGCTGGCAATTTTCTATTTCTTGACCTACATGGTAGGCACCTGGGCATTTGCTTCATAATTCTTTGCCAATTTGCTTTATTTACTTCTGTTTAACGTTTAATTTTGGAAATTTTCAATCATTCTCCAAAGTAGAGACAATAGTATGATAAACCCCAGCTTCAACGATTGTCTGCTTTTTTGTGTCACGTATGCATGCCTCCCAATTTGGGGGAGCATTAGGCACTTTAAAGCCAATTCCAGGCGTTACATCACTTGACCCACAAATGCCTCAGTGTGTACAGATACATCTTATGCATGTTTTATACATGTATAATATATGTATTATACCAACATACATATATGTAATATATTAAATAAATTTGATCACAGTAAAAGTACAAAGGAGGTAATGGAGCTAGCTTGGAAGGCAGAAATCCTATGCAGGGAAAGGGCTGTGTGTGTGTGTGCATGTGTGTGTGTGTGGAGGCCATGTGTCCACAGCAGGATGTCTGCTTCGGGGTGGAGGAGTAGCTATTCCATTGGCTTAGCCGGGGGGGTCATAGTCATGGCTCCCAGTGATGGACCTGGGCATTTATTACTATTTTTGTTTGTTTGTTTTAACCGCACCATGTAGCATGCGGAACTTCCCTAAACAGGGATTGAACCCATACCCCCTGCATTAGAAGCTGCATTGGTTAAGGAGTCTTAACCACTGGACCACCAGGGAAGTCAAGAGCTGGGCATTTAAATGAGCACAGTGACCTCTGGGAACCCTGAAGAGCTGTAAGCCTTGGGATCGCGTGGGATCTTGGTGGGCTGGATAAATCACGCGTGAGCTCCAAGTCCATCTTTTCATTTCTGTCTGCCCAGCACCCAGCAGAGTTGCCCAGAGTAAGAGCTCAATAATTGTTAAATGAATAGATGACTGTGGAAGAGGATGGCTCTGAAGAACCCCGCAGTTTGGAGGAGGCTCAGAGTTTCTCATGGTGTTAAGCACACTGCCTTGCTCTTGGAGAGAGGAGGGATGTGGTGAGCTCCTTCGTGGAAGGGGGGCAACCCCACGCTGCCAGTGGGAAGGAGGCTGTTGGTTATCAACAGAAGTGGGTGGGGACATAGAGGCAAACATCTGTGCCCCTAACATGAGCCCTAATCTGTCCTATTGTTGGAGAAATCTGGAATCCGGTCTAGAGCTGGTATAAGTTGTTAAGGTCCAAGTCCTGTAAAGTAGGGGTAGGAATGGGGATCTGCAGAGACTTCTCAGACTGTGGTCTGCAGCCTAAGTCTAGGTATTGCCAGGCCCCCTTTACACATCTCTTGAGCTCCTGGGCACACCATAAGAGGCTGATGGAAGAGGTCCACATAGGATCTCACAAGTTCCTTTGGTCAAAACTTGCCCATTCTCCAAGTTTACTCAAGTCTTCCTCTTCCGGAAATTCCCAGTGCACAGCAAGCCCTCATCCTCTCCTCCAACTCACAGCGTTTGCCCTGGCTGTTCCCTCTGCTAGGAATGCTTTTCCCTCCGTTTCTCATGTGGTTTGCTGCCTCACGTTCTTTAAGTTCCTGTTTGCGTATCTCCTCACTAGAGAGATCTTCCATGAGCATCCTATGTAAACCAGATAGCAACCCCACCTCTACCCTGGTCCTTCGGTCTCCTGTACTCTGCTTCTGTTTCTTCCTAACCCATATTGTCTGTCTCCCTACCACTTAGAGCTCCCAGAATATAGGCTCTATGGAGGCAGGGAGTCTGTTGTCTTCGGACTTGTGTTCCCAGGGCCTAGAGCAGTACTTGGCACGTAGGCCCACCCCTATTTGTTGAATGACTGACGTCTGGTCTGTGCAGCTCACTTCACACTTCGTTATCTTTCACATCTTGTCTCCCCGGCTGGACTCCTTGAGGGCATGGGTGAAGTCGGTTCTGGTTTCAGTCACCTCTTATTCATCCCATTGGTGACGGAGGGATTCCTGCCCTAGGGCTAGGGAGATGGCCAAACACACAACACTGGGCAGATGAGATCAACAGCCGTTTCTCAATCACGTGTACTCATAGCCTGGGTGGAAGAGGACATTGCACACCATACAAGACCACACGGGGCTGCACTGGGCAGCTGAATGAACAAGGAGGGGCTGTGCAAGGCAGGCGTTGTAGTTTCAAGAGGGTGGGGTGAACCCTGGTTCCCACAGGAAGATGTGATTGGCCTGTTTGAATAATTCCATGAACTGGGGGGAACGGAGACCCACTACTCAGGAAGAGCAGGAACTGTGCCTGGTCAGTTTGGTAAGGAGCGTGGTTCGGCTGGCATATCTTATCCACAGGAGCAGTGTGGAGGGGAACTTGCAATTAGACCATTGGAGGCCCTTCTGCTTTTCCCAGTTGTTGAGGAAGCACAGAATATTGGGCCTCATACCACAGTTTCTCTCCAGTGTATGTGCTTGGACAGCATTCAGTGGCCAGTCTTGGACATCCTGGTGTGTCTCTCTGCTGAGCCCAACTTTGCCGTTTGCTCCTGGTTTGTCCTGGCATCTCAGCCCTGTTATGGTCCAACCAGTTGCAGGCCACTGACTCCTCCTCCTGGAGCCTGGCTCAGCTTATCCATATCCCTGGGCCTTCTTCCTATCCTTGCGGCCCAGTCTTCTGGGTGGGGCGCTCCCTTCTTTTCTCTGATGACTTGTGTTTTCTCTCCGTGTCTGTGGCTGGCCCTGCATGCATCTCTCTCCTTCTCGCCTGCCAGCTGGCGGTGTGACAGCTCCCAGCGTCCTCCCAGAAGGATTGCACTCCTCTTGTGAGCAGCTCCAGAGGGCATGTTTCTGTGCAGCCCGTGGAGAGAGTCCATCTGAAGCTTGAAAGCCGAGGAGCCCAGCGGCATTTCCTGGGTGGATCACTGCGTCTGCGCATGTGTGTCGGCCTAATTGTTTTGACATCCTCGGGAGTCAGACCCTGGAGGCCTTTGGTTCTAACCAGTGAAGGCATTGCTGTGTGGCAGCCATGGAAATGCACCTCCAGAGCTCCTTCTGGGCCCCAGCTGGTGCACCCCAAGATAGATGTTTGCTACCTTTACACCGAGGCTGTGCTTCCCAGCCATCTGAGCGCTCCAGGGACACTCAGGCAGGCCCGCTCCTGGGAAACTTGGCGCCCTGGCTGGGCCTCGTCAGAGCACCGTACACAGCCCCAGACCTTCCTTCCTTTTCTCTCTCCTTCATGGGGTCAGACTTGAATTACTGTCTCATGCCTTCCCCAGCCTGTGCCTGCTTCCCTCCTATCTTCCCTCGTGGGCTTTTCGCATAATCTGCCTAATTCCTGTCTTGGTGTCTGCTTGCTGGAGGACCCTGAATGATGAGGCTACTGTGGTGTGAAAGTCTTAAACAGTCCCAAGGTCCCCATGGCACGTGGCACCCCAGGAGTTGACTTTGCTCTTTGGGCTCTGAAGGAGGGGTGTCTATCACAGTCATTCAAAGCAGGGCTTTAGATATCACTTATAATACACATGAATTTATTTACAAAACAGAAACAGACTCACTGACATAGAAAACAAACTTATGGTTACCTAAAGGGAAAAGGAGAGGGGGAGGGATAAATTAGGAGTATGGAATTAACAGATACACACTATTACATATAAAATAGGGAAGTCACAAGGATTTACTACATAGTACAGGGAACAGTATTCACTATCTTATAACAACTTATAATGGAAAAGAATCTGGAAAACACTATATATATAACTGAATCATTTTGCTGCACACCTGAAACTAACACAAAACTGTCAATCAACTCTACTTCAATTTAAAAAAAGGCTTTAGGACCAGACATGGAATCAAACTCCAGCTGCACCTCTTGAGCTGACATGGAATCTGAGGTGAGTCTTGTAGCCACTTCATGCCTCAGTTTCCAAAGCTGCAAAATGGGGTTGTTGTAAGAATTAAATGTGATGATCCAGTACCTACTTATGGAAGATGGATTCTAAAACGGAGCACCTACAAGCACCCAGCCCTTCTCAAAGCGAGGTCCAGGGACCTCTGGGGTCCCTGAGGACATTTCAAGGCGTCTGCAAGATCAAAAGTACTTGAAAATAATACGAACATGTTTGCACTCTCATTCTCTCACAAGCCTACAGTGGAGTTTTCCAGAAACTACTACATGACTATCGCAGCAGATTAAACGCAGCTATGAGAATCCAGCTGTCTTCTGTGAAGCCAGATATTACAGAGCTTTGCAAAAATGTAAAACAGTGCCTTTTTCTCACTATTTAAAAAACAATCTGGGTTGCTTTCTTTTTCCCCAAGCACATTATTTTATGTTAATGTGTAATGGGTTTATTGTTGTTTAAAATGAATTAATTAGTATTTTAAAAATTTCTCAGCTCTACCCTCTAGCATGGCAGATATCACTGGATACCACACCCACAGAGAGACAAAAGCTTTTTGAGGTTCATGATGATTTTTCAGAATGCAAAGACACTCCTAGATCAAAAGACGTGGAAACTGCTGCTCTGCTCAAAGGAACTTAAGGGCTTTAGAACACTGCCTCTGCTGACCGGCCTCCTGGACTCAGTTTCCCAGCGGGGCAGATCTCCCAAGGAAGACGGCTTCTCCAGAGAAACTCTGAGTCAGAAGAGAAGCAGTCAGACCTGGGTTCAAATATGCCAGCCCCGTTACCTTGTAGTGGTGCAGTCTTGGGCAAGTAAGTCATTGAAGTTCTCTGATCTTCAGTTTCTGCCCCTGCAAAACAGAGGTGTCTTGTGAGGTGTTTGCCACCATACCGGGCACTTGCCATGTGCTTGGTGACTGTTGGTCTGTCCTTGCTTCTCCAGGACAAGGGCACTGTAGCTGGGCATCAGCAGACGGAGGATAACTGCTGAAGGAGAGATGCTTTCCAATCCACTGTTACTGAACTTAGCTGCCTCTGCGGTTCTCTAACACGCTCCCAGGTGCTGCCATTGGTGCTAAACCAGAGGCTGCATTTTGAGAACCACTGACGTGGGCCTTTAACAGTTCAAACCTTGCAGGTGGTTAAAAAGTATTTTATCTCCTGGTATTTAATGGAATCCAGGTCCTGGGAGGTTCTTGGAGGGGAAAGGGCCCCTGGCAGTGAGAGCTTCCAGAAAGAGATGAGAGGGGGCCTCTGGGCAGCCTCATTAACTCTTCCTTGGGATTTCCATGAACAAATCCTTTGCTCATGGTCTCCCCCTTGGAAAGCCCATCCTGCCAGTAGACACGGGAAAGTGATGGGCCCCGGTCAGTGGGGTATGACGGTCACTCAGCTCTCCGCAGCCCTGGTCTGTTTCAGGTGGGTCTGCTTCCTCCCTCTTGCCTTCCCCCATCTTCTTTCTCCCTTCTTTTCATCCTATTTCTTCCCCTTTCAACCCAGGAGTTAGTGGTTAAAAATCGATGACTTGACACCCCTCCAGAGATGCCCCCCGAGTAGAGCCGTCAGAGTCACTGGGGCCTGAGAAAAGTGGCTCTTAGCGGCCAAGCTACCAGCTGCCCCCATGAGGGTGAGGTTGGGGGTCCTCCCCAAACCACATCCTTGTTTCTCCTTAACACTTAGAATTCTTTCTCCTTTTTTCTCAGAGCCAACTTTCGCAGTCCTAAGCCATCCCCCAATGAACACTTCCCTTCAAAGCCAGCCCCTCACTTTGGGAAAGGTATTTTTTTCCATAAGCAAATGTTTCCCACAGCTGGGGGAGAGGAGTTCCCCGTGCATCTGTGAAAGCCAGAGGCAGAAAACAAAGGGCAGAAGTGAATACCATCCTCCTGCAATAACCCACCCCCTTCTACCAAAGCCTTCCCTTGCTGGCAGTGTGGAGATGGACCTGTTCAGGCCACTGCAATTCGAGAGATACCAGGATGGGTGGGAAGTGGGCTCCAGCAGGTAGAACGCAAGATCAGGGCCCCGTGTAGGGGGCCAACTATTTCTTATTCAACCATATTACTTACACAGGCTTCAGTTTGCTCATGAGTAAGAGATCGGAAGAATGATATCTACTGAAAAGTGTTGTCATGGGAATTCAATTACTCGCCATATCAAAAGCACCATCTAAAGGAGTGACCTGTGCTCACCCCAGCGACAGCATCCATGCCTCCACCCACCGCCCCGATCCCTCAGCTCCGAAGGAACCAAAGTGATGGGCAATTACTGGAGGAGGCAGTGAGTGGAGTGAAAATCACTTCTCTCTGGGGTCAGAAGACCAGTTCTCGTCTCTTAGTCAAGCACTAAGGAGCTAGTTAGCACGCCTGACTAGCAAGGTCATGAACTCTTTGGTGCTTCTGTGCTCTTTCACATGGGTATGAGAACCACACCAGACTAAGATCCGGGCTCCCTTTGGACAGGAGGAAGCCCCAGAAACCTGGGAAGTGCCCCTTAGTGGCGGACCCCATTTTTCCCCGCTGGTTGGTGACCAGGCCCAGGGGCAGCTGGTCTGGGAGGGCTGGGCCTGTCCGCACCTGCCCTTGAATTAACAGCCGGGCAGCTGCATCACATTCCTTCCCTGGTCCGGCTAGGAGGCCTCACGCCCTGGGCTGGGAGCCCAGTGGGGGCTTTTGCTGAAGAGACATTTTGGACCTTCTCCCTGCAACGCCCAGCTTTGATTTATTTCCTGTCCTGGCTGGTATTCTGCTGACCTGATCCTGTAAGCACATAATTACATTATTAGCATAGGGTGAACCACAGTACACAATGTGTCCTGCTGGCGAGGATGAGGGTACAGCGCAGCTTCAGCGGAAGGAAGTGGAGAGAGGCGAGGCAGGGCAAACCGGGGGTGCAGGCACCTGGGCTGGGGCGCTGGAGGAGGTCTTCGATGTCTTCTGGGCACCCCCATCTGCGAGGGTGAAGAAACTGACACCCAGGGAGAGGGAGCGACTCGGCTGGGAAATGCACTCTATTAATCACAGATCAAGGGGCTCCAGTGTCCCCACTACGTTCACTAGGCCTTGGCAGGAATGACAGCATTGGGAAAAGGAGGAGAGACGTTTCCACGGGCAGGAATCCAAGCGAGGGGACACAGAGCAAACCGCCCACCCTGAAGGCTTAGGACCTGCGTGGCTGAGCAGCCCCGAGAGCCCAGCCAGCGTCCAAGACCACGTGGAAACCTCACTGGGTTACACCTTAGCCATGGCAGGACAAGGGCCCAGCCCACCGCAAAGCACACGCAGGCCTGCGCTGTCGGGGGTCGGGGCCCGCAGTGCCAAGGGCTCTGGTTGCTCTGATCTTGGTGACGCCACATTGCAGGCTCGTCTGGACTCTGAGCCTTTGCTCCTGGGGTTCATCCTATTCCCTCCTACTGTGCTGTGGGGCTCACCTCTAGGGCTGCCCTTTGCAGACCTCTGTCATGTTGGAACCTGCTGTGTGGCCATCATTTGCTTGGATGAGGTAGAGGTTACCCCTATTGTCTCTGCTCTGAACTTGCTCAGGCAGCAGCTTGAGCTGATCCATTTCTGCACCCCTCGTGCCCAGCAAAGGGCCTGACACCAGGATGCTCGAGACATTGTCGATGCGAACAGTCATGCAGGTGGGGCATGGGGTGACGGGAAGCCGTCTGAACATTCTTGGGCAGGGTCAGTGGGGAAGCCATGTGCCTTGCTGAGGAGCTGAAGGATGCAGGGGGATCACTGCTTGATTTCCCCTGCTCCCTGGCACCTGGGGATGAGGAGGGTCTGCCCCTGGAGACCCAGGAGGCCCCAGGTGTGAGGAGTAGGGGATGATGAGGCTGGTAGCCAGGCAGGTTATCTGAGCAGATGGCAGAGCTCGGTGCTCATGAAAGCCAACTCCCCCTGCTTTTGTCCTCTGGTTCTGGACACCCAGGTGTGCTTCCTCCTGGCCAGAGGGCTCTGCTGTCCCCATGCCTCCCTGCTGTCTGCACGCTGGCCGTGCCCAAGCTTCCTGGCCATCTTTCCCACTCTCGGAGTCCTGAGTGGTCCTGGAGAGAGCCGTGTGGATGCTCTGACTCTTCACCTGCTTGGCTTCTCGCTGCTGCTCTTGCTGACTCCCTGCTGCATTTCCCAGAGCCTCTGGTCCAAATGTTTTCCACTTCCTGGAGGCCCCAAACACACATCAGTCTGAACTGCGCTCAGCTGATGACCTCATCTGCTTCAGGGAGACTGGAATCACACAAAGTAAACTTCTCTGAATTCCATCCCCTCTGCATCAGTTTTTCTGTGTCCTCACCCATACTCCCCTCCTTTTCTCTCATCTCCTGGAAAAGCACCCTTCCCCCTCTGCCTCCATCCTACCTCCTCCCGTGAGTCCCCTCTCGCTTTCCCAATTGTTTCTTGGTCTACAAGAGGATGGTTTCATCCATCCTTAAAATGATTCCTCAACCCAGCCGATCCTCAGGCTTCTGCCCCATGTTTCTCTTTCCTGTTACCACTGAGCTTGGTAGAGGTTTAGTCCAAACACCTCCAACCCTTCACCTTCCTCTCACTCCTCAACCCTCAGAATCACGTTTTCAACCCAGAACTCAACTGAAAATATGCACGTAGAAAAATAATATATTGTGAGTTGGAAAATGCAGATGATAAAACAGGATGTACAGTTTTTTTTACAGTCCATTTTTTTTTACAGATCCTACAAATTTTGCTGCATCCTACAAATTTTGCTGAGTTGTATTTTCATTTACTTCAAAGTATTTTTTAATTTCCCTTGAGACTTCCTTTTTGACCCATGGGCTGTTTAGAAGTATATTGTTTAATTCCCAAATTATTTGGGCTTTTCCCAGTATTTTTCTGTTATTGATTTCTAGTTTAATTTTGATGCGATACAAGAATACATACTGTATGGTTTCTGTTCTTTTAAATTTGTGAAGGTATAGTTCATGCCCGGAATATGGTCTCTCTTGATGAATGGTCCACGTGCACTTGAGATGAATGTGTGTTTTGAATAAAGTGTTGTGAAAATGTCAATTAGGTCAAGCTGATTGATAATGTTCTTCATGTCATCTGTTCCTAGCAATCACTGAGAGAGGAGTGTTAAGGTCTCCAGCTATAATTGCTTCTCCTTTCAGATCTATCAGTTTTTGCTTTATGTATTTTGAATCTATATTGTTAGGTTCATACAGGTTTAGGAATGTTATATCTTTTTAGAGAACTGACCTCTTTATTATTATGTAGTATCCCTCTCTATCCCTGATAATCTTCTTTAAAGTCCACTTTATCCAAAATTAATATAAATACTCATGTTTTCTTTGAATTAATATTTTCCTGGTATATTTTTCTCCATCCCTTTTTTTTTTAACCTATTCATGTTTTTATATTTCGAGTGTGTTTATTTTAGACAGCATATAGTTGAAGCTTGATTTTTTTTTAAATCCAGTCTGATAAAGTCTTTTAACTGGTGTGTTTATACTATGTGGATTTAAAGTGATTATTGATATATTTGGATTAAAATCTATCATTTTTCTGGCTGTTTTCTTTTTTTCTATATTCTTTGTTTCTTATTTCCTCCATTTTTTGCCTTCTTTGGTTTTAATTAAACACTTTTATGATTCCATTTTATCTTCTCTATTCATTTATTATTTGCACTTCTCTCTAACTTTTCTAGTGGTTTCCTTAGGGCTTACAATATACATTTTTAGATAATTTGAGTCCATATTTTATCACTATACAATATTTTATCTTAATACTCTAGTTAATCACTTCACATGTAGTGAAAGAACCTTATAACAGAATACTCCTCATTCCTTCCTCCTTTGTGTCACTGTGGACATATGTTCCCATTTACATATGACATAAACACCAATATATCATTGCTGTTATTGCTTTACACAGTTATTTTTTTCAAGAAACTACAAATAAGAAAAATATTATAGTTTACCTTTATTCCATTTCCAATACTTTTCATTTCCTTGGGTAGATCTACATTTCTCACCTTAACAATATTCCTTCTGCCTGAAGAACTTCTTTTGCCCTATTTTGTATAGTGGCCTGCTGGCAGTGAAATCCCTGTTTTTGTTTGAGAAAGTCTCCATTTCTCCTTCACTTTTCTAGCATATTTTCACTGGATATAGAATTCTAGGTTGACAGGATTTTTTTTCTTTCAGTACTTTAAAGGTGTTCCTCCCTTGTCTTCTTGCTTGCATGGTTTCTGACGAGAAAACGGCCATATCCTTGTTCCTCTGTAGCTAAGGTTTTTGTCTGTTTGTTTGTTTGTTTTCTCTCCCTCTGCAGCTGTTTTCAGGCCTTTGTCTTTGGTTTTTTGCCTCTGGAGCTCCCCCATCTGTATGCTGACGATTATTTACTTACTATCATTATTACCAGATGCTTGTTAGCATGGTGGTAGGGTGTGGAGGACAGGGAGCCTTCTCTAATTTTCTACTGAAGTCTCAGTCTTTGGAGTATGCAGAGCATACTGTATCTTGGGATGTAGCCTTAGCAATGGCTTCTGTCCCTCCTCCCCTATTTTATCCCTCTACCCCTATTCCTTTCCCTTGCAGCAGCGAATAGCCTCCAGCATCTTCAATCACTGAAGAGAACATTCCTGCAGATTAAGTTTGAGTTTTTTTCCGCTAAGTGAGACCTGGAGGCTGGAGCTGGGTAGAGTGGCCTCTGGCAATATACACTCCCTTGCAGTTTAAACCCTTTGTTCTGTGAGGAAGAAAGGCCTCTGTGGAGTTTCAACTGTGCCTGCCATTCCCTTTGTGCAGCCAATGTCTCTAAATTTTCCACATCCTTCCTGCGAGAGCCTGGTAGGTTTCCTGGAGAAAAGGCTGGGAATCTCTGCCCCCCATGACTACAGCCCCATACTCTCATATTAGTCCATATCTGGCCTCCAGCAAATCACTAAAACTTCTAGTTTAATGCTTCTACCAGGGGCTTCCCTGGTGGCGCAGTAGTTGGGAATCCGCCTGCCAATGCAGGGGACACGGATTCTGGACCTGGTCTGGAAGGATCCCACATGCTGCAGAGCAGCTGAGCCCATGAGCCACAGCTGCTGAGCCTGCGCTCTGAAGCCCACGAGCCATGACTGCTGAGGCCCCCAAGTTGCTCCGCAATAGGGGAAGCCACCACAGTGGGGGGACCTGCGCACTGCGGCCAGGAGTGGCCTCCACTTGCCGCAACTAGAGAAAAACCCGTGCACAGCAACGAAGACCCAACGCAGCCAAGAATAAATAAAATAAAATAATTTAATTAAAAAAAATGCTTCTACCAGTTTATATGGTATTCAGTGTCTTCTGTGCCCAGATAAGCAAATTCTCAGGTCCTGTGTCTCCCTACAGGCACCTGTCTCTCTTCAAGATGGCTGTTTGTCCTGTGACTTCAGTTCTCTGATAGGTTCACAAAAAGTCATTAATGTGATGCCAGGTCACCTTTTATCTTTTTTTTTTTTTTGCGGTACGCGGGCCTCTCACTGTTGTGGCCTCTCCCGTTGTGGAGCGCAGGCTCAGCGACCATGGCCCATGGGCCCAGCCGCTCCGTGGCATGTGGGATCCTCCTGGACCGGGGCACGAACCCGCGTCCCCCGCATCGCCAGGTGGACTCTCAACCACTGCGCCACCAGGGAAGCCCCCACCTTTTATCTTTTTGTAACAGTGGGGGATGATCTTTTATTCTGTGTGTGTTCTCTTCATATCCTAGAGATATATGTTCTCAAAAAAAAAAATCTGTATATATATATATACAAGGAAATGTGTTGCCTCATTATCTGTAGTATAAAGAAAGCCTGAAAACAAGACAAATGCCCCTTAAGAAGGAAGCATAAACAAAGCATGATACAGCCACAGAATGGAATATTAGGCACCATATCGTAATAGGAATGAGATGTTCAGCAGTTAAAAGGAATGTGCTGATGTGGAAAATTCTTTTCATTGAATCTTATTTTCTACAGTTTAAACATTTTTACCATGTGATCCACTTTAGAGCTCCTTCCAAATATGTCTGGACCCACGAAGTCCATCTGGACCCGTGATAGAAATAGACATCCCCATCCCCTTTGAAATTTGTTCGTGAGCTTTGCTTTGGCCAATATACATCAGTGAGGGAATTTCACTGGGTTTCAGCTGTCACTCACCCCCTTGGCAGAGAAACTTTGTGCAGGGCACAACCTGCCCAACCGTCCACAGCAACCCTGCTGAGAAGATGGAGTCAGTCTGTGGGTACGTAGACCCCAGAAATCACTTGGATGTGGGTTTAGGGCTGCCATTTCGAGATCCCGAATGCTAGAGAGGAAGCAGAGAGAATAGAAGAGACATGTGGGAGACAGACTCCAAAGCAATGAAGACACAGCAAGGCAGAGAGATGGGGCAATGGATGGATGAGGAAGGAGTGTGAAGGATACCCAGGCGGGTACTTCTCCTGGTGTTCAATCTCTTGAAGGACTCGGCTCTACTTCATCTCCATGAGCTTTGTGAGAAACTACAATATCTTAAAATAAATCGCTACTTATGTAAGTTCGCTTGGGCGGGTTTCTGCTCTTACAACCAAACTATCTCTAAGACACGTGCGGTTAAAGTTTTCTTGAACATTTCTTCTGACGCTTCCCAGGACAGTCTTCTGCAGGCTCTCCTTCTTCCCTGACCCCTCCGACGCTGACAGCCTCAGAACCTCTCCACGCTGCTCCTGCTGCAAAATTCCCTTCTCTTCACCCCAGCCTGTCCTGCACATTCTTCATGGCCACCCTCCCAAACCCCACCCTCCACCCCGCTAAAGCTGGACAGAATCTCTTTCTCAGCCCTGGATTTATTCCTCTCTTGAAACATTTGTCAGGTTCTGCCTTGCATTAAAGTAGTTTTGGTTATTTTATTTCTGGGGCTAAATGTTAAGCTCCCGAATGATCGTAAGTGTATCTTAGTCATCCCCAGAGGCCTTCAGTGTTTCCTAGATATTTAAATTATTCGGGCTGTTCTTACTCGGTTCTGCTACCTCCTGAAACAAGGATGGAGGGGAAGAAGCTACCATGAGCTCTCAAAACAAAGGCACATTCTGCGCCCTCTTTCACTGAGCCCTCAAATGATAAAAATGGCAAATACTGATATTTACTCCCTGCCAGCCATTGTTCTAAGGGCTTTTATATTTACTGATGCAAGGAATTAGACTAAATCCCTATAGGGAAGGTAGAGTTATTCTCAATTTGTTGGTGAAGAAACTTGCTCAAGGGCACATAACTGAAGGAAAGAACCAGAATTTTTACCCAGATGACCCATCCTCAGGGTCCATGCCTTCAATCACTTCGCCATGGGAAGGGCCTGAGAGAAGGGGGCGGGGCGACCACGCACACACCCTGGTCCATGAAGAGGATGTTAGAAGCCAAGTGCGTGCTCTCGTCAGCAGGGGACTGGAAAGGATGAAGGGAGGATTCCACCCAGAGATCAGGGGTTTCTGAAGGCACAGAGAGGCACATGATTGGTCCATGGAAAAGCTTCACACGCACATACACATATGTATGTGAAGTTGTGTGTGTGTGTATCTGTGCATTTAGCGGGAGAGAAGTTCAGTGGCTTTCATAGACTCTCAAAGGCATCTGTGACCTCGTAAAAGATTAGGAAGCACAGTTTAAAGGCAGGTGAGTGAAGAAAGAAGGGGAAAGCAGGAGTGTCAGAGAGGATAAGGGAAGAGGGAAGAGGACAGAGACAGAGAAGGGAGGGAAGTGAAAGAAAGAAGAACCGTTCCACACACAGCAGTCCTTAGGTGAAGCACGGAGCCCTACGCTTGTTTCTAAAATACGCCAAGTGCTCAGTGCTCAGGGGAAAGGGGGTGTGTGCAGGTGGATGTTCGTGAGCTAACAAGTCCTGGGGGACCAAATGACACCATGGCCCACATGCTGCCCTGTTTAACCAACTTCCCCTCTCAAG
This sequence comes from Orcinus orca, assembly GCF_937001465.1. Classification (NCBI taxonomy): domain Eukaryota; kingdom Metazoa; phylum Chordata; class Mammalia; order Artiodactyla; family Delphinidae; genus Orcinus; species Orcinus orca. The sequence goes on from NC_064574.1 coordinate 74,910,045, forward strand.
GCAGAATAGCAGGTGAGGGTCTTTATGAAGACACTGAATTAGTCCTGAAGCGCCTTCAGCTGTAGGGATTGGCCTTGCTGGGCACTGGCACTAGTCGGCGGTCCATGTGCTTGGGGACAGATCGGTACCCAATATGGATAACACTCCACCACTCCATCCCCTACTCACTCATACTCCATCACTCTGCAGTTAACCAATCAGCTTGAAACAATAATAGCGGGTCTGTCCTGCCCGCCCTCTTTAATGTATCTCTTTGGAACATTGGATCTTTCCAAGGATGCCACCGTCTTGCTCCAAGGGTTAGTACAGAACAGTGGTTGAGAGTGTGGGCTCAGGAGTTTAGATTCAAGCTCTGCCACTTGCTCCAGGATCTTGAACAAGTAACTTACCCTCGGTTTTCTCATCTACAAAATTGGGATTGAAATAATTCCAAATGCATGGGGTTGTCTTGTGTGTTAAGTACACTCGAACACGTAAAGTCCTCGGGATGTTGCCTGGAACAGGGTATGCGCTTGGGAAACTTTAGCTGTTGTCAGTTTGCAAAGCAGCTTGGGGCTCTTCCCTGGGAGGGCACCTCAAAGCCAACCACTTAGCCACGCTCCCTAACCACCAGTGGGGTTAAATGGGATTTCCCAGCCAGGTCACTCACTGATTCACGAAACCTGGCCCAAGGCTTTGGGTGAAGAGGACCCTCAGGTACAACAGTCGTAAGAAGAGACCACAGAATCTAGACAATTCTGAAAGAGGAGGGTTATCTATCTGAGCAACGACAGAATTATGAGATAAAGGGTTTAGCCTCCAAAGAGGACTGCTTTGTGCTTTTTTTTTTTTTTTTTTTACAGTATCTTTTGTGTGTGTGTGTGTGTGTGTGTGGTACGCGGGCCTCTCGCTGTTGTGGCCTCTCCCATTGCGGAGCACAGGCTCCGGACGCGCAGGCTCAGCGGCCATGGCTCACGGGCCCAGCTGCTCCACAGCATGTGGGATCTTCCCGGACCGGGGCACGAACCCGTGTCCCCTGCATCGGCAGGCGGACTCTCAACCACTACACCACCAGGGAAGCCCTACAGTATCTTTTATCACTATAAAAGCAAAATAAGAATGTTGTGGAAAACTTGAGAAGTACTACAAAGTTTTAAACTAACCTCTTTCAAAATTCCTTCATAAAAATTCCATTGCTGTTGTCATTTTGTTGTATTTCTGCCCATACTTTTTATATTAAAAATAGTCACTATCTATCCAGCCCGGTTTGGGGGTTGAACACTATAATATCAGCATTTTATTACATTACCAAAACCTTTTTGCTGACTTCCTGGTAACAATGATGAGTCAAATGGGCTTTATAATTCTTCCTCTTCCCCAAGCTCACAAAATGAGCCAAGGAAAATAGAAAAACACTGAAATGGGAAAAACAGTCCTCAAATTCTCCAGAAACACAGTAGGGCACAGCTTCCTGGCTCACCCTTGGAAAATTGGTAGCTGGTGGAAGATTCTGGTGAGCAGAATTCTGATGTGGCCTCTAACCCACAGAGAAGGCGAGTTGTGAATCAGCAAAGCCTGGGGGATTCTCACAGCATCCCTGAAATGGATGGCGGGAGGGGCTGAAGAGGCCACCCTAGGAGGAGTCATGGAAACACCATTGGCCTGGAGAGGAGGAGTCTCTGACTGCTGCTGCAGGAAATCGGGGAGGCTGGAGAAGTGAACAGAACTTTCCTCATGGCCTCTCCAGGCTCGAGTTTAAATAACCAGCAACCAGCTACCCATCACCACATCGCCTGCCCCCAATCTACCATACATCTACCATAAGTACAGGTCCTCAGAATTCGGGACCAAATAAAAATAATGATATAAGATCTTAGGGAAAAGCAAGGCAGGGAGAAAGAAATAGATGATAAACCTTGAAGAAAGTGAAACAGGAAAATAGAGTATCTGGGATGGAGTGTGGGATTGGACAGAGGGTCAAGGCAACCTTTCAAAGGGAATGGAATTTGAATTAGTCCTGACCAGTGTGAGGGCTTCAGTCAAGCAAAAATCTCCGTCAGTGGTGAAGTCACCCAGGGAGCTTATAAGCAAACAACCACAACAGCAAACTTCACTAGCTGTACTTTGGCTCCACCCTAGGGTTTGGGTTGAGGCCCAGACACCAGTCCTATTTTAAAACTCACCAGGTAATTCTAGAGGATGGAAAGTGTTGAGAAACACTGTTTGAGATGCACATCTTTGCATACAAAACAATTTCTTATTTCAGATTATTAAACTTGCTTCCTAATAAAAGGATGACTGTTCAAATTGTAGGAACACTTCGGGGTTCATGATAAAGACTGCCAGAATATTTCCAAGAAAAGGGTGCAACACATTGTAAAACAACTATACCCCAATTAAAAAAAAAAAAGGCTGCAACAACTTCACTTTCAAGGGGACTACTTTGAAAGGGGGGTAATTCTTTATTGAATGTGCACGTTCACTCCTATTTCTCAAGCCTTTCACTGACATCAGGCACAGAAGCCCCTTGCCTACCATGTATTATTTTTATTCTTTGGGGGATGTGGTATTCCTTCTCATCTTTCTCCTTTCTTCTTCATCTCTTTGTTCTTTCTTTTTTTATTCTAAGTTTTCTTAACAGAATCTCCCTGTGTCTTCTGCTGGCCAGCAGGATCCAGTGATAGGACTTGTGGCAGATTCTACAGTAGACAACCTCCCCCATCTACTTCACTAAGTCTTGGCTGGATTCATGGAAAATAAAGGCACTGAAGCCCCAGTCCTCTTTCAGGGTGTGGGCATAAACACCAAGTACTTAATCATAGATTTAGTGGTAAGTTGAAGGTGAAATAGGTCTGTTCTCAGAGGCGATGTACACAAAATACCCGCATGCTTACAGCGTGGTTCATTTCACGGTGGGGATTCGTAGGCACATGCATCGCCACAGCCTCCTTCCCCTTCTTTTTCTCCAGCCCTGTGTATGCCCCTTCCACTTTGATGACAAAGGGCTTTGGGGGCAAGAATACTCAGGACTACAAAACCTGTCACTTAAGACACAGAGAAATGAACTACAGAGTCTCCAACCTCAGAGTCTTCATCTCTTCATTTATTTGTTTTTATTCTCTCTCAAGATTCTATGTATGATTTCCTCTGAGCAGTTTAAATTTAGCAAATCTTCTGTTTTAAAATTTAAAGCCTACCTCCTTAGAGTTCCTATAAATATCGTCCTGGAGGCGAGGGGACCTGGCTGGAACCTCCATCATCCCATCTACCCTTAGGGATGAGGCTGACTGGATTGTCCAGAGGACAGTTCACAGCTGTCCTTAATCCTTTAAAGGCATCCCATGCAGTGCTGCATCTTGGTGGAAGAGGATGGCCTTCCCACCCAAGAAGGGCATTCTCCAGGCATGGCGGTAAGAAGACTACTTCCTGCAACTTCAGATCCGTGTACTAGAGGAGTGTGATGACCAAGATGGCAACAGTGAAAGAGAAACTGTTAGGAGCTCTGAAATAGCACCTCCTCTCACAGCTGAAGAATATGCCTAAGGGTTTATAGAAGGGGAAAAAGAAGGTGAAGAATACCTCCAGCAGAGGGACGGTTCTTTTCCACTTCTCTCCTGGCTGCCTGGGAATTTTAGCTGATTATTCTCATATAAGAGCTATGTGATGTTAAACATCTGTTGGCTAGGAAATATTTAGATAATTGAAAACAGGATTTGTTTAAATTCCAGACCTTGGAATCAAGCTCAACTACTGCCCACTCTTACCCTGTAGCCTGGGCCTTTGGCCATGAGACCTTGCTGGGGCCCCAGCACGGGCTGCCTGGGGAGTGGGTTTCCCCAAGGTTGCCAAAAAACAGACATTTGGCCTCCTAGGCTCAGAATGTCTGAAAGTAGAAATGCTCATTTTCTGTCCAGATGAAATGCTCGTTTGTATCCAGATGTTTTGGCTACCAAAACAAAGTTTAGAACAGCATAAGGAATTTCTTACCTCCCCCAATTCTAAATACCTACACTGATCTTGAACCCTTTCGTATTAAGCCAGACTTCATGGTTTTTAAGCAAGCACAGCTCCATTTTAAACCAGTTACATTATCAGGAGCTCATTAGCAGTTAGCTGCAGGCAATGCAGAGTCAGGCTTTTCCACATAAATATTAATAGGAATAATAGGCCACACTAGGAGTATTTTCTTTGAGTTGGGACACAATGTTAAGTGCTTTAAATGCAATGATTTAATCCTTATAGGGTCCCTATATAGTAAGCACCAACATTCACTGTTTCATAGATGAGAAAATGGAAACACAAAGAAGCTTAGCATCTTGAACTATATCTGAGGAGCCGGAAGGATGGAGTCACCAGTTCCTGAGATGAGGACCAGGAGGGATGGACGTTTAGGCAAAGGGAAATCATGACTTTTTTTTTTTTTTTTTTTTGCGGTACGCGGGCCTCTCACTGCTGTGGCCTCTCCCGTTGCGGAGCACAGGCTCCGGACGCGCAGGCTTAGCGGCCATGGCTCACGGGCCCAGCCGCTCCGCGGCATGTGGGATCCTCCCGGACCGGGGCATCAGCAGGCGGACTCTCAACCACTGCGCCACCAGGGAAGCCCCAACGACTTCTATTTTTGACAGGTTAAAGCTGAGGTGCCAATGAGGCACCTAAGTGGAAATGTCAAGGAAGCCTTTGGATCCAGATACCTGGAGTTCAGAAGCAAAGTAGAGACTAGGCATGCAAATTGGAAGGCATGAGGGTGTGGATAGCATTTAAGCCGTGGTACTTAAATGGAAGTATAGAAGGGAACATCTAGAGCAAGAGTGCAGAGGAGAAGTCTGAGGGCAGAGTCTGAGCACGTCCACATTAGGAGGTCAGAAAGAGGAGCCAGTAAAGGAAATAAGGGGTGGCCAGGAGAGGACACCAAGAGCTTGGGGGGCCAAGCCCCAGTTAAGAAAGCATTTCAAGGAAGAGGGAGTGGTCAACTTGTCAAAGGCTGCCAACAGGTGGAGTGTGATGAGATGAGACACATGGCAACAAGAGGTCATGGTGGACCTTGATGAGAGCAGTTGCCACTGAGTGGTGGGCTCAAAGCCTGCCTGGATTGGCTGGGAGACTTAGCTGTACCACTGCTGTCCTTCCCTCTTCAATTCCAGTCACGTCCACTGCCACTCCATTTCAACCACGCACTAATGGATCTTCTCTCCCCTTCACTCTGAATACCTGCCCTTCTCAAATCTTAAACTCAAGTGTTATAACCCCAGTCCTTTCAGCACTCCCCTCTTTATCTCACGGTTACTGACCGGGGTTCTTGGCCTCCCTTAATTGATAGAAGTTGATAAGGGGCCAGACAAAAAAATTTAGGCAATACTTTATAGGGGTTCCTGCTGCAGCAGGAGGGAGCGAAAACAAGTACAGTAAGTCCCCTACATACGAACCTTCAAGTTGAGAACTTTCAAAGAGGTGAATGTGTTGGGGCTTCCCTGGTGGCGCAGTGGTTGAGAGTCTGCCTGCTAGTGCAGGGGACACAGGTTTGAGCCCTGGTCTGGGAGGATCCCACATGCCACGGAGCAGCTGGGCCCGTGGGCCACAACTACTGAGCCTGCGCGTCTGGAGCCTGTGCTCCGCGACAAGAGAGGCCGCGATAGTGAGGGGCCCGCGCACCGCGATGAAGAGTGGCCCCCGCTCGCCACAACTGGAGAAGGCCCTCGCACAGAAACGAAGACCCAACACAGCCAAAAATAAATTAATTAATAAACTCCTACCTGCAACATCTTCTTAAAAAAAAAAAAAAAGATGTGAATGTGCGTTGCATCAACATCAGGCGTGAGTGAAATTGCAGCTTTGACTTATGAACTTACTTTGTTGGACTCACAAACAAGTTGGACTTACGATGGGAATGGAACTCATTTGTGTGTAGGGGACTTACTGTAACAGGTTCTGTTGCTTGCTCCTCAAGTGGGGGCAGGCTGGTTCCTTACATGGGGGGAGGGGAGGGGTGTATCCAGGGGTCAGGCTAGAGGGTGGCTTAGGTGGTCTGCCCGCCCCCTTGGTGCTGCTGTGTGCAGGGCGCATGGGTAGTACCCTGCTTTTGCTCCTGGCTCTTCAGCAGTGGCAGTTGGCTGTTTGGTTTTTTTGTATCTTGTCCATAATTTGCCCCAACTGTGCATGCACACAGCTATTTCTATTCTCATAAAAGTTTCTTGTGTTCTGTTCCTTGAGGAGATGTTTGTCCAGGTGCAGGCACTCAGCACAGGGTCCCAGGTCCCAGCCTGTCTCACCACTATACCCTTTCCTTTGCTCCATTTCTCCTCGACCGCTTCATTTCTCCTTCTAATGCTCTTACTTTCTTCAATTCTTTCTATTCCAGACTAAAATCCCTTGCCCCTGCCCCCATCTCTTGCACCCCCTACCAAAGAAGTCCTCATTCTGCTTCTCAGCTGACTGAGGCGCTAGAGAAAGTTAGACCACCCCCGCCCCCCCAGAAAGATGCCACCGCGAATTCCTGATCCCGGCTGGTCTCCCCCACCCCTCCCACTACTGCCTGACCATCCTCCTATTGGCTGGCAGTCGGATCTCATCACAGCTCTCCACAATCATTGCCCTTATTACAAAGCTTCCTCCCTAACTCACCTTTTCCCCCTCCACCAGCAGAAACATTCTTGCCAAGTTGGAAAATCTTTTTAGAAAACAGATTCCAGAACTTCTGGCTCAACTCGGTGCTCTGGGAGCACACAATCAATTCGAATGAGAAATTAATCCTGGATACCAGGGACAGCCTGATTCATATTGCCCCCCGAGCCAGACAGAGGAAGCCCTGCCAGTGGCAAATGGATGACAGAGGTAAAGGATGAACACTGGCAGGGACGCAGACGCTATTCCAGACGGTCGGAGGCTGCCTGTGCACCTCGGCGTCACAGCAGGGGCCTCATGCTTACATGGCAGCTCATGGTCCCCTCAGAGACACCTGGGGCAAGCAGGGCCGTTCCATTCCTCAGTCATGCATGACTCTTAACATTTAAAGATGAACACACATGTCCCTTGGGTATTTTAGCTCCACCCTCGTTCCCTGTCCTTGGACGTGTACAGAATACAATAGATTCTGCTGAGATACTTACAATGGAAAAGATTCCAACAATTCCCTAAAGAATCAAAAGGAGTTGTCATTTGCTGGGTTCTTGGGTGTGCCAGTTATTAGGTAGGTACTCTATATTGACACTATAGTTATGCCAGGGTCTCTGCTGGGCTCCGGGTAGACGGTGGTGATAAACCGGACGCAATTTTTACCCTCATGGACTAATAGAGGAGACAAGCTTTAAACTAGCAACCTCACACAAAAATATTTAACTGTAAACAGTAAAATTGCTGCCAAAGAAAAATAGGTGCTGCTATGGGTTGAACTGTGTCCCTCTGCAAAAAAAGGTATGTCGAAATCCTAACCCCCAGTACTTCAGAAAGAAACTTCTTTGGAAAAAGGTAGTTGTAAATGTAAGTGGCTGAGTTCAGATGGGTCATACTGGAGCAGGGTAGACTCTTTTTTTTTTTTTTTAATGCAAGTGAAATCTCTTTATTCTTTTTTTTTAATGTTTTATTTATTTTACTTTACTTATTTTTGGCTGTGTTGTGTCTTCATTGCTGCTCGTGGGCTTTCTCTAGTTGCGGCGAGCAGGGGCTACTCTTCGTTGTGGTGTGTGGGCTTCTTACTGTAGTGGCTTCTCTTGTGGCAGAGCATGGGCTCTAGGCATGCGGGCTTCAGTAGTTGTGGCACGCGGGCTCAGTCACTGTGGCTCACGGGCTCTAGAGCGCAGGCTCAGTAGTTGTGGCACACAGGCTTAGTTGCTCCGCGGCATGTGGAACCTTCCTGGACCAGGGATCGAACCCATGTGCCCTGCATTGGCAGGCAGATTCTTAACCACTGCGCCACCAGGGAAGCCCCAGGGTAGACTCTTAATCCTATATGACTGATGTCCTTATAAGAAAAGGAGAGAGACACAGAGAGGAGAATACTATGAAGACAGAGGCACAGGGAGGGTGATGGCCCTGTGAGGATGGAGACAGAGCATTCCCAACATTTAGAGCAGTGGTACCCTCCACAGCATTTCCAGCTTCACCTCCATCAGTAAAGATGTTTAGCCTCTACTCCCAATGTGCACATTTACTTAAAATTATGTACATGAGCCACTGTACTCAAATACTCTGTACATTATAAAACATACACAATTTCGGAGGATGAGATTTTTTTAATTGAGATTGATTCAAAAGAAAATTAATGTAAATTGAAAGACCACTGATTTGGACGTTGGGATAGAAGATGATGAGCCAGCCAAGGAGTGGCCAGAGAGGCAGAGGGAAAACTAGAAGAATAGGGTGTCATGGAAATTTTTTAAGTGTTTTAGGAAAAAGCTAGTGATTACAATATCAAGTATTGCTGAGCAATCTGGTAAAATGAGGACCAGAGAAGGGTCTTTGGGTTTGACACCTGGTAGGTGTTGGTGACTTTGATAGGAGCAGTTTCCATGAAGAGGTGAGTTTGGAAGCCACACCAGAGAGTTGAAAAAGAAAGGCATGAACTCATTTCATCACCCCAGCTACCCTGCAAGGTGAGAATCATTACTGTCATTCACAAATGAGATCAAGGCTCCGAGCTGTAAAGACTGTGCTTTGGTTTTTATACTGTAGGAGGAAGAGTGAAAATTTAATACCAAGCCTGCCCAGATTTACAATACTTGGATTCTTGCATGGAAGAAAGCTAATAGGTATAAAATGTCATTCGGTAGAAGCAGGGCCTGGGTTAAAGTAGGAACTACTGGTCATGAATAGTACAGTGTTGGTTGCAGAACATTCTGGGAACTCCAGTTGAGGAATAGAGCAAAACTCCTCACCCCAAGACTCCTAAGCAAAAAGGCAGGTTCACCCAACCTCTAAAAGGGGATCCAAGTACCGTGGAGTGTGTCTTAGGAGGAGGTTGGGTCCTAACATCAGCCCATAATGTAAAAATTGCCTAGAGTAAAAATGGCCCTTGGAAAGTCTGCTCCACTGGAGAATAACATACTATATCTCAGGAGGTCCAACCGGGCACTTCTTCCTCCTGCGAGGACAGATCTTTGTTCTTCGAATGAGCACCACATGAATCCATTGACTTGCACTGTGGGGCCATATTGTATGAAAAATACATCTCTTTAAACACAGGATGAACCTCAGCCCAGAGTAGCCCAAGGACCCCAAGACAAACCAAGAAAGCAGGAGAGTCAGGCCTCCTTTCGCACAGCTCACTGGGGCATTCACTCACCAGGCAGATTAGCCTGTGGTACTTACATTGTTCTCACTCTCGTTGGACTATTTGGGAGTAATAAGGATTGAACTTAACCTCCCACCATAAACAACTAGAGAACGGGACACTCTGTTTCCAGGCACTGGACTGTGAATCAACAGTTTTCAGACTTTGGGGCGCAGGTGGCACAGGGCTGTGAACCCTGGGGGGAAGAGAAACAACTGAGGTGACCCTCTGATTGCCCAGCTTTCTTTGCAGAGCACAGGAGTAGGGAAGGGAATACAGCCGGGCCTCTCTGAGTTGAGGAGATAGAGCTGGAAGCTTGGGGAGGCTGAGGCAGCTGGAAATTCAGGGCAGAGTTCTGGAAAGGAGGGAGCTTTGCATGAAAAGTGCTTCATAAATCTGCACAGGGGTCCCCTCGACTGTTTGCTGAGCACTGGCTACGTATGCGTAGAGTAAACTCCACTAGGCCAACAAAGGATGCCTTGAGTGTTTAAGCTGACCAATTCCCAGAGCTTACACAGAACAGGGCGACATTTGAGCTCCAGTCAGCAGAGTGGTGAGTGCTCACTGATTACCCAGTGGAGACCCCAGAGACCCCCACTTCAGTGGTAGAGCTCAACTGTCACTGGAGTGGAGGCTGCTCTAGATCCACCCCAGCAAAGCTCAGAGGGATCAAAGGGATCAACCAGTAGCTTATCTGCCTGCCGAGAGCTCAGCACAATATTTGAGGGAAGAAAACAAAATCTAAAATGACTAGACATTCCAAGAAGCAGGGAAACATACTCCTGCGATCACTCTGAAATGCGTGTAGTTGAATGTGTGTGAGCTACATGTGACCCTGCCCTGCTCCTTGCGTAAGACCCTAACTCAAGGTCAGCCCTTTGCTCTGTTCTTTGGGACTTTTTTTTTTTTTTTGGCCGCACTGCACGGCATGCAAGTTCCCCAACCAGGGATCAAACCTGTGCCCCCTGCAGTGGAAGCGCAGAATCTTAACCACTGTACCGCCAGGGAAGTTCTGCAGCCCTTTGCTTTGAACATGATTTATACACGGCTTCTTCCCTTACACATAGGCAGCTCTCCTGCCCTCCTTCTTCTTCCTGGTCTCATGGGCTTTTGCTAAAGAAAGATCACCAACATTTAAATGTCCCAACATTTTACATTAATTGCAGAGAAGCATGACTTTTGGAAATGGCCATGGCCTTCATCACAAAAAGAATAAAACAGACATGTATATAATACACATTAGAGACATTAATATACCCTTTTTTTTTTTTTTTTGCGGTACGCGGGCCTCTCTCTGTTGTGGCCTCTCCCGTTGTGGAGCACAGGCTCCGGACGCGCAGGCTCAGTGGCCATGGCTCACGGGCCCAGCCGCTCCACGGCATGTGGGATCTTCCCGGACCGGGGCACAAACCCGCATCCCCTGCATCGGCAGGCGGACTCCCAACCACTGCGCCACCAGGGAAGCCCTAATATACCCTTTTAATGAATAGTCTTGATGGTTTTATATGTTATTTTTATTGCACTTTGTTTGGGATATTGTGTGGCATTAAGCAGCAAAAAGCCAGATACTATGAGGTTTCATGCCACAGATTAAAATATAAGATGTTTATCTTCCAAATCTATGTAACAAATGAAAAATTAAGCACGATTCATGCAACACAAGACATGAGGAAGAAAACAAGAGTTGTATAAATGTAGGTTTTTAACATAGGACAACAGACACTAGGTCAAGTGTTATGGTTGAATAAGGAAGGACTCAACAGTAAAAGAAAGACCCCTGGCTGTCAGGATCAGACCCAGGGTTGACTCACGCAGCTGTCATTGAATAATTCTGTGACTTGGGACAAATTCTGAAATCTCCCCTAGTCTGACCTCTGCCACTTTCCAGCTGTGCATCCTTAAACAATGTGCTTAACTTCTTTGTCCTCAGTTTTCTCCTCTACTAAATGAGAATGATAATCATACTGACCTTGTAGGGTTGTTTTGAGTATTAAATGAGTTAATAATACATCTAAAGTACTAATAACAATACCTAGAGCATGGTTCTTGCTCAAAGTTAGCCATCATTATTGTTGTTATTATTTTATTTCATTATGATCACATTCTCATCTGTATAATGGGTATAATATCACCCGTGTCCTGTGCTTGACAGAAGGATCAAACAGAACATAAGCATAAAGCCTCTTACAGATTGCCTAGCACATAGTAGGTGTTACATTAATGGTATATATTATTCAGGAAATAGTAAAGGATAGTTGAACAGATCTGAACACATAAAATTGTTAAAATTCTATATATCAAAATATTAATAAAATTAAAGGGCAAATGGGGAAATGTTGGCAATAAATATGAGAGCCTTAATAAACAGAGTTCATACAAATTGACAAAAAGTTATAGAGACAAAGGAAGTAAACAAATAATTCATAGGAAGAAATATAAATGGCAAATAAAGTATTGCTTAAGCTCATTAAGAACCAAAGAAATGTAAATTAAATAATAGTGAGGTGGTAAGACGCTATTTCTGGAAAGCTGTCTGGCAAAATGTGTCAATAATCTCGAAAAATACCCATGCTCTTAGAGCCAGTAATGCCTCCCCTCGGGATAAATTCTTAGGCAATAACGAGAAAAGTCGACAAAGATGGATTACTGAAATGGACTTTCAGTATTATTTATAACGATCGTGTACAGATGAAGGTATAATTTGACTCTTTCTCTTTTTCGTGGCCTTAATGTTGTTATCGTATTGTTTCACCAATAAACACACACTGGTCAAAGGACCACTTTTACGTGAAGACATAATAACACCTAGAGAGATCTTCAGATTGCTTTGAACCAGTAACTGCTGCTTCTTGGACACAACAAAATGCCTGAATGTTTCATTGTAGTTGCAGACTTGGGGAAAGGTTCGTCTTCAGAGGCATGAGAAAAGTGCCAGTGTTGGTTATATGGATATGAATGGCGTGGTCGGTTAGCTTGCGATGAGGCTTCATAAGTAACAGAGCTTCACTTGCAAAAGAGACAGTCACTCTATCTGCAATGGGGAACACAGAAGCTGGAGAAACCTCTAGTAGCTCGGCCCCAGCTGAGCTGAGTCAAACCGGCCAGGATGGAGGCCAGAGCCACTGGGAGTGACTGCCTGTTTGTTCTTGAAAGAAAACCTCCTTGGCAACCTGCCACATTATTACTCCCTTCCATTGGCAAGCTTGCATTTTTTGTGAGACTAAAAAAAAAAGTCAGAAAAATGAGAACCTTTGCTTTTTTTGGTAAGTGATTTTTTTTTTTTTTTTTTTAAGAGCAATGGTGTTTAGAATAGTCACAGTCTGGAGACAACTCTGCCATCCTAAAAGTCCCTGAAGGCATCACTTTTAACACCTTTATTTTTGGAACCTCTTGCCAAGAAGCAAAGTCATTTTCTGGAGCTATATCTCTAGTTGAGAAAGCTAACGGCACTTTTTACCTCCGTTACACTTTCACTCGCTCAGAGAAGGAAAAAAATCCAGGACTGCATGTTCAGTTGAGTCTGAGATGTTACCTTTTAGACACAGAATCACAGAGCAGGAAGAAACCAGAAAGTTCTGGTCTGGTTGCTTGGACGCCTCAGTGCGGGTGTAAACCAGCCTGGCTTCCCGTGATCCAGACTTAAGGACGGAAGGGACTTCCCTGGTGGTCCAGTGGTTAAGACTCCGCTTCCAACGCAGGGGGCGTGGGTTCGATCCCTGGTTGGGGAACTAAGATCCCACATTCCGCAAGGTGCGGCCAAAAAAATTAAAAAACAAACAAAAAACAGACTTAGGACTGGGAGAGGAGGAGATTTGTTTCCACCCTTAATCAGTCCTGGCCACACAGACCGTTCTGATGGAACAAAGACAACCGCCCCATGGAGCAGAGACACTGAATGCTTCTCCAGAGTCTGTTTTCTGTATCTTTCACAGAGAGAGAGGGAAGAAAAGTCCCCTTAATTCTCCCAGCCGGGGCTTTGGCTCAGGAACAAGCAATTCCTTCGTCTCCTCTGACCCTCTGTCCTCAGTATTCTGTAGGTGATACTCATCAGTTCAGTCCTGGGACTGCAGGATGATGTCGTAGACACTCCAGGAACCCCAGACGAACGTGGTGGGCATTTGCAGCTGCGGAGAGTGTCTCGGGCTCTTGGCAGGCGCGCGGCTGAGAGGCTCTAATCCATGCTGCCCCTGGCGGAGGTGAGGTGCCTTTGACCACCTGTCAGAGGCTGGTGCTCCTGGGGTTGCTCCCTTGCCATCAGGCCCCAAGGTGTGTGGCCCCGAGAGTCACGGGTGCCCGTCTCCTGAGTGATCGGGCATGGCCCAGCGCGGGCGGGAGGGGCAGGCTTTCTACCTGGTTTCCCACCTGTGGCCAGTAGGTCCTGCTGATTCACATCACTGTGCTCTCAGCAGACTGCAGCTCTGGCTCTCTTTCCTTGTTCTAGTTAATAATAAAAAATAAGTAAATACACAGTGTACCCATCTCACACTTACCTAGGGAAACCCCCAAGAATCTGGGGATGGCAGAGGATGGGTTTTGCAGCTGCTGCCGTCCATCAGGCTGGTTCTGTGGCCTGAGCTCAGGGCCGAGGCATGGAGGCCCATGTCAGGTAGGGGTGGGGGCCAGGGCCACATGCTTCGGAGACAGGAGGCCACACAGACTTTGCTTGTCCTTCTGTCACTCCCTCTGTCTTCCACGGGGAAAGAAGCCTGGAAGCTGGGCCGGAGGCAAACTTGGGGGAAATGTGTGTGAACGGGGAAAGGATGTAGCTCAGGAAATGGCTGCTCCGGACTCCCCCACTCCTCGGTCCCATCCCGGACCCCAGCGTTACCCAGAACGCGCTTTCTTAGAAGTTTTAGAATGTGGCATGCCAGCTCCAGCCCTTTTGTTCTCCGGCCTGCCTTTTTTTTTTTTTTTTTTTTTTTTTTAATCTCATGGAGGATTCTAGCCTTTACTCTTGCCAACCTTCAGCTCTCCTTGCTCCGTTGGCTTTCCCAGCCAGCCTGACCCTCTGGGTCAATATGAAGACTTTGCTGCCAGTACTTGCATGTGTCTTGTCTCCCCATCATCCCCCATTCCCACCTGCAAATACCCCAGGTCAGGGTCTATCTGTCTATTTTCTTTTATCTTTCTCCAAAAGGGCCGCGTGCTACTAAGGAAAATTACATAAATATTCAGGTCGTGAGACCCCAAAGGTGTAGCTGGCTCCCAAACACACCTGTTGGTCGCTTATCAGGCCCTGACCTGCCACTCTCATTGGCTTTCACTCACCTTCACTATCACCATCAACCTTCCCTTTCAACCTGCCTGACCCACCCTCATCCGACCCTTCACGAGTGAACTTCCCCCAGCTTCCCAGGGTAAACGGAAGTCACAACCCAGGAATTCCCTGGACTTCACTTCACCCACCCTCCTCCCCTGCCTTGGAGAGACACCTTCTCCCCTGTGTGTGCTCGGGGTCTCAGCGAGCACCTTCCTTCCTCACCTGTTCTGCTTGTTAACCCGTCTCAGCGTCAACAACATCGTCTCCGTGCTCACCACCTGCATCGCCTCAGCTCACCAGCGTATTCAAGTCTCCCCAGACTCACTCTCTTCCTTCTTCAACTTGGACCATTTGCTGAAACTTAGGACACCAATACTCAGTCAGTGGACTATTACCAGCCTCTCACTCAATGCTCTATGAGGCATCTAATGCCGTTGACCATCCCTAAGTCTCAAAGTTTTTCCCGGTTTCCCCCTTTCCTCTCTGACAGTGGTCCTCCCAGGCTTCCGGTTGCAACATCCCTACCTTCCCCTGGATTTTGCTCTTCCGCAGGCCTCCGCCTTTGCTGCGTTCATCCTCTGTTCCACATGCCTCCCTGGGTGAACTTATCAGCGACTTCAGCTCCAGCAATCCCTTGTCTATCGATGATGCCCAAATCCAAGCCTCCATCCACTCTAATTCTTGATTTCTCCCTGGAAAGTACTGCAGGCCCCCCGAATTCCACACCCCATCACCAGACTCGTCTTCTTCCCTCTCCGATTTCAATGAACATCGCCATCCACCGAGCCTCCCAAACTGGGACCATCGTCATTCTTCAGCACTCCTGCTGAATGTCTCGCTGCTCCTGGAACCAGCCAGGCCATTTCACAACTGTAATCATTCTGTCTTTCATGCCTCTTGTTTGCCTGGTAAATTCCTGCTTCTACCTGTAAAATCAGGGCAAAGGTCAGCGACCTCCTCTTGCACGCCTCTGCCCTCTTCCGTGGGGTTAGTTGCTTGTTCCTTTGTGCTCATGTAACATTTTGTGCCTTTCCGGCCATGGCCTGTCATGGGCCAATTTACCCTGTACATGGCTGCCTTCCCCCCTGGGCTCAGGAAATGGATCCTCTATGCCTGGACTCCCCAGCTTGTCAGTCTCTGGAAGGTAGTTTCTCCCTTTTTTTTTTTTAATTAATTAATTTATTTATTTGGCTACGCTGGGTCTTAGTTGCGGCCTGCGGGATCTTTAGTTGTGGCATGTGGGATCTTTAAGTGCAGCATGTGGGATCTTGTTCCCTGACCAGGGATCGGACCCAGGCCCACTGCATTGGCAGTGTGGAGTCTTAGCCACTGGACCACCAGGGAAGTCCCTCTCTTCCATTTTTATGTTTTATTTTTATTTTTTGAATTTTATTTTATTTATATTTTTATACAGCAGGTTCTTACTAGTTATCCATTTTATACATCTTAGTGTATACATGTCATTCCCAATCTCCCAATTCATCCCCCACCCCGACCACCACCCCCCCCGCCACTTTCCCCACTTGGTGTCCATACATTTGTTCTCTACATCTGTGTCTCAATTTCTGCCCTGCAAACCGGTTCATCTATACCATTTCTCTAGGTTCCACATATATGCGTTAATATACGATATTTGTTTTTCTCTTTCTGACTTACTTCACTCTGTATGACAGTCTCTATCTACGTCTCTACAAATGACCTAATTTCGTTCCTTTTTATGCCTGAGTAATATTCCATTGTGTATGTGTACCACATCTTCTTTATCCATTCGTCTGTTGATGGGCATTTAGGTTGCTTCCATGACCTGGCTATTGTAAATAGTGCTGCAATTAACATTGGGGTGCATGTGCCTTTTTGAATGATGGTTTTCTCTGGGTATATGCCCAGTAGTGGGATTGCTGGGTCATATGGTAATTCTATTTTTAGTTTTTTAAGGAACCTCCATACTGTTCTCCATAGTGGCTGCATCAATTTACATTCCTACCAACAGTGCAAGAGGGTTCCCTTTTCTCCACACCCTCTCCAGCATTTGTTGTTTGTAGATTTTCTGATGATGCCCACTCTGACTGGTGTGAGGTGATACCTCATTGTAGTTTTGATTTGCATTTCTCTAATGATTAGTGATGTTGAGCAGCTTTTCATGTGCTTCTCGGCCATCAGTATGTCTTCTTTGAAGAAATGTCTGTTTAGGTCTTCTGCCCATTTTTGGATTGGGTTGTTTGCTTTTTTAATATTGAGCTGCATGAGCTGTTTATATATTTTAGAGATTAACCCTTTGTCCGTTGATTCATTTGCAAATATTTTTTCCCATTCAGAGGGTTGTCTTTTCGTCTTGTTTGTACTTTCCTTTGCTTTGCAAAAGCTTTTAAATTTCATTAGGTCCCATTTGTTTATTTTTGTTTTTATTTCCATTACTCTAGGAGGTAGATCAAAAAAGATCTTGCTGTGATTTATGTCAAAGAGTGTTCTTCTTATGTTTTCCTCTAAGAGTTTTATAGTGTCTGGTCTTACATTTAGGTCTCTAATCCATTTTGAGTTTCTTTTTGTGTATGGTGTTCGGGAGTGTTCTAATTTCATTCTTTTACATGTAGCTGTCCAGTTTTCCCAGCACCACTTATTGAAGAGACTGTCTTTTCTCCATTGTATATCCTTGCCTAGTTGACCATAGGTGCGTGGGTTTATCTCTGGGCTTTCTATCCTGTTCCATTGATCTATGTTTCTGCTTTTGTGCCAGTACCATATTGTCTTGATTACTGTAGCTTTGTAGTATAGTCTGAAGTCAGGGAGTCTGATTCCTCCAGCTCTGTTTTTTTCCCTCAAGACTGCTTTAGGGTCTTTTATGTCTTCATACAAAAGACCCCAGCTATTCGGGGTCTTTTATGTCTCCATACAAATTTTAAGATTTTTTGTTCTAGTTCTGTAAAAAATGCCATTGGTAATTTGTTAGGGATTGCATTGAATCTGTAGATTGCTTTGGGTAGTATAGTCATTTTCACAATATTGATTCTTCCAATCCAAGAATATGGTATATCTCTCCATCTGTTTGTATTATCTTTAATTTCTTTCATCAGTGTCTTATAGTTTTCAGCATACAGGTCTTTTGTCTCCCTAGGTAGGTTTATCCTAGGTATTTTATTCTTTTTGTTGCAATGGTAAATGGGAGTGTTTCCTTAATTTCTCTTTCAGATTTTTCATCATTAGTGTATAGGAATGCAAGAGATTTCTGTGCATTAATTTTGTATCCTGCAACTTTACCAAATCCATTGATTAGCTCTAGTAGCTTTCTGGTGGCATCTTTAGGATTCTCTGTGTATAGTATCATGTCATCTGCAAACAGTGACAGTTTTACTTCTTCTTTTCCGATTTGCATTCCTTTTATTTCTTTTTCTTCTCTGATTGCCATGGCTAGGGCTTCCAAAACTATGTTGAATAATAGTAGTGAGAATGGACATCCTTGTCTTGTTCCTGATCTTAAGGGAAATGCTTTCAGTTTTTCACCATTGAGAATGCTTTTTTTTTTTTTTTTTTTTTGCAGTATGTGGGCCTCTCAGTGCTGTGGCTTCACCCGTTGCAGAGCACAGGCTCTGGATGCGCAGGCTCAGCGGCCATGGCTCATGGGCCCAGCCACTCCACGGCATGTGGGATCTTCCCGGACTGGGGCACGAACCCGTGTCCCCTGCATCGGCAGGCGGACTCTCAACCACTGCGCCACCAGGGAAGCCCGAGAATGATTTTTGCTGTGGGTTTGTCATATATGGCCTTTATTATGTTGATGTAGGTTCCCTCTATGCCCACATTCTGGAGGGTTTTTTTTTTTATCATAAATGGATGTAGAATTTTGTTTTTGACAAAATTTAAGATGATCATATGGTTTTTATTCTTCAATTTGTTAATAAGGTGTATCACATTGATTGAGTTGTGTATATTGAAGAATCCTTGCATCCCTGGGATAAATCCCACTTGATCTTGGTGTATGATCCTTTTAATATGTTGTTGGAATCTGTTTGCTAGTATTTTGCTGGGGAATTTTACATCTATATTCATCATTGATATTGGTCTGTAATTTTCGTTTTTTGTAGTATTGTTGTCTGGTTTTGGTATCAGGGTGATGGTGGCCTCATAGAATGAGATTTTTCTTGTTTCTTGAGGTAGGCATGTGTTTTTATAAACTTTCCTCTTAGAATTGCTTTTTGCTGTAAACCATAGGTTTTGGATCATCATGTTTTCATTGTCATTTGTCTCTAGGTATTTTTTGTTTTCCTCTTTGATTTCTTCAGTGATCCCTTTGTTATAGGTTAGTCTGTAACGTATAGGTTAGTCTCCATGTGTTTGTGTTTTTTACAGTTCTTTTTCCTATAATTGATTTCTAATCTCATAGTGTTGTGGTCAGAAAAGATGCTTGATATGATTTCAATTCTCTTAAATTTACTACGGCTTGATTTGTGACCCAGGATGTGATCTATCCTAGAGAATGTTCCATGCGCACTTGAAAAGAAAGTGTAATCTGCTGTTTTTGGATGGAATGTCCTATAAATATCAATTAAATCTATCTGGTCTATTGTGTCATTTAAAACTTGTGTTTCCTTATTCATTTTCTGTTTGGATGATCTGTCCATTGGTGTAAGTGAGGTGTTAAAGTCCCCCCCTATTATTGTGTTACTGTCAATTTCCTCTTTTATAGCTGTTAGCATTTGCCTTATGTATTGAGGTGCTCCTATGTTGGGCACATATATAATTATAATTGTTATATCTTCTTCTTGCATTGATTCCTTGATCATTATGTAGTGTCCTTCCTTGCCTCTTGTAACATTCTTTATTTTAAAGTCTGTTTTATCTGATATGAGTATCGCTACTCCAGCTTTCTTTTGATTTCCATCTGCATGGAATATCTTTTTCCATCCCCTCACTTTCAGTCTGTATGTGTCCCTAGGTCTGAAGTGGGTCTCTTGTAGACAGCATATATATGGGTCTTGTTTATGTATCCATTCAGCGAGCCTGTGTTTTTGGTTGGAGTGTTTAATCCATTCACGTTTAATGTATTTATCGGTATATATGTTCCTGTTACCATTTTCTTAATTGTTATGGGTTTGTTTTTGTAGGTCCTTTTCTTCTCTTGTGTTTCCCACTTAGAGTTCCTTTAGCATTTGTTGTAGAGCTGGTTTGGTGGTGCTAAATTCTCTTAGCTTTTGCTTGTCTGTAAAGCTTTTGATTTCTCCATTGAATCTGAATGAGATCCTTGCTGGGTAGAGTAATCTTGGTTGTAGTTCTTCTCTTTCATCACTTTAAGTATGTCATGCCACTCCCTTCTGACTTGTAGAGTTTCTGCTGAGAAATCAGCTGTTAACCTTATGGGGTTCCCTTGTATGTTATTTGTTGTTTTTCCCTTGTTGCTTTCAATAATTTTTCTTTGTCTTTAAATTCTGCCAATTTGATTACTGTGTGTCTCGGCGTGTTTCTCCTTGGCTTTATCCTGCCTGGGATTCTCTGCACTTCCTGCACTTGGGTGGCTATTTCCTTTCCCATGTTAGAGAAGTTTTCAACTACAATCTCTTCAGGTATTTTCTCAGGTCCTTTCTCTCTTCTCCTTCTGGGATCCCCATAATGCTAATGTTGTTGCATTTAATGTTGTCCCAGAGCTCTCTTAGGCTGTCTTCATTTCTCTTCATTCTTTTTTCTTTATTGTGTCCCACAACAGTGAATTCCAACATTCTGTCTTCCAGGTCACTTATCCGTTTTTCTGCCTCAGTTATTCTGCTATTGATCCCTTCTAGTGTATCTTTCATTTCAGTTATTGTATTGTTCATTTCTATTTGTTTGTTCTTTAATTCTTCTAGGTGTTTGTTCTTTCGTTCTTCCAGGTCTTTTTTAAACATTTCTTGCATCTTCTCCATCTTTGCCTCCATTCTTTTTTTGAGGTCCTGGATCATCTTCACTATCATTATTCTGAATTCTTTTTCTGGAAGGTTGCCTATCTCCCCTTCATTTAGTTGTTTTTCTGGGGTTTTATCTTGTTCTTCATCTGCTACATAGCCCTCTGCCTTTTTCTCTTGTCTATCTTTCTGTGAATGTGGGTTTTGTTCCACAGGCTGCAGGGTTGTAGTTCTTCTTGCTTCCGCTGTCTGCCCTCTGGTGGGTGAGGCTATCTTAGAGGCTTGTGCAAGCTTCCTGATGGGAGGGACTGGTGGTGGGTAGAGCTGGGTGTTGCTCTGGTGGGCAGAGCTCAGTAAAACTTTAATCTGCTTGCCTGCTGATGGTTGGGGCTGGGTTCCCTCCCTGTTGGTTGTTTGGCCTGTGGTGATTCAACACTGGAGCCTACCCAGGCTCTTTGGTGGGGCTAATGGTGGACTCTCGGAGGGCTCACACCAAGGAGTATTTCCCAGAACTTCTGCTGCCAGTGTCCTTGTCCTCACAGTGTGCCACAGCCACCCCCCACCTCTGCAGGAGACCCTCCAACACTAGCAGGTAGGTCTGGTTCAGTCTCCTGTGGGGTCACTGCTCTTTCCCCTGGCTGTTTCCCCACTCCACAACCCCCCTTATCTTCATCCATGTGCCTTATGCTGGGATGCACACACTACTTTGTGTGTGCCCTCCAAGAGTGGAGTCTCTATTTCCCCCAGTCCTGTTGAAGTCCTGCAATCAAATCCCACTAGCCTTCAAAGTCTGATTCTCTGAGAATTCCTCCTCCCGTTGCCGGACCCCCAGGTTGGGAAGCCTGACGTGGGGCTCAGCACCTTCACTCCAGTGGGTGGACTTCTGTGGTGTAAATGTTCTCTAGTTTGTGAGTCACCCACCCAGCAGTTATGGGATATGATTTTATTGTGATTGCGCCCCTCCTGCCATCTCATTGTGGCTTCTCCTTCGTCTTTGGACGTGGGGTATCATTTTTGGTGAGTTCTGGTGTCTCCTGTTGATGCTTGTTCAGCAGTTAGTTGTGATTCTGGTGCTCTCACAAGAGGGAGTCTTCCATTTTTTAAAAAATAGTATCTAGGGCTTCCCTGGTGGCGCAGTGGTTGAGAGTCCGCCTGCTGATGCAGGGGACACGGGTTCGTGCCTTAGTCTGGGAGGATCCCACATGCCGCAGAGCTGCTGGGCCCGTGAGCCATGGCCACTGAGCCTGAGCGTCCGGAGCCTGTGCTCCGCAACGGGAGAGGCCACAACAGTGAGAGGCCCGCGTACCGAAAAATTTAATAATAAAAATAAAAAATAGTATCTAGCATAGAGTCTAGCCCTGGTACATGCAGTAGATATCTGCTGACAGAATAGGGATTCCTGACTGCCATTTTGTGTGTGTGTGAATATATTTTTTTAAATTTTTATTGAAGTAGAGTTGATTTACAATGTTGTGTTAGTTTCACGTATACAGCAAAATGAATCAGTTATATATATACGTATATCCATTCTTTTTCAGATTCTTTCCCCATATAGGTTATTACAGAATATTGAATAGAGTTCCCTGTGGTATACAGTAGGTGAATGCCATCTTGGATCTCACTCTTCCTGGACCATGACAGGTCATGGGCATCGGTTTATTGAGTCAGGCTTTGGCAGCCAGACTTGGGTTTGACTCTCAGCTCCAACACTTTCTAGCTATATGACCTTGGGCAAGTTGTATGAGCTCTCTATGCTTTGGGGAAATGGAGATATTATCACCCTTACCGCATAGACTTATGGGGAGAATTAAATGAAATGATGCAATGTAAAATATACAGCAGAGCACCTGGCTCAGAGTAAGAAATTTATAGAAGTTAGCCATTATTATTAATAATACGAAGGCTCTTCTGTAGGCATGTAGAGCAAAGCTATAATCGTTTTAAAATGCTTGGCAATCAGGAGCTCTAAGGCGTGTTTGAATTAATAAGTTTCTGATGAATTTGGTTCTTCAAGGCATACGTGATAAAAAATGTATCTTATGTTTGAGTATAACAGCAAGCTTCAATGCATATTTCATACGTCCAATGAAATGAGAAACAAGTCTTCATGCCTATTTCCAATGAGACGTCCAACAAGGAAAATAGAAAGATACCCATTTTGAGTATTCATGCTTCAAAAAAGTTTAGAAAGAGCTCCAGCACTTTTCTTAATGGATAAGGCTTCCTCTGTCTTTTTCAGAGGGCCTAGAGATGGAAGAACGTGTCATATCACTCCCTTCTCTAAATTTCTTGAAACATTGACAGATATATGTTTGTACAGATGTGCCCATGATGTATCATAGTGAATTATTAACTTTCTCTCCTAAAGCTCATTAATATCTACCTCCCACTGGAAAACAAACAAACAAACCTCACTAGGCTTTCAGGAAAAAATCCAACAAGTTCTCATTCTATACGTGGAAACTGCATGAATAAAAATGTTCAGGGTTTTAATGGATTTCATTCACAAATATTTCGTGGTTTACTAAAAGTTGTTAACTCAGGCCATATATTTAGGCAGAACCTGGGGAGTTCCACCGAGGCCCTGAAAAAGTGATCAGAATTCCACAGAGCAAATGAGGGATATTTTAGGGCTGGGCACAGACTGTGTTTTCAAGTCAGTTAACATGGGCCAATTATGTTTGTGGCATGAGAATGAGCTGTAGAAAAAGAGCATTAAAAATATAAGACATGGTCCCTGGTTTCAGAGGGAATTATGGGCTAAATTGTGTCCCCCCACCACCGAATTCATACATTGAAGTTCTAACCCCTAGTACCACAGAATATGGTTGTATTTTGAGATAGGGTCTTTATTTTTTTTTCCGTTTTGTAAATAAGTTTATTTGTATCATCTTTTTAGATTCCACATATAAGTGATATCATATGATATTGTCTTTTGCTGTGTGACGTACTTCACTTAGTGTGGTAATCTCTAGGTCCATCCATGTTGCTGCAAATGGCATTATTTCATCCTTTTTTATGACTGAGTAATATTCCATTGTATATGTGTACCACATCTTCTTTATCCATTCCTCTATCAATGGGAGATAGGGTCTTTAAATAGGTAATTAACATGAAGTCATTAGGGTGGGCTGTAATCCAGTATGACTGGTGTCCTTATAAAAGGAGGACATTAAGACACAGACACATGGAGAGAAGACCATGTGAGGACACAGGGAGAGGACAGCCATCTGAAAGCCAAAGAGTGAGGCCTCAGAGTGAACCAACCCTGCTGCCCCCTTGATCTCAGACTTCTAGCCTCTAGAACTATAAGAAAATAAATGTCTGTCCTCTTAGCCACCCCATCTGTGGTATTTTTTATGGCAACCCTAGCAAAGTGGTATAGGGCATTGAGCAGAAATCATCTCTCTTTTATCACTATCACCCTCACAGTCTTGTTGCCTTCCACAATCTCAGTTATTGCATCATCTTTGGCCACAGGTCCGTGGATTCCTCCCTAGTCTCCTTTGGCTCCCTCACCTGTCCCTGCATGGTGGCAGCAGGTGGGATTTCTCCTCTGGTCTCTGTCACTTCCACAGTGAGGAGCTGTGTGTCCCTACAGCCTTATTAGGCCTCTGGTTTTTTAAATTTTGTTTTGTTTTTAAACTTTATTTATTATTATATTTTAAATTTATTTTATTTATTTATTTTTGGCTGCCTTGGGTCTTCGTTGCTGCATGCAGTCTTTCTCTAGTTGTGGTGAGCAGGGGCTACTCTTTGTTGAGGTGTGCAGGCTTCTCATTGCAGTGGCTTCTCTTGTTGTGGCGCATGGGCTCTAGGCATGCGGGCTCAGTAGTTGTGGTGCATGAACTTAGCTGCTCCGCGGCATGTGGGATCATCCTGGACCAGGGCTTGAACCCATGTCCCCTGCATTGGCAGGCAGATTCTTAATCACTGCACCACCAGAGAAGCCCCAGGCCATTATTTTTGACCAGACAGTCTCCAAGGCCAAGACCACACCTGTGCCCATCACATCCTCACTCTCTCAACACTGATAGGCTGACCCCTTGGGAATCACCTGACCTCCAAGGGGATTGGAGCATGGCCTCCAAGGCGCTGACATCTGACTCTGCTGCACAAGCCAACGCCATCCCCTGCTCTTCGTCCTCCGCATCCCCCACTTTCCTTCCTGCAGCATTTCTTCTATTCTGTCTGGGGGCTCATCGCCCTCACTGAAAAGCCCCTGTCGGGAGGCTAAGGCATCCGTCACCTCCTCTCAGCCTCGAGCTCCAGCCTGCCCTTGACACATGCTTGGCTGGTGCTGCTTTGGGCCAAAAAACAAACACTCTGAGAGTCTTAATTTGAATTACAACCCCTTACACGCCTCTTACTCATTCTTTTTGATCACAATTGTCTTCAAATATTTGTCTGGGAGAAGAGGAATGTTCTGTGTAACTCTGGAGGGCGATGTTAGGTCCTGTGCATGCAGACTGTAGGAGACAGTCGTTTCCTCTGTGAAAAGGCGGCGATGTTAGCAATTACGGGGACCAGTGGGATGCTGTCCTGCCAAGGACGGACATTCCTGTTCTTAGAAGCTGAAAAGCAGAGGTAGAACGGCCATCTCTCCACTCCCCGACCCCCTCTTATCTTCATCCGTGTGCTTTACGCTGGGAGCAGTACCACCCACGCCTTTGCTCAAGTAGGGGTCTGTGGTTCAGCCTTGAATTCCATCTCTCCTTCTACCCCAAACCCACTGGGTGGTTGATCTCCAGGTCCCTTCACCTCATCTCTGAATCTTCTTCCCAGCCTGACTCCTGCCACCCACCATGTCCCCCCTGGAGAGACGCTTCTTCCTCCTCACGGGCCGCCCAGCCTATCCTATTCCTTCTCCACACTGTACCCAGATTGCTCTTTCCAAAACCCAAACCCACATCAGTCCCTTTTTACGTGGATTCTTCGGCTCGTATCTCCCAGCTCCACACCCCCCTTCAACACCCTGCTCTGTGATGCTTGGGCTGAGGTTCTGTGAACCATGTGGCCAGCTGGTCCCCGTCAGGTTCTGCATGAGGAGAAGGGCCTTGCTCCTTCCCATGGGTCAGCTCCACCCAAGCTGTGGCATTGTGATTTTGTGATACTGTGACTTATAGTAAGAAATATATATTTGGTCTCAGTCCCTGTTTCTGGTACAGAGCTCCTCAAACCCTTGGAATTTCCTGTGATGGTGAGAGTTGGGAGAATAAAGCGTCTTTTGTCATGTTAATGAGGTGGCTTTTGGAGGCACCTGAGGACGCCAGCAGGTTGCCTGGAGAACCAACCATGTGATTAGAGGGTTGGAACTTACAGTCCCTCCCACCTGACCTCAAGGGAGAGGAGAGGGGCTGGAGGCTTCATCCATCACTAATGGCCAATGATTTAATCAGTCATGCCTATGTAATGGAGCCGCCATAGAAACCCAAAAAGACAGAGTTCAGAGAGAGGGTTGCTGAATGCCTGGAGATGCCAGGAGAATGATACCCCAGAGAAAGCATGGAGTCGCCCCATCCTTTCCCCATCCCTTGCCCTATGCGTCTCTTCCATCTGGCTGTTCCCGAGTTATATCCTTTCATAATAAACCAGTAATCCAGTAAGTAAAATGCTTCCCTCTGAGTTCTGTGAGCCACCCGAGCAAACTAAATGAACCCAGGGAGGGGGTTGTCGCAAATCCAGAGTTTGGTGACTTCAGACCAGCATCTGAAGGGGGTGGGGGGGTGTGAGGGCATCTTGTGGGACTGAGCCCTTAACCTGTGGGATCGGATGGCATTTCCAGGTACAGTGTCAGAATTGAGTTGGGTTGTAGGACACCCAGCTGGTATTGGAGAATTGCTTGGTGGTGGGGAAAGCCCCCAGTTACACAAGCAGTGCCCTGTGCCCTGGGCAACAGGTGGGTGAAGACTGGTTTCTCTTGATACTCCCAGGACCAGCCTGACACACCCCTTCAGAGACCCCAGCACCAGCTCCACAGCACCCCCTCCTCTGCATCTCTAGGTTCTCATGAATTCCCTCCTCCCTTTGTCCCCAAGTCCTACAGGTGGTAGCCATTTTCTTCAATTATCTTTGGGTTCCCTTGAGTCCTTTCTGCTCTTTGAGCCCTCCATCACCTGTGCAATTAATTCCCTCTATTAAATCCCTGCCTTTGAAATACCTAGTGGGATTCTCACGCCTTCCTGACCAGACCCTGACTGATGCAGCTCCAGAGAACCTTTGGGACAAAGCTCCGACCTCTTAGCGTGGCATGGCACTCTGGGCCCACGATGACCTGGCCCGAGCCCAGGCCTCTATCTCATTTGGGATGCAGTCCAGGCTGCAGAACTCTGGCCTCACTGTCTTGCTGCAGTCAGCTGCAGGCATTGCTCCCTCTGGCTGGTTGCTTTGTGCGTGCTCTGTCTGGAATGCTGCTCTGTCTGGAATGCTACTCTGTCCCACGGTGACTGGCTCTGAGCCCCACCTTGTTATTGCAGCTCAGTTTCAGTATCTCCTCTTCTAGGAAGCTTTACTGATGCTGAATCTTATTTATTTCACAATCAAATAAGATGCCTCTTCTTTGCACCCCTGGCATCCTGTGTTCCTTTTATTATAACACTTAATGCACTGCTTTGAAATTGTTTCTGTATCTCCTATGGGAGAGCAGAGGCTCTGTCTTCTCTCCCTCCCCCTTTGTCTCTCTCTGAGTTTCTTCCTCACAATATGTGCTTGAGAAATATTTCCATAAGGAAGGAGGGACGAAAGAAGGGAGAGAAGGAGAGGGAGAATTCTTGTGTCCTGAGGTGACTTTCTGTGCACGCAGTATCTGTTTCTGATCACAAAGTGTGTTGTGGAATATATTCTCTTTCGGCATCAAGGTACGATTAGAATGTAAAGACTTTTTGGTTCTAATGTGGAACTGAATAGCTTCTCGTGTCTGCTTGTTCATTTTCTGGCTGAGATGGACCAGACAGGCTGCCTCTGTTGGCTCCAACACTCAGCTCCTGACCAAGGCTCAGCTCTGGGAAGTGGCGACAGTAAAAAAAAATAGCTACTACAGAGCAGAAGACAAACCCACGCGTGAGCCGGTGCTGGAAGCAGAGGCAGGGTGAGTCCGGGAAAGAGGTCGCTGGGTCTGGCAACGTGGTACAGCAGGAGCATCCCTGCTCAGAGCCGGTGCTGCTGTCCTGATGAAAGAGGAGAAACTGCCCTCCAGGCCCAAGGAGGCAACCTGGACTGAAACAAAAGGAGGGAGTTTTGGAGAGGCGCCACAAAGGACGCATCCTGGCTCCTTTCCTGGGGTAATAGCTACTTCCCCTTCCTGTGCTATCCCAAGGAGACAGTTAACGTTTCCAGCCACGGGCTCTGGCCGTTATCATTTCCACTTTGCCCTCCTGTCCACTTGCCTTCTAACTTCCGTTGCATTGAAAAATCACTTGCATTATTTTTCATCTGTTCACAGTAACACTTGAGAGAAGGACTTCTTCTTTCTGCAGTGTCGTGTGGGGGTGTGTGCATGTGTGTGAAATGCCTCTCAAACAACTGCAGTCGGCCTGACTAGCCAAAGGGCTTACTATCTGGAGAGCAGCTAGGAGGAAGCAAGAGAAGGTTGAGGAAAAATCATACAAGTATTTACCTGAACGATTTTCTGGCCTGAGCAGGCACCTGATTTTCTGGACAGAGGCCCAGGGATGTGCGGGGCTCTGCCCAAAGCCACCCGGTGGGTTTGCTATCCTGGGGGCCAACCCAGGACAGGGACCCAGAACTTCAGACTCCAGATCCAGGGCCCTTGCTTCACAAGCTGGTGCCTCCCTTTGATTCACAAAATCAGAATTTATCGTTATTCTTGCAGCTCCATGTGGCCGGTTCAATAGCCCTTTATCTGGTAAATTATTTATACAGAAATGTGTTCCTGGGAGGCCACAGGGAAACCACATACGCCAGGAACATCACTTAATTTATTGCTGTCCGGATTCCCAGTGGCTGGTGGTTCCGCCGGGGCAATATTTTAATGCCACATTTCCAGTTCTAGTTTGACATTCTGCTTCGGCCCAAGGAGCAGCTTTTGTGGAGCGCAGCGTGGGGCATTGCAAGTCCCGCCAGAGAGCAAGGTCACCACACTGGGCCTGCCAGTCCCTCCCCCGCCCTCCCCTCCTGTCCCCGCTGACCTGATCAATACGCTCAACATTGGTTTCAGAGTCAGAATCCCTAGTGCAGAGTGAATATGACCGGGTGCCTGGCACAGTGCAGGGTGCTCTGCAGAGGGAACTACATCTCACCTTTACCACAAGCCGGCAGGGTAAGCGCTCCCCTGGTCACGGGCAGGAGACTCAGATGGAGAAGTCATCACAGCCCCAGATCCACACTTGCACTTGTCTGATTTGGACGTCCCTGCCTTCTCCAGTCGGCCTCCTTTCAAGGTGGTGGGGCCTCATGGTTGAGAGCTGGGGCTGTTCCTTGAACTGGTCAGCTAATACCTGTGCCTCAGTTTCCTCATCTGTAAAATGTAGATCTTGTGAGGACTACATGGATTAACAGAGAGGATGCTTGGAGCAGTTCACAGGAAGCGTTCGATTACGATGCTACTGCCAGTGGAGCACGGGGCCAGGTATGGATGTGGATGTCTTGGTGGGGATGTCACCTAAAGCTGCTTCAGTCTCCATTACAAGTGTGCCTGAGGCCTAAAAAGGAAGCCGTGAGCCCTTCGTATCCAGAGCCTGGAATCGGGTGTGCCGTTCTGGGATGCATTACCCGTGTCATTTAATCCCTTTGAGCCTCTGTTTCTGCATCTATCAGATGGGGACAATGCTCCCGGTCCTGTTTGCCTCACAAGATTGACTGAAAGCTGAACAGCATCATGTTCTTATTATGTGATAATGAGGATGATGAAGAGGGACAAAGGAACCCACAGGGCGCGGGGTGCAACCTCCACTGCCTTTGGGTGCCCCGGTCCTAAGTGTGGTGTCTGCAGCCGCTCAGCACGCCTGGCGACCTCAGTCACGGCTGCGCAGGGCATCTGAGAAGGTACAGAGTCTTGCCCAACCTTTCCATTGACCCGAATCAACCCATTCTCCACTTCCCCTACGCTGAGCTGATGATACCTAAGTGTGGGAAGTGATACTGGTTTGCCCTTGGCCAAGAAGGCTCTCATCTCCTCCCATCTCGACCTCCGGGATCTCCTGCTCATCCTCCAAGGCCCACCTCCAATGCTGCTTCCTCAAAGAACCCTGAGCCTTCCTCAGGCACCACTTCTTCCCTGTGCTCCGTCATGCCAGGCCCACACCTCAGGGATTGGCCAAGAGCCAGGTCCAGGAAAGGCCACCATGCCAGCAATCCATCATGGGCCCAGGAAGTGGGTCATCCCTCCCAGGCAGAGGTCAGCAGTGCTGGGCTTGCCTCTTCAGCCTCCCACACACAAGGCCAACTCCTGAGACTGCAGGTGGGACACGGAAGTGGGGCTTTACCGGCATTTCCGTGGCAACCATCGACCAAGTCTCTCTTTGTTGCCTTGACACAGGTAGAACTTGTCCTCTCAAACTTTCCCCCAACTAAGGCCCAATCCTGGCTATAGACTGATGCTCAGTTCTCCTCAGGTGACAGCAGATGGCACCCTCTCCTGTATCATACACGGGGGACCAGGAGCACTGCAGGAGGCCCACAAAAGAGATGTTTAAGTACAAGAAGCAGCCAATGCCACTGCTGAGGAGAAATGATGCACCTAATGTCTAATGCCTAGAAAGGGGGCCAAGGTAAAATGGGTCATATTGTAGCCCAGTGGTATTCAACCCTATCTGCACATGACAATCACCTGGAAGAGCTTAAATATGGCAACAAAAACAACCAATCAAAACAAACCTCTGGGGTGGGACCCAGACACACTGTTTTTTTGTTTGTTTTATTGAAGTATAGTTGATTTACAATGTTGTGTTAATTTCTGCTGTACAGCACAGTGATTCAGTTATACATGTATATACATTCTTTTTTTAAATATTCTTTTCCATTATGGTTTATCATAGGATATTGAATATAGTTCTCTGTGCTATACAGTAGGACCTTGTTGTTTATCCTTTTTATATATAAAAGCTTACATCTGCTAACCCCAACCTCCCACTCCATCCCTCCCCCAACTCCCTCCCCCTTGGCAACCACAAGTCTGTTCTCTATGTCTGAGAGTCTGTTTCTGTTTCGTAGATAGGTTTTTTTCTGTCATATTTTAGATTCCACATATAAGAGATATCATATGGTGTTTGTCTTTCTCTGTCTGACTTACTTCACTTAGTGTGGTAATCTCTAGGTCCATCCATGTTGCTGCAAATGGCATTATTTCATCCTTTTTTATGACTAATATTCCATTGTATATGTGTACCACGTCTTCTTTATTCATTCATCTGTTGATGGACATTTAGGTTGTTTCCATGTCTTGGCTATTGTGAGTAATGCTGCTGTGAACATAGGGGTGCATGTATCTTTTTGAATTACAGTTTTGTCTGGATATATGCCCAGGAGTGGGATTGCTGGATCATATGGTAGTTCTATTTTTAGTTTTCTGAGGAGCTACCATACTGTTTTCCACAGCAGACACGTTGTTTTTTAAAGTTCCCGGATGATCTCGATGCACAGTGAGGTGGACCCTCATTCTTGAGTTCTAGAATCACTCTGTCATCTCTCCAAACTGGAGGCAGGAGTACACGGACTCGTCCTATGGCTGCAGAACATAGGAGGGTCAGCATGCATCCCAGGCAGTGTCTACAGCCGGTCAGAGTGGGTCAGGATGGCTACTTCCACAAGGGTGCATATTGCAAAACCAGGCAATTCAGTGGGAAGTTTGAAACACAGGAGATTGAAAGGGTGCCGGAGCAGAGGTGGGAGATCAAGATCCCAGACCAGTCGTTACTTTCCGCTATTGGTAAGGCAGGGGTAACTAATACACATCCTGCCTGTCTCTCAGGGTGTTTATGGCTCCCGAATGAGGATGCAGATAGAAATATACATTGCAACGTATAAGGCTTTGTACAATGATGAATTATTATGTTGGATTAAAGTCACTGCTCTGCTGGTTTTGTGAGCATAAAATACATTCGCCATAAAAACAAACAGTTGTAAGAGAAATTCCTCTTGTTAGACCAATTTTTACCTAGAAACCGGGTCTATAGGCATCATTGGACCCAGCCTACAGACACACTTAAATTGCTCCATTCCAACCCCTTGCAAAGTGAACCACACCAACGCGGCTACTTCATCGAACCCCAAGCAG
The DNA here is from genome assembly GCF_937001465.1 of Orcinus orca. NCBI lineage: Eukaryota > Metazoa > Chordata > Mammalia > Artiodactyla > Delphinidae > Orcinus > Orcinus orca. The sequence continues at coordinate 74,941,649 of NC_064574.1, forward strand.
CCAGTTAAACGAAGGGGAATCTTGTCTTAACCAAAGCCAAGTGGAACTGAAAAGGCAGACGTAACGCATTGGTGGGGGGGTCAACTTCTCTACCAATTGCTTGATCAGTGAATCTCTGCCCCATCTACCTTATTTGCCTCTGTCAAGGGCCAGCTGTGTAGAAAAGGCGGGGGGTGCAGGTGCCGAGTGAGAGCAGGGCAGGCTGGCAGTCCTGAGCCTCTTAGAACATCAGCATCGGGGAAGCAGAGAGCAAAGGGGCCCCTCTGGCCTGTTCCCTGGGCTGCACCCAAGGGGATAGTAAAATTTCTAGATAAGCTTGGGCCTCCAAGAGGAGAAGCAGCCTCTAACCCGTTCCCTGGGCAGAACCCAAGCAAGTGGCCCACACTTGGGACTGCCAGGCCCATTGTGTTGGGGCAGAAGCCGAATCGACCAGAGGTGTGTAACTGGGCAGACTGGCCATGATGGGATCACAGCAGGTCCCATATTCCGGGCTGCAGCACAAAAGTGTCGTGAACACACATCGAGAGGGGCCTGAAGCAGATGGTCCGAGGGCCCAGAAACTGGGGCACAGTAGAATGTCCCCCACGGGCCCAAGGATGGCTGAAGAGTGGGAGTGAGAGCTGGTGGACCCAAGGGGGATGGACGGATGACCAAGAACCAGAGGGACACAAGGATGTCCCAGCCCACGCAGATGACGACACCAAGAGCCACAGGCCTCCTGCCTGACGCCCCCCTCCCAGCTGACACCCCTGGCCTCTGAGAGCCCTGGCATCTGGACACAACCTCAAGGAAACGGGAAACTCAGACTTGACGGAGGTGATGTCTTCTGCCATTGGGTGGCATGGGAACTTGACATAGAAATTACATTCAGTTATGAGAAAATAAAACGCAGTTTCTTACAGGAGGGATTCGTGGCTGGGATTCATACCCACTTTGTGGGCACGTTTGGGAAAATGCATTCACCTCCCCCTGTTCCCACCCCGCCCCCAGGGGAAACCTGCAGCTCTCTGGCTGGAACATTGATTTGCTTTGCCAGTTGCATCGTTTGTCAAGATGTCAAGAGCTCCAGGCCCTGGAAGCAGCTGCAATGCAGTGGAAGGAGGTGGTCAGGGGGGGCTGTGAGTCTTCTCAGACCTTCCTCAGGGGCTTTCAAACTGGCCACCTGCTGCCAGGGGTCTGAACTTGACATTCTTCCCCAGCAAAGGGGCTCCGAGCCTCCCACCTGTCGATCCTCCAGGCATGGCCGCGGCGGCAGCTCCAGGCTGCAGCCAGACTGCATCGCTTCACAATATGAAACAATTTGGGCTGAATCTGGGCAGAACTTGACAAGGGTGCAGTTTCTCTTGGATGATTTCCTGCTTCCTGTCTGCAGCGCTTCCCTATCTTGGGCTCTCCAGCTGCCGCCTGCTGCCCACAGGCTGCCCTCAGACGCCTCACCTCTGTCCCCTGTGACAGCCAAGTTGACACCCGCAGTCCTGACCTCCCCCACGTGCATGTACAGACATGTATACACAAGCGCCTACTTATTGCCTCCCCTTTCTGGAGCAGAGGTGAGCAGTACTTCTTCACCCCGACTTCCCCACTCTTCACCTGGCAACTCAGGCCAGAAACCTAGGAGTCAGTCTTGCTGCTTCTCCTACCATCACCAGACCGCTCCCCATTTCCAACCCAATCCTGTCAACTCTTCCTCCGAAACATTCATTCATTCATCCCAATTCATCCACTTCCTGCTCACTCCTCAGTCACCTCCCACCTTCAGGTCATCAGCATCTCTTCCCTGGACTATTGCAGGAAGTTCCTACCTGGTCTCACTTCTTCTGATCCTGCACCTACAATCCCTTCTCACAGAGCAGCTGGTGAAATTGTTTAAAATGTCCACGTGATCCCACCACCGTCTTGCTGGAAACCCTCTAGTTGTTTTCTGTGGTGTTAGAATAAAATCCACACTCTCAGCATGGCCTGCAGGCCTCCAGGATCTGGCCTCTGTCCTCACAGACCACCCTCTGGCCATTCTGCTCTCCATTCCCTCTGCTCCAGACACCCTGACCCTCTGTCTCTTCCTCAGAAGCACCAAGCCTGCTCCCTCCTCTGGGCCTGGTAGCTGGTGGCTTCTGTACGTAGAAGATTCTCCCACAGGTCTATTGGCAGCTTCTTCTCATTGGTCAGGTCTCAGGGCAGGTAGCACCTTCTCAAAGCTTCCTCGACCATTCTGTCTAGAGCAAGCCCCTTCCCTTTTCTTCTCTCTCAGTGATCCCTAGAACAGGACACACATGCTGGGGTGCCAAAGATGATACAAAGAGGTACAAGAAGAAAGGGATAGACTTCCATTTCTATTACTTTTTACTCCATTTTTGTATTTAAACATTTTTTATGTCTTTAACGTTGTGTCTATTTTATTTATTTTTGGCTGCATTGGGTCTTCGTTGCTGTGTGCGGGCTTTCTCTAGTTGTAGTGAGCGGGGGCTACCCTTCGTTGCGGTGCGTGGGCTTCTCATTGCAGTGGCTTCTCTTGTTGCAGAGCACGGGCTCTAGGCACGCAGGCTTCAGTAGTTGTGGAACGCGGGCTCAGTAGTTGTGGCACATGGGGTTAGTTGCTCCACGGCACTTGGGATCTTCCCGGACCAGGGCTTGAACCTGTGTCCCCTGCATTGGTAGGCGGATTCTTAACCACTGCGCCACCAGGGAAGCCCTACTCTATTTTTATAACATTTTTATTTTGTGTATATTTTATAATGCATTAGTACAGTGGCACATGAGTGTTATTTATAAACCACTACATATGTGTCTAAATGTGTGTTTATGGCAAGTGTCCAAAAAATTTTGATAGATACATACAATCAAAAGAGTTGGGGTGGGGGTCTTCCCTGGTGGCGCAGTGGTTGAGAGTCCGCCTGCCGATGCAGGGGACACGGGTTCGTGCCCCGGTCCGGGAGGATCCCACGTGCCGCGGAGCGGCTGGGCCCGTGAGCCATGGCCGCTGAGCCTGCACGTCCGGAGCCTGTGCTCCGCAACGGGAGAGGCCACAGCAGTGAGAGGTCCGCGTACCGCAAAAAAAAAAAAAAAAAAAGTTGGGGGACTTCCCTGGCAGTCCAGTGGTTAAGACTCCACGTTTCCACTACAGGGGGCACAGGTTCAATCCCTGGTCAGTGAACTAAGATCCCACATGTGGTGTGGTGCGGCCAAAAAGATAAAATAAAAACTTTAAAAAAGAAAAAAAAGAGTTGGGAACTGCTATTCTACTCTACCTCCCTATTTTATTGTCTTCTTGTCACTTAACACTAAACAAATGTTTTTTCTGTTTGTTGTTTCTCTCTCTCTTTCCCCTAGAAGGGAAACTCCATCCCAGATCCATCTCTTGTTCACGCTGTGTTATCTGTGTGACCAGCTCTTATGATAAGTTGAGCACGTAGTGTGATTTCAATAATATTTGCTGACTGATTGAATGAATGGATAAACAGCGCCTTCCCCAGGACTTAGTAGAAGGACATCCAGCTAATTGTATATCTTTCCACTCTCAGGATAGTGGCAAATAACGTCGTAACGGGATGCCTGCAGGACAAGACTCCTCACAGAAAAACTGGTAAGTTTCCAGATCCTTCTCTGCATCCACCTACGGAATCGAAATGCTTTCAAGTAACCAAGATTCCAGGGTCAGGAGACTAGGCCCAGGGAGTTATTTATAACAGCGTGAACTAGTTTAATGTACTGTGACTCCCCATGGGCGTTTGCCTCAAAAAAACACCATTTAGATCAGGAGCCAGGGAGTCTAGACCCAGCTCAGCTACAAACTGTTCTTGAGGTCTTGTGTGAGCTCCCGACCACCTCCATGTTCTCAGTCATACCCTGAAAGGAGTTGGTTCACAGTGGGGTTGTTTGTTTTTTTTTTAACCTTATTCTTTGGAAATAATTTCAAAATTTGTAGCCACGTTGCAAGAAGAGCACAAAGAACATGTCTATATACTTTTACTGAGATTTGCCTGTTATGAATATTTCCCCATTTGCTTTATCATGTACTCTCTTTTCATATATGTGTGTGTGTGTATATATATATATACACACACACACACACATGCACACATTTTTCTCTGAATCATTTCAGAATAAGTTCCATACATTATACTAAATGCGTCTGTATGTATTTCCTGAGAATAAAGGTATTCTCTTACAGTCACAGTGCACTTACCAACTTCAGTGAATTTAACACTGAAAACAATACTTTACCATCCAGCGCTGGATGTCTGAAACATATTCAGCAGCAGTGTTCCTTCTTCAAGTGCAGTCTTACCTGGAGCCCAATGCACATCGCAGACGGAACCAGAAGGCTCACTTGGAAGAGGTAGCGCAGGGGCTGTGTGTTCATCTCCTGCTGCCTCTGTAACAAATTACAGACTTGGTGACTTACAACAACACAGATTTATTATTTTATAGTTCTGGTGGTGAGGAGTCCACACTCAGTCTCCTAGGGTTAAAGTCGAGGTGTCACAGGGCTGACCCCTTCGGAGGCCCGAGGGAGAACCCCTTTCCTTGCCTCTTCTACTTCCGGTGACCGCCTGCATCCCTTGGCTCATGACCTCTTCCTTGAAGCAGTCGAAGCTCTTGCTTCCTATCCTCCTTGGACCTCCCTGCCTCCCCTTACAAGGACCCCTGGGATTCCATCCTGGTCCCTCCCCGCCCCAGATAATCCAGGAGCATCTCTCTATCTCAAGATCCTTAACTTAGCCCCATATGCAAGTCCCCTTTGCCAGGAAGGTAACGGTTACAGGTTCTGGGGATTAAGAGGTGGCTGTTTTCTAGAGGGCCATCATTCCGCCTACCACAGGCCATGCAGGAGCAGGCTGTCGACTGCACAAAGGCACCAGAAATCCAGCCTGCTAAATCATTTGTGCTTTTTTGGTTCGTTTGGTTGGTTTGGAATCATTTGGTTCATTTGCCAAGTCCTGTGCCCTTTGCTTTGCAAAAAGACCCTGTCTGATGCCAGGCATGTTCCCAGAGGGATGCGCCTGCCCAAAGAGGGCTGCTTTTAATAATTTGTACAAAGACTCCATGTAAGTCAGCTGGTGGCCAACCCCATCACTCCTGGTTTTTCCCTAGGTCCCCAAAGACGCCTTTTGAGCAATGCTTCAAGCTCTAGGATCTATTAAAAGCCTCAGAACCCTGTTAAGACGACTCCTGGCTCGGATGTGCCACGCTTTGATACCACATCAGATGGGCCCTGGGACACCTGGAGGAGGCAAATGTGGAAGCAGACAGCACAGTCAGGAGCCTCTGCAGTTGTCTAGATGAGATGTTGGCGGCTTGGCCCACAGCGCCGGTGGCAGAGGATGAGAAGTGGGCAGATTCAGGGTTTATTCCCAAGGTAGTGGTGCTGGGACCGGCGGATGGACGGCATGGGGAGTGAACAAAAGAAGGGATCTGAGGAACAGTCCTAGGGCTTCTCAGCCTGAGCAAAGGGGGACCTTTCCAGGGCTGGGGAGACTAGGGGAGGGAGGGAATGAGACAGGGTCTGGGTGGGGGAAACAGGGAATCAAGAGTTCTTCTGGACGTGTTACATTTGAGATGGTGGATATGTAGTGCCGGGCTGTCGTAGAGGCTGGGTGAGTGTAGCTGTAACTACAAGCGCTTTCCCCTTTGGCTGCTGCCCTCCAGAGCCAGCCAAGGGCAATCCTGCTTCAGAGACAAGGCTCTGCACCCCCATTTCAATCCTGGGACAGGGGTCACCAGCCCCAGCTTTGGCATCAATACGCAGAATGGGATCTCCTCCATGGAAGATCCTTGACTTGGAGCAAGGCTGATGGATCCAGAAACTGACACCCCTTCCAGAACCACGGCCTGACTGCCCTCCTCCGCACCACAGCCATCTCACCTGGGCCATCTCTCAGGCGTACACGGAATCTGACAATTGTTATTGTTCTGAACTTCCTCTGGGCTTGACCGTTGCAAGGAAGTGGAGATGGAAAGATGAACTTAACAGTCTCATGGGAGAGCCAGACTCTTCAATAAGTGATTTCACATACAGTATACAGGAAAACATGCTAAGTGGATGTATGAGCAGGATGCAGTGGGAGCATACAAGGAGGACGATTCATTCTGCCTGGAAAGTTCAACCAGGAAGTGTTATTTGAGCTGACCTTGAAGGATGGTGAAGTGGATAAGGGTCTGATCAATGGAACAGCAGAAGAGAGAAACAAGGTTGTGAAAACATGTAACCCAGGGGTGAACAAGTGAATGGAGCCCAGGATGAGTGGCAGATTGCATCCTCCAAAGATGGCTGCACCAACGTGTATCCTATCCTATACTTGCTCTTCTCACAGTACAACATTGACTCTCCTCTATGAAGAGACAAGAATCTTCGTTCCCTCTTTTAAACCTGGGTGGACTTTGGAACTGCCTTGACCAGTAGATTTTGGCAGAAGTAGTACTCTGCAGCTTCCAGAGCTAAATCATAAAAGGCATTGAAGCTTCTGTAGGGTCTCTTGGATCATTCGTTCTAGGGGAAGCCCATGGCCATGCCACGAAGGCACTCAGGCAGCCCTGTGGGTAGAAACCGAGCCCCCTGGGCAACAGCCAGCACCAACTCACCAGCCTTGTGAGTAAGACACCTTGCAAAGAGATCGTCCAGGCTCAGTCAAGCTTTCAGAAGATTCCAACGTCATCTGACTGCAGCTGACCTCTGACTGCAGAGACCCCAAGCTGTCTTGCATCTGTCTCCAAGATGAGAGACCCCAAGCTGTGTCTGAATTCGTGACTCACATAACCCATGAACATGATCAGTGCCATTGTTTTAAGCCACTAAGTGTTGGAGCAGGTGGCTTTGCAGAAGCACCTGGAAGAATTAGCGAGAACAGTGCGCGTCCTGCTAAGGAGTTTGTTTTAGTCTTTACAAACCTGAGCGCTGCTACTCTTTTCTGGCTGGAGAGTTATGTGATTCAGCCTGTATATCTTAGAAGGACCATTCTGACAGCTTGAAAGATGGAATGGAAAGATGAGAGGGGAGAATGGAAAAGAGCAACCAGTGAGGGCAGTGAAGCTGTTGTAAGAATCTAGGGAAGAGATGAAACTTCGCGCTAAGCACAGGGAAGGAAAATGCCCAAGACATTGGGGGTTGGGAGGTCAGTAGAGTGGTGAATGACTGGGAATGTGGAAAGAAAGGGAACGTTGGAAGAAGGATGGTGTTGATAGTGATCCTGAGGGGCTAGCTTGGTAGACCAGAAGGATGGTAATTCATTGATGGGATAAGGTTGGGGGGTGTGTTCATTTAACAAATGGTATGGCTTCACGTAAAGCAAGGCTCACACTTTGGCCTCTTCCTAGAGCTATTGGCCTTGTTTCCTCGTGGCTATTCACCCCTTGTCCGCTGGAGTGTGGCCACCCCACCGAAGTCCTGTGCGTCTCCAGGGCCACTTAGTTAGACGTCCTAGCTTTGGCACTCAGCCTCACGGAGCCAGAGTAGGCAGCCCACTTCGGCTGCTTAATTTTTCTCTGTCGTCTTTCTTTCCCAAATGCTTCTAACCCTTCAACAAGTCCTCTCAGCTCTACCTCCAGAATATAACTGCTCCTCTTCTCGGCAGATACGTTTTCCCAGGCCACCATCATATTTTACCCAGAAAACTGGTCTCTTTTTCTTGTTTTGTTTTGTATTGTTTTGCTTAATAGAGATCAGATCATGTCACCCCTGTGCTTAAAATCCTCCCCTTGGCTTCCCATTGTGCTTGAAATAAAACCCAAGGCCTCTGACGCCGTGTATCTGGCCCCGTCTCTCTGGCTCTTCTTTGACAGTCTCCTAGTTGACCACTCCGTCTGGCCCCACTCACCCTCTTCCTGGTCTCCAGACGTGCCAAGCCCCCTCCTGCCCCAGAACTTCTGCACTTTCTCTCTTCTTCGTCCTGAGCCTCCTTCCCAAAGTTGGGATTTGGAAAAGGACCCAATAAAAGCTCTCCTCTTCCCAATTTGAACGTGAACAAACAGAGAAATAAGATAAAGAAATAACAAAAGAAGATCAAAATGTCCCTTTTATGACTAATAAAGGCCAGGTTGGAGGATATAGCTTCAGGTGAAAACACGATGACCTGCAGACCCCGGGACCAGCACAATCTCTCCACTCAGACCCAACCTCTCCGCACACACAGGTCTTGCCAAGGTGAGCCTGGGAGCATGGAGGAAGAGGGGAGAAGCCCTGCACCCCGCAGCAGCTTGCTCCCCAGATGGAGAAGGGGAAGATAATAAGGGGTGGGGAGCTGAGGAGGGGCTAGGGATGTCTGGTTGACTCTTCCCGGCTCTACTAATCCCATCAGCCCCTCTGCTGGCCCTGGGTGTGGTGAAGGAAGGCATGAGAAAGCAGGAGTGGGATGCCACACCAGGAGTGGAGAAGGTGTCTCCCCCAGGAATCACTGTCTCCGAACGCTCATCTCATCCTCGTTTCTCAGGTGTCAGAGGCCTTTGCTTTTCACTCCATAAAGAGATTCTCCCCTGGGCTTCCCTGGTGGCGCAGCGGTTGAGAGTCCGCCTGCCGATGCAAGGGACGCGGGTTCGTGCCCCGGTCCGGGAAGATCCCACATGCCGCGGAGCGGCTGGGCCCGTGAGCCATGGCCGCTGAGCCTGCGCGTCCGGAGCCTGTGCTCCGCAACGGGAGAGGCCACAGCAGGGAGAGGCCCGCGTATCGCAAAAAACAAAAAAACAAAAAAAAAGAGACGCTCCCCACCCTCACGCCCAACACGCACTCAGCCTCTGCTCCCGTCTTTTCTCGCTTTAGTTATTCCTTTGCATCCCGTGGATGACCAGTCATCACCACAAGAACATAAGCCCTGTGGGGTCTGTGGCCTGTTGTCTCGCTCACCCCCGCAACCCCAGTGCTTAGGATGGGACCTGGCACATAGTAGGTGCTCAACAGTGATTTTTTAATGAAGAGACAAGAGCAGGAATCCCTGAGCCTAAATCCCTTTAGTCGTGGTGGTCTGGAGTCAGGGGCTGGGGCAAGGGTGGGGGGGGCTCCTGGGCCTCTCGGTACCCAAAGGATGTCCTTCCAGAGCCGGTGGGAGCAGCGGTCCTGTGAGAGCATGCCTGGTGATTGCAGACTTTACTACCAGTCTGGAAGCATTAAGCCCCTTCTTAGGAAGCGTGGATACTATTTTAAGAGACAATTTGCAACTGGCTACCATGACGACAATGTCTCACCTATTTCCTTTGCTGGGAGACTCGGAGCACTAAAAACGCTGTGCGGTGTAATTGGTTTCTCCAGCTCGGGGTCTGAGCTTTCTAGGGTGTATTATGTTCCAAATGAAAAGGAGCAGCAAGATAAACCATTGCCCCCCGCTTCCTCTCTCAGAGAAAGCCAGCTCTTCCTGGCTTCTGCCAACCCGCTGGAGGTGGCAATGATGCAGAAGCCACGGCCCTGGAACACTCTGAAAAAGGCCTCTTCTTTAGGTCTGAGATGGGAAGCGGGGACAGGGTGGGAAGCCAAATGCCTGCAGGGCAGCTGGCCTATCAGGGTCAGTGATGCGGTCTGAGAGTATCTGATGGGTCCCCTGCCCCAACCCAAGTGAGGCTCTCCAGGGTCTCCCCAGGCTCACCCCGCAGAAGGCAGGCGTCGCCGTGGACGCGACCCCGTTCTCCACGTGCGTGCTGAACATCTGCTCCGTAGAGGAGTGAAGACAGACGTCGCGGGACAGCACGTGCACCCCCACACCAGGGGTGCAGAGTCTGAAAGGAGCAGAGGAAAGAAGGAGGCTCTGGGGCTTTTAGGAACGAGGATGTCAGTGTCTCCCTTTTCATAACAAGGACAGGACAGGGAAAGTCCACCCGCAGCCCCCCGCCAACATCCAAAGTCCCCAGATGCCAGTCCCTCCAGCCTCTCAAATACTGGCTCTCATTTTCAATCTGTGGAGAAGGGGAAAGGCTAAAGAATTCCTTTTCATTTCACTCCATTAATAACTAAGCGGCACGGCCTGAAATATTTATGGCCCTGAGCACAGAGCCCGCCCTGGGCAGGGCAAGGCGGATCGTGGTGATTTGTAAGGCTGCTGTCTCGGCCCTCTTAGAAGGGGCAACGAAATGGCTTTGGTGGCCAGGAGGGGCCGGCGATGACCAGGGCAGCCTCCCGGCGTGTGCCGCCTTCCCTGGGGAGCCTGGGGACAGAGGGCTTCCTCCACCTCCCAAAACATGTGCGTCTTCTGAGAGGTGTGGCCAGTGTCTGCAGCTGACAGAGGTCTCTGCCCTCCATCTGCCCTCCTGCTTTGTAACACAGAGGCGGGACCAGGGAGACCTCCCACCTTATGTAGAAATGAACTCAGAATGGCTCACAGATCTAAATATAAAATGGAAAACTTTTAGACACAAGAGAGAATTTGCATGATCTGGGGTTGGAGAATGAGTTCTTAGACATGATAACCAAAAGTCTGATCCACATAAGAAACAAAGTGATAAATTGGAAACACATCAAAATTTACAATTTTTGCTCTGCAAAAGACACGGTTACGGGGCTTCCCTGGTGGCGCAGTGGTTGAGAGTCCGCCTGCCAATGCAGGGGACGCAGGTTCGTGCCCCGGTCCGGGAATATCCCACGTGCCACGGAGCGGCTGGGCCCGTGAACTGTGGCTGCTGGGCCTGCGCGTCCGGAGCCTGTGCTCCACAACGGGAGAGGCCACAACAGTGAGAGGCCCGCATACCGGAAAAAAAAAAAAAAAAAAAAAGACACGGTTAAGAGAATTCAATGACAAGCTACAGACTGGAATACAATATCTGCACCTGCCCTGGTAGCTAATGGTAGCCAGGTAAACACAATCCTAGCCAATGCAATACGAAGCCAGAGGGGTTCTGGAGAAGATTCCTCCTCTCTGATAGAAAGGTGGAAGTTCATGAGAATATCCTTTCTTTTAGCACCTTGGCTACCACCCATTATTCCCTGCCTTCGGTCAGTGATGCTCAGAACTGCAGCCACCATCATGCAATCATGAGAATCTACATGAGAGTCACAGAGATTCAGATTCAACACCCTGACCTGTTTGAGATGATGACCTAGCACCACAACTGCCTGCTTCCAGACTTATGTTGTGAGAGATCATTTCAAATGCCTTGGTTCTTTAATCACTTTTAGTCCAGTCCTCTGTTACTTTGGGGTGAGGGTGTCCTAACTGATACAGAAACAGGGTTACTCCTTTCTTTGGCCCCTCCTCATAAGCTGCACCAGATGAGAGTTCAGGGTGCCTGGGAAGACTCTCATCTCCTCTGCTGGGTGCTCCAGGCTTGAGCACTGGGTACTCCGGCGGGGGGGGTGGGGGGGGTGGAACTGTTCACTCCCAGCCTTTCTGTGCTGTGTGAGTGCAATCCCGAGCAGTCTGTAGGTTTGCATCTTTGCAACCCCTGTTGCAATAGAACTCAGCCCTGCCTAAGCTGAGCAAAAATAGAGCTTTTTTGGAACAATACCAGGGCAGCACATACCACGAAAGGATGCGCACAACAAGTTCCCGGCAAACACAGGAAGCAGAGCTTGGGGAACCTCAGCAGCGGGAGTCCACAGACCTTCTCTCTAGGATGCTGCCTTAAAATGACTCCTGCTACCTCTTTCCGTCACTTTGCATCTCAGTTCGAGGTTCAGACTCCCGGGAGAGAGAATCCAGTGGCTGAAACTTGGTCCGGTACTCACGTCTTAGAAAATTCAGCGTGGCCAGTAGCAGAGAGGGTTTATTGGTCAAGCCTCACTCACAGCCTACCGCTATAATCAGGGATGGACCACAAGACCCCAGGGAGTGGGGTCTGCCTTAGGAAAGCATGGAGGAGGACATGCTGCAAAGAAAAGCCAGAGCTGCCATAACATTGCCTTCTTAAGACGGTGGTCATGGCTGCGACTCTAGGACCACTTGACTGTATCCTCATTAGCCCATGGAAGAACCTGGGCCCAAAGGGCTGGGCTTTGTCCCCACATCTTATCCCTGCTCCAGATGGAGGCAACCCATTGGCACCAGATGGGCCTGCAATGGGAAAGCCATCGGGGGGTTCAACAGGGGACCGCATAGGGTCTAATGTAGACTTTGAAATCACCCTGACTGCTGTGCAGGAATGGATAGTCACGAGGAGGTCCAGGGAGACCAGCTGGGAGATGGACAGAGGGAGCGGGGAAGAGAGGAAGATGGTAGTGAGTTTGCAGAGAAGGAATGGCTTCCATTTCTGATGGATGGTCAGGGTGAGCACGGGAAAGGGAACTGAGTTCTGGTGTGAGCACCTGCGGAGGTAAATATTGCTGTCCACGGAGAAGCGTAAGCAGGGGACAGAGGCAGTGCATTTGGGTGAATGCTGAGATCTCCACACATATTAGATTAAGAGGCCTGTCCCAGGTGATGTCAAGTGGAAAGCCCAGAGCTCCAGGTCCAGCCCAGAAATGTCTATTTGGGAGTCAGCAGTACTTAGCCCAGGGAAAGAATGTAATCACTGGGGAGAGAGACGAGAACAGGAGGACAAGAGCACCCGGGGTGAGCACTGAGGGCTCCATTCCTGCAGGAGAAGCTGCCCCGGAGGGAGAAGGGAAACGAGAGTGTGGGGTGCTGGAAGCCAGGAGGAGGGCAGCTTCATTTCCACCAATTCTGCTGGGATTTCAGGGGTCCTTGGGGGTTTGATACTGTGCTTCTGCATGCAAAACTCCTATGCAGCCATTGGCAACCCACATCAGCCCCTCTGGAGAACAGACACCCCGCTTGCACCTACTGCTGGCCTCTTCCCATCCACCCAGCATCTCAGTGGGGAAGGAGTAAAACCTCAGAAGGCCACTGAAGAAAGAGCCCCCAACCTTCCCAGCCTATACCTACCCTATCCACTTCGCTCCAAGGATTCGTTATAATTTTTTAGCAACTGAGCAAAGAAAGAGGAGTTTGAGGCTCGACTGTTGAGCTGGCTTTGCAATTACCTCCCCTCCTTGAGCTCCCCCCACTCCCCTCCTTGAGCTCCCCCACTCCCCTCCTTGAGCTCCCCCCACTCCCCTCCTTGAGCTCCCCTCCACTCCCCTCCTTGAGCTACCCCCACTCCCCTCCTTGAGCTACCCCCACTCCCCTCCTTGAGCTCCCCCCACTCTCCTCTTTGAGCTCCCCCCACTCCCCTCCTTGAGCTCCCCCCACTCCCCTCCTTGAGCTCCCCCCACTCCCCTCCTTGAGCTCCCCCACTCCCCTCCTTGAGCTCCCCCACTCCCCTCCTTGAGCTCCCCCACTCCCCTCCTTGAGCTCCCTCCACTCCCCTCCTTGAGCTCCTCTCCACTCCCCTCCTTGAGCTACCCCCACTCCCCTCCTTGAGCTCCCTCCACTCCCCTCCTTGAGCTACCCCCACAACCCTCCTTGAGCTCCCCCCACTCCCCTCCTTGAGCTCCCCCCACTCCCCTCCTTGAGCTCCCCCACTCCCCTCCTTGAGCTCCCTCCACTCCCCTCCTTGAGCTCCCTCCACTCCCCTCCTTGAGCTACCCCCACAACCCTCCTTGAGCTCCCCCCACTCCCCTCCTTGAGCTCCCCCACTCCCCTCCTTGAGCTCCCTCCACTCCCCTCCTTGAGCTCCCTCCACTCCCCTCCTTGAGCTCCCTCCACTCCCCTCCTTGAGCTCCCCTCCACTCCCCTCCTTGAGCTCCCCCCACTCCCCTCCTTGAGCTCCCCCCACAACCCTCCTTGAACTCCCCCACTCCCCTCCTTGAGCTCCCTCCACTCCCCTCCTTGAGCTACCCCCACAACCCTCCTTGAGCTCCCCCCACTCCCCTCCTTGAGCTCCCCCCACTCCCCTCCTTGAGCTCCCCCACTCCCCTCCTTGAGCTCCCTCCACTCCCCTCCTTGAGCTCCCCTCCACTCCCCTCCTTGAGCTCCCCCCACTCCCCTCCTTGAGCTCCCCCCACAACCCTCCTTGAACTCCCCCACTCCCCTTCTTGAGCTCCCTCCACTCCCCTCCTTGAGTTCCCCCCACTCCCCTCCTTGAGCTCCCCCCACTCCCCTCCTTGAGCTCCCCCCACTCCCCTCCGTGCTTCAGGGAAACTCAAGCTGTCCGTCCTCCAGCACAGCGGGGCCTCCTGACTGCACTGAGCACGCGCATGACACCCGGGCCCTGGCCGGCTGTGCCGCCCTAAGAAGAGAAAGTCCAGATGGTCTTTGGCTCAAGGAATACTGTGATCTCAGCCGCCAAACTGCTTAGGGCATTGAACAGGAAATTAGGGCCAAGTAATAGCATTTTGTCTTGGCCGGCCCTCAGAGTTTTTCTGGTAGCTTAATTTTAAAATTGAAGATAAAAAGTGCTTTAGCGTTGGAGAAACCAAGAAGAGGGAGCCTATTTCCTTTCTGTCTGTGACATTCAGTAGCTGAACTGGACCTCGGGAGGATGCAGAGCCCGTGGCCTTTGGAAGACATAACTCTTGTGAAAACTCCAGCTGTCGCGGGAGTCCTCGACCTTCCCGCGGGGGCAGAGGAGAAATGATGAGCCAGGGCCAGTGCCGCCGATGACTCAGGATTACGGAGGAAGCCCTAGTGGGCTGGTGGCCAGGCCTCTCTGCAGAAGGCTTTGTCACTTCTGCTGTAGGAAACTGTCAGCGGAGGCCAGGCTGGCACTAGCAATGCTTTCTCTACCCTTGTCAACCCAGCCTCACTCTGAAAATACAAGTACCTAGAAAGCGTGGCCGTTCAGAACCAGAAGGTGCCAAGTTCCGAGTCCCACCTTCTCACGAGCCAGAGGCCCAGAGAAGGTCAGTGATTTTCCCCTGGGGCACAGCGAAAGGTAAAGGCTGGTGCTAGAGTGGATGTCAGGGTCGGGGGGCCTGAGCCGTCCCCAGGTCTCCCTGGCTCTCCGGGCTGACTGGTGAGGCTGGTGTAAGTGAACGCCAAGCAGCCACTCTGCAGTAGCCCTGGTGCTCTCTCTCCGCCTCAAATGCACCAAATTCCCTAAGCTCAAATGCAAGCAGACAAGAGAGTTGGAGCCCTTGTAAGAACAGACACGGGCTGCCAGAGGAGGAGAGGTGCGGGTGGGTACCATCGCCCCCATAAGGGCCAGCGCCCATCTGTCATGCGCTGCCATCACAGAAAAGCAGATGCCCTGCTTAATCTCTTTGAAGCTGGAGGTATGATAAATAGCAATATATTTTGAAGAAAATCCTGCACATCCATTTGCTTTGGTAAAGAAATGACTTTGGTTACAACAGAACACCTTTGTCAGAAAGGGGACACTTCCGTCTTGCAGTTTTTCTATAGTGTGTAATAGGCATTGTACATTCACTCACTCGTTCGTCAAACACCTTCGAGCCCTGACTGCATGTCAGGTGTGAGGGATGCAGAAATAAAGGTGTCTTCTGTCATTGATGATGGGGGAGGGGAATAGCCAGGGTGTGAACTGGAGAGTGGAGGTGGGCTATGACGATTCTGATTACAAGAAGCACACCACTTAAAACATAAAGACACAGAAGAAGCTCCCAAAAGTTTAAATGAAAAGATAATATCAGACAAATGCTAACCAAAGGAAAGCTAAAGTAGCCATACTAATATTTAAAACAAGATTTAAAGCAAAATACATTAATAGAAATGAAAGTGTTATTACATCATGACAAATGGATCAGTTCACCAAAGAGATAACGGTAACTTTAATTTTAAACTTGTATGTTCCTAATAACCTCAAAATACTTCGGGAAATAAAAAGCTCTAAAAGGAGAAATTGACATATGTACCCTAGGGGAATATTTTAACACAATTCTGTCAGTCACTGATAAAACACCAGTAATACACAGAAAATGTGAACAATTTTAACATATTGACAAGATTAACACATTTCTTACCAACCAGACTGCCAAAAAAAGTTTAACTAGAACAATACCAAGTTCTGATAACGGTGAACCGTGGTGGTGAACTATTTACTTTAGGCGGGAGTGTAAATCGCTACAACCACTTTGGAAAAGAGCTGGGCATTAGTTAGGAGGCTGAGTGTGCACGTACTCTGGGTGACCCAGCAGTGCCACTCCTAGATAGACACACCTTAAAGGCACTTCCATACACGTGCATCAGGAGACGTGTGTAAGAGAGTTCATAGCAGCACTATTCATAACAGCCAAGATTTTGAAGCAACCCAAACGTCCATCAGCCATAAAATGGATAAACCATGGGGCTTCCCTGGTGGTCCAGGGGTTAAGACTCCACGCTTCCACTGCAGGGGGCGTGGGTTCGATCCCTGGTCGAGGAACTAAGATCCCACATGCCATGAAGCATGGTCAAAAAAAAAAAAAAAAAAAGGATAAACAATGGAGTAGTCATGCGCTGCAATGCTCTACAACACCAAAATGAGTGAACTGCCGTCTCTTTCTTAGAGTACACAAGCCAACCTCAAAAATAAAATGTCAAAGAAACAAATGTCAGAAATAAAATTCAAATATAGCTAAAGCTTAAGCAGTATATTGTTTAATAGCTAAATGGCTAAACTATAAAGAAAACCAAGGGAATGATTAACACAAATGTAGAGTCATGGTTGCCTCTAGAAAAAAGGGGTAGGGACGAGAGGTGTTATCAGAGAAGGCAATAATAATAAAAAAATGTTAACATAAAATAGAAACTAACTTTATTTCTCTGGAAGAGCAGATATTCATAGCTGGGGCTTCTAAGGTGTTGTCAATGTTCTAGTTCTTAACCTGGGTGAAGCATAGATACACCTAAGGGATACTTTTATATGCTTGCATCAGGCAATGTCTATAAGAAAGCTAGCAGCATTGTTTATAATGCATGGGTGCGGGTTTTGTGAAGATTCTTTAAACTGTATCATACCTTTCATACATACTCATATATGATATTGTTTTTCAAATAAGGAAGGAAGGAGATACACCATTTTGAGAGTGGTCTCTGGGTGACGGAAAAGCGTATGGGTGATTGTATTTTCATCATTATACTTTTCTGCATTGTTTGAATCTTCTACGATAAGCACGTATCACTTTTATTGTGAGAAAAGAAAAAAAAACTTTGAGAAGTTATGAAAGAAAGCATAAAAGAAGAGATCTGGGTTTGACCACATGAAAATATAGAACTTTCACATGTCTAAAATGGAATAAAATCAAAAGGTAAATACATCAGTGAAAATAATTTATTCTATATGGAACTCTTACCGATCAATCAGAAAAAGCTATGTGGATTAAAAAAAAAACATAAGCCAAGAATTCATATAAAAGGAAGTATAATTGTCTAAAACCATATGGGATGGACTTCCCTAGTGGCGCAGTGGTTAAGAATCCGTCTGCCATTGCAGGGGACACGGGTTCAAGCACTGGTCTGGGAAGATCCTACATGCCACGGAGCAATTAAGCCCGCGAGCCACAGCTGCTGAGCCTGCGCGCCACAACTACTGCAGCCCGCGCACCTGGAGCCCGTGCTCCGCAACTAGAGAAGCCACCGCAGTGAGAAGTCCGTGCACCGCACTGAAGAGCAGCCCCTGCTCGCCGCAACTAGAGAAAGCTCGCACGCAGCAACGAAGACCCAATACAGCCAAAAATAAATAAATTTTTTAAAAAACTTAAACGTTTAAAAATATATATATGGGAAAATATTCAACCTCAGTTAGTAATCCCTCCAAAGATGTACAATAAACCTCAAGAGAGGCAAGGAGATATAGTGGAACCGTCACAGGCCTTCACAACTAGATAACCTGGATTTGAACTCTCGCTCTGCCAATTTACTAGCTGTTTATCCTTTGACAGTTATTCTTAAGCTTTCTGAATCTCTGCTCATGTATAAAATAAAGGAAATAATTAATACCTTGCAGCGTTGTTCCAAGAATTAGAAATAGCGCATTCAATAATGCACAAGGCTTGGCATGTACAGATGTCTAACTAATGGGTTTCCTTCTTCAAACAACGAGGGGATGGAGAGAGAATGGAGCCAGCACGAATGGACAGTCTAGTGGGAAATAATCATTCCAAGTGTGTGATGAGTATCTCAATAGGGGAAGTACAGGGTGTTGAGATAGCAGATAAAAAGGTGACCCAACGCAGCTTAGGTGATCAGAGGGCTTCTTGAGAAACAGATGTTTAAACTGAAGTCTAAGGGCAAGTGTAAGTAACAGAATAGGGTGAGTGGATAGGAGAGTTTATTTTCCGAAGACGGTGACATTATCTCCCATCCCAAGCATTTCTTTTTTTTTTTTAGGTTATTTTTTTAAACTGAGATATAGTTGATGGACAATATTATGTAACTTTCAGGTGTACAACATCACGATTCACAATTTTTAAAGGTTATACTTCATTTATAGTTACTATAAAATATTGGCTGTATTCCCTGTGTTGTACAGAATATCCTTGTAGCGTATTTATTTTATACGTAGTGGTCTGTACCTGTTAATCCCCTACCCTATCTTGCCCCTCCCCTCTTCCCTCTCCCCACTGGTCCACGCATTTCTTGCAATGCAGCTTTGGCACTCCTCCCTTCCGGGGATGGGGGTCTCTGTCCCGTCCTCTTGAATCAGGTAGGCTTGTAACTATAGTTAAAGTGATACTATGTGACTTCTGAGGCGAGGTCACGAAACACAGTTCAGCTTCATTCTGGTGTTCTTGGGACTATCACTTTTCAGAACCCAGCCACCATGCCGTGAGGAAAGCTGAGCAGCTGGTGGAGAGCTGAGGCCTCAGTCATTGGCCCAGGCTGAGCGCCCACTGACAGCCAGCCATGTGAGCGCACCACCTTGAAAATTATTCCCCAGCCACAGTTGAGCTGCCCCAGCGGACACCACACAGAGCAGAGGTGAGCTCTGCCCAAATCCCAGGTTCTTAAGCAAAGTGAAGGACTGCTGTTGTAAGCCACTTAGCTCTGGGCTGTTTGCTATGCAGTGATAGATAATTGGCTCCAGGCATCAAGAGAAGCATGTGCAAATGTCCAGAGTCCAGGGTCAAAGTCACTCTCATTGAGTCTGGCTGAAAAGCAGGAGAGTGGTGAGAGCATGGGCTACAGAGGTATGCAGCAGCTCTGTCCTGTCCAAGAGTTGGGACTGTGGCCTCCAGGAAGTGAAGACAACTGAAGAGATTTAGCATGGTCTTGATACGATCAGAATCATGCTTTTCAAAGATCACTCGCGTGGTAGCCTGGTGAACAGATGAAGAAGAGATGAAACCATGAGGACACAGGGATGGGGAAGGGTAAGCTGGGACAAAGTGAGAGAGTGGCGTGGACATATATACACTACCAAACGTAAAATAGATAGCTAGTGGGATGCAGCCGCATAGCACAGGGAGATCAGCTCAGTGCTTTGTGACCACCTAGAGGGGTGGGATAGGGAGGGTGGGAGGGAGGGAGACGCAAGAGGGAAGAGATATGGGAACATATGTGTATGTATAACTGATTCACTGTGTTATAAAGCAGAAACTAACACACCACTGTAAAGCAATTATACTCCAATAAAGATGTTAAAAAAAATTAATGATGATATTATCAGATCTAACATTTTCCTTCTCCAGAAAAAGAAATTCTCATCAAGAAGGATTTTTGAAATCTGAATTTGTATTCATTGTTATTAATAATCTTGCATTAAGTGTCTTTTTCTCTGAGACCTTAGCTAATGATAGTTGTATTTGTATGTTATGTAAAATAAATAAATACAAATTTTAAAAAAGAAAAAGAGATGAAACCAGCGGATGTGTGTAGGTAGCTAGAATCAGACAACTAGTAGGCAAGAGAGAGTGATGTGTTTTACTTGTGCCATACAGGGAGAAGATCTTGTGTTGAGATGAACTGCTTTCCTATCCATGCATCCCCTACCATCCTTCTAAATGTCTGTGGGCTCAGCCTCTGCCTCCAGGCTCACCGGACAGAGGGAGATGGTTTACCAGCTGCAAGAAGAGTTATGCCAACTGCCCACAGGTGAGATGCTGCGTCTGAATGCTGTCTCCTCATTCTGGACCCACCTTCCCCTTTGTCATGCCCCCCTCTCTTCCCCTCATTCTTTCTTTTTTAAAAAATATTTATTTGGTTGCACCGGGTCTTAGTTGCAGTAGGCGGGCTCCTTAGTTGCAGCACGTGGGCTCCTTAGTTGTGGCATGCGAACTCTTAGTTGCAGCATGCATGTGGGATTTAGTTCCCTGACCAGGGATCGAACCCAGGCCCTCTGCATTGGGAGCATGGAGTCTTATCCACTGCACCACCAGGGAAGTCCCCTCTCTTCCCTCATTCTTTTGCTTCCTTCTGTCCTAGAGGAAAACGGGTTCATGTAATTCTTCTAAACCTGTATGTCCCAAGCCAAGATCTTAACTCATTTGTTCTCTTCTGCTGGGGCAGTGGGGAGCTTTTTTTTTTTTAATTTACTTTGTTGGAGTACTGTTGATTTACAATGTTGTGTTAATTTCTGCTGTACAGTAAAGTGACTCAGTTATACATATATACATTCTTTTTCATATTCTTTTCCATTATGCTTTATCACAGGATATTGAGTATAGTTCCCTGTGCTATACAGTAGGACCTTGTAGTTTATCCATTCTATACATAATAGTTTGCATCTGTTAATCCCTAGCTCCCATCCATCCCTCCCCCACCCCCTCTCCCCCTTGGCAACCACAATTCTCTCCTCTATGTCTGTGAGTCGTTTCTGTTTCATGGATAAGTTCATTTGCATCCTATTTTAGATTGCCATATAAGTGATATCGTATGGTATTTGTCTTTCTCTTTCTGACTTACTTCACTTAGTATGATAGTCTCTAGGTCCATCCATGTTCCTGCACATGGCATTATTTCATTCTGGGACCTCTTGTCTAGCATCCTGAGATGGTCACAGGATAACAGGGAATACCTTCAGCAAACCAAGGTCTCACTGCAGGATGATGGTGGATTGGCTTGAGGAAGGGGGAAAAGGGTACAGATGCATGAAAGTAGCAGAGAGGGACCTCGGGAGGCTGCCTGCAATGAGATGGCTTGGCCAATCCCTGGGAACCCCATTGGAAGACAGATGGACGGCTTTTTTCTGAATTTGTTTTCCTCTCTAAAGGTTCTCTCTGGTGATGCTCAGTCTGTCACTAGAAATCAAGTCTCAGTCTGGGCTTTCTGCTTGCTGTTAAATTCCTGTTACCCAGTTCATGACCATGAGCTGGCATTAGGAAGCCTGTCCGTATGTGTTAGGAAATCTGGGCTCAGATGAAGAAAACATTCACAGTATCATCTGTGGAGGGCTATGTGTCAGGATCCTAGAAACACTGCAGAAGCCCTGCTTCATGCCCACTTTAAAGGATGCATTTGTGACATGCCTTCCCCCTTGGTATCTCCTCTTTTTAAGGCACGGCCTTCTCTTCCTCTTCCTCCTCCATCTCCTTCTTGTTCCCCATGTATTCCTTCATGTGGAATAAGGCTCCATAAAAGGATAAAAGAAGGCAAAAATTGACCTAGCTGAGGCTACATTAACAGAAGCATAGACACCAGAATGAAGGAGGTGAGAGTTGTACTGCTGTCTGCACTTTCTTCTCCTATCACAGAGTTTTGTACCAAATTCTGTTTCCTGTGACAATCTTCCCTTGAGGCAATGGAGGCCTAGCTGTGTTACTAGGAAAGGGTTACAGGATTAGAGGAAAAACTGGGGGCGGGAGTATCTATAGCAACATTATATCCCACTATAAGATAATAGTGGCTTGAGCTGGGATGGGAGCAGTGACATAGTGGGCCTCATTTTAGAATGGTCAGGCAGACCACAGCGGACTAGAACAGTCTGTGGCAGGGCAGGTCCCATATGCATGAGTTAATGAATCAGTTAGGAATGCCTTGGGCCACAAGTAACAGAATACAAGACTAACAGAGACTTAAGCTATGTAGTGCAGTGGTTTACCTCATAAGAAGTCTTGGTTGAATAATTTCACAATGTCAGAGTATTGGGTCATCATCTCTGTCATTCTTTGGACCGTGTCCTCTGGTTGCAAGATAGCTGCCACTGCTCCAGGCATCACATCGTTGCATAACTGTATCCAAAGGGAGAAGCTAAGGAGGTAAGAGAAAGAGCTTTGCTCACATGTCTCTTTCCTGTTATCAGAGAGAAGAGCTCCTACCTGGAAGCCTGCTGATAGATCTCATGTTGTGTTACATGGACCAGATCTGGAGCATGTGGCCGCCTTAGCTACAAAGGAGATTTGATGGTGGGAAGCAGGTAAGACGAGGAGTTGGGAATGGTGGTTGGATAGGCACCAACAGTGACCACTACAATTAAAAATGGTCATTTTCTGCCCTTTCCCCAGTGCTCTGGGTTGAGTAGATGATGTGATTTCAGCTTGAGTTAAGCCCCACCTGGAACAGGGCTGAGAAACAGCTAGACACTCCAAGTAAATAACAGTGTCTTCTCATCAGCTTGCAGTAGAACAGGGTTGCGTTTGCAGATAAAACGTGAAGTCAAGTCTCACACGTAACAAGTGTGGGATCGCTGGGCTGGCAGAGCAGCCCTATACAACCTGGCTCCAGCCACCCTCCACCTTCACACTTTCCTTCCTGGTGGAAGTTCTGCTCCCATACTAATTGTCCCAGTTTGCCCAGGAAAGTCCCACACTCCAGGAAACCCTCCAGGCCTGGGCAAACTGGACAGTTGATCACCCTACTTCCATCACCCTGGCCAGGTCCTGGCCCTCTGAGACTTCCTCTGCTTCCTAATCTGAGTTCACGCCATGTCCCATGTGGAGTGTTCTTCTCTGCATTATTCCTTCCTTTGTATTCTTTAAGCTACCTTTTTTGAAGGCCTGCTGTGCTCAGGAACCCTGCTAAACTATCTGATTCAGTTCCTACAACCACCTTATGAAACAGGCATTTTTATCCCCATTTTAAAGATGAGAAAACTGAGACTCAGAAAGACAGGTAATTTCTCTAAGGCCATAAAGCTAGAGTGGAAACTGGGAAGTAATATCAGGCATTGGAGTCAGACACCTTTCTCTTAACTGCTGTGCCAGCGGATCTCATACTTCCTGTGCATGTGAATCACCTTATTAAATTAATCATCTTATTAAGAAGCAGATTATTGGATGCATGCCCAAGAGATCCTGACTCAGCAGGTCTGGGGCAGGGCCCTGGGATGCATTTGTCTAGCAAGCATCCCAAAGTGTTCCTAATGTCAGTCGTTATGAGGCCTTACCTGACGCGCTCTGTGCTCTATACCTTCCAAAGACTCCAGCCCTGCTTCTATCACAAAACCTTCTGGTCCAGTCAGTCCTCCTCCACCATCCAGAATTTTTTGTCTGCACCATCATCCCCAGTCACGCACACACATCATCCATCCCTCATAAGGGCCCTTGAGAGCAGTGTTTGTCTTCTGTACCTTCCTTTGTTCCAACATTCCCAGTACAGTGCTAGCCTAGCTTTGCAGGAGTTTGATAAATATCATTGGTTCACACTGATTTCACAGAACTTCAAGGTGCCCGGATTATGGGCCCCTGAATAAAACCATGGATTTTTTGAACAGCAGGCATTGTCTGATTAATAAAGTCATCATAAATATATTGAGTTTACTTGATAATAAGTAATCACAGTCAATTGATAACGAAGTGAAAGACACGATCACTTAATTGAGAATAATTGGATTGAATGACAAACTTAGACTCCTGATTAAAATTAATTGCATTACTGAGACAGACTTGGAATCCCAGATGCAAATAATTAAAACTTTCTCAGGTAAGGAAGGATAAATTCTCCTGTTCAGATGTCCAGGGAAAAGGGATCTGTTTAGAGTCAATTTTGAAACTAGAGTGAGAAAAGTAACGAAGGCATTACGTTTGGACAGATGTTTCGATGGAAGGCGAGAGCTCGGTTAATTTGGGCAAATACTGAATCTTTCTCAAAAGAGAACCATTTAATCTGGCAGCTCCGGGGAGGTTTTCCTAATTAATTGAGGATTTGGATTGAAGAAAAATGCAAACTGAGCACTTGTGAAACATTTAAATGGTGGGTGGGTCACAAGCCCAGGGCCCAGTTAGGACTGTTCCCCATGCACTGCCTGGTCAACTCAGGAGCTCCTAAAGTTGGTAACTGGGCCTTTTGTCAGCTCTACCAGTGTTTCGCAGTCCTCAGTGTGAGGAAACCTGAAATCTGGTTAAAATGCAGATTCTGATGCTGTAAATCTAGAAAAGGGCCTGAGGTTCCGCATTTCTAACAAGCTTCTAGGTGATGGCTCACGCTTGGAGTAGCAGAGGTCTATAGCACACTACATTGGACCATGCTCATCAGGTAGATGAGGGTTCAAGGGATGTGTGTGTGTGTGTGTGTGTGTGTGTGTGTGTGTGTGTGTGTGCATGTGCTTAAGTGGGATCTGCAGTTCAGACTGATTGTTAATTGTTTTTTTGTGAGGGAGAGACAATATTTGTTAAGACTTTATTTTTTAGAGCAGTTTTAGGTTCCCAGCAAAATTGATAGGCAAGTAGAGAGATTTCCCATATACCCCTTGGCCTCA
Organism: Orcinus orca; assembly: GCF_937001465.1. Taxonomy (NCBI): domain Eukaryota; kingdom Metazoa; phylum Chordata; class Mammalia; order Artiodactyla; family Delphinidae; genus Orcinus; species Orcinus orca. Next base: position 74,966,012 of record NC_064574.1, read on the forward strand.
CACATACATAACCTCCCCCATTTTCAGCTTCCTCCACCAGAGTAGTACATTTGATACAACTGATGAGCCTACATTAATACATCCCCATCCAAAGTCCACAGCTTACACCATAGTTCACTTTTGGTGTTGTACATTTTATGGATTTGGACAAAGGTATAATGACATGCATCCAACATTATGGTATCGCGCAGAGTATTTTCACTGCCCTAAAAATCCTCTGCGCTTCTCTGTATTATTTTTTTACAACTGCATGTGAATCTATAATTATTCCAAAAGAAAAAGTCTAATTAAAAATAAAAGATGATGGAGAACTCACATGCTGTCCAGTATTAGAGAACCAGACCCAGAGCTTCCAAGGCCAGGAGGAGGTCTAAAGTTAAGGTACAGAACAACCACTGTGAAATCATCACTGCTACCCCTGCTGGGCCCAGAGTTCCTGACAACACTGTGACCAAACCCTGGACAATGCTGATTAAATGGTGACACTACTGCGTCTGGACAACAAAGCATCCATCCGCCTTGCAGAATGGACCTTGCACAGACCTGCTACTTTGCATCACTAGCTCCCAGGTCAAAGATGGTACAAGTGCGCAGACAGGTGGTGCCTGGGTCTCATGCCCATATGAGCTGAAAGGGAGGCTAAGAATGAGATTATCTGAATTTTTGGCTTCCACAATGGTGGTCTTGCTACTGACCAGGAATCACAAGATGGGGAGCTTCCCAGATGCAGAAAGAGGGGTTCAGATGCTGGGTGGCCTTGAACAATGGCCAATGTCCACCATACCCTCCTTTTCTCTCTCTTTCCCCTTGCCACCCGACCCTTACACAGTCACTCACCCAGCTCAATTCAGGACACAGGTTAGAGGCCATGTCCTCAAGAAAGGCTTCCCTGACCCGTTCTCCCCCCAGTTAGGGTTTGGTTCCTTTTCCTTGTGTTTCCATATGTTGGGTTTGTATCACGTCAGCTCTGCTAGGCTCTGAGTCTTGAGGACAGAAATCCTATTTGCACAGAAGCCAAAGCTCAATAAAGATCCAAGGGGAAGGAAGGGAGAGAAGGGTCCTTCTGCCAGTCAAGGTCACAGTTCCCAAAAAGAGGGGAGCAGAGTACTGGGAGCAAAGCAGGGCGGGGCAAGAAGAAAATGGGGTAAATGGACAACCTGGAAGCCCGGGGACGTGCTAGACGTGGGTGCATCTCATGGTCAGAAGCCAGCAACACTCGGGTGCTGGCGAGAAAGGAGGCTTCTCCCAGACAGAAAAGCCTGTAATCGTTGTAAATATGCTAGAACGGTCAAAAGCCCATGATGTATCATCCACATAAATTATGAAACACATCACGGTTCTCTTTGCTCTATGTCAGTGTAAAAAAAATCTCAGTTTTTCAAAAGATGGAATATTAAAACTTGTCACTAGAGTGTCCAGCTACTCTTTTCTTGTCACCCTCCATCATCCCCCCACCATGAACAAAACAAAACCCCCTCCCATTGTACATGAAAGCTCAGGTCCCATCCAAGTTTAACTGCAGCAAATTTGGCCAAGAGCCTGGGAGGGCGCAGTCAGGGGTACTTCTTCAGAAGTTGCAGCAATGGGGCAGTTGCAGAGCTGAGTCATCCAGAAGATTTTTTTTTTTTAATATTTATTTATTTATTTGGCTGCGCCGGATCTTAGTTGCAGCAGGCAGGATCTTCGTTGTGGCACGTGGGATCTTTTAGTTGTGGCATGCGGGCTCTTAGTTGCAGCATGTGGAATCTAGTTCCCTGACCAGGGATCGAACCCAGGCCCCCTGAATTGGGAGTGCGGGGTCTTAGCCACTGGACCACCAGGGAAGTGTCCAGAAAATTCTTAAATGTCCCTAGACATGAGGCAGGGGGACAAGCTGGCCCCATGGGCTAGGGGCACAACACCCCACAGCGGACTCCAAGGCCTGGGATCTGAGCACAGCTAGGACCCTCTGGTGGATCGGCCTCTCCCGGTCCCAACCCACCGCGGTCAGTGTGTAAAGGCTGCTGCCCTTCTGTTTGTCTTTCCTGCTTGTTCTGGTCCCAAGGCAGGAGCGGGCAGCCTGTGCGTAGCTTCCTAACATCGTCAGTTCCCTGCTTGCTCTGCTGCCCAACAGGCCTCGAGGGTGGGAAGGGTCCAAGGAGGTTTGCTGAGAGGAGCTGGTGCCCACCGCACCCTCATTTCCCTAGTTGTGGGGGAGCCCGCAGTCCCTGCAGACTGGTTCTCAGCTGGACTTTGAAACCCACATTCCACTTAAATCCCCTTTGACGGTCGTTTGAATCAAATGCATTCTACTAAGCCGGGCTAATGGGAAAGTAATCTTTCTCTTTCAGAGCCATTGCTCGGTGAAGTGTTTACCAAACAGGGTTTTTAAATAGCAAGAGAGCCCAACTCAATTTGGAAATTAATGCGTTTAAACCCAGCTGGAAACATGCCTCTTCATTCCCAAGGCAGAAACGGGAATTGGACATCCTCAACTAGCCCCGGCTTCTATAGGCTTGGGCCTGAGAAAAACCCAGCAATCTCCATGGTTTCCGCGACAGTCAGGTTCCAGCAAGACCACCTGCTGGGCTTGCCCTAAAGGTCTTCCTTCCCGAAGGTCCTGGGCCCTAGAGCCCTTCTCACCAATCAACTTCCTCCCGTCAATCACCTCTGGACCACTGGATCAAATCAAAGAGAAAGCCAACTTGTGACCCCCAAATTTACAGGAACAAGGCCTCAGAGGTACTGCGTATAGAAAAAAACCCTCTCTGACTCCCCGTGGGCCAGTGGCCGCCATGGCTGTTGGCACCAGGTTTTTATCTCCAAGACATGTCCAGGCCTTCAGGCTCAAGTCCTTTCAAGTAGAGACCTGTATGGTCAGGCCACTCGCGGTGGCTGTCCTCTGGCTGTCTGTCCATCCCCCTGCTCACCAGTGCCTGTTTCACCTGCAACTACTCACATGACTGACCTTCCTACATACTTGCCCCCGGGCCCCAGCTAGTGATTGTTCTTATCAAAGGAGCGGTGAGGGGCGTGTTCCTCTGCTGGTTTCCCTGGTAACCCATGAACCAACCTGACCTCAATTCCCCCTGTAACTAGCAATCTCTCCTTCCCTCCAGGAGCGAAGACTGCCGCCATGTCCTGCCCGTCGTCTGGCGCACATGGTGGAGCGTTGCTAGAGCGTTGCTCTAGATGTGTAAACTTCCCCATCCATTAAACCGTGGATGTCTCTGTCGCAGACTCTGGGCTCTTTCTCCTGTCTTAAAGCTGGGTGGGTACAGGCCTTGTAGGCCTGTGAGATGCAGCCCAACAAGACTCCGGTTGGCTGTTGGGAGCTGGGGGCTGCCTGGCCCTGAAGCTGGCGGCAGGAACCACACCAGGCCAACGTGTGTATCTGCTAAGTCCTCCAGCTGGTGGAGAAGGGCCCAGGGCTGGTGTGGAGAAGTTGCCCTGGCCAGAGGAAGGGGATGCAGCCCAGACACTGCTCCCAACACCCAAACTTTGCTTCCTTGTAGGACCCCATACTTCCCAGCCACTTGGGGGCTCCATGAGCTGGAACTGAGGCCGACTCGGCAGCCTCCCCATTACAGAAGCGTGCGAGGCGCTGACTAAAACATCTACTACTGACCCTGCCCACCAATGAATGTCTCAGCTGCCGCAGATCCTCCCAGCCTGGCCTTTTTCTCTCAGTCTCTGCAGCTGTTTTCTGTCCTCAGAGTTTCAATCCTCTCTCCACCCCTCCTGCTCCCCAGACCGGAGCCAGACCTTGGCAAGCCCAGAGCACCCTGCTGATCCAAGCGCTGTCTCAGCTGCAGGGAAGAGCTGTGAGCCGTGAGCAGGGAGTGTTGCAATGAGGGCAAGCTGCATTCCTGTCCTCAGGGAGAGTAGAGATATATCAGGCAGAAATGTGATTGCATTCTTTTGTGTGTGCCTTTTAAAACTGGGCAAGGGGCTTCCCTGGTGGTGCAGTGGTTGAGAGTCTGCCTGCCGATGTAGGGGACGCGGGTTTGTGCCCCGGTCCGGGAGGATCCCACATGCCGCGGAGCGGCTGGGCCCGTGAGCCATGGCCGCTGGGCCTGCACGTCCGGAGCCTGTGCTCCGCAGCGGGAGAGGCCGCAGCGGTGAGAGGCCCACGTACCGCAAAAAAAAACCACACAGACAAAAAAAAAAAAAAAAAAAAAAAAAAAAAACCTGGGCGAAAACACCTCCAAATTATGAGGGCTTTCAGGAGCTGGAGGGAAGAGGAAATTGAATATGTGCTTTTCTCAGTTCCAAAGTATTGATTGAGGACTAATGGAGGGAAATGGAGAATTGGCTAATCGATCAGGTAGTTTATATTCTCAAACAATCGCCACGTTAAGGGTGCCCCCAGCTGGATATGGCCTAGTCCCTTGTTAGATATGCCAGGATGTCGAAGGTTGGAGACCCCAGTCTGTATGCCATGTGGTGTCAGGGGTCCCCAAGACCACCGTCACGTCTGACGATGCTCTAGAAGGACTCATAGAACTCAGAATAGCTGTTGTACTTTGGTTACAGTTCATACAGTGAAAGGATGCAAATTAAAATCAGCAAAGGAATATGGGACATAGGGCAGAGTCCAGGAGAAACCAAGCATGAGCCTCCAGTGTCCTCTCCCAGGGGAATCACAGGGAATAGCCCTTCATGGTCCCAGCAACAACGTGTGACAACACGTATGAAGTATTGCCAACCAGCAAGGTTCCCTTGAGACCTGGTGTTGAGGAGTTTTATTGGGGGTCATGTAGGCATGATGCACCCACATGACTAACCTCAGCTATTCAGTCTCCAGTCCCCTTCCCCACAAGAAGTCAAACTCAGTCAGTATGGCCCAGGGCCCCAGGTAAACAAAAGCAAGCATTCACCATAAATAGCACTGTTAGTATCAACAATCCAAGATGGCCCCAGGCCCTTGGCATGCAGAGACACTCTCATCAGGCTGGATATTCCAGTGGCTCAGAGCTTATCTCCCAGGAGCTGGTCAAGGGCCAGTCTTGAAGACCTAGAACAGACAGGGTTTGGACAACCTAGGCCTCCTGGGTTAACCTTTTCTGCACACGTGCCATAACTGCTCCATCTACTGGAAAGCTCACGGGAAAAGATTTCTGATTAATTAAACCCTATTTTTTTCATGTTTATTGGAAATCCTCTGTCAGTTCTGTCTCCCTATACACACCAGTCAGTTGGCCGTACTGAATCATTTTTGCAAGGCTTGCTAGCCCTCAGGGATATAATTTTTTAAAAAAACAAAATCTATTTTAGAACAGTTTAGATTTAACAAAAATTGCCAAGATAGTACGGAGACTTCGCAAACACTCTCACAACCAGTTTCCTTTCTTATTAACTCTTACTGTAGTATGGTACATTTGTTACAATTAAGGAACCAATATATATTATTAAAGTTCATACTTTATTCAGATTTCCTTAGTTTATACCTAATGTCCTTTTTCTGTCCCAGGTTCGCATCCAGGACACCACGTTACATTTAAACATCACGTCTCCTTAGCCTCTTCTTGACACTGTCTCAGACCTTCCTTGTTTTTGATGACCTTGAAAGTTCTGCAGAATACTGGTCAGTTTTTTCCCAAATGTTCCTCAGTTGAGATTTGTCTGATCCTTTCTCATGATTTGACTAGTGTAATGTGTTTTTTGAAAGACCCCAGAGATGAAGTGTGATTCTCATCACATCATATCAAGAGTATATACTATCAACATGAATTACCACTGCTGACGTGAACCTTGATCACCTAGCTGAGGAAATGTTTGTCAAGTTTCTCTACTGGAAAGTTACTCTCACCCCCTGCCCCTCACTTTCCACTCTCCTCTTTGGAAGGAAGTCACTGTCAAGCCCACACATAAGGTGTGGAGTGATACTCTACCTCCCTGAGTATGGAGCATACATTATTTGGAATTCTTCTGCATGGGAGATTTGACCCTTCACCCCCATTTAAAAAATTCAATCATTTATTTATATCGGTATGGACCCACAGATATTTATTTTGTACTTGGGTTATAATCCAATATTACTTTATTTGCTTGCTCTAATTGTTTTAGCTTTGGCCTTGGGGAACTCTTTTCCTTAGTCCCTTTGACATACCCCATTATTATATAGGTTTCGTATTTGTTTGTTGGTTTTTAGCACTTTGCTTTCTGAAGATGCTCCAGGCTCCTCGTGTATATTTCACGCACCATAGAACCAGCCTATTCTCCAAGGGGTTATCATTTTTAACCTTGTACCTGGCATCTTGAAATTGCAGAACATCGTGGTGAAGGATGCCTTAAGACCACGTACTCTACCCCTTTGTTTGTATAGATGGGGACACTGAAGCAGAAGGGGTGAGTTAGGTATACTTCGGTCACAATTGTGTGTCAAGGCACAGTGAAGACCAGAACTCAAGTCTCCGAATGGAATGTCCTTCCCACCACACCACAGTAACGTCCCTTGCTTATTTTTATCTGCAGAAGTAAAACAAGAAAGAGATTGAGTTGCACTTTAAGAGAGCTCCTGGAAATGGCTTTCTGGAATAAATTTTATTAGAGCTCGCTTTCATATGATTTTCCCTTTCTCCATGAAGTTGAAATACAACTTCTGATGAGCAGAAATATCTAGTTAGTGCTGTTGTTTAATGAAAGTCTTGCTGGACATGCTCAGAGCTCCAGCCCTCTCGCCTCTCGTTACCTAAATTGATACTGTGCCTTCTAATACAGGCATTTGGTTACATTTTCTTTTCTTTAAAGCCATTAAGTATTTGATGATAATCATTCCCATGGATACTGTAAATTTCATTTTCTTAGGAAAACTGAAGTGCTTGCATTTTAACACAATATTTACTGCATAATTGATTTTAAAGCTAAGGAGTTTGGGGCAAAAAGTGGACAGGATTGGGCTTCCGTGGTGGCGCAGTGTTGAGAGTCAGCCTGCCAATGCAGGGGACATGGGTTCGTGCCCCGGTCCAGGAAGATCCCACATGCCGCGGAGTGGCTGGGTCCGTGGGCCACGGCCGCTGAGCCTGTGCGTCTGGAGCCTGTGCTCCGCAACGGGAGAGGCCACAACAGTGAGAGGCCCGCATACCGCAAAAAAAAAAAAACAAAAAAAACAAAGTGGACAGGATTCTAGAAGGAAGCAATGACATGGTCAGGACAACCAAATATGCCAACTCAGACTCCAGGCCAGGAAGAATATTAAAGGCTTAACAGTGCAGCCTGCTGGACAAGGGACTCTTCTAACCTGGACCACACATCTGCTTCAGCAAGGAGCCAGCTGAGAATCCTCCTTGGATCGTACAACAGAAACCAGACCCCAGGTAACACGGCCAATACAAGTGTGAGCAGTTTTACAGAAGTCTCAACTCTAGGGGATGAATATGGAAAGGTTTCATTTTCCCAAAAACTGTGCTCTGAAGATTCTCCTTATCCGCTGGATTCCCTTCATTCCCTTAATTGACAGTTCAATTCTATAAGGCGTTTGAGTTATTGGAAGAGCTTCATTTTGGTTTTTAAGATTTGGTCTTGTTCATTTTAAGACTGAAGTTTCATATTCTATTCAAAAGCCTTAAAGATGTGCTCTCCACTCCCCCTCATCCCCAGCACAGGCTCCAGCAGCTGTGTGGAGCAGCCCCACGAGACTGCCCCCCACCCTAGAGGCCAATCACAGATCCCAGCCCCTTTTGACCAACTGGCTATAAACTGGGGGTTCTTGAAGACACACACACCCCACCCCCCATTTGATAATTTGCTAGAGTGGCTCAGGAACTCAGGAAAACAAGTTTACTTACTATTACCAATTTATTACAAAGGACATTTTAAAGGATACAGATGAACAGCTAGATGATGATATATATATAGGGTGAGTTCTGGAAGGGTCCCAAGCACGGGAGCTTCAGTCCCCATGGGTTAGGGGTGCACCACCCTCCTGGCACATGGATGAGTTCTTTTTCACCAACCCTAAAGCTCTCCAAACCCTTTTGGCTAGGGTTTTGGTGGCAGCTTCATTAGGTAGCATGATTGATTAAACCACTGACCACTGGAGATTAAGTCCATCTTCAGCCCTTCTCCCTTCCTCAGAGGGGTGGGGTGGGGGGGACTGAAAGTTCCAACCCTCTAATCACATGGTTGGTTCCCCTGACAATCAGTCCCCCACCCTTAGGGGCTTTCCAAAAGTCACCACATTAAGACAAACCCAGGTGTGGTTGAAAGGGGCTTGTTATGCATAACCGAAGACGCTCCTTTCACCTTTATCATTCCAGACCTTTCGAGAGCAGGGACAAAGGCCAGATCTAACAGAAGACGCTCCTTTTGCTCTTATCACTTAGGAAATTACAAGGGTTTGAGGAGCTCTGGCCAGGAGCTGGGGATGAAGACCAAAATATATATTTCTTATTATTTCACAATATCCAATGTATTAGTGGGTCTCATCAATGCGCTGCAAGCCCCCCACCTCCAGCTGGCTCTGAAGGATGGGACCAGGACCGCCCAAACCATAGCGTCTGAAGGTGGGTCCTAAAGACAAGCAGGGGGCTCTTACAGAAAAAAGAAAAAGATGCTGGATGGGCTCAGATGTTAGATGTCTGCTATGCTAGTTTCAAAAAGACAAAAAAGAAAAAAAAAAGAACCTTGGTTTGATAAGTAAATTAATCATGTGAACCGTAACAGTGAATTAAAGAGTGCCCAGAGTTCAGGTGATGTGATTAGGGTCCCCTGACCAGAGATTTGCTTCTCTGAAGAACCTGGGATTTCTGGAGCCCCCGTCCACCACATCGTGGAGTCATTTTCTTAGGGAAAACAGAATGAAACACACCCGTTTCTAAACCATTTCCTAACGTGTGGACCATCCACGTGAAGACAGCGGATGCCCAAACTTATGGATTTGCAGGGAAGCTGCCAGCAGAGGAGTCACTTCTGCCAAAACACGTTTTGCACTGAGAAACTTAACATTGTCCGGCGTTAACCTGGGGCTGTTAGGGGCTCTGTTAGGCTGCCACGACAAAGCACCACACGCTGGGTGGTTTAAACAACAGGAATTTATTGTCTCACAGTCTGGAGGCTGGAAGTCCAAGATCAAGGTGTCTGCAGGGTTGGTTTCTCCCAAGGCCTTTCCTCTTGGCTTGCAGTCAGCTGCCTTCTCCCTGTGTCCTCACACGGCCTTTGCTCTGTGCGTGCACAGGCAATGCCCAGCCCACCGCCACCCCCACGCACACACACACCCAAGTCTCTTCCCCTTCTTACAACACCAGTCCCATTGGACCCGGGTCCCACCTGTACGACCTCATTTAATTACCTCTTTAAAGACCCTGTCTTTAAATGCAGTCACACTGGAGGGTTAGGGCTTCGGTCTTTGAATTTGTGGGGGGACATAATTCAGTCCATAACTGTGGCTGAAGCAATAAAGGCAGGGCCCAAACTGACCTAGGTAATCCGCACCCTGCCCCAAAGGCCCAGGTTAATGTGTCTTTATCCTGGGGCCTTCGATAAGGAGGCTTTCCTCCCCGACTCTGCAAGACCCCTGTCCTTTTCCTTCACAGCACTTAACATAATTATAATCATGTATTTATGTTGCAAGTGTTCATTTATTGTCTGCCTCTCACATTAGACGACAAACTGGAGGGGGCATGTCTGCTTTGTTCCCTGTGTTTCTAGCACCTGGCAAAGTGCCTAGCACATAGTAGGTGCTCAAGAAATACTTTTTGGAATTAACTAATCAGTGCTTACATACCTGTTCAAAGAAGCCAGAGAGTCTATCTCAGCAACATTTGGGTTAGATAGAACCAAAAACAGAAACAGAATAACCCAAGTTAGGCCAAACAAACAGACGCCGGGGTCTGGAGCAGAGAAAGGTTTATTGCAAGGTCCATGCAAGGAGATGGGTGGCTCATGCCCTAAAAGCCCCAAACTCCCCAAAGGGTAAAAGGGCAAAAGCACTTTTAAAAGCCAAGTGAGGGAGGGGAGTCGCAGGGTATGCGATCAGCTTGTGCGTAGTTCTCTGATTGGCTGATGGTGAGCTAGCAGGGCCGTGTCTCTGGGGTTAATGTTATCAGTCCTTAGGCCTGGGGCTATGTGCTCTTGGTCTTCAGGTAGTTAACATCTTCCATTTGCCGGGAGGGGCGTGGGGGGTTACATCTGCAAAACAACTCAGGAAATGTGCATCAAATACTATTATCTAGGTACTTCAGAGAGGAGCTAAAGCAGAGGATATGGGGGAAGACCTGTCCTGGGAAGACCCCATGGGGTCCTGCTCGGTTACAAGAATTTTTTAAATCAACAAGCATACGGACTTCCCTGATGGCGCAGTGGATAAGACTCCATGTTCCCAATGCAGGGGCCCGGGATCAATCCTGGTCAGGGAACTAGATCCCACGTGCATGCTGCAACTAAGAGTTTGCATGCCACAACTAAGGAGCCCATGTGCCACAACTAAGGAGCTGGTGAACCGCAACTAAGGAGCCTGCCTGCTGCAACTAAGACCCGGTGCAACCAAATAAATATTTAAATCGAGAAGCATAGTTTTCCAATAACTTCAGCGGATCCAGCATCCAGCCAGCCTCATCTTCTGTCCCTGACAAATGCCTAAGTGACGGATGGTTTGAGGAGGAGGACAGCAAGTACAGGATCGATGATTCCATCATTTGACAGTTGAAGGCAGAACATCAAAGGACAGTCTCAGTTCGGGGCCGGGGGTGGGAGTGGCAGAATTACACAAAGGCTCAAAGGGTGATACGGTGGAGAGGGGAGGGTCTGAGTATGGTATTGGGGACATGCCACCCCACACACAGGTTGTCTGCCCTTCCTAATGAAGCCAGCCCTGCCCCTGCCCACCATGCAGTCCTGGTGTGTCCACCTGTATGCCCAGTTCCTAGGCGGGATTACATTTCAGCTGTGCACGTACCTGGACAGATGTCAGCTGATAAGTCTTCTTCGTTTTCCACTGGACTTCCTGATCTTACTGTGGCTCTTCCTTGAATGTATCTCTTGAATCTAACTCAATTGGAGGAATTGCTTTCTTTAACATTTTGGCCAGTCCCAACCTCAGCACACGCACGGTACAGTTTCCACAGTAGTGAACAATACTTTTCATTTTCTAGCACAAGCAATTTATATTGTTGCAGCAGCATCACCTGGGAATTTGTTAGAAATGCAGAGTCCCAGGCCCCACCCCAGAGCTATACAGTCAGAATCTGTATTTTAACAGCCTCCTCAGGAGATTCATATGCACCTTAAATTTTGAGAAGCGCTAACCTTGTACAACTTCACGAGAAAGCTCCCCAAGGCAGCTTCTACTAATGACTGTCATGGGATTCTACCACTACCCTTCAGGGCTGGCCTGGGGCATGAGATTGTGTGCCCTGCCTCCCCCCAGTATAAACTTCAGAAAGATGTCCAGGATCTCCCAAAGTTGTCTTATCATAAAAGAACCCTGGGAACTTTTTCCCTGAAAAAATACAATAATTTTAGATATCATTTAATCTCCCATTTTAGAGTTAGAAAAAATTTTCCCCTGGGCATTCTGAATGCGTCAGGTTGACCCAGCAAGGAATGTTGTCCAGAACCATTCCAACTCTACCCAAGATGACTTGCTATTTCTAGTTTGTATCTCCTCACTTCCTACCAGTGTTCGCACATCTTGAGTCTAGTTTGGGGCTTTGAAAGGTGAAAACTGTGATTAGTGGAGAGCAAATGCAGTTGTGTGATGTCACTAATGACTTTCACAATCTCTCTCAGCCTCGAACAATCTAGTTTTCAAAGCACTTCGACGTGTAAAACTCCTGGGAGTCAGAAGTGGCAGCGATTAGCAGGTGCGTTTTCGCAGCTAAGTTTCTGAGTGTTTCAGATTGTTGGAGGGATGGTATAAAGGACACCAAGCTGGCCGTGTCAAACAGAGACACCCAGAGCGGTCATCAGATACTTGCTGAATTCCCAAGAATGTGGGTCACTATCCCCATCCCAGGATCCAAACGTAGACCCCAAGGAGGCTATCATAATGTAGAAGGTACGGTGGCTTCCCCAACAAGTGGAAGCACGTGGTCATTTGGGCTCACCAAATTGTTAGAGTCCTTCACCAGCTTTCTCAAATCAATACACATCTTCCAAGATTTCACGATGACGTGAAAACCAAGCTGAGGTTGCTGCAAGGTGTGAGATGACGTAGTAATTTGGTTTCTTCTCAGAAACCCCGTTGTGTGTCTTCACCCCACGGAGATAGAAAGACTCTTGGGAACTAGTAAGTGAACACCAAGGGCATTCCTGAAAGAATGTTGGTAGATGTCCCCAGGTGTTGTCTGAGGAAATGAGGGCTGTGAGGCTGATACCTGATGTCCCATTTGGTCCCCTGGAAAGAGCTAGAAATGTTCCTTGGGGAGATGGTCTAACACAATGGTTGAGATCACAGAGCTGACTACGGGTGTGCCACTTACGACCTGTGTGAACCCAGTAAAGTCACTGCAATGCCCTGGGCCTCAGTTTTATCATCTATAAAATGGGCGTTAAAAATAGTTCCGATGTCAGAGGGTTGTTAGAGGGTTAAATTAATTTACATGAAGTGTTCCGCGCATTCTGGACATTCGCACACGCCGAGTTGCAGGATCGGTGGTCCTGGCCAGTCTTAACCAGTTCATCTGGAACTAGATGCAGTGGACTCCAAGTTCCTAGACAACGACTAGGGCAGACATCTTATCGCTTACGCTCAGTGCCACTTGGAAGACATGCAAGTGTTTTGTATCAACAATTAAGATGTCCTTGATGAGTGAGGGCAGGTGGAATGGATTTGACTAATGATTACCCAGGGTTCCAGCGGCAGGGCGGGGTCTGGGCCTCGGCAGTCTGCGTGGGCTGGAGGGACATGCAGGCGTGCAGGCCGGGAAACTGGAGCGCCCGCGCCAGCTCTTGGCTCGCGTAGTACCCGTCACTCTAGCCTGTGTTACTGGATAGAAAGTTCAAAGAACACTTGTGAAGTCAGTGGTGTTGCTGGCATGGCCCTTCGGGTCCTGGTGTGGCTGAAACGAAGAGAAACAAGGACCTGCTGGCAGCAACCTCAGAGATGACATTGCTCAGGGGCAGCAGGAGCTTCGGGGAAGGGACAGTGTGCCTCCCGAGTCGGGGTGCTCCCGTGGACCAGGACGCTTCTCCAGAGATTGTCCCCTTTCAGTCCTTTCTGCTCCCCGCCCTGCCCCCGCGAAAGGCTCCACGTGGGCAGGGAGGTGGCCGCAGTCAGAAGGACTGAGCTACTTCCCCAAATCTGAGATGTTAAGAAAGACTTGGATCAAGAGCCCAGAACCACGTGTATCCTCCTGTTGGGTAAAAAAGCGGATTTGAACAGCATCCAGGAATCAGCCAGCCCTCCAGTGGCCCCGCCAGCCGCCTCCCTGTTGCATTTCTGTCTCTCCAGCCGCCTGAGGACTGGCCTCCACAGCTTCGTATGAAGTTGCAGCTTCCTGCCCCCTCTCCGCCAGAACTCGTGGAGTTTCAGAGGTGAGGCCCCACCAAATGAAAAGAAAGTGCTCTTTTTTTCCATTGAGGTGTAGTTGATTAACAATATAAAATTAGTTACCGGTGTACAACGTAGTGATTCGCAATTTTTAGAGGTTATACTCCTGTTACATTTATTATAAAAGAGTGGCTGTATTCCCTGTGGTGTAGAGATATCCTTGTAGCTTACTGATTTCATGCAGAGTGGTTTTTACATCTCAATCTCCTACCCCATCTTGCCCCTCTCCCCACTAGTAGCCACCAGTTTGTTCTCTGTGTCTGTGAGTCTGTCTCTTTTTTGTTTTATTCACTAGTTTGTCATAGTTTTTAGACTCCACATATGAGTGAGGTCACACAGTACGTGCCTTTCTCATCTGACATTTCACTGAGCATAATGCCCTCCAGATCATCCATGCTGCTGCAAAGGGCAAGATTTCATTCTTTTTTATGCTTGAGTAACATTCTGATGTGTATGTATATACCACATCTGTTCATCTGTTGATAGACGCTTAGGTTGTTTCCATAGCTTGGCTATTGTAAATAATGCTGCTAGGAACATTGGGGTGCATGTATTGTTTTGAATTAGTGTTTTTGTTTTTTTTAGGATATATACCCACGAGTGGAATTGCTGGGTCAAATGGTAGCTCTGTTTTTAGTTTGTTAAGGAACCTCCATACAGTTTTCCATAGTGGCCGCACCACTTTACATTCCTACCAACAGCGTAGGAGGGTTCCCTTTTCTCCCCGTCCTTGCCAACATTTGTTACTTGTGGTCTTTTTGATAACAGACATTCTGACAGGTGTGAGGTGTTATCTCATTGTGGTTTTGAGCTGCATTTCTCTGATGATTAGCAAGGTTAAGCATCTTTTCATGTGCCTGTTGACCATCTGTATGTCTTTAGAAAAATGTCTATTCAGGTTTTCTGACCATTTTTTAATCGGGTTGTTTTTTGATGTTGAGTTGTATGAGCTGTTTATATACTTTATGAGTATTAACCCCTTACTGGTCATATCATTTGCAAATATTTACTCAAGAAAGTGCTCTGATGTGCGAGAACCAGGGATGGGGTGTTGCAGGGACTGGCAGAGGAGGTGTCACTGCCCCCACCCAGAGGAGGCGGCTGGGGGTAACGGGGACAGAACAGAGGGGCAGCTCCCTGGGAGGACCGTGCTTTGAAAAGACCTGTTCTGAGCCGCCATCTCTGCTTTTCCTCAAGGTTCAGCCCCTGCCCTTCCCCCAGCCCCGAGGGGGGCCCAAAGGTAGCAGAGAGAAGACAGCCGTGAGGAATAGATGGCATTGATTAGCAAAGTCTCTTCCTTGTTTCTTTTTCTTTTTAATTGTGGTAAATACACGTAACGTAAAATCTGTCATTAGTGACATTCGGTACATTCCCAATGTTGTGTGGCCATCACACAGCCATCTGGCTCCAGAGCACTGCCCATCCCTCCAAAAGGAAGCCCCATACCCATTACCTCCTCCAGTTCCGCCTCCCCCCAGCCCTGGCCCCACTAATCTGCTTTGCAGATGAAACTAATCTGGATGTTTCCTACAAATAGCATCACACAACATGTGGCCTTTACTGTCAGCTTTTTTTTTTAAATTAATTAATTTATTTTGGGCTGCGTTGGGTCATCGTTGCTGCATGCGGGCTTTCTCTAGTCGTGGCGAGCGGGGGCTACTCTCCGTTGTGGTGCGCGGGCTTCTCTTGTTGCGGAGCACGGGCTCTAGGTGCGTGGGCTCAGTAGTTGTGGCGTGTGGGCTTAATTGCTCCGCAGCATGTGGGATCTTCTCGGCCCAGGGCTCGAACCCGTGTCCCCTGCATTGACAGGAGGGTTCTTAACCACTGCGCCACCAGGGAAGTCCCTATGTCAGCTTCTTTTACTTTTTTTTTTTTTTTTTGGCCACAGCTCATGGCATGCGTGATCTTAGTTCCCTGACCAGGGATCAAAGCCAGGCCCTCGGCAGTAAGAGCACAGAGTCCTAACCACAGGACCCCCAGGGAACTCCCTCAGCTTCTTTTACTAGCATCATGTTTCCTAGGTTCATCCATGTTGTAGTGTGTCAGTACTTTACCCTTTTTATGGCCAAATGATATTCCTGTGTAAGCATACACTACATTTCGCTTATCCAGTCACTAGGTGATGGGCGTTTGAGCTATTTCCACTCTTTGACTCTTGCAGATAGTTCTACTATAAACGTTTGTGTAAGAGATTTTGTGTGAACACGTGTTTTCAATTCCTTGGGGTATACACCCAGGAGAGCAGTTGCTGGATCAGGTGGTAATTCTATCTTTAACTTTATGCAGGTTTTCCACTGTGTTGTTTTTAATTATTATTTCTTTTTCACAAACTTAACGACAGTGTCACGTTACCTGGCAGCTATATGCCAGACACTGTGCCAGCCCCATGGTGTGGCACTCCTGCATGAGCCTTCAAGGCCAGGACGATGATCGTTATACAGATGGAGGAAAACAGGTGCAGAGAAGTGGGGAGAATTGCCCAGACTTGCACAGCCAGCGGAGGCCGACCCAGGATTTGCACCCAGGGTTTTCCAACAAGGAAGCTCAGTCCTGCCTCCCGGTGGGCCATCTTCATGCCTGTCGCACTCCTCAATCCACCTGAGCTCCTGAAGGGACTGAGGGATGGAGAGAAGGGTGATGGGCAGCCGTGGTGATTGGGAAGTACTGTGGGGATGACCCAGATGGCGGGATGGTTTCTCAGTGATAATCTTGACCCATTTTTACAAACAGTGATGCAGGCTCTTTACGACAATACAAGAAAACTAGAAAAGTCCACCCTGAGCAGGTGTGTTTAGTAAAATCATCCCCAAACAGGTGGAAATTTTAAAGCACTGATTCTCATTGGAACTCCTCTGGGAAGGAAAGAAGTGGGCAGGCCCCAGGGCTGCTCTGCCCGGGGGCCTCCAGTGGGGCTGGGTGTGGGCTGGACAGGGGCATTTTGGAGACCTCCAGGGACCAACAGGCTGCTTTGTGCACAGTCTGGAGGACTGGACGGTGCGTCTTCGTGTAAACTCCTGTCTGTCAAGGCCACAGACACGGGACCACAGGAGTGAACCACTCCCTGGGCTGGGCTCTGATACCCACTTCCGCCACCAACCTGCTCCGGCCCCAAGCCTGTGGGATTTCCTGGGCAGCACAGTGTGGTGCCTCATGAACGAAGCCAGTGGATCCAGGAACCCATCCGTGAAAGAACCTTACGGACGAACTTGGAAAACAGCACAACTGCTGCAGGAGGGTAGATTGCTGGGCGCTCTAGGGACGCAGGTGGGTGGAGAGACCTGAGATTAGCAGCGGGGATGCTGAGCTGGCGGTCTTCAGAGCCCTTCACACCTGGGACAGAAAGCCTAGTGTTATAAATTATAACGGGAGTAATAATAGTCAACGTGTGTTGAACACCTTCCCCACTGTGTCCAGGGCATCCCATGCATTCCTAACTTAATCCAAACAGCAGCCCTATCTGGGACATGCTATCATTCTCCCCATTTTGCAGATGAGGAAACTAAACGGAGGCCTAAAGACAGTCACAAAGCTAGTCAGTGGTGGAGCAGGGGCCCAGGGCCGAGCATTCCAGGGAATCCACCACACTGAGCTTTCCACAAGGAGGGTTGAGGCTCCCGGGATCCCCTGCCTTCGTGCTTGGTAGATTACAGCTGGAAGGACCCTGGCTGGTATCTAGGGCAGCATCAAGGATGAAGGGTCAACTGTCCTGCCAGGTGAGCGTGACCCCCCCAAACTGGCCTCCAGCTGCCCTGGGGCCCAAAGCCACACCAGGAGCCCGGTTTCTGGGGGATGGGCTTCCTGGTAGCATCCAGCCCACGGGCAGGTGGCGGCTTCTCAGATGGTGACTGATGACGAAAGGAGGGAGCCCGACATGACCATTGTTGGTGCATGTGAGGGTGACCTGGACAACTTGCCCTTCTCCTGTATCCTGGCAGCAGCCCTGAAGCAGCCTGATGGGGCAGCAAAGCCAGGGTGGCCTCTGCCCGAGCCGGGCCCCCCCTGCCCAGGCCACAGCCCAGGTCTTTGTCTCCAGACTCTCAGGTGTATTTATTTGATGCCCCCATGGCTCTAAATGGACCTTGTTCCCCGTGTGTCCCCCTTGTCACAGGGGAGCATCTCCGTGCTGAAGTCCCCACATTTGGGGGTTGCTCTGCGGGGCTCTGGGCCTCCTCAGCAGCCCCAAGCCAGGCTTCGGCCACTTCGTCCTCTCATCCCTTGGGCCACAGAGTGGTCCTTGGGCAGAGCTGGCAGCAGACCTTTCTGGTGGATCCACGTCCCCAACCATCGGCCCCAGCGGTCAGGCTGCAGCCAGTTCTCAGCCCTGTCGCCGCAGGGAGACTGGCCGTCCCAACGTGCCGAGCCTCATGGGGTGGAGCTACCACCGTCCCTTCCGTGCTCCTAGGGTAACAGGATCTTCGCACTCTTACCCACAGGTCCACATTTAAAGAGGCGTGTTATGAAGCTAGATACCCCGGTATTGGACCCAATCCCTCTGACTTAATGCAGTCTCTGTCAATGACTAACTGACCTCAGGCCAGTTATTTAACCATTCTGCCCCTCAGTTTACCCATCTGTACAGTAGGGATGATACACCACTATCGTAAGATGGATGTGAGGATTAAAAGTGTTCCTGCAGGGCTTCCCTGGTGGCGCAGTGGTTGAGAGTCCGCCTGCCGATGCAGGGGACACGGGTTCGTGCCCCGGTCCGGGAGGATCCCACGTGCCGCGGAGCGGCTGGGCCCGTGAGCCATGGCCGCTGAGCCTGCGCGTCCGGAGCCTGTGCTCCGCAACAGGAGAGGCCACAACAGTGTGAGGCCCGCATACTGCAAAAAAAAAAAAAAAAAAAAGGGATTCTCAGGCAGCTGCTGGCTACTCAGCTTCCCATCTGCTGCCCTCTGGGAGGTGTGCTCAGGGTTTTCTCCCTCCCTTTGGGGGTTTTGTGATGTTACAGCCTGAACACACCATCTACATCTCTTTCCCAGCACAGCCGTGAGGGGAACCACTGCAGTGATGCTCCCTCCCCTCCAGCCATCATGTGTAAGCAAGACCACAAGCCAGGGCTGCAAAATCCACCTTCTAAAACCAAAGTCCGTTGCTGCTCTCTCCAGCCTCAAGAAGCAGGATCTTCTCTTTCCTTGCATTTCACGACAGAATCCATTTACTCGCATTTGTACCCAGTGTTCTGGGTAATATGTGTGTGCCAGAGACTGCAAGTTTAAGAAAGGAGAGGAGAGATGAGGCAGAGAGGGGAAATGGGAGAGCTTTGGTGCCAAGAAGAGCTGGGTTCAAATCCTGGCTCTACCACGGACAGTAGTGTCTCCTCGGGGCCTTTTATTCCTCACCAGTAAGAGCACCTAACTTCATAGGACTGTTGTGAGGATAAAATAAAATGTGCCAAAATGTTAGAAAAATTAAAAGTGCAAAATAACACACGTAGCACACCTAGTCTGGCCTCTGGCATCCAGCTGGTATTAGACAATGGTAATCACAAGAAATCCATTTCTAGTGATTCAGCTCTGAGATGATGGTAAATAACTCGAAACCAAAAGGATGTTCCACGTTGTCAGCTCCGAGGCCAGTTTCTCCCTGTTGCTCCTGGCCTCCCAGCTCTCTCTGTACCACAGACACTGGAGACCCCTCTGTCTTGGTTTCCATCCACCTTCTTTTCTCCGTGCTCCCTTGGTATGAGCACTCTCCCCAAAGACCGGTTCCGAATTCTCTTCTCTTCTTCCAGACTTCGAAGTTCCTCTCCTGGGTGAGCTCCTCCTTCCCAGGACTCTAAATATCCCTCTAGGCTGAAGACTCCCAAACCTGCCGGTCTGCCCATGGACATATCTAGCCGCCACCTCACAATCCACGTGCACAAAGTCAAAAGGACCGTCTTTTCTGTTCCCCATTCTGAGGTTCTTATTTCAGTCAACGGCACATCATCCTGTCGGCCATTCATTCATCTTCAAGCCCCTCCTGCAATTGGTCAGATCTACCCCTACAGTGTGTGAGCACCTGTCTTTAGGTCTCTCTTGTGCTGTTCCCATAGCCTCCTCCTTTTCCGGTTATCTCATCCTGTGTAACAATCAATTCGAAATTTAGTGGCGTTAAACAAGAACCATTTTGCTAGGCTTCCGGACTCTGTGGGTCGGGAATTCTGACAGCAAACAGTGGGACTGGCTCGTCTCTGCTCCGTGACACCTGGGTCTTCCGCAGGAAGACTCAAAGACTAGGCATGACCCAGTGGTGGAAGACTAGATCACCTGAGGGCTTGTGCACCCCCAGGGCTCGCACTGGATGCCGGCGGTTGGCTGGGACCTCAGCTGGACTATCGGGCAGAACAACTATATGTGGTTCCTCCTTGTGTTTGAGTTTCCTCAGAGCATGGCAGCTGGGAGCTAGGAGCAGACATCCCAAGTGAGCTGGGCAGAAATTCTACCACCTTAATAACCTCACCTCAAAAGTCACATAGGGTCACGTCTGCCACAGTCGTAAGTGTACCCAGATTCAGGGGGAGGGAACATAGACCCCAACTCTTTTTTTTAGTTTATTTTATTCAAGTATAGTTGATTTACAATGTTGTGTTAGTTTCAGCTGTATAGCAAAGTGATTCAGTTATACATATATATACATTCTTTTTCATTATGGTTTATCACAGGATATTGAATATAGTTCCCTATGCTATCCAGTAGGACCTTGTTGTTTATCCATCCTATGTATAATAGTGTGCATCTGCTAATCCCAAACTCCCACTCCATCCCTCCCCCACCCATCTCAGCAACCACAAGTCTGTTCTCTATGTCTGTGTAGATAAGTTCATTTGTGTCATATTTTAGTTTTTATAAAATTTATTTATTTTTGGCTGCATTGGGTCTTCGTTGCTGCACGCGGGCTTTCTCTAGTAGCGATGAGCAGGGGCTACTCTTCGTTGCGGTGCGCTGGCTTCTCATTGCTGTGGCTTCTCCTGTTGAGGAGCACGGGCTCTAGGTACGTGGGCTTCAGTAGTTGTGGCTCGAAGGCTGTAGAGCGCAGGCTCAGTAGTTGTGGCACATGGGCTTAGTTGCTCTGCAGCATGTGGGATCTTTCCAGACCAGGGCTCGAACCTGTGGTCCCCTGCATTGGCAGGCGGATTCTTAACCACTGCGCCACCAGGGAAGCCCCTGTGTCATATTTTAGATTGCACATATAAGTGGGATCATACAGTACTTGTCTTTCTCTGTCTGACTTAATTCACTTAGTATGATAATCTTTAGGTCCATCCATGTTACTGCATATGGCATGATTTCATTCTTTTTTATGGCAGAGCAATAGTCCATTGTATATATGTACCACATCTTTTCCATCCATTCATCTGTTGATGGACATTTCGGTTGTTTCCATGTCTTGGCTACTGTGAGTAATGCTGCTGTGAACATAGGGGTGTGTGTATCTTTTTGAATTATAGTTTTGT
Organism: Orcinus orca; assembly: GCF_937001465.1. Classification (NCBI taxonomy): domain Eukaryota; kingdom Metazoa; phylum Chordata; class Mammalia; order Artiodactyla; family Delphinidae; genus Orcinus; species Orcinus orca. The sequence continues at coordinate 74,986,921 of NC_064574.1, forward strand.
TTGGTTATATGCCCAGAAGTGGGATTGCAGGATCATAGGGCAACTCTATTTTCAGTTTTTTGAGGAACTTTTATACTGTTTTCCACAGTGGCTGTACCAACTTATATTCCTGACAACAGTGTAGGTGTCCCTTTTCTCCACACGCTCTCCAGCATTTGTTATTTGTAGACTTCTTCATGATGGCTATTCCGGCTGATGTGAGGTGATCCCTCATTGTAGTTTTGACTTGCATTTCTCTAATAATTAGCGATGTTGAACATCTTTTCATGTACCTGTTGGCCATCTGTATGCATAGACCCCAACTGTTGATGGGAGGAATGTCAAAGTCACACTGTAAGAAAAGTATGTGGGATGGAAACATTGTGGCCGCCACTTTTGGAAAATGCTGTCTGCCATGGCCCGTAATTAGAGTTCCTGTTTGCAGTCTCTGACAGCAGAGTGAGGCTAGGATTAGATGGTCAGTTGTCCTCTGAAAACATCTACTATGCTCTCCTTTTTTTGGCCGCACTGCACAGTATGCGGAACTTTCCCAACCAGGGATCAAACCGGTGCCCCCTGCAGTGGAAGCACGGAATCTTAACCCCTGGACCACCAGGGAAGTCCTCCAAAATATCTGTTAGCTAATGTTGACCTTGTCTTAAAGAGAGTCCAGTAGCTTGGCTCTCCACTGCTAGGAAAAAGCCCAAGATGCTGCCTAATCTGGCCCCAGCCCATTTGACAAATTCATCTCCAAGTACCTCCCTGTGTCAGATTCATTTCAGACGACCTGCCATGCTGGAGCTATAACATTTCCTTCCTTGCCTTCCCCCTGGGCTGATTCCCAAACTGGAATTGAAATCAGTACTGGTCTGGAGGCAGATTTTACCAAGTGGCCTGTCTTAGCTTTGGAACATGAGTAAGGAAAAGAAACACTTTCCATCGAGAGACATCTCAGGAAAGGCAGCTGGCTGGTCACTGCACTTGTCACCTCTACCTCCACGTGAGTCCTGTTCACTGACCCCAAATACTGCCCAATCTGTGGGATCCCCTTCTCTGTGCAATCTCTACGCCTCCTTCCTCCCCTGCAGTCTGTCCCTCTGGAGGTCAAGGACCCCGATTCTAGCGGTAAACCCCCTACAGCCTGAATGAAGAGTCATCTGACTACCCTGACTCGGGGCTGTTAGTGGCTGAGTTGGAAGCTGGGCCTTGTAGCACTGGAGGCCAAGCAGAATTGTCCTGCACGCAAACACCGTGACCGTGGAGGTGACTTCAGTTAAATAGGAGTTAGTTACGCTTTGATCGTCAAAATCTCTACTGAATCCCTAAGTCGGAAGGATGAAATGAACTCTCAGCAGCATTGGGTGAAGGATCAGGTAGGTGACAGGGGTCAGGCTCTGCAGATACTACTTCCTCTGAGGTTCCCCCCCCGCCCCCGTTTGGAGACTGGGTGAGAAAATTGAGCTAATCTTAGCATTCCCTTCATACTCCTCAGTTGTCCTGATGCACACGCAGGGCCCCTCGTCACCTGTCCCCTCCCAGCCTCCAGCCGCCAACCAGAAACACCCATTCTGATGGGTTTATTAGATCCTTGGATACAAGAGTGTGTTGGTGGGGGCGGGGTAGGGGGTGCTCTTCAGTGTGTGTAGTAATCTTCGGTTTATGTAGATGGTATGGTGCTGTGTAGCCCATTCGGTTTCTTGGTATGTTTCACTCAATGCTGCTTTTTGGTTTACTGCTTCTGTGTTGCATATTTAATCCCCTGTCAAGGGGAGCTGGTCCACGGCAGCTCTCTGCTGCCACTAACAACGGCATCATGGCCCCTTCCCAGTCCCGCGTCAGAGTCACAACAGGGTCACTGGTCAAGGAGTCTATGCATCCTTAATTCCATGAAATCCCACCAGGTGGCACCCCTGAAGGGCTGCACCGGGATATATTCCCACCAGCAGTGGATACATGGCAGGTCCATTTCCTCCACCCCTCACCAACACTTTGCCTTGTCCACATTTCTGAATTTGCCAAATCTGATTGGGATAAGGGGCATCTCGGATTCATATTGTAATTTGAATGTCTCTGATTATCAGTGATACGGAGTATCTCTTCACGTTCATTTTAGCCATCTGGATTTCTAACTCAATGAATCTTTTATCCTTTGCCCACTTCTCAGATGGACTTCTAGTTGGGCAATGGTAGTGGTGAGGTTTGGTTACTTTATAGGAATTTCTTATCTAAAAGGCTGTTAATCCCTTGTCAGTGTTGGTTATTACAAACATCTTTTTCCAGTCTGCCACCCATCTGTTCACTCTGTCTATGGGTCCTTTGTTAAATAGAAATTCTTAATTTTGATTAGTGACCTGGAGCCTTGTATTAGTTAGGGAGGCTCGGCTGTGTAGCAAATAGGCCCAAACACATGATGCATGACTCAATGCAGTGGAACTTTCTTTCTCACAACAGCTCAGGATAGTTCCAAGTCAGAAACAGGAGACTAAGTTGGGGGTTTCTGCTCCAAAAGGTCATTTAGGGTCACAGGCCATGGCAGCCCTGCCACCTTCACCCTAGGAGTTCCATTCCAGTCGTCACAAGGGGATGGTTGGCCCTGCTGTAGTTCTACCCCGCGGTGGCAAGTGGGAGGCCCAAGCAACGTGGGAGACAAAAGGACACAAACAAAAGCTCCATCCCAAACGTGTCTCTGTGGCTGCCTTTCCTCGACCACCCTTTGACTCCCTAAGCGTTTCTTGTTTTTACGTTAGATTCTGGGATCTGTAGGCTTCCTTCTTCCGACTTCCCAAGCGTTGGAGGAAGGCAGCTATATGAAATCACCGTCTCATTAGGAATCAAAAGATGCATCTAGAACCTTCCACCAGCAAAGGGAACCGTGTTCTGTCTGCATGTCTGCCCCTCTGAGAGTCTGTTCCTGGATTAGCCCACCTTTCTCTCCTTTTCCCAACCTCACCACCAGCTCATGGTAAGGGTCCTAATCTTGAGATTACTGAATCTCCTATAAAAAGAGGTGAGATTTGGGCAGAGTTTTACTCTAAGATACCCTTGGTATAATTCATTTGAGTCAGTAACTCAGCACCACAGATTTTATTTATTGTACACAGGCCTCTGCTGCTACAGGAAAGCTACATAGAAAAAGTTAAATTTATTGATCATTGAGTTCCTTTATCCACCTCCTTTGAAAAATGTTCAGATGGACTGGTGCAGATCGCCCCCTGGTGGCAGGAAACCAACCCTTCTCTCTGTGTTGTTTCCAATTCCCTCCAGGATGGTTTTTAGAGTCTTTTCTTTCCCAGGGTGACCTCTTGCGTTCTCCCAACCGCAGCAATTGTCTCTGTAATCGCACAGACTGGCAGTCACCCACCCTTATTCCAGCCTCACGCCCAGCAGTTCGGCTGCTGCCCACTGCACTAAAACACTCAGGCAAAAGTAGCCCGTGGATCTCCAGTCTGAAAGTCCTCACACCTTTCAGTCCTCCCCAAGTAAACATCTCTGCTGCTGCATTTGGTCTCCTCTTCCAATCACGCCTGAACCATGCATGTCCCCTCTTTGGCTCGCAGGCTCCATGGTGCCCTCCTCCCTCGTCCTTGCCTCTCTCTCTCCTGTGACTCTCTTTCTCTGCCCATCCTAAAGGTTTGAGCCCCCGATCATGTTCCTTCCTCTGCTTTCCTCACTCAGTGGATTATCTTACCCACTCATGTGGTTTCAACCACCACCTGCCTAGATGTACACATCTGAGAACATACCCTTCTAGTCTGACACTCTCCCCTGCACCCTGGACCACGCATCTAACTGCCTCCTGGACTTCTTCTCCCAGCTGCTCCGCAGACCAACCACCCAGACACAACATGTCCAGAACGGAAGTCCTCATGCCCCCTCCAGCCCACTCCACCGCACGACCCCCATCTCAGGGGCCAGCACCACCGTCTTCCTGCCCAGTCGCCCTGGACTCCCCCATTTCTCCTCCCTATCTGTTGTGGGTTGAATTGTGTTCACCAAAAAGGGTTGAAATCCTAAGCCCTGGTACCTGTGAACATGACATTAATTGGAAAAAGTGTCTTTGCAGAAATAATTAAGGTGAGGTCATGCTAGACTAGGTTGGGGCACTTATTCCAGTGTGACTGGTGTCCTGATAAGAGAAGAAAAGAGAAACACACAGGGAAAGCCTGTGACCGTGGAGACAGAGACAGGAGTGACGCAGCTGCGGGACAAGGACCGGGCAGGCTGGCCAGCCGGAGCCAGGAGCCGGGGTGAGGCAAGGGCGGACTCTGCCTATGGTCTCGGGGTGTTGGCCCTGCTGACACCTGGATTTTGGACTTTAAGCCTCCAGAACTGTGGAGGAACACGCTTCTGTTGTTCAGAGTCACCCACTTGTAGTACTTTGTCATGGCAATCCGGGAAACGAATCCACGATCCATCCCTCGGCGTCCCTGGCTCGGCCTCCCATGTGGACCGTGACGTCAGCCTTTTAACTGTGCGCCCGGCCCCTTGTCCAGGCATCCTCCACACTCACGGGCAGAATGACGCATCAAAGATGCAGACGTGCCCCGAGGCCCCGCCTGTCCCAGCTATGTGTGCTCCCGCGAGACCCAGAACAGCTCCCGGTGTTCGCTGAGGAAATGGACTCAGCCTGCAGGGCCCTCCACCCTCCTCCGCGTGGCCAGTTCCATCCGGCCCGTGCATCGGCGTGTGGGCCCACACTGGGGTCCCCGGCTCTTGGAGAGAACACCCCACCCCGGTACTCACCGTTTGTCCTGCCCTTATGGGGACCCTCAGCCTGTGAGCTCCGAGTGTCTGCCGTAACCAGGCACTGAATACGTACTCTGTAAAGCTTTGTGAACCTGACCTCGAAACTTGAAATGTACAGGGCCCAAGCCTCGGGCTTTGGTGAGACAACCAGAGATACCAACCCTCAGCTCGGGGCCACCTCAAAGCCTCCCTCTGCCAACAGCTGCAGGCCCTGGGGACCAGGGCTTGCACTGACGGGGCGTCCTTGTTTGCTGCCACTCTGTTTCTTCCTTTCCAAGAAACAAGACCCCCTGCAGCTCCATCGTGGGACTGCTCAGTCCCGGATGTGCCCCCGGCTTGGGCAGGGCGAGGCTAGACTTTCCAAAGCCCTGAGCATTCAGCCTCCCGAAGGTGTCTCATCACCCAAACACAATCACAGGCGCCCACATCCAACACCAAAGATTTTTCCTGTAAGTGTTTGAAAGCCATGATTCTCCTCAATGCCACCACGCATACCCAGGAAAAGCAAGAAAATTAAACCTAAAAATTGTCCAGCAGTAATGAGATGTTTACGAATAGAACACTAAACAATTAATGAAGTGTTACTTTTATTAATACCACTTTTATTAGCTATGTCACTGGATTTCAGTTTTATGAGTTTTGTTTCTTAGTGTCACAGGGTTTTTTAGCAGCGCCAGGCCTTGCACCTGTGCTCATCAGGATGGAAGAGCCGGCTGGGAAGCTCATACCCTCAGCAAGGGACCCAGTAGGTGGGAAGGCTGCAGCTGTGTGTGTTGGGCTCCGGGCAGGCTGGGGGCAGGCCAAGGCTTTGTCCTGGGCAGTGGGCCTGACGGTGGTGTCAGGACAGAGCATCTCAATGGCTGAGACACCAAGGGTGTCTGACACCCTTGGATGGACTCAGAGAGTGCATCTCTGACACCAGGTCAGCCAGGACACGAGCTCTGCCCCCAGGAAGAGGGAGGCCACAGCTAAGGGCCCTGCCGTCCCCTTCAGGGTCTGGATCATGAGAAAGGAGAGGTCCAGGGTTGCCCAGGACTCTACATAGAGCTGTCCCTGGGGCCCAGAAATCACAGCACCATGGTGAGGCCCAGTGCAACTTAGAGAAAGAGGCTCCCGGTGGCTGGGGGCCGGGGTGGGGGCGGCAATGAGCCCAGGCTCAGGCCTAGGGCAGAACTGCTCAGTATTCTCAATGGTCCTTCATGACATGTTTCACCTCAGGCGAGTTTCTGGACTTCTGCTGTGCCTCATCTGTGAAATGGGAATAATTCAGAGTTGCTAGAAAGCAGTGGGGGATAATTTAAAACAAATTGCTGGTTTGGGAAGTTCCTCAAAAAGTTAAACTTAGAATTACCATATGGCTCAGCAATTGTACTCTTAGCTATGTACCTCAAAGAATAGAAAACAGGGACTCAAGTTTGTACCCAAATGTTCATACACAGTGGGATGATCAACAATAACTAAAAGGTGGGAAAATCCCCAGTGTCCATCGGTGGATGAAAGGATCAACAAAACTGGCATAGCAATACAATGGCATGTTACTTGGCCATTGAAAGGAAAGAAGTATTAGTACACGCCACAATACAGATGAACCTCAGTCACATGCTACATGAAATAAGCCAGATACAAAAGGGCAAATGTTATAGGATTACATGTATGTGAAATACCCAGAACAGACAAATCCATAGAGACAGAAATGAGATCAGTGCCTACCAGGGTCTGCAGGGGGAGAAGGGAGGGGCTGTGGGGTTCCTACTTGGGATGACGAAAATGTTTTGGGATAGGATAGTGGTGGTGGGTGCACATCTTTGTGAATATACTAAAGCCACTGAATTGCGTACTTTAAAAGGATGAATTTTATAGTATGTACATTCCATCTCAACAATAACAAAAGAATAATATTGCTCTACTACTTACAGTCAAATGATTACAAAAACAATAAAAGTGAATCACATAGTGAAAAAATAGACGCCAGTACACCAGATCCCCTGTTCCAGGGACACATCAATTCTTCACATCGTGACCTAGAAGTGTCCCCCTCCCCAACTAGGCTTGAGGGAAGAAGGGGTATGCATACCTCTGTCTCACTGCAGGGGCCACCAAGAAGTCTTAGAATATTCCCAACAACTTTTTTTTTTTAATTGGAGTATAATTGCTTTACAATGTGGTGTTAGTTTCTGCTGAACAATGAAGTGAATCAGCTATATGTATAAAAGACAGCTCAGCTCCAGCCATCTCCCCAAGGGGGCCCCAGCACAGCACATGGGTGAAATGGAGATAAGTAATTTACCTGATAGATAAAGGGTTCTAAATAATGGTTGTAAAGATGCTCAACAAACTCAGGAGAAAAATGAAAGAACACAGTGGAAACTTCAGCAAAGAGTTAGGAAACATAAGAAAGGACCAAGATTTTTCTAAATTTAATTTTTATTTTATTGATATGTTGGAGCATAGCTGATTTACAATGTTGTGTTTCAGGTGTACAGCTAAGTGATTCAGTTATACATATACCCATTCTTTTGCAGATTCTCTTCCCCTGTAGGTTATTACAGAATATTGAGTAGAGTTCCCTGTGCCATACAGTAGGCCCTTGTTGATTATCTGTTTATATATGATAGTGTGTACATGTTAATCCCAAACTCTTAATTTATCCTTCTCCTCACCTTTCCCCTTTGGTAACCATAAGTTTGTTTTTGAAGTCTGTGAGTCTGTTTCTGTTTTGTAACTAAGTTCATTTGAATCTTTAGATTCCTCATATAAGTGACATCATATGATATTTGCCTTTCTCTGCCTGACTTACTTCACTTAATAATGTCTAGCTCCATCCATGTTGCTGCAAATGGCACCATTTCATTCTTTTTCACGGCTGAGTAATATTCCATTGTATGTACATACCACATCTTCTTTATCCATTACACAATTTGTATGGAAACACAAAAGACCCCAAATAGCCAAAGCAGTCTTGAGAAACAAACACAGAACTGAAGGAATCAGGCTCCCTGACTTCAGACTATACTACAAAGGTACAGTAATCAAGACAGTATGGTAATGGCACAAAAACAGAAATATAGATCAATGGTACAGGATAGAAAGCCTAGAGATAAACCCGCGCACATATGGGCCCCTAATCTATGACAGAGGAGCCAAGGACATACAATGGAGAAAAGACAGCCTCTTCAATAAGTGGTGCTGGGAAAACTGGACAGCTGCGTGTAAAAGAATGAAATTAGAACACTACCTAATACCATACACAAAAATAAAGTCAAAATGGATTAAAGACTTAAATGTAAAACCAGACACTATAAAACTTTCAGAGGAAAACATAGGAAAAACACTCTGACATAAACCACAGCAAGATCTTTTCTGACCCACCTCCTAGAATAACAGAAATAACAAAAATAAACAAGTGGGACTCAAAAGCTTTTGCACAGCAAAGGAAACCATAAACAAGACAAAAATACAACTCTGAGAATGGGAGGAAATATTTGCAAATGAAACAGCAGACAAAGGATTAATCTCCAAAATATACAAACAGCTCATGGGGCTTAATGTCAAAAAAACAAACAATCCAGTTAAAAAACGGGTGGAAGACCTAAATAGACATTTCACCAAGCAAGACACATTCTGAAGTACTGAGGGTTAGGCTTTCGACATATGCATTTAGGGGGGGACAATGCCCCCTGTAAAAGGGGGCAGAACCTCACTTTGGAATGTGGTGGTACTCACCAGCTGTCATCTGATGACATCAGCCAAATCTCAGAAAGTCCCGTTTTTTGGATAATTGTAACACTCAATACACTGAACAAAGAAATGGTATTTAAGCGTATTTGGTTGTATGTTTACTTAGATGTTGGATTTTTGAGAAACTTAATATGCTATGGTTTTCTGTAGGTAGAAATAGATGCATACTATCTATCCAAGGTCTCTTGGGCTATGAAGCGGGTACTTGCACTGTTTGGGTGCATAAGTAAACACCTAGCCTCTGCTACAGAACACTCAGTCAGCGTTTCTTGTAGTGTGGGCCACATAACTATAGTGTTACGAGATGTTCTGTGAAGGAAAAATGAAGGCAAATTCACATAAGGAATGTTTTACACTTTATTCCCTTCTTAGAGTTTCACCAGACAGGACATGAATGCACAAAACCATGCATCCTGTTATGTGCCTTTCTTTCTGCAATTCGTTGCCAAGCTGCCTTTTGCAGAAGCATCAGAAGCACTAATTTGCTTCTGAGGACAATCCCCTGAGAGTCCAGCTTTGTCTCCATACTCCCCTCACTGTCAGCACAGGTCACCCAGCTCACCTGGACCAGGTGCCGGGAGGGCGGGGGGAAGGCTGGTAACTGCAGCAGTTCTGACTCCATCACTGGAAATAGGGGTCCTCAGCCAGGTGCACCAGCTTTTAATGATGTGGCAAAGCCAGACCCTTCCCTCTCTGAGACCCCATTGTCTTATCCAGAAAATACAGGGATTTGGACCCCATAACCTACGAGCCATAATATTCTAGAATCAGAATTAATCCTTATAGAATAAACTAATCCCCATAGAATAAAACCATTGGCCCCATCCAATGTCAAGTTCTAATACAACCTTTGGCTCCAGGCGGCTCCTGTGTGGACATTTCTGAAAAGCACCTAGATTCTTCTTTGGCTTCCCTGGTCCAGTTGAGATGCCGTTCTGGTTATGAGGCCTAGCTTGAATCCCTTGGGTGGGTTTCTTAAAGTTCATCTTTTGTATAACCTGTGCAGAACAATTTCTGCCCACACTTCCCCCTGCCCCCTTCCCAAAGTTCAAGGAACCGGACACAGACATAGGGGGAGAAAGGATAAAGGCTTTGTGGCTTTGACCTTCTCTGTGATGCAGAGGTGAAGGGTGGGCAGAATTTGGGAACAGCTGTCACGGAACGGCCAGGGAATCAGCAAGAGCTGAAAACATACTTGGTCAGGAGCTCTCAGTGCCCTGTGAGATAGGGTCCACTGGACAAGGCTGCATGACCCTATCTAGGATCTCAAGATGTTAGAACCGGGATCAGGTGTAGATTCTGAGACCAGGAGCCGACCCTCTATCACCACACTGGAACGGGTTGCTGGGTGCCCACCGCTGCCAACTTGAGTGGACCAGACAGGGGTGTGGCACGTGCATTTCTAGACAAGGTCGCTCCCGTTCTGCAAGGGAGCCCCGGATAACTTGTATTGAGAGACCTCGGAGGCTCCCCCTGCCTCCTGCTAGGAGCATCTCCACTGTCTGAGTGCAAGTCGATGCAGCAGTTTGGTTTTGTTGTGGATGTTAATAGGAAATTAACTCGCGGGGATTTTGAGGCATGTTTCAGACTGACCTTACTTTAAGGAAAATGTGTATGCCAACCATTCAAACTTAGAGAAACCTGATAAATTAGGGCGGCAAGTCTTCACATTGGGAAGGAAAGGAGGAAAGAAGGAAGGGAGAGAGGGAGGAAGGGAGGGAGGAGGGGAAAGGAAGGGGGAGAAAAGGAGGTGAAGGGGAGGGTGGGAAGGACCACAAGCAGTGCTTGAGTGAGGGGGGAATTTATATCAGGTCAGCCTGGTTTCTTGCAAGCTAGTCCCAGGTGCATCGTCACCTTCAGAGCTATGCCATTTCCCGAGGGTGCACCGCAAAACAGAGACAGCTGTTTTCCCACTAGTTTCCTGAGACGGGTCCCATCCAAACAGGTTTGGCTTGGAGCGCCCACTGGTCAGCCCTGCTAAAATATGTTCTTGTGGCGCCCTCTGGTGTCCAGATTGTGCAGTAACAGGAAGCCTGGGCGGTTCCTCGGAACCCATGGGCAGAATGACCATCACCTCCGCCCTGTGGTGCCCAGGCCACACTAACCCTTACATACACAGGCCTGTTGCATTTCTCAGAGATTTCTCAGCTCCCAGCTGCCATGAGATGAGGATTTAGAGCTGAGGTTTCCTTTCTGAGTTCAGGTTACGGAATTTTGCCCAGGGTACATCACTAGTTAACCACTAGGTCAGGGGATATTTTTATTAGATTGTCATCCTTCAAATTATAATCCCAGAATGAAGAATCCAGTAAGCAAGTGGTCCTGACAGTTTATATACAGGAAACTCATCCTTACAGCTTCCATATTTCCATTGTACACATGAGGAAGCCAAGGCTCACAGAACAGCTTTTAGAGTGAGCTGTGATCTGAGCCCAAATCTGGCTTTCTCCCATGTTCATGAACCATACACGCTCATTCCTAGTGTTTGTTACACAGCTGGTGTAGGTCCGTGACATCACTATTAAGAAGTGGTTTCCCAAGAGAATTGAAAACAGGTATTTAAAGAAATACTTGTACCCAGATGTTCACAGCAGTATCGTTCATAGTAGCTACAAGGTAGAAACCACCCAAATGTCCATGAACCTCAGGATGGAGAAACAAAATGTGGTACATCCACACAATGCAACAGTATTCAGGCAAAAGTAGGAATGAAGCCCTGACACGTGCTACAACATGGATCAACCTGGGAAACATGCAGAGTCAAAGAAGCCAGACACAAAAAATTATATACGGTATAATTCCATGTATATGAAATGTCTGGAATAGGCAGGTCCATAGCGGATGCGTGGTGCCAGGGCCTAGGGGCCGTGGGGGAATTGGAGGGCTTGCTAAGTGGGGACAGGGACTCCTCTGGGGGTGATGAAAATGTTCTGTAATTACGTGGAGGTGGTGGCGCACAACCTTGCGAATGTTCTAAATGCCACTGGATTGCGCACTTCAAAAAGGTTAATTTATGTTTTGTAAGTTTCATCTTAATATGCAAAAATTCTTGTTTAAAAAGAGAAGGAAAGAAGGGGTTTCACCTCCTCAAAACTTTCCACCATTTCACTATCTGCCTTAAGATTATTAGTATGACAAATTTTTCTGAACAGCTACTCTGTGCCAGGCACTATTGTAGGTGTGGAGGACTTAGCAGTGGCGGGGGTGGCGGTATGGGGACAAAAACCTCTGTCCTTGTAGACGTGACATTTAGAAAGGGAAGTCAGACAATAAACAAGACATTGTCAGACAACGTGTGTCGTCTGTTAAGTCGTGACAAGTGCCAGAGGGGAGAGAAAAGGAGTCAGTGTGTGCTGAGTGTGGGGAACAGGCTAAGGAGGTCCCCTCTAAGGAGGAGACATTGTTAGTAAAGATCTGAAGGAGATCGGCAGAGAGAGCCATGAAAATATCTGAGGGAGAGAGGTCCAGGCAGAGGGAACAGCAAGTGCAAAAGTCCTGAGGCAGGAGCATGGCTGGAGGCCAGTGCATCTGGATCAGTGGGAGCGAGAAGAGTGGGGGATGGAAAGAGCAGATCACCAGAGCCTTAATGGCTTTTCATTCTGACTGAGATGGGAGCCTCTGGAAGGGTTTGAGCAAAGGAAGGACATGACATGACTGTTTTTATTGAGTGCATAAAACACAGAGAGCATAATCAATAGATATCAAGCCGACCTACATGTGAATACCACCAAAGTCAAGAAATACAGTGGTTGGCCCCCCAGCAGCCCTCAACATGCCATCTTACCAATCCTAAGCCCGTCACTGCCCCCCCCCCAGAGCTTCTGTGGTCTTTACAGCACTTGCTTCCTTTGTAGTTTAACAGCTATGTGCTTATCCCTAAAATAGTATGGTTTTTAGGTTGCCTGCTTTTGAATTTTTTATACATGGAATCATACTATCTGGACTTTTTATGGCTAGTTTTCTAACTTTTTGTGGCTACACATTATTTTTCTAAGAGTAAACCATGTTGTTGCACATAGTAATGTTTGTTCATTTTAGCTGTATAATATCCCGTCATTTGTTGGGAATCACCCAAAGCTCTACTGTTTTTGTTTATTGAAGTACAGTTGATTTACAATGTGTTGATTTCTGCTGTACAGCAAAGTGATTCAGTTATACATATATATACATTCGTTTTCACATTCTTTTCCATTGTGGTTTATCACAGGATATTGAATATAGTTCCCTGTGCTCTACAGTAGGACCTTGTTGTTTATCCATTCTCTATACACCAGTGTGCATCTGCTAACCCCGAACTCCCACTCTATCCCTCCCCTGCCTTCTTGGCAACCACATGCCTGTTCTCTATGTCTGTAAGTCTGTTTCTATTTCATAGATAAGTTCATTTGTGTCATATTTTAGATTCCACATAGAAGTGACATCATATGGTATTTGTCTTTCTTTGTCTGACTTACTTTACTCGGTATGATAATCTCTAGTTGCATCCATGTTGCTGCAAATGGCATTATTTCATTCTTTTCTGTGGCTAAGTAGTATTCCATTGTATATATATATATATACCATATCTTCTTTATCCATTCATCTGTTGATGGACATTTCGGTTATTTCCATGTCTTGGCTATTGTAAATAGTGCTGCTATGAACATAGGGATGCATGTATCTTTTTGAATTAGAGTTTTGTCTGGATATATGCCCAGGAGTGGGATTGCTGGATCGTATGGTAGTTCTATTTTCACTTTTTAAAGAAACCTCCATCCGTTTCCATAGCGGCTGCACCAGCTTACATTCCCACCAACAGTGCAGGAGGTTCCCTTTTCTCCACATGCTCTCCAGCATTTGTTATTTGTAGACTTTTTAATGATGGCTGTTCTGACCGGTGTGAGGTGGTACCACATTGTAGTTTTGATTTGCATTTCTCTAATAATTAGCAGTGTTGAGCATCTTTTCATGTGCCTGTTGGCCACCTGTATGTCTTCTTCCAAAGCTCTACTGTTGATGGATGCATGGGTGATTTCCAGTTTAGCACTATTACTGAAAATGCTGCTGTAAACATTTGTGACCAGGTGACCTGCATGCCAGTCCACAGGAGGTGAACCTAGGAACAGAGTTGATGGCTGATGTGGGTGTAGATATTCATTCTAGACAAAGCCAGACTGATCTCCAGAGTGGTTGTAATTCTTCACATGCCCACAGTTGTTCTGATCCTCACCAACAGTTGACACTGTCAGACATTTTCATTTTTGTCATTCAGGTGGGTGTGTAGCTGTATCCCATCAGGGTTTGAATTTGCATTTTCCTGCAGACTAATGAGGCTTGCCCCATTTCATATTTAATGGCTCTTTGTATTTCCTCTTTGGAGTGTATCTTTCAAAGTTTTTACCCATTTTACTATTCAGTTGTTGCTTGGTAAAAATTTTTACATATTCTAGACACTTGTCCTTTGTTCGTTATATGTGGGCAAATATCTTCTCCCAATCTGTAGCTCGTCTTATTGTTTTATGGTGTTATTAACAGAAGTTGATTTTTAAATTTTCTGGTAAAATTCACCCTTTGTGGTGAACAATTTTAAGAGTTTGGATAGATGCATCTATTCATATCATATAACCATCACCATGTTCAAAATACAGACTCGTTCTAGCCTCCTAAGTTCCCTCCTGCTGCCCCATTACAGTCGACTGTTCTCCCACCCCCAGCCCCTGGCAACCACTGATTGGTTTTTCTATCCTTACACCTCTGCCTTTTCCAGGCTGCCTATAAATGGATACATGGAGTTTGTGGCCTTTTGAGTCTGGCTGCTTTTCCTTTGCTTAGCATAATGCATTTGATATTCACTGATGTTTTGTGGATGGATAATTCATTCCTTTTTTATTACTACTGGTTCCCTGAATAGTACACATTTCCCCAGCTTTCCAAAAGTAAGTACAGTGTTCCAGTGACACCTTTGTGAGCTGAAATGATGTAAAGTGAAGAAGCAATTACCTTAGGACACGTCTTGCTAACAAATGAACAAAATAAATCGAGATAAAACATAGCTGCTCACAGACTCAGTTCAAACTATGACAGCTTGATGCTGAGACGCATGCGGTAGTTCCTGGGGGGAGAGCTTAGCAGTGTCACTCTTGCTTGCAAGATTTTCCCTATGTTTTCTATTAGGATTTTTATGGTTTCAGTGGTCTTACAGTTAAGTCTTTAATCCATTTTCAGTTAATTTTTGTACTTGTGTAAGATAGGGGTCTTGTTTCATGCTTTTGCATGTGAATATCCAATTTTCCCAACATCATTTATTGAAGAGACTGTCTCTTCTCCAATGAAAATTCTAGGCTACCTTGTCAAATATTAGTCGATGGTATATGCATGAGTTTATGTTGGGGCTCCAGATTCTGTTCCATTGGTCTATGTGTTTGTTTTTATGGTAGTACCATACTGTTTTGATTACTATAGCTTTATAATATAGTTCGAAAGCAAAAGTGTGATGCCTCAGGCTTTGTTATTCTTTCTCAGGATTGCTTTGCCTAGTTGGGGTCCTTTAAAAATTATGGAAACTTGGGGATTGTTTTTTCTGTTATGAAAAATACCATTGGAATCTTCATAGGGGTTGCATTAACTCTATTGATAGCTTTGGGTAGTGTGGAGACTAACAATATTAATTCTTCTGATCTACGAACATGGGCTATCTTTCCATTTATCTGTTTCTTCATTTCCTTTCATCGATATCTTACAGTTCTTAGTGTAGATATCTTTCATCTCCTTGGTTAAAATTATTCCTAAGTATTTTATTGTTTTGATGCTATTGTAAATGGAGTTATTTTCTTTATTTCTTTTGTAGATCCTTTGTTATTAGTGTGTAGAAATGCTATTGATTTATACATGTTGATATTATATCTTGTGACGTTACTGAATTTGTTGATTAGATCCAATGGTTTTTTGCTGGAATCTTTTTTTTTTAATGAGTTCAGCTTCTTTTATTTTTCCATTTGAGGTGTAGTTGATTTACAATATTATATTTGTTTCAAGTGTGCAACATAGTGCTTCAAAATTTTTATACATAAACTCCATTTGAAGTTATTATAAAATATCGGTTATATTTCATGTGCTGTACAATATTTCCTTGTTTATTTACTTCATTTCTTTTTTTGTGGGTCTGTTCCACTAAAATTTTAATATGCTTACTGAAATTTAAATTTCCTTTTTTTCCCTTTTTTTATTCAAGTATAGTGGATTTAAATATTATATTAGTTTCAGGTGTACAGCACAGTGAGTGATTCAGTATTTTTATAAATTATACTCCATTAAAAGTTATTACAAAATAATGGCTATAATTCCCTGTGTTGTGTAATGCATCCTTGTTACTTATCTATTTTATCCATAGTAGTTTGTATCTCTTAATACCATACCCTATCTTACCCACTCCCCCTTCCCTCTCCCCACTGATGAACACTAGTTTGTTTTCTGTATCTTTGAGTCTGTTTCTGTTTTGTTATATACATTTGTGGTTTTTAAAAAATATTCCACATATAAGTGATATTATTCAGTATTTGTCGTTCTCTGACTGACTTATTTCACCAAGCATAATATTCTCTAGATCCATCCACATTGCTGCAAATGGCAGAATTTCATTCTTTTTTATGGCTAATATTCCATTGTGTGTATATATATATATATACATATAAAAACACCACATCTTCTTTATCCATTTGTTTGTTCATGGACACTTGGGTTGCTTCCATATGTTGGCTATTGTAAGCAGTGCTGTTACGAACATAGGGATGCTTGTACCATTTAGTGTTTTCAGTTGTTTTTTTTTTTTCCTGGATATGTACCCAGGAGTGGAATTGCTAGATCATATGGTAGTTCAATTTTTAGTTTTTTGAGGAACCTCCATGTTGTTTTCCATAGTAGCTGCACATATTTACATTCCCATCAGTAGTGTACAAGGGTTCCCTTTTATCTACATATTCACCAACATTTGTTATGTAGACTTTTTGATGATAGCCATTCTGAGGTGATATCTCATGATGATAGGTGTGAGGTGAAATCTCATGGTTGATTTGCCTTTCCCTAATAATTAGCAATGTTGAGCATCTTTTCATGTGCCTGTTGGCAGTCAGTATGTCTTCTTTGGAAAAATGTCAGTCAGGTCTTCTACCCATTTTTGATTGGGTTCTTTGTTTTTTTGATATTGAGTTTTATGAGATGTTTGTATATTTTGGATATTAACCCTTTGTCATATTATTTTGCAAATATTTTCTCCCATTCAGTAGGTTGTCTTTTAGTTTAGTTGATGGTTTCCTTTGCTGTGCAAAAGATTTTAAGTTTAATTAGGTCCCATTTGTTATTTTTGCTTTTGTTTCCTTTGCTTTAGGAGGCAGATCCAAAAAACTATTGCTATGATTTATGTCAAAAAGTGTTCTGCCTATGTTTTGTTCTAGGACTTTTATGGTCTCATGTCTTACATTTAGGTCTTCAATCCATGTTTTTTCTTTTCTTTTTTTTTTTTTTGCGGTACGCGGGCCTCTCACTGTTGTGGCCTCTCCCGTTGCAGAGCACAGGCTCTGGACGCGCAGGCTCAGCGGCCATGGCTCATGGGCCTAGCCGCTCCGGGGCATGTGGGATCTTCCCGGACCGGGGCACGAACCCGTGTCCCCTGCGTCGGCAGGCAGACTCTCAACCACTGCGCCACCAGGGAAGCCCAGGTCTTCAATCCATTTTGAGTTTATTTTTGTATACGGTGTTACAAAATGTTCTAATTGCACTCTTTTACATGTAGCTGTCTAGTTTTCCCAGCACCACTTATTGAAGAGACTGTCTTTTCTCCATTGTATATTTTTACCTCCTTCGTCATAGATTAACTGACCATAAGGGTATGGGTTTATTTCTGGGTTCTCTATTCTGTTTTGTTGACATTTGTGCCTGTTTTGGTGCCAATGCCATGCTGTTTTGATTAATGTAGTTTTGCAGGATAGTCTTAAGTCAGGGACTGTGATAACTCCAGTTCTTGTTTCTCAAGACTGTTTTCATGGTCTTTTTTGTTTTGAATTATTTGTTGTAGTTCTGTGAAAAATGCCCTTGGTATTTTGATAGGGATTGCATTGAACCTGTAGATTGCCCTAGGCAGTATGGTCATTTTAACAATATTAATTCTTCCAATCCATGAACACAGTGTATCTTTCCATGAGTTTGTGTCATTTTCAATTTCTTCATCAATGTCTTAGAGTTTTCCAAGTATGGGTCTTTTACCTCCTTAATGGGATTTATTCCTAAGCATTTTATTCTTTTTGATGTGATTGTAAATGGGATTGTTTCCTTAATTTCTCTTTTGGATAGTTTGTTTTTAGTGTGTAGAAATGCAACAGATTTCTGTATATTAATTTTGTATCCTGAAACTTTACAGAATTCATTGATGAGCTCTAGTATTTTTTAGTGGTATCTTTAAGGTTTTCTATGTAGAGTATAATGTCCTCTGCAAACGATGGTTTTACTTCTTCCTTTCCAATGTGGACTTCTTTTATTTCTTTTTCTTGCCTGATTGATGTGACTAGGACTTCCAATACTATTGATATATTGAATAAAAGTGGTGAGAATGGGCATCCTTGTCTTTTTTCTGATTTTAGAGGAAATGCTTTTGGCTTTTCACTGTTGAGTATGATGTTAACTGTGGGTTTATCATATGTGGTCTTTATTATGTTGAGGTATGCTCTCTCTATACCCACTTTGTGGAGACTTTTTTTTATCGTAAGCGGATGTTGAATTTTGTCAAAAGTTTTTCCTTGCATCTATTGAGATGATTTATGGTTTTTATTCTTCAATTTGTTAATATACTGTATCATTGATTGATTTGCAGATATTGAACCATCCTTGCATCCCTGGGATAAATCCCACTCAATCATGGTGTATATGATCCTTTTAATGTATTTATTATTGAATTCAGTTTGCCAGTATTTTGTGGAGGATTTTTGCATCTATGTTCATCAGTGATATTGGCCTGTCATTTTCTTTTTTTGTTATCTTTTTTTTTTTTTTTTTGCCTCGGTGTGGCATGTGGGATCTTAGTTCCCTGACCAGGGATCAAACTGGCGCCCCCTGCAGTGGAAGTGTGGAGTCTTAACCACTGGACTGTCAGGGAAGTCCCTTGTTATCATATCTTTGTCTGGCTTTGGTATCAGAGTCATGCTGGCCTCATAGTGAGTTCTGAAGTGTTCCTTCCTCTGCAGTTTTTTGGAATAGTTTGAGAAAGATAGGTGTTAGCTCTTCTTTACATGTTTTGTAGAATTCACCTGTGAAGCCATCTGGTCTTAGACTTTTGTTTGTTGGGAGGTTTTTATTTTTTTTATTATTTTTTAAATTTTTGCTGATTCAATTTCATTATTGGTAATTGGCCTTTTTATATTTTCTTTTTCTTCTGGTTTAGTCCTGGGAAATTGTACATTTCTAGGAATGTGTCCATTTCTTCTAAGTTGCCCCTTTTATTGGAATATAGTTCATAGTAATCTCTTATGATTCTTTATATTTCTGTGGTATCAGTTATAACTTCTCCTTTTTCATTCCTGATTATATTGATCTGGGCTCTCTCTCTTTTTTTTCTTGATGAGTCTGGCTAAAGTTTTAGCAATTTTATTTATCTTTTATAAGAACCAGCTCTTAGTTTTCATTGATCTTTTCTATTGTTTTACTAGTCTCTATTTCATTTATTTCTTCTGTGATATTTAGGTTTTCTTTCCTTCTACTAACTTTAGATTCTGTTTGTTCTTCTTTTTCTAGGTCTTTTAGGTGTAAGATTAGGTTGTGTATTTGAGATTTTTCTTGTTTCCTGAGGTTAGCCTGCATTGCTATAAAATTCCCTCTTAGAACTGCTTTTGCCGCATCTCATAGGTTTTGGATCATTGTGTTTTCATTTTCACTTTTCTCCAGGTATTTTTTTATTTCTTCTTTGATTTCTTCAGTGATCCATTGGTAGTTTAGTAGCATATTGTTTAGCTTCCATATGTTTGTGGGGGTTTTTATTGGGGGGGGTGGGTTGTAGTTCTGTTTTGTTCCTTTCTTCTTCTTTGTTCTCTTCATTAGTGATTTGATGACCTTCTTTAGTTTCATGTTTGGATTCCTTTCTCTCTCTCTCTCTCTTTTTTTTTTTTTAATTAATTTATTTTTGGCTGCATTGGGTCTTTGTTGCTGTGCATGGACTTTCTGTAGTTGCGGCGAGCAGGGACTACTCTTCGTTGCAGTGCGCGGGCTTCTCATTACAGTGGCTTCTCTTGTTGTGGAGCACGGGCTCTAGGCGCATGGGCTTCAGTAGTTGTGGCACGCGGGCTCAGTAGTTGTGGCTCGCTGTCTCTAGGCGCAGGCTCAGTAGTTGTGGCACACAGGCTTAATTGCTCCATGGCATGTGGGATCTTCCCAGACCAGGGCTCGAACCCATGTTCCCTTCATTGGCAGGCAGATTCTTAACCACTGCACCACTAGGGAAGTCCCTCCTTTCTCTTTTTTATGTGTGTATCAGTTATAGATTTTTGGCTTGTGGTTACCATGTGGTTTATGTATAACTCTTTTTATGTATGTATGTGTGTATATATATATGATTATATATGATATAATAATCATATATATAAAACATAATAATCATATATATGATTATTTTAAGTTGTTGATCTCTTAATTTCAAGTGCATTTTAACAATCCTGCATTTTTACTCTCCTCCCCTCACGATTACTGTTTTTGATATCATATTTTATATCTATTTTTGTGTGTGTATACCTTAACTGTTTGTTGCAGATATAAATGATTTTACCACTTTTGTCTTTAACTTTCCTACTAACTTTGTACATGGATGATTTACTACATTTATTGTATATTTGCCTTTACCAATGAGCTTTTCCCTTTTGTAGTTTTTTTTGCGGTACGCGGGCCTCTCACTGTTGTGGCCTCTCCTGTATATTTGCCTTTACCAATGAGCTTTTCTCTTTTGTAGTTTTTTTTGCGGTATGCGGGCCTCTCACTGTTGTGGCCTCTCCTGTTGCGGAGCACAGGCTCCGGACGCGCAGGCTCAGCAGCCATGGCTTACGGGCCCAGCTGCTCCGCAGCATGTGGGATCCTCCCGGACCAGGGCACGAACCCGTGTCCCCTGCATTGGCAGGCGCACTCTCAACCACTGCGCCACCAGGGAAGCCCCCCTTTTGTAGTTTTTATGTTTCTAGTTGTGAACTTTTCTTTTTCACTTAGAGATATACCTTTAACATTCCTTGTAAAGCTGTTTGGTGGTACTGAACTCTTCTAGCTTTTTTTGGTCAGAAAACTTTTGATCTCTCCATCAAATTTGAATTAAAGCCTTGCTGTGTATTCTTGGTTGTAGGTTTTTCCCTTTCATCACTTTAGATATATTGTACCACCCCCTTCTGGCCTGCAGAGTTTCTGCTAAAAAGTCAGCTGATAGCCTTATGGGAGTTCCTGTTATGCTCCTGTTACGTAACCTGTTGCTCCGCAGGGCCCAATCTAGGCTGCTAGTGAGTGGGCCAGGTCTGCTGGGTGTGGGTCTGTTGTCTTATAGCTGATGTTTGCTCACTAGTGGGTGAGGCTGGTCCTGAAGTTAGAGCAGGCTCCCTGGAGGGCAGAGTCAAGGCCCAGAGGATTCTGGGGCTAGTACCTGCCCACTGATGGGTGGAACTGGGTTCCAGGGTCTGTGGCTAGAGTGCCCTGGGGGTTCTGGGTCTAGTGCCTGCACATTGGTTTGTGGGGCTGGGTCCTGGGCTTGCTGGTGGGCAGAGCTGTGTCCAGGGGTGACTGTGGGCTCAGAGGACCTTAAGACAGCCTGTCTGCTGGTGGGTGGGGCTGTGTCCACGCTCAGTTAGTTGCTTGGCCTGAGATGTCCCAGCACTGGCACCTACAAGCTGTGGGCCCCAGGTAGGGCTGCCAGCACCAGTGTCCACGTGATAAAGTGAGCTCCCAAGACTGGTTGCCATCAGTGTCTCTGCTCCCAGCGTGAGCTGCAGTTGCTTCCTGCCTCTCAGGAACCTCTCCAAGATCAGAGGGTAGGTCTGACTCAGGCTCCTTTCAAATCACTGCTTCTCTCCTGGGTCCTGGAGTGTGTGAGATTTTGTGTGCGCCCTTTAAGAGTGAAGTCTCTGTTTTCCCCAGCCCTCTGGGTCTCCCAAAAGTAAGCCTCACTGGCCTTCACAGCCTAATGCTCTGTGGGTTCATCTTCCCAGTGCAGGACCCTCTGGACTGGGGAACCCAACATGGGGCTTGGACCCCTCACTCTTTTGGGAAAACCTCTGCAATCATAGTTATTCTCCCGTTTGTGCGTCACCCACGAGGGTCATGGGGCTTGACTGTATCATGACTCTGCCCCTCCTACCTATCTTGTTGCGAGTCCTTCTTTATATCTTTAGTTGTAGAAGATCGTTTCTGGCAGGTTCCGGTCTTTTTCACATGTGGTCGTTCTGCAGGTAGTTTTGATTTTGGTGCACCCGTGAAAGGAGGATCTTTCTACTCCACCACCTTGGCCCATAGGTTATTTAAACGTGTAGTCTTAATTTCCAGACGCTTGGGATTTTTCTAGTTAAACTTTAAAAATATGACTAACTTAGGGCTTCTCTGGTGGCACAGTGGTTAAGAATCCACCTACCAATGCAGGGGGCACAGGTTTGATCCCTGGTCCGGGAAGATCCCATATATTGCAGAGCAACGAAGCCTGTGCACCACAACTACTGAGCCTGAACTCTAGAGCCCACAAACCACAACTACTGAAGCCCGCGTGCCTAGAGCCCGTGCTCCGCAACAAGAGAAGCCACCACAATGAGAAGCCCGCACACTGCAACAAAGAGTAGCCCCCGCTCACTGCAACTAGAGAAAAGCCCATGCGCAGCAATGAAGACCCAACACAGCCAAAGATAGATAGCTAAATAAATAAATAAAAATATGACTAACTTAGACACATTGCTGTCATAGAACATACGCTGTGTGTTTTCAGTCCTTTGGAATGTGTTGGCATTTGCTTGATGGCCCAAACTAGAAACAGCCTAGATTTCCTTCCGCAGGTGAACGGCTAATTAAACTGTGGTACTTACGTATTAGGTGGTTGAGGCTACTTAGGCTGCCATAACAAATACCACAGATGGGGCAACAGACAACAGAAACATTTCCTCACAGTTCTGGAGGCTGGAAAGTCCAGGATCAAGGTTCCAACAGGGGTTGGTTTCTGCATCACGGAATCCTCCCATGGAAGAAGCAGAGATTTTTTTCGTGTCCTTTCTTTTTTATCAAGACTATGCCAACAGCTTCTATCAGATCAGGGCTCTACACTTCTGACCTCATTTAAGGTTAATCCCCTCCTTAAGGCCCTGTCTCCCATACGGTCATATGGGCAGGTAGGGCTTCAGTATCTGAATTTTAGAGGGACATGACTCTGTGGACTACTACTCAGCAATAGAAAAGGAATGAACTGTGAACTGTTGTTACACAGGATAACTCGGCTATGTCTCCAGGGAATGGTGCTAAGTGAAAACAAGCCAGTCCTAGAGAGTTATGTCCTGTATGATTCTATTTATATAACATTTTTAAAATGACAAAATTTTAGAAATGGAGGACAGAGTAGTGATTGCCAGGGATTAGTGTTGGAGGGGGGGCCACACGAGGGACCCTGTGTTGTATTGGAACTGTCCATAGTCTTGACTTTGCTGGTGGATACATGAGTCTCTACTGGTGATAACACTGTAAAGAACTTAAAACACCTACATACATTAATGAGTGTAACTAATTGGGGAAATGTACATAAGACTGGTGGACTGTACCCAGTGTCAGTCTCCTGATTGTGGTATCGTACTGTAGTTTTGCAAGATGTTACCACAGAGGGAGACTGGGCAGAGTATATACAGATCTCTCTAAATTCCTTCTCTTTTTTTTTTAAGATTTTTATTTTATTTATTTATTTTTGGCTGTGTTGGGTCTTTATTGCTGAGCGTAGGCTTCCTCTAGTTGCGGTGAGCAGGGGCTACTCTTCGTTGCGGTATGCGGGCGTCTCATTGTGGTGGCTTCTCTCGTTGCAGAGCACAGGATCTAGGCGCGTGGGCTTCAGTAGTTGTGGCACACGGACTCAGTAGTTGTGGCTCCTGGGCTCTAGAGCTTAGGCTCAGTAGTTGTGGCGCATGGGCTTAGTTGCTCTGCAGCATGTGGGATCTTCCCAGATCAGGGCTCGAACCTGTGTCCCCTGCATTGGCAGGCAGATTCCCAGCCACTGCGCCACCAGGGAAGTCCCTCTTTCTTTCTTTTTTAATAATTTTATATTTGTTTATTTGGCTGCTTTGGGTCTTAGTTGCGGCACATGGGATCTTCGTTGTGGCGTGCGGGATCTTTTCATTGCAGTGCGTGAGCTCTTCGTTGCGGTGCACGAGCTTCTCTAGCTGCGGCACACAGGCTCCAGAGTGCATGGGCTCAGTAGTTGCAGCGCATGGGCTCTCTAGTTGTGGCATGTGGGCTCTATAGCGTGTGAGCTCAGTAGTTGCAGCGTGTGAGCTTAGTTGCTCTGCAGTATGTGGAATCTTAGTTCCCCAACCAGGGATCAAACCCACGTCCCTTGCATTGGAAGGTGGATTCTTAACCACTGGAGCACCAGGGAAGTCCCTCTAAATCCTTTTTTTTCTTTTTTTTTTGGTTGTGCTGGGTCTTAATTGAGGCAGGCAGGCTCCTTCGTTGCGGCTCACCAGCTCCTTAGTTGTGGCATGTGAACTCTTAGCTGTGGCATGCGTGTGGGATCTAATTCTCTGACCAGGGATTGAACCTGGGTCCCCTGCATCGGGAGTGCAGAGTCTTAACCACTGCACCACCAGGGAAGTCCCAAGTCCCTGTAAATTCTTTCTTAAAGCTACATCTAAACTACAATGATCTGAGTAAACATTTCAAATTAAATAATGTACAATGTTTAGTTTGCAAATTGTGTAGGGATCATGTTTGACAGAATTCTGCTGTTTTCATTCATACTTTCCCAGCTTTTAAATATTAAGCAAATATTCAAATATTTTCCTCCCCTGCTCTCCGAGTGTTTTTCTGTTTCATGAGGTCTACTTTTTATTTGTACCACAATGTTGACTTGAACTCATTCTTAGTGGTCTAAAGCAGGGATTAGCAAACTCTGGCCCTCAGGCCATATGTGGACTACCGTCTGTTTTTGTAAAATTTTGCTGTAACTCAGACAGTCCATTTGTTTACATATAGTCCATGGCGGCTTTCACGCTACAATAGCTGAGCTGAGTAGTTGTAACAAAGACCCGATGGCCCATAAAGCCTATTACAGAAAACATGCTGACCCCTGGTCCAAAGGATTAAAATATAAAAGGCAATTTTATTCAAAATGTACACAATTTGAATGTTTCCATCAAGAAAGTAAAGAAAAATATTTCAACATTAAATTTTATTTTGCATGTTTTCAATTACTTTTAAATATTAAAAATTCTCTTGAAATTGAGAGTCAAAATATAAATTATAATGAATGGATATCAAAGTTTTATCTAAAATTATTGAAATGATGCTGTTTGAGTCAATAATGTTATTTTGAAATGTTAGCTATTTTATAAAAAAATACTCTGATTAGCAATTCCAGTGTGTGTTGTCAGTGTAAAGAATCGGAATTATGATTCACCCCTGTTACATCTGGTCTTACGTATATAGAAATTTAAGAGTGATGATAACGGTTTATTATTGTAAAGGGCTGCTCTCCTGCCGCATGCAAAACGCTGTGAATACCTCACTAATCCATGAGCACATCGAGGACCACGAGTAAGAATAGTGAGAAAAGTGAGAAATGGGAAACTGACGCTGGGAAGCAGTACTGCCTTATGCGAGAATCTATCGTACCGCCGGTAACTGAGAGGAAGGCTTTGAAGGGTTCATGAAACAGCTTTTTTCTTTTCTCCAAGTGTCCCCACTACTCAAGTCCTCCCCACCCTCTGCAGTGGAATCTGTCCCCCATGCTCATAAACCTCACACCTATGGCACTGGAAGCAACACGTCTTGTCTTGAGGACGCAGGGAGGCGATGTGGAGAAGCGGGTCCCTGGGGCCCGGATGGTGTGAGTCAAAAGAGAGGACATTGAGGGGCCTGGTGGCTGTGACATCTGGCTGCACTGTGCGTGTGTGCGAGCGTGCATGCGTGTGTGTGTGCGTGCGTGCGTGTGTGCGCACGCGCTTGTGTGTGTGTGTGTGTGTGTGCGTGTGTGTCCAGGTAAAAGGCCCCTCTTGCCGAGTCTAGTGATGACACAGGGTCAGACTCCAGCAGAGAGACCCTGACCTTGGCCACGGGGCTTGTAAATTGCCCCTGGGCAGGCCCTGGCTCCTTGCACGGAATCGGCACGGGCCAGGCTGCAATGGCTGTGGGGTGCAGCAGCCAGCTGTGGCTCCAGCCCTTTTCTGTGAGCTGAGAGTTATGATTGGGGAAGATGGGGGCTGGGTCCATGCCCGGCTGGTTCCAGGACGGCCGCTTTCAGCACCGGGGCCACAGCTGGTTTCCATGGAGCTTCACAGGAGGCTGAATCCTTTTCTGGAGCATCAGCCTGAAGAGAATCAGTCCTGGACACCTTAACCCTGACCTACCAGGCCTGACAGCCGCCGAGGAGAGGAGGGAAAACATGACTTCCAGGGAGTGTTAGGGGCCCGTTTGAAGTTACTGAACTGGCAGCACAATTCTGTGATTCTCTCCTCGCATTTGGCCACGGTGGCCCAGGCTGGGGTGGCCAGTGCTGTATCTAAGCAAGGCTGGGGTTTAGCCAGTGTGGTGTGTGGCTCCACAAAGCAGTAGCGAGCAGGGACGCTGGGGTGTATGCGGGGGCGATTACGGTCAATCACCAACGGGGGAGGGGGGAGGTGAGAAACGAGGACAGTGCTGGGGCGGGCGGGGGGGGGCAGTGTGCAGAGGCTGCAGCCAACGACTGCAGGGGGTGGTTCCGGGGGAAGCCAACAGCAAGACGTGGAGTCAGGATACAACATCTGAAATGAGACCAGGGAGGAGCTGAGTTGGTGCTGGCGCCGGAGCCCGGGTGTGACCATGGGAGTGAGAGTCACGGTCGCAGCGTTGCTGGAGAGGCTGGCAGTGAGCAGGGGGACACCTTCATGGCCTGAGTGCGGGGTGGTGGGCAGGCGATTGCACCCAGGAGGATCTGAGAGCCGCGAGGCTGTAACGAGGAGGATGCTGGAGAGAAGATGCTCCCCGTTTTAGAGCGCGGCGAGGGGGAGGGTCCCGGGGGGCGGGGAAGCAGGACGGTGAAGGGAGAATCCGAAGAAGCCGGATGGAGAAGGGGGTTTGTGCTAACAACTGGCCAGAAGGTCAGGGGGGAAGGGAGTGCAGTGGACCCGAGGGGATGCTGAGGGCCAGAAGGATGAGACCGCCACGGAGGCAGGTGGGATTGGCGCCGAGGTCCGAGGCAGAGGGTGGTCATGCGGCCGAGTGGGAGACTTGGGGGTGCAGAGTTGGGGGCTGCCTTCTCCCCCTGCAGGTGTAGGCGAGGGGTTGGGAGATGGGACAAACACGTGGGCGCCCCCTGGTGATGGAAGCCTGCAGAAGGGGCCCCGCAGATGCCCCAGCACGTCGGGGAGGCAGGGTGGGAACCTCCCCGACCCTCTGGAGAATGGAGGCTGCGGGGTGTGGAGGCTGCTCCGTCTCGAGTTCCAGGATGTGTCAGTGGGGCTGGAGCTGGAGAGAAATGCTCCAAAAAAGCGGGAGGCATTGGGGTCTGGCCATGGAATCCCTGGGAGTCTCCTCTGTTAGCAGAATCTACCCTCATGGGCAAGACCCTTGCTACCAGGTCCCCAAAGGCCTTTCTGAATCTGGCCTTTGGGGCTCCTTCCTGTAACCACTCCTTTCTGGCCATCTGTCAAGCATCACTTGCATTTTCCTGTTTTTATCTTGGCATTTCTTTTCTTTCTCAAACATTAGCAAATAGAATCCTACCCAGACTCATCAACCTAGTCTGTTGGAACCAATAGGGAGATCAGAAATTCCCTGGTAAAGTCCAGTCTCTGGCCTTCTTTCCATTTTTGAGGTGAGGAAACCGAGGCCCCTGGAGAGGTAGGGACTGACCCGGCTTCAATCCATTGCATCCCTGTTGGCGCCTCTGCCCTCAGGCACTATGCAGAAGGGACTCAGAGGCGCCACCACCTGGCCCTTAGCAGGACTTCAGGGGAAGCAAACAGACAGGGACACATCTCCCACCAGCTCAGGACTCTCAGGGGTAGAGGCCTCCCAGAACTGAAGGGAGTTTGGGGAAACCCAGGAGCAAAGGCGAACTGGGCTGCAGCCACACCTGGCTGAGACAGAGGGCTGCATTCCATTAACTCAGCAACGTCCTTGAAAATGCCTTCCTGACCATCAGCCTCTCTCAGAGGCTCTCACGCCACCCTCTTCACTCGTCCCCTGGATGTAAGCCCACTGGGGGGGGGGGGCGGCGAGCCTTGTCCTCTTGGTGCCTGCAGTAACCCCAGCACCTAGCACGAGCCTGGCCAACAGGACGCCTTCCATGTTCGTCACATAGATGAATGTCCATTGACTCCACACCCACTAATGGATTCAGGAAATTTCACTGCTGTGACCACAGCAGTTGACATCTTAGTTGCATTATTACAGACCCACTGGAGTGAAGATCCGTCTGAATGGATGAAAATTCCAAATTACAGAGGAATGCTGGTTTATTACTTCCAAGGACTGTCCATTTATTGCCCAGAACTTTAGTTCTACTTTAATAATTAGATATGAGAATACTTTGTTTTCAAGAACACGATTGAACGCTTGTACGCATCCACGGTCACAAACGGCCCATCGATGTCTGCCCACCGTGTAAGGAAACTCTGCTTTGTCTATATAAAATTTCTGTATACTAAGATCAGCCCGGACCAAATACGACATCTTGTGGGCTGCTTTGGACCACATAAGCCACTAAATTAAAAAAAAAAAAACCTTAGATGTACAGACTTGGGTTAATCATCATCCTGGATTCATAGCATATTCTCATCAATGAGCCATTCACGATACTCTTGTTTCTTTCTCCCTTTCCTTTCCTTGCACCAGTTCACAGCCTCTGGAATATATACCTGGTGTCAACTAGAAGTGAGGGTTAAGTGGGTAAACAGTGTTCTTGCCATTGCTGTTTATGGGATGGACTAACTCAGCCTTTTCTCGATGGTAACGTGGGGCCGTGGCTATGGTGCAGGCTGTGGAGGGGGACCACCTGGGTGTGTGTCTAGGTTATGCACTTGAACACAGGAATGTTACCTCATCGCTCTGGGCTTTATTGTTCTCACTGTCCGATCGGGGTTACACCTTGTAAGGCTGTTGAAAACATGAAGGGAGAGGGTCCATGTGGGAAGCACAACAGTGCATGCAAAAAGCATTCAGTTAACACTGGCTACTGTCGTTACTGCTAAGGAGGGGCTGACCTCTGTGACATTTCATACTGTTAGTGATGCATGAGGTCAAGATGAGAGCTAGTGAGAATCAGGATAGCCCCGGAAGCAGAAAATGTCTTTCTGGCCCCAACAAGGTTACAGTCTCTTTATGGTCCAGCAGGATCGTGGATCAGGCTGAAAAGTCAAAGAGAACAGAGCTTCTCCTCCAGAATCATTTTCTGTTGCCCAGTGAGTCTTTCTGCAGCTTTTGGCCAGAACTTCACCTTGACCTTTTTACACAGTCTGAGGCAGTAGTTCTGAAACTTGATTGTGCGTGAGAATCCCCTGGAGGGCTTGTGAAAACACAGATCCCTGGGCCCCACTCTTGCGAATTCACGAGGTTAGAGGTGGAGGTCTGAGAATCTGTGTTTCTAACAAGTTCCCTGGTGCCGATGCTGGTCTGGGGACCACACTTTGAGAACCATTAGTCTCTAAGCAGTGAACTATGATGGGGAACAAGGGGCAGTCAGGGGAGGCTTCCTGGAGGTGAAGGCCTTTGAAGTGAGCCTCAGTTTGCCAGATGGAGAAGAGACAGCAAAGGGAACAGAAACAAAGAGGTGTGAGTGGCCAGTGTGTGCTGGGAAAGGCCTGCGGAGATGACGCCGACAGGTTCCCAGGCACTAGAGAGGCAGGACTTCGCAGGCCGGACGAGAATCCAGGCTCCACTCTGGTGTCCTCTTTAAATCAGGGATGGTTTGGAACCTGGGAGACATGTGAGCAGAACTGGCAGCAGCATGGAGGGGGGGTTTAGGGAGAGTCAGGTAAGAGGACAGGGTAGCAGTTGAAGGACAAGAGAAAAAGACAGCCTTGACTCTCTGCCCAGGTGACTCTCACCCTCCTTTAGAGTCTGGAGGATTTCTTCCGTGATACTAGTTTCAAACTAGGGGGGTTGAGACCCAAGATTCCAAAGGCATGAGATGAACTAGTGGGTGCGAACAGCATTTAAAAGAATGAATAAAAAGACGACAGAATAAAAAACAGAGTTCGTTGCACACAGCAGGGGTATTGCTTCATCAAACCTGTGTCAGGCGTGTGCGCATGCCCTGCATAAGCACGATGGATGTGGGTTACAGTCGAGAAGGTTTGCGCGCCAAGGTTCTGTGCAGTCGTGCAGTTCAGGGAACCAGCCAGGAGTGGCCTCACCCACCTAGTGCAGGCCTTGTTTGGGGCGCACGTCCTGAGGGGCTGACCATCCTGCAGTAGAGAAGACGGGTCCCGTGGAACCCAGAAGGGGAAGGGCTGAGCGGAGGGAGGGGGAGAGGAGCTCGGAGAGCAAGCTCAACCGTAGGAGGGTCCAAAGAGGGGGAGTAAGCAGGAAACAGGCCCTCAGGGGAGGCTTCGTGGAGATGGCTTTGGGTCTGACCTCAGTCAGTGGCTCAGCTCCTGACAGCAGGGCCTTTGGGAATAGATCCTGTAGATAAACGCCAAGAAACAAGGGGAACTGGTGTGAAAAGGTAAACAAGGTTTTAAAAAGTGACCTGAGTCCCAAGAGAGATACAGAGTCCAGACAGAGCTTGAAGAAACCTTAAACATCAGCCAGCACATTCAAGTGACAGCTGAGGAAACTGAGGCCAGTTTGCTTGGGCCCTGCTGAGGACACGGGCCTTGAAGGCTTCTGGTCCATTGCTCTTCCGGGCCATGTTGAGTCTCCAAACACCGGCTCAGTGGCTAAACTCCAGGTCGCCTGCATCAGGGGGTCAGTAAACATTTTGTGCCAATACCCCAGATGCTCCCCCCAGACCCTGCCCTAGTTCCTCCTTCCGCCCACCAGGTGAGAAACACCCAGGCCTGTGAGTTAGAAACCCTGGAACCACCATGTCTGCAAATCTTTGGCAAAGAATCCTCATGACACGCTTCCCTGGTGGCGCAGTGGTTAAGAATCCGCCTGCCAATGCAGGGGACACGGGTTCAAGCCCTGGTCCGGGAAGATCCCACGTGCCGCGGAGCAACTAAGCCCTTGCGCCACAACTACTGAGCCCACATGCCACAACTACTGAGTCCGCACTCTAGAACCCGTGAGCTGCAACTACTGAGCCCACGTGCCACAACTACTGAGTCCGCACTCTAGAACCTGTGAGCCGCAACTACTGAGCCCAAGTGCCACAACTACTGAAGCCCATGCACCTAGAGCCCCTGCTCCGCAACAAGAGAAGCCACCGCAATGAGAAGCCCGCGCATCGCAAGGAAGAGTAGCCCCCGGTCGCTGCAACTAGAGAAAGCCCACGCACAGCACCGAAGACCCAACACAGCCAAAAATAAATAAATAAATTTATTAAAAAAAAGAATCCTTGTGGCACTGGCACTGAGTTGGTAAAAATGAAAAGTTACTTTGTCTTTTGTGTGGGCCATTCTCTATACAACTTCCATGGGCTCTGGGACTGTGCACACGAAACTCTATCCATGCTGATGGGCTTGCAACCTGCCCAGTTTTAGGTCTTGTTATATTCAGATGTTCTCATCTTACACATTAAGAAACAGTTCCAGACAAGCTCTGTGTTTTTCTCAAGGTCGCTGAGAACGGAAGGCACCGGGGTGGCTGCAGGCCCCCTGCCTGCTGGTCTAAGCTCCCCATTGGAGGCTTCGGGCAGTTCTGGTGTGAGATCCTACAAACTAGCTTTGTACTTCTGTAGTGCTCAAGGAGACCAGCAGTTTCATCGTGTGCAACCATCTTTGATGATATTATTTTCTATCTGGTAAATAACCCTATTATCTTGAAAGGAAACTTCCCCTGTCTAAGAAATTGTTCAGAAACTCATATGGAAAAAAAAAAAGATGGCAAAGTTTAAAAAATAATATGTGAAAAAGCCGATGTCACTTTGTCACCTTTCCTTCAACCGATTTAATAGCACTGAGGCCAAGTTTGCTCCTCAGGACGGATACACACACACACCTTGGGCACCCACAGCTGCATGGCTAAAGGCAGTGTCTGTTTATGCTATGTAGGTATGTACATGGACAGTCGTATCTTATTTCCTCTCATCCACTTTGATTGAGGCAGAAGAAAGGATCAACAGTCAACACTGTTGTGAATATCCATCTGAAATGGTAATTACTGCATCATGATATTCGCTCTTTTACTTGTCATGTACCATTAGAAGGTAACAAGATCATTGTCAGTCAGAGATTGTGGAGATAATTAGAGCATCTATAGGTTAGCAGGAAATCAAATTGGTGCTGGTACCCATCAATGCCGGGGAGCAGAATGTAATTAGAGGGAAAATATGCAAAGGTTGAGAGGAATAAAGCCCCGGGGACTAAATACCATGACTGATTTGACAGTCACTTCCGGTCTCACATTGCAGATGGCGGCCTGGAAATAGATGTGCGGGAGAAAGCTGGGCAGTCTGCCAGAAATAGCAAGGCACGCCCGCTGATGGCGAGTCTTGGGAAGGTCCTGAGAATTGCCTGATTTGGAAAAACAGTTTATCACGTTTTCCAACCTACTAGTTTTTCTTCAAGTTATTTTCTCTAGTCTGGGAGCCGGGTATCAGCATAAAAGCAGGGCTGAGTGAAGTGGGCCTTTATTTAAGCCCAGCATCAGATTTCCAAGCCCGTGAGCCCAGTACCCCCAGCCGGGAGGCTTCCAGAGCCCCCCGTCCCAACCCCCCCACAGAGCTGCAGGCACAGACACCAAGCCCCTGGTTTCTGTTCGCTTCCAGTCCATCTTCTCCGACAGCGGCCACCCGCATCCTGCTAAGCCGGACTGCTTTTGTTTTGTCCAGTTAGGATTCAAACACCCGTCCAAACCATCTCATCCAAACAACAATGGCATCGTTTTGACACCAGAAAATCTAACAATTTTTACATCTTGAAAAAACAAATTTTAGAGGATGAGGGAGAGGTCTGCAAGCTGATGAGGGTTATGCCATGTAGTTCAGTGAGACACAGGAAAAAGCCAGGAACAAAATACCTGGAAAGTCTGAAGTTACATACAACAGACTGAGTCCACAGGTTGTAATGGCAAGAACAGGCAAGCACCGGCTGCCGGCAAAGGCCCTCGATCAGATCTGTCATCAACGCAGACAGAGCACATGCTGAGTTTTGAAGGAGGCCTGAGACACAAAGGGTGCTGGCTAAATCAGCCCGCACGTGTATCACCTACGAAATCTAAAAGCACCTTCCCAGGACTTACAGGACTTTGCTTAGAACATACCAAAAAAAAAAAAAAAAAATTCCTGATTGGGTAGAGGGCAGACGTTTACAGAAACTAACTGGCAGTGTCTACGTGGGTCAGGGAGGGCAGTCAGCCTTCCGTCGTCACTCAAGGGTTCAAGGTGTTTCTCTTCCAAAGCCCTGTCTTGCAAGTATGGCTTCTTCACTATGGTAAGGTTGGCCATCCCACACAAACAAGCAGCTGGAAGCTTAGTTCACATTTTTTAATAACATGGCACAGTTTACATAACACAAGAAGGCTCCGCCGATGAGAACATGCTGGAGACTCAGTCGCTTCACGTTTCTTTTCACATAGGATCTAGAAAGGACTTTATTACATACAGGAGGAACAGCAAAAAGGTCTGTATAGAACGATCTCTTTACAATACTGAAAGCTACCACTACGGTTCCAGTGTACATATTCCTTGGATTTTTTTTTTCCTTTTTAGTTGTTGTCTTAAAAAAAAAAAAAAACACTGCACAACATCTGGAATTCACAAAATCTGAAGCTCACAACTAAACCTTCAGTTGACTACTAAAATAGATCTCTCTGCTTATTAGAAACAATGGTCTGTAGTTAACTTTTTTTTTGCAAAAACAGGATAACAACGTCAGATAGCACTTTAATATACTAGAAGACCAAATGGAACTAATTTTATTTCATACATATATTTTACAGTCCAGTAGACAAGATATATTGTATTTCTTTGCTAGTAAAGTCATATTCTCTCCAAATATGTAGACAAGAGGCTGAATGTATTATAAAAGTATCATGAAGAGACAGATTTGATGCAAACTCAAAAAAACACGCACACACAAGGCCGTCTCTCCGCCACCTTTCACCCTCTGGAATGCTCCCCGGCCCCACAAGGTTGACCTGTTTCGGCTACTCCCGGACGTGATTACCGACGGGAACATGGTGAGCCACGCTGGGAAATATGCACCTTAACTTCAGCAGTTATTGAATACAGTGATAACATATCCATCATCTGAGAAAACGCGAAGCTTTCTTTCAGGATCTGTTTGTTTGGGTGTAACTGGATCTCATTACAGAACGAGGAGGTGTGTACAGATAGGAAACAGGACACACTAAAAAAATGCATGGTTCCCGCATGAGGGGGGTGTGTGAAATCACGTGACTGATGGTGACGAGATGCTGGCGGCCTGTTTGTGTCCCCTGATTTTGGCATCTGACAACTCCCATCCTCCCTGGCACTGGTTGTTCACGGCCTTGGTTACCTTTCCGAGGCTGCACTCCCCACTTCCCCCAAAGGCCCACAAGCGGCAACTTCAGATGCAAAGTTTCGGCCTGGGGTCCAATTTGCAAAATCGGGTGTTTCTCCGTTTGAAATAACAAGCAAGGAAAACAGAGTCATATCACATAAGCGCTTGTTCAGGGAAAATATGACCTTAAGTATGTTGTAAATGGACTTGAAAAGGCTCCTTTGAGTTAGGCGGGCTTTTGTGAAAAGCCCTAACATTCATTGCATAGTTGAAGGGTTTAGCTGTCTAGAACAATACATGGGAACACAGCCGAGCCGACTGTGCTCGCTGATATAAAGTCTGCAAATAGCACATTTTAAGAAGTATTAATGTATTATGTTACTTTATCTATTTACATCTGTACAAAGTAAAGCTTTCATCTTACCCTTTGCATATATGAACCATTAGCTCATGAAGCAATCTTTTTTTTTTTTTTTTACATAACTATGTACACAGCCTTCCCTTCTCATCTGAAAGACCTCTGCACGATGGACTGTGTGGACTGTTGTCTCCTACCCCCGCCCGCCCCCCCCATTATGTGTGTTGTCATCTTCACTGTTTTGGTTCGAATCAAAAAGTTTTATACGAGAAACCAAAAGAGTGGGGAGACATGAGAACATACGAATCGGCTAAAAGATCTGAAAAATTTCAACATAGAATATACAAAAACATTTCAAAATCTGCGCTGAGTCTATACACTTTTTACAAGGGGAAGTGCTGGGGGCTCCCCCCGCCCCGTCTGCGTCGGTCGAGACGCGGGACCTCTGCCTGCGCGCTCTCTCGAGTCTGGTGCCTGCGGCCGCGGGCTCTCTTCGTCCTCTTCGCGTCCCGTCCTCTCCTTACCGGGCTTCGATGTCCTTCAGCGTGTGGGAGGGCGGCCGCTCCCTGATCTCCGCGGAGAGAGGGGTAGTCCTCCGGGGGGACACGGGGCGGCCCCCCAGCGTGGAGATGAGCGGCGGAGGCGCGCTGAGCGCCGCTGTCGGGGGCGTCTTGTTGAGCAGTCCGTTCTGGTGGCCCGCGGTGGGGCTGATGCGTGGGTAGTGCATGCTGGGCAGGCCGGGCGCAATGAGGCCGGGGTGCGGCAGGTGTCCGTCCAGGGAGGCGGGGTGCACGGCGTGGAGCCGCGGGTGCTCGTAGTCCTCGCGGAGCACGTGCAGGCGCTCACGCTCGTCCAGGTGCGCCCCGCGCTCGTGCTCCCGCCGCGCGTCCACCGACAGCGGGTGGTGGTGGTGATGGTGGTGGTAGTCGTGGGGCTCCCGGTCCCTGAAGGAGCGGTCGGCTTCGTACAGCCGGGGGGCCGAGAGACGGTGCAGAGGGTCGCTCCTCAGCAGGAAGTCCCTGCCCAGCGGGTCTCTCCGGTGAATGTCAAGTTCCCGGTAGGGGTCCCTCAACGGGTCCCGGATGGGGTCCCAGTGGAAAGGAGGATACGGGAAGCGCTCTCCGCCCGGGATGGGGCTGATGCCCATGAAAGGCGTCATCATGCGAGTCCTGTCCAGGCTGCTGATGCTGTTCATGGGGTGTATGCCTGTCACCCCCACGGTCATGGGCATGGAGGCCAAGGGCCCCGCGTGCACGCTGGCCGAGGAGCTGGGCGGCGGCGGTGGCGGCGGCGGCTCCGAGGACCGGTGGCTCTGCGGGGCCTCGGCGGGCAGGTCGTGGTCTTCTTTGCGCTCCTCCTTCACCTTGACCTCGGTGCTCTTCTTGGGGTTCTCGTAGGCCGGCTCGCCCTTGCGTGGCTCGGCCTCGCGGCTGGCGGCGCTGCCCGGCCTGGCGCTGTCGCTGGCGGGCACGCGTGCGTAGGGCGACGGCACCCGGGCTAGCTGCTTGGCTTCCTCGCCCGCGCCGCGGCCCTCGTGGCCATGGCCGTGGCCGTCCTTCTCGGGCAGCGGGCCCTCCTTCGCCTTGTGCTCGTCGGCGCCCAGGTCCTTGCGGGATTCCGAGTGTTCTCTCTCCCTGTCTTTGGATTTGTCTTTCTCACGAGCGTCGGTGCTCAAATGAGCCCTGATCTGTTCGGTGGAGCTGCGGCCGTGCCCCAGGGTGCTCCCCGGGAGGACGGGTGCTGGTGAAGGGTGGCTGGAGTGTCTCTTCTCGACGCTTTCCCTGAGGAGGAGACACCAGGAGGCAAATGAGACGGGCTGCCGGCCGGCCAGGGGCTGCCAATGAGATGGCGGCAAGAGGCCGCGCGGGGCTCTGGCCCCCACGGTCCCCCGGGCAGCCGCACGTGCCCTTCAATGGGCAGGGTGACTGGCCACCCTGACCTGACTGGCCTAGATTTTAGAGGAAGCTCGAGGGGATGAAGTGCTAGGGATGACGAGGCTGGGAGCGTCTGAGGGCGGGGAATGACGCTCGGTGTGTAAGAGGCACAGGCCAGGGAGGGAGAGCTTTCGGAAACCTGAACGGACCAGCGTGGTCAGTGCGTCAGTGATGGGACCACACAGCCCGTCTGCCTAGAGTCTCAGGATCTTTTAGTGTCAAGAATCAAGTCTTAAGAGCCCCAAACCTTCCTTCCAACGTTGCAGTTCAGAGCCAGTGGGAGGAGAGATTATGGGAACATCTCCGTCCCGAGGTCGGGACAGAGGGCTGGTTTCAGAGAAAAGCGGGCAGATACAGGGCGGCCTCCAAGAGGGTTAAAAGGGAAACCACAGTTTCTGGATTCTGGGGGTGCAAAAAGCACCTCTGCATTAGGAAGGAGAAGAAAGCCATAATCTGTTGAGAAGATTGATAGAGGAAAGCCAGAAGGAAAAGTGGGTCCAGAGACACAAAACCTCAAGGGACAGGTTGGGAACAAGTTCCATCTGTGACTGGAAATGTGGAAAGAGAAGCTGACAGGCCTGTCTTGGGTGGGGACTTAAGAGTGCGGGGCACAAAATGCAAAGCGACAGAGGACAACACGGTAAAATGTGAAGAGGCTGGACCAGGAATCTGGTGTGTTTTAGAGACGACCCGAGACAGACCTGGCGAAGGTGAGGAGGGAAGCAGGAAGCCTGGGTAGCTCAGAAGGCAAGGGGGCCCCGGGGGAGAAATTAAGGACGTTTCCCCTACCAACGTGCAAAGGCTAAGAAGGAAGAGCATCTTTAAAAGGTAAGAATAAGGCTTCCCTGGTGGCGCAGTGGTTGAGAGTCCGCCTGCCGACGCAGGGGACACGGGTTCGTGCCCCGGTCCGGGAGGATCCCACATGCCGCGGAGCGGCTGGGCCCGTGAGCTATGGTCGCTGAGCCTGCGCGTCCGGAGCCTGTGCTCCGCAACGGGAGAGGCCACAATAGTGAGAGGCCCGCGTACCGCAAAAAAAAAAAAAAAAAAGGTAAGAATAAAGACGAGTGTATTTTATTAAGTTTCCTGACTTTCATCTAAAAGGCCATTTTTAGCTGCATCAAGAAAAGCGGGGCAAGGTTTGCTGCCATATCGTGCCTTCTCTTCGCTGACAGACCGTCCAGAGAGCTCCTGGTCTAGGGGCTGCCGGGTCCAGACGCACCTCACTGTGGCAGTTTGCAGCTCAGAGCTGCATGTCATAAACGGTCCTCCCATTGGCTAAGAGATTTTTACCATGCTGTCCTGAAGGAAAAATGCGTCGTCTTTTGTAAGAAAGAAATCAGTTGGCATGATGGCCTATGATGGTCTACTTAATCTGCTGCATTTAAAACCTGCAAACTTGAATTCTTTTAAATCCCTAGGAAACACGTACATATGTATACACACATACACACACACAATATACACAGTAAAGGAAAACTAAAGATTTGGATCGTATTTGAGATTTAAATAGCAAAAGGAAAGTGTTATTAGGTATTTTCTGTCAAGCGTATCTTGTGTATTCCTTGCTAGTTCATTCAAAATGAAAATACCCTAAAGAAAGAGGGAAAAAGGGAGTATGCTTTGTTAAGAATGCTTATAGCATTCTTCAGAAAAAATAACTATAAGACACTTTCCTCTTGAAGGCTAATTCTTCTTTAGGCATGGGTTACCACGTATGGAGATACAAATGGTTAGTAAAATTAATTATCCACTGGCAAAACAAAACCCAAACCCAAACTGCTTGGTGAGGTTTCCCTAAATCTGGGTTAGCAAAATTTTATCAGTTATCTGTGAGCCCAGGATTTGAGTTTGAACAAAATTCGAGAGAAATACAATGAGACAATGGAAACATGACTTTCTAAAAGAAAACAAAAAAGGGAGAGAGAGAGAGCAAAAAACCTATGGATGAGTCAATGGACTGCACGAACTTGAAAGCAAAGATGGTGTTGATTCATGCTGTGTGTGTCTTCTGGTCCAGGCTCCATCTTGCTACCTTCTTGAGAGAGATTTATGTTTGGAGAGACTAATGCTCACGGGGACCTTGAGTGTGGAGCTGCTCGTGAGTCAGATTCACTTGCTCTGTACTGGATACAGAACTGTGATGCTGGCCTGTGGTCACGATGCACTGAAGGGCCGGGGGGGGGGGGGGGGGGCGGGGGGGGACACCACCCCGGCTGTGTGACGGGCCGAGGCTACAGCTGAAGCACGAGGCTGGGCTGGGGAGGGTGGGTGGCCAGTACTTGGCCCAGAGCGGGCTCCCCCATTGGGACTCGAGAGCGGGTTCTTTGCGTACCTTTCTTTGTCATCTTTACTAACGGATGAGTCTCGTTTATCTACATCTCTATCTCTGTCATGAGCTGCAGCGGACGCGCTACGCTCCAGCTCCCCTGGCTTCAGCCAGGGCGGAGGGGTCGGGAACGACGGAGGCGTTCGGTGCAGCCGGTTCCAGGGCTCGTGAGGATTGCTAAAGTTCTGCACACTGGGGCCATCCTTGTGGCCGAACACTGAGTTGGGTGCTGAAATGGTGAAGTGGAGAACAAAAAGGTTTCAGAGAAATTATATAATCTGCTGTAATGAAGGTACTTACCAAAAAACTTTTAACAGCATTCAGAGTTAAAATGAATACATATTATTGGGAGCTGGAAAAGGAAAGGAGATTAACAGATTCATTAGAGGAACTTGTCCTACACTGGAGAGGTAAGTAAGCTCACAGCGTTTTTTCTTTTCTTTAACCAAAGGCAAAGGGGCGGGAGGGGCTGATTAAAAAGGAAAGGGACCCAACAGGTATGGGGATCACCTATTCACGCCTATCTGGCACACGCAGACGTCCCGAGCATGCAGAGGAGTGTGACCTCGGTCAATAGCTCAGTTCAGAGCAGAATTTATGGTTATCCTCTGCCCACCACGACCCTGCTAGTATGACTGCTGCCCCCGTCCACAACCTTAGCGACCAGAACTAGAGTCAGCAGAGACCAGACAGGGTCCTGATCCAGACACATATGGTCTCCACACTATGTGGAACCGTGACGGCTGCTTCAAGCTGCACTGTAAGTCTCCTGTAGCCGGAGGCCATGACGTATGGAAGGCACGAAAGAAAACGAGCTGATATTCAGTGGCTAAAGCATGTTTAGAACAGGAGCCCTTCCTCCTTTAGACAGATTGAGCAGTGGAAAACTGCACAGTCTTCCTGGATTATGCAGCCCCAAGTGTGGCCCTCTCCTGACGGTCCTGAGCCTGCACTGCCTTCCTGTTCTTCAGTGCGTTTTCTCACTCCCGCTAAAGCAAGATGAAATTTAAAAGTTGTCTTCACATCTAATGGGAGCTGTGGCTAAAATGTGGGATAGTAGAGATGGAATATGGATGAAACTGTGAACTTCAGCAAACTCTCTGGAGTTCAACTGACTACACTACCTTTCCTGACCCTCAGGAACATCTATCAACTGCGGGCTAGCCTTAAAACGTCGGTTTAGACCTAACTCCACTGATGAGGCCTGCTTTTGCAATGGTATCACCTAAGTTTGTTTCCCAAAAGCGCGGTTCCCTTTTACCTAGAAAGGTCTTGAGCCACAGACAGATCAGAGTAGATGAATAATTTAAGGCAGATTTTAAAAAGTCAGAGGGTACTCACTAACTGAAGGATTTCCAAGTCCCCCGAAGGCATTGCCCCCAACTGCTGCCAGGCCGGTGAACGTAGACGGCCGATTAAAAGGCTCTGCAGACAAGATTGGGAAGAAAGACATGGTTGCAGGACTCCACTGAGTGAGGAAGACAAGAGCTTCCCGGGAGCTGGGAAGGCGGTGGGGGATCCTTGCCCCATTTATACTCAGACCTGACCTGTCCCACTTCTCCCGCCAGATTATGCAAAGGGTTTTCATCCTTTTGCATTTGGCCATTGGGTTAGCAAAATATTTATGAAAGCTATTTTCCAGAACTATGCATTTTGCCCCATTTCTCTCTTGCTGGGTGGGGAACACTGCTCAAGCCACAGTGCGCTCAGATGCCTCCCTGCCTGTCTCCCCTCTTCCCAGAATGTGCCGTGTAGGCTCTCATAGACCAGAAGTAAGATGGCAGCTTAAAGTCAAGCTCTTAATGAAGTCCTGAGGGCACACGTATCCTATACCCTGTCGTTGGGGCATACCACTGCCTGCACCTGCTTGTGCACGTGCAGAAAACATCAAATAAAGGCCACAAGTAAAGCACCTTTACGAAGAGATATAATAGGGTTGTGAAATGTGAAGTGATTAAAAAGTAATGGATGCTGTCTCTTCATAACATCGTGTCCTTTCCACCTCCATGGGTGCCTTTACGTGGGCAAGAGCTCACCATCTTCTCCAAGGGGCAGGGACAGGCTGCTGTAAACGTGGATGCCCTGGGGTTCCACGGCATGGCTTTCACCCACCGCACCCGCTCAGCAAGTCTACACACAACCACTACTGCGCACAGATCTACTACTTGAAGAACACGGTATGAAGAGGTGCTGAAATCCTGGAGATGGACGGCGGGGATTCAGAGTTCTACAGGATCACCACCACCTAAAGCAGTAAGTGACTTATCTGGGACTATGGCCCACTTAGCAGGAAGTGTAGCAGGAGCGCAGTGAACAAAGGTTTTTCTGAGATACACACGTTGCTGCCCGTCGCTGATGGGCAACTCACCAAGGTGAGCAGCAGGGTTAAGGAAGTTGCTATGATGAGGCGGTGGCCCAAAAGGGGTCCCGGTTGGGTGTGCAGCACCTGTTAAGTCAAACATAATGGAGTTAGATTTCAGAGGAAGGCAACTTCGACAATGCCGCTGGCTCCCGGTCACCAAAGGACCCCAAGCGAGAGCACGTTAAAGAAAGAACACAGCTGACGTCCGTCCAGGCAACACCCGGGGAAAGAGAAACGTGCTTATCAGGAGGCAGAAAATAAATCACCCCCTTTCCTCTTTCCTGGCTGGGCTGGCCACCACCAAAGAGAGGTATTACTTTTTTTTTTTTTTTAACATCTTTATTGGAGTATAATTGCTTTACAATGGTGTTAGTTTCTGCTGTGTAACAAAGTGAATCAGCTATACATATACATATATCCCCACGTCTCCTCCCTCTTGTGTCTCCCTCCCACCCTCCCTCCCTATCCCACCCCTCTAGGTGGTCACAAAGCACTGAGCTGATCTCCCTGTGCTATGCGGCTGCTTCCCACTAGCTATCTATTTTACGTTTGGTAGTGTATATATGTCCATGCCACTTTCTCACTTAGTCCCAGCTTACCCTTCCCCCTCCTCGTGTCCTCAAGTCCATTCCCTATGTCTGCGTCTTTATTCCTGTCCTGCCCCTAGGGTCTTCAGAACCATTTTTTTAGAGTCCATATATGTGTTAGCATACATATGGTATTTGTTTTTCTCTTTCTGACTTACTTCACTCTGTATGACAGGATCTAGGTCCAC
Organism: Orcinus orca; assembly: GCF_937001465.1. Lineage (NCBI taxonomy): Eukaryota > Metazoa > Chordata > Mammalia > Artiodactyla > Delphinidae > Orcinus > Orcinus orca. Next base: position 75,028,932 of record NC_064574.1, read on the forward strand.
CCACCTCACTACAAATAACTCAATTTCATTTCTTTTTATGGCTGAGTAATATTCCAGTGCATATATGTGCCATATCTTCTTTATCCGTTCATCTGTCGATGGACACTTAGGTTGCTTCCATGTCCTGGCTACTGTAAATAGTGCTGCAATGCTGCAGTGAACACTGTGGTACATGACTCTTTCTTTTTGAATTATGGTTCTCTCAGGGCTGACACACAGCACTGGAAACATGGAAAAACAATGCCAGTGGGGCAGGGAGTTCTGTAACCAAGTAAGCTTGGAGAAATGCTGGGTAAAAAACGTGAAGCAAGGTTCTTTTACTGAAGGAGTAGGAGCTGTGACTATGTTCTCTCAGCCTCTAAAAGGGCAACATCTGGCCATGGGCTACTTTCTTCAGAGACATCTCTGGGGACAAGACTTGCACTCTGAGAAACACTGTCTAATCCGGGTGCAGGAGCGGCCGTCACGAAGCTGTGTCTCTGGGCTGCACCTCTTGGGCCTTTGCGGAATCTCTCTTCCTGAGGATGTGTTAGCTGTCACGGACCCGCATTGAAGGAGATTATAAAGCCCGACCCTACGAAACTCACTGTGAGTTACATCAGGTTGTGGGAAATGAAGTCCTCCGTATCTTCTTCAGTGCCGGGAAAAACTAGTTTATTCACTTGCTTCTGGACACTGATAATCCTAAATTGCCTCTATTGGTCTTCACCTTGCCTGCCAGGGAACTCCGGTCTACCTTAGTGCTCGTCTTTCCTTAGGTTTTTCCCCTTTATCCACATTTCTTCCTCTACTTTGGCCCTGAACAGTATGTATTTCCTTAGGATGCCTCAAATCCTTTTCTTGAAGGAAGAGAGAGACAGAGTGTGCACCTGTGAATTAGGGAAGGACACTCTTTCCAAAAACTTAGGGCATCCGCCTGGCTTGCTGACGTGCAGCTGACAGCTGAGAAGGCAGGTTCTCCGGGCTCTAGACAGAGATTGGCCAAGGTCATCTAAAGACGTCCCCTTCGTTATTTCAGGCGCTAGTGCCCAACAGCAAGATGGAAGCGGTTGAATTTAACAAGTATGCGTAAATTATACTTACCAGTTAAAAGTTTCACCATTTGGGGAAAAATCTGATATTGCTTACACTAGAAGAGACTACCTTCCAGAATAGAAGTATAAACAGGGACTGAATGGATTTACCACTAATTAAAACTATTCCAAGAATCCCTATTCCAAGAAGCCCTTGCATTTTGACTGAGTTCGTAGAAACAAATACAGTTTCCTTCAGGAACATAAATTAAGTGGAGGAGGGTTGTCCCTTCAACACCCTATTAATTTATGTTTGGGGTTTATTCCCCAGCCTGGAAGGGCCCTGTGGGCCTGGGGTGTGGAGGAAGCCACGCAGCATAGGAGAACATCTATCTGTCAGAGCCACAGCATCTCAGCATCGGAAGGCACCTGAGGAGTTACCTGTTCAGCCCTATAGGGTGACTTCTTCTCCACGCAGAAAGTGCAAAAATGACACCACCTCCACAGGGCAAATACAGCCCAGCACATTCATTAGGTGTGAACAGTGTTGCCAGCTCAATAAAAATGTGGCTGCACACCGTGTAGTACAAGCTAATGAACGCTTCGATGAGGATCGCAGCTTCGCTCGGCGCAGGGCCCCCAGGGGTGCCTCACAGTTCAGGAATTATCGAAGCAAAAGAAGCCAGTTCATCTGCTTGGCTCAGATGGAAGCCAGGGAGAAATCTATTTCTCTCCAAAAATTGCTCTTCATGTAGCCCTGTCTGAGAGCCTAGGTGCCATGGTAACGAAGACTTCAAACATATCCCTAGATGGAACTGAGACCTTAGCAAATTCCATCTACCCTCAAGACAGCGCCCCTCGCCCTTACTCTGGCGACAAGGCCCATTAGAATGGCGATTGCTTGCAGTGCGGGTGGTCCTCGCTTCCCGAATGGACGAGCCTCAGGTCCACCAAAAACGAGTCTTGAATAAAAGCCTGGGAAGGTGGCAGGCGGACTAGAAACAGGGACCCCCTTGAACACTTATGTCCAGAAGAATAAATTCTACGCCGCACAGTGGGTGGGAAGTCATGGCGCCTGTCACCAGAATGAGCTCGGCGTTGTCCTGCATGAGCTGTACCCAGTGGAGCCCATGTGCCAGGCACTACGCTGAAGGTGATTTTAGAAAAGACTGAATGTTAAGGAACCTTTGATGCCGGTAGGGCTGCTCTCGTCCACCTAATGCCCCTGACGGCCACTGCCTTTGTCTGTACGGTCCCGGAGCAGGACTGGGCGGGTTACCTGATGCAGTGATGATCAGGGACCCACTCCAGCACATGCACGAGGCACCTGGAAGTGTGTCTTCTCAGAGGTTAACGAATAGACCTGTTGGGGGTTTTACACGCTGGCCCCTAAATTTCCTGCATCGTTGCAACCAATTCACCCTCCCCGTCACAGACCACACCGCCGGCAACTACTTTAATTGTATTTCTTTATCCTCAGACCCTCACGCACGGCGTGACCGAGCATCATGGTGTGAGGCCACCAAGTGCTCTGTGGGCAGGGACAGTGAGAGCAGCCGCATCCTTACACAATTCCTGGCATTGTCTCCTGCCGATTGGCCCTTGCGAGCTCTCAGATCTTTCTCAAGAGCATTTGACATGCTTGTGAGTTATAGTGGTTTAACAGAGAAGCAAATAATGAGCCGAAGCAACATGAGCCCCCGAACGGAGAGATGGTCTCTTCCCTTCTTTCGTGGAAGGGGGCGCGTCCATGGAGAAGGGCCCATCTCCCGAGATGCGCCGTGATAGTGCCTTGCAAACTGACATACGTCATAGTCATAGATATAACTTATCGAGCTACCTGAGAACTACGTTTCCCGGCTCGCCCCTCTGAACTCACCAGCGGCAGAGAACAAGGTTGAAGGCCGTGCCAGGTCATGGGGGTGGTGGATGGCTCCAAAGAGGCTGGGCCCCGGAGGACGGCTCAGGAACTCGGGCTTCAGGCCAAAGTCCAGCTTGTGTGGGTCTGACTGCATCTGTTTCTACAGCAGCAAGCGGGGAGGAAAGGATGGCACCCCAAGAGAAACAGCAGGGAAGAAAAACATTACTAGGAGGAGCCTGAGACCGAGGGAGTTGGGCCCTGAGCCCTCGTCAGGTTCAAGTTTACAAACGCTATGAGAACACAGCAACCCACAAACCATTTCACCCTCCAATGCCAGAAAAGCGGGGCCCGCCGTTCATAGCAGAAATGTCAAGGGGCAAAACTCGGGTTCGGTCTCTGAGGGTACAGGGGTCTGAGGGACAGAACCATGTCCCAGCTACTGAAACCACCACCATTCCGAAGTCGTTTATGATTTGCCGCAAAGGCTCCTTTCAGCAAGTTTTTAAATGATAGTATTTTAAAGCTCATTTCATTAGGGATTCTGCGTGAATACTCTGCTGTGTAAATTAATTGTTTAATGACTCTTTGCCATGCTCTAATGGATCACAGTACATTAGTAGCTGAAAGTTATAAAGGAATATTTGCATGCCTACAAGCTAATTTTCAAACGATCGTTGTTACATATATTTAAAGAAACACAAACGAAGTAGGGATATTAATTTTACTAATGGGGGCTTTTTTTTACTGTGCCTGCTACACTCCCAGTTAGCTGAGGAAGAGATCAGGCCAGACCAGTAAACCTTCCAGAACATCTCTTGCTGTGAATTCCTTGCCATCGGCTGCCATCTGTTTATCCGCCCTTGCGCTAACCTGTCAGCTCAGCTTCCTCTGAGGCTGTAGGGACCAGCTCATCACCTTCCTCCTCGTTGCTCCTCCTGGCCTCACTCTGGAGGCTGGCAGCCTCTCCTACGGCATGGTTTACAAACTGCCCCACCTTCTCAATTCTCAACAGCCTTCTCGGCATTGGCCTCACACCGCCCCCGATGAGCACCGACCCTCGACCTGGGCCTGGGGCCGAGGCTCCGGATCTCCCTCCCCTCGCCCCCTCCTCTCAAGCTCTCCGGCCTCCCAGTCCTTCACGGCCCTTCCTCGGTTTCCGACCTCGCCTTTCCCATCTCTTAGGCTTGTCGGATGTTCTCTGTCCGTTTGGCCCCACTCCCCCTCCAACCCCCTCATGTTCTGCCACGCGTAAATCCTTGTCCTGTCACACAGTAATGCCAACAAGGAGACATGTGATCTAACTTGTGCGGGAGTCAGAGACAAGAGGGGTTTGCCATCCCCTAGCACTGAACCCTACACCATCCTGCAATCCCACTCACCCGTCCTTCCCAGGTAGGATGAAAACCACCTGAAACCTTCAGGCTGGCAGCAACACCCCAGGAAGCGGATCACACGTTCACCATTTTTTCCACACACACCAATCCTCACTACTGAACTCTGAGCAACTAGACACCGGGACAGAGGCATGCCCTGAGCCTGCAGCAGTAAGAACCTGCGAGCAGGGGCCTCTCCCAAGAAGTATCTGGTGAGTGGCTAAAAGAACGAGTAAATGAACATTACAGAGAAAGGGGACCATGCAACTTCTGCTCAAATCTACAGGGAATTCTCTCATGAAAGTCCCACTATCAAGTACTAGCCAACCGCCCAAAGCAAGCTGCTAGTCCACTATGATCTATAAAAACGTTTCGAGTGCCTCCTTTAATTTGGTTGCCGAATTATTTAGTGCTAATACTGCACAGTACACAGCACAGTTCCATTAACCACAACTTAGGTCCGTGAAGCAAAATGGAGCTCGGGGATTACAAAGAATTTGCCGGAAAGGGAAGATGAACAGCTATCTCCTGTGCAAGAGGTCTTCCTAATTGAATTGGGATAATGAACGTTCACTCTGAGTCACTGGGGACACGCTTGTGGAAAGGAAGATGCTAAAGTGGCACCTACGCCATCCTTCATCGCTTTTAACCAAACGAGTTACCAGGAAGACGTGATTTACCCTCCGTTCCGCTAACCACATCATCCAGAACAAAAGTGAATTGAACTAACCATCAGAATCTAGTTAGAGCTCTTCAGAGCACATGCGTTTTCTCATGCAGCTAAACCAAGAGGTTTCTAATAGAGCCTCGCCTGACACTAACGTCAAGGTGAGCAAAGCTCACCGACGGGATATTCTGACGAACAGCAGGTATTTGGTACCAAAGCAAGACACCTTGGTGACCTCATTCACTGAGGGTGGCTTTTTAATTTCTAGCTAGGTAGGTTTTTAAAAAATTGTTTAACCATTAAAAAAAAAATTCTGGGATGACTAGCTCTCCCTCCCTCTTTTTCTGTTCTGATGATGGCCCCCGAATGCTGTCAGGACTAAAAGCTTGTTCATGAAAATATGGACTCCAGCGGAAGTGTATTGGAATTACTTGATTGGCATAGTTACTCAGACCGTAAAATCTGGACTTGTCAGTTAGTTTGGTCCCTAAGTTGACCAGTGATGTCATATCTGGTCATCTGCAGAAGTTCTTTATCTGTTTTCTATTTCATCATAAAGCCCTGGTAATACATGCAATGTATTCATCTATATGATGAAAGTACAGACAAAAAAGAAAAATCTCCCAAGGATAGGTAAGGTAACCAGCCAGACGGCGGTTCTGACAAGCACTGACTGTAGTCTGACCTCTGGCATTGGTCATCAGGAGGACGAAGGAGAGTGGGGATAGGTCATTGTAAACCAAATACCGCTTCTAGAAGAGGAATTTTTAATAACATGAATTGCTAATGGAATCATCATATAGGCCTAAATGAGTAACATACTGGGCATAAACGATCTTTTTTTCCAAACCCATAAAATGAAAAGAATAACAAGGTCCTACTGTATAGCACAGGGAACTATATTCAATACTCTGTAATAAAGTGTAATGGAAGAGGAAAAAAAATTTTTTCTAAATGCTTGGCGGGGGGGGGAAAGAATGTACCAATTCTTACAGAAAGAAAACTTTTCATGTACAGCTCTTCCTAGATACTAAGTATGTTCCATACTAATACTTGTCACTATAATTAGATTCCCCAAACCTTTATTTTAGGATTTAATCTATAGAGGCCCTTTGGATCAATAAGATGACAAAATCATTTAAAAAAAAACCCCAAAACATCAGGATGTTACCAGTTTGCTTCTGTTTTGCTATTTGCTGGTGATCTCCCTAATTAACAGCAAGATTGCCAAATAGCTTTTCCAAGAGATACCTGACCCTGCCTGCCTGCCTGCCGGTGGGACTTTAGAATCTGTTTCAATGCCTCCTCAATCGGGAGATCACACGCCCGCAGGTGGGCACCCCTCCCCAAGGCTAGGAAGGCAAGACTGACCTTGACTTTCTGTTGGTGGTGGTAGATCTGCCAGGCAATGTGAACATGCATAGCGCACCACTTCCCTGGTTTCTGGAACAAGAAAGAGCAACGTGGTCAGAAGGAAGACTTTCCGAGAAAACCCCCTTCAACTTCCCCAAAGCTTTCAGCAGATTCTAGCTGCAGAGGCTTTTTCCACGAAACGAGATGCTTTGTCCCCTCCAAGTGCCTCCTCTCAGCAGCAGTCCGGTGCCCGGGCCGGAGAGAGCCCCAGTGGGCTGTACCTCCCCTGCCACGGGAGCCCCAGCCGGCAGCTACTCCTCTGAAAACCAGCCCCGAGGAGGACCTCCCTGGTTACCAAGGATAACGTGGCAAAGCCTGAGTCCCACTTTGTGCCCCCCGTCTCTCTCTTTTCTGGCGCCAGCTGGCAGGCCTGGTGGGGTGAAGCCCTACTGAACAAGCGTGGCCAGGCCGTAATGCGAACGGGCTGCTCAGAAGAACTAATTAGTGCATGTCCGTGAACCAGTTTGAAAGCAAGAGAGGGGGCAGAACCTGTGTCACCTCCCCCAACACTGGGTTGTTTTTTTTTTCAACCCCCCAAAGTGGAACAAAGAAATCCACCACATTTTTACTGAAGCCCAGTTCCCACAAGTGCTTCACTAAGAGTCAACTGCCCATATTCGTGCTGGGTGGCACGGTTCATTTCTAAGTGAAAAAAGAAACAGAGAAGAGAACTCACTCCTTTCTCCTCTCTAGGCCTCTACAGAGTGAGTGCCTGCCCTGCCCTCTGGGAGGGCATCAACCCCTGTCTCTCAAACTAGTTCACGTCTTTGCTTTCTAAGCTGCGGAGTAGCTGTGAGCTCTGTCTCACTACCTGGGGGGCAGGGACCACGTCGTGCCACTTCACTTGTATTCCTGCTATGTAATCCACCCGTAAGCTCCGAACATGAGCTCCATAACAACAGGATGGATGAGAAGGAACACTGCCCCATTCCTACACCGGCAAAGGACAGACACTTCCGGTTTCTCTATTAAGGAGCTGCTTCTGAAGTATATACTTAAATCCAAGTTTGGGTTCAGTTCTCTTGTAATGAAATTATGGGTCATTTGAAATCGCCTAAGTGATGACACCATCCTCCTTTCTCCCCCTTTGGAGAAACTGAATTATCTGATTATATGCACCAGAAAGGGTTTAAGTAGAGAAATATACTATCCATCCATCTTCCATCCAACCATCCATCATCCCCTCCCCTCACCGCTCCCCACATACACCAAGGAAGTCAGCATTTATTCAGAGGACATTTGCTGGCCATGCTCCAGACCTCTCAAGACAAACCAATACTTCTAGTAGCTTTTTTTTTTTTTTAAATATAAATTTACTTATTTTTGACTGCACTGGGTCTTTGTTGCTGTGTACAGGCTTTTCTCTAGTTGTGGTGAGAGGGGGCTACTCTTTGTTGTGGTGCATAGGCTTCAGTAGTTGTGGCACGTGGGCTCAGTAGTTGTGGCTCACGGTCTCTAGAGAGCAGGCTCAGTAGCTGTGGCACACGGGCTTAGTTGCTCCGCGGCATATGGGATCTTCCCGGACCAGGGCCTGAACCCATGTCGCCTGCATTGGCAGGCGGATTCTCAACCACTGCGCCACCAGGGAAGCCCCTTCTAGTAGCTCTTTTCTGCACCAGAGGAAAAGGTCGAATGGCTGTGGCAAGTCAACATCACTTAGTGCAGAAAGAGGCAGCCACCAGCCAAAATAAATAGAGCCGGATATGTATTTTCTAGGTGCAAGAGAAACGGTAGAGCTCAGTGGAATCCTAATTTCAGCCTAAGTCTTTCCCTTAAGTTTTCCACAAGTCAAACCTTTTGCCAGAACTAACAAGAGAATCTGACTCAGTTGAATTTTATCTGTTCGCTTTATCTCCATGGCCTGGCATCCTCCAATGCTCAAAGCAAAACCACTTAGGCCGTTTTCAATCGCACTCTCTGAAAAACCTGACCACTGTCGTTCCAACATTTTACTCCAGTGTTTCTGTGGCTTGTTTCCTTGTAATTGTATTTTTAACCCTCCGGGAGTCAAACAGAGGTTGCAAAACAGTTCTAGAAGAAGCTTGCTTACCCTTAACATAGGTCTGAAAGGATCTGTCAACTGTGAAGAGAAAATGACAACTTGGTTACATGCCTGTCACTCAAACAATTGCTCTAATTAACAAATTTGTAGTGCTTCATTAGGAGGGGAAATTAAAATGTTAGAATTTTACTTTTAAATGAAGCCCTTTTAGAGAATAATTAACCCATTTTCACACTATCAAAAGTGCCAAGCGCCCCTCCCCCACCTCACAAGCCTTGGTACATCTACGCTGACAAGCCCCCGGACAAGTTTAATCAATAGTGATTTGCCCTCTGGCAACACAATTTGCTCCCATTACACATCTCAGGAGTTTCACTGTCTTAGAGCAGCCCTTCCAAACCTCACTGCATGGGTCTAAGGGAGAAGGGCCTTCAGACCATGGACTTGAAAGACTGGATACTAATGATAATTAAGGAGAAGTGTCCTTTCCAGACACACAGTAGAAATAGGCTATCTTTAATAATTATCCTTAATCTGATGACTGTGCATCACTTAGAGGTATAAGACGTTTTAAAGAAGTTCACTAAACACCATAGAAATACTTACACAGTTGAGTCATTTGACACATCTACCTAATCTGGTTATCAATTTCCGACTGCCGTTATCCAGGGAAAAAGACAATATTGTAAAAGGTAATCATTTTTTTCCCCCATTTACTATGAAGATGAATAACAATCAATGAGACAAGATTATATCTACTGTGTAACTTCAAATTCTTTTTGAGAGTTGGTCTGCGTTATGAATAAATAACACAACCAAATTATAATGGATATTTTATTTAGCTCCAGATAATGTAATGTAATGTGGTATGGACCCTTTTGTCCATGTGGTATGGACAAAAGGGTCCATACCACATTACAAGTAGAGTGGCCGGAAGAGCTGTGTGGTACAATGAGCTCCAGGAAGAAAAGCGCGTAGCGCCTTTCCATTCAAAACATTTTACAGCTGTTTCTTTGGCATGTGAGAGAAATTTCAGGAGATGGAGACAGAGAAGGCTGGTTGAGTGGAAACTACGCAAGCTCAGAGTGTCGGACTCCTGGGCTTAGACCATAAGCTCTCCCTCTGTCCCGTGGTAAGTCATTGCCCTGGTGTCATGCGGCCGCAAGGGAGATTCCGTTTTCTAAGGGTAACTAGCATCTCCCACAAACTAGAAGGAAGAGCTAAGGCAGCAGCTGTTCGGCTGGGCTGAGGAAGGTGTGAGGCCTGGGCTGGCTGTCCTGGGGAGATGCCATCTTCTGTGTTACCTGAGACCCAGCCTGACCTTGCACTTACCCTCGGGTCCTTCTGGAGAAGAGTATGTGGGACCGTCCCAGGTCGGGCAGCAACATCGATCGGGTTGGACGTCTACAAATTAATTAGACCACAGCTTAGGAAGCATATAACACGGGACACGAAAGCAAGGTCTTCCTTTCGTTCTAAATGACAGAGTTCAAACGTCCCTTTTTTGTTTGGTTCTTTCTGGAATACAAGAGTTAACGGATCCATTTTCCTCCGTGACCACATATGCTCTTCGTGAGGACCCCGCTCCCTGTTTCCCCAGGGGACCCTGACCAGAGCCTGTCCTCTCCAGCAATGGCATCTCCAGGCAGAGAGAGGCGAGACGTACGTACAAGCCTGCCCCTGAAATCCATCTTCTACTGAGTTCCTGACAGCCCTGTCATTGTGGGTTTTTTGCTTTATCACCAAACCTTCCAAGAAATGCTTAAGTGAACATTATAATCTGCTCTATCAGGTGCTTCCCATCAGAATAACTGAACGTGTTTTACAGACATTAAGCTAACTCTCAATTTTAACTGGCAGACGGTAACAAGGAATTACACTCAGTAATTACTCATTAGCAGTGGTGGGAATGGGACAAGAGAACCTAATTTGGGGACCACACAGACCTACTGTTAAGTGATTTCTAAAGTAATTCTGCGCCATCCTTCCCATTCCCAGCACCATTCTTAAATATCATTAATGATAACAACCTTATCTGTAGGCTTTTGTCCTTTGAATTAACAACAACAACGAAAAGCCCACTGGAGGCACAAGGCACTACTTTCTAGTGGGTAGAGGATTTAGAATATTTTTCACTAGGTATTTGATTTAAGAAACCACAACTTCTGTGAATCCCTTCACACCAGGAAGTTGACTCGTGTGGAAAAAAGAGCCTGCTGAGTCTAGGCACCAAGCTCGCCTACAAGGAGAAGGGGGCAGGGGGGAAAAGAAAGAATGGAAGAAAGAAAAGCAATCAGCTGCTGTACAGCTAACAATTAAGCTGGAGTTGTTAACAGCCTGATTTGCATACATATGAAGAACTCCGCTAATGAACTGCAATCTACATATTCAATCAGTAAGATAGCCTGGAAAGGCCTATTTCAACACCAGGAGAGACACTTCCTTGTCCAGATGTAGTTTTCTGTGTGATTGGATAATCGTGAGTGAGGGAAATAGACTAATTTATTAAGTGACCTACCAGTCTGGTTGGGGATGCACCAGAGATTTCCTGCAACATAGAGGGGACAGACCAGGGTCTGAGAGGGTAGTAAAGAGCTGATGGCAGAAGGAGTTTAAAAACCACCATCATTTTATCCCCAGATAGGAGGTGTTGAGACCGGCCATCCTCAAGGCCTGAGGAGGTCTATCTGGGCACAGGAGCTGCGATTCCATGCAGGTCCCTGTGATTTCTAAGGTGCGGCCATCCCACCCCCAATGCTTAATTTTTTCCTCTTCTCTAATTTTAGGGCAGCATGCCTTTGTTAGTATATCATGTGCTCATCCTGGGAGACTCTGGCCCAAAATTTGTGTTTTAGCTTTGAAATGAGACGGGAATAAAAGAAAACCAAAATCACACAGCGCAATTTCCTACTTTACAATCTGAGAATGGTTGCTAACATGAGAAATACATTTCGCTTTTTTGGCATGAGAATCAAGTATCGGCCGTGGTAGATGTAAAGTCACAAAAAGGTAGAGTGTTCTGAGAGTTAACGCCTTAATTTTGGCCCTCGGAGATAACTCTAGCCCAAGTGGAGGAGCGTATCTCTGGCTAGGTAGAAAAGAATTCAGTTATCATAAAGGGTGAAAGGCTACTTCATCTCACACGAGGATGGTAGTCTTGACCTTGGGAAGTGTGACCCTGACAGCGGGGTGGGAGGCTTATCCAACATTTCATACAATTCCTGACCAGAAGCTTATGTCCACAATCTTGGTAGGGTGGGGGTTGGGGGAAAAAAAAATATATATGTATATATATAATTTTTTTTTCCCTGTATACAGAGCACAAGAAATCCTAGTTCAACTGAGACGACATGGGTAGCACAGGTTAAAAATTAAATTCTGGCTGAGTTTTAAACCTAAATGGACTAGGAGAAAATATTCACACTCTAATACTGATGGTCAATTTGGATGGAAAAATGAGTCCCTGGCAGGTAAGAGGATGGAAAGCTACCTGCCTAGCCCCAGCCCCAGGCTCCACTTACAAGTACGCAGGTGTGTTTTCGATGTAGTTTCTTACCTTCGGCTGAAATGCTCCTTGCAGTGAACCAAAAGGGCCAGTGGGCGGAATCATAGGGGGGATGCCCGATACAGCAGGAGGGTAAGAATGGAAGAGCTGTGGCCAAAGATGGAGAAGGGGGGAAGACAAGATTTTAGTAGGAGGCAAATGATATGTTCCAATTCCCTTCCCACAGAAAGACATCAACATTAGCAAGCCAAGTAATCTCAGTTTGATGCTATTAGTCAAGAAGCCACAATGAAATGATCACACCAGATGTGCCATGAATACTTAACTTGAAAAGTTAAAAGTAGTTCAGAATCAATCAGCCAACAAATGATGTCCCAGATGAGGACATCATTAGAAAGGGAGCTTTTCTAATTATTAATTGTTAAATCGGATAGAAGTCCTAAAGGGTTGGAGATTTTAATGCATATCAAAAACAGGAGGGGGTGCTGAGCCAAACAAGATGCCCAGAAAATCACAAGTTAATTAGAAAAAGAAAAAAAGAAAAAGAAGAAAAAAGAAGCAAGTCTTTATGGATTTCAGGATTTTTAAACCATTAAAACTCAATTAGTACTTTTAGACTTTTAATAGTTTTGAGGAAATGAGAAAATATTCACAATCCTTGCTTCATTAGGTTGTTCTGGTAAGTGGCAGTTCCAGAGGACAACTTAATTGTCTAAAATGATGACAAATATTTGTGGAAGGGGAAAATAAAATGACTCAGAGTATACTTTCCACAGAGCCACCCATTTTTCTATAAGATGGATAAGCTCACTGAAGGCTATTCAAGCCAGTCCCTTGACATGTCAGTCTGACCACTTAGTGGGGAGGGAGAAGAATGATTCTGAATTAACAATACGAATTTTCTTGAATTGATAGTTTACAGAGGACACAATGGAGGAGAGAAATATACAGCAGTACTGAAGACAATGCAGACACATCTTTTCCTCCTCTTAAAAATTTACAGTTTCTGAGATTTTATCACTCTGGTTCCATTTACTTTGAAAAAACCACCATACAGATGTTTTAGTAATGTCCCACCCTTATGGTTGCACAATATGTCAAAAATACAATAATAATTCAAGCTTTTCCTAATAATGCATTTATGTGAGCTATTTCTAGGTAACGGCTGAAATCCACATTTCACAATCCTGTTTTCAGAGCACATACTTTTTCCGTTGGTCTTTATTTCATTTTGCTCCCATTCAATGATGCAGCAAAGTTTTTCAGACTAATTGATATTGAACTAAATCCACTTAAACAGTGACTGCAAACCAAGCACCCTCATTTAAACTAATTTTAAGTCTAAAATTGTGTTTTAGATACTTGAGTGCATTGTATCTTAATTCCCCTTATAACATCCCAATCCCCAAAGCAGGAGAGACTAAGTACTTTATATATTATCCACTATAACTAATAATATGAAATAACTCTCCTCCAGTACACTGTATGAAGCAGAGTAATTAAATACATCACACTAAAATGCACTCAAATTCCTATTACTCTGCCTCCAGGTGGGTATTTTTTCCTTTAATGTTTTCAATTAAAAAATTGGGTGTTCTCACCATTTTCATTTTGCTCTAGTCCATTACTGAGCCTCTTCGAATATAGCTGACTACTCCATCTCCTGACTAAAAATCTGAATTACCTAAGTAATAAAACATGAACCTTCCAAAAATTCAGGCTTGCAGACTTATTCTTCATCTTAAATCTAGGATTCTCTGTTGAATATGTATATGAAAAGACACTGCATGAGGTCCTAGAAAGTAAACTGAGCTGCCAGCAGAGCAGCTAAACTTTCTCTGAGAATGATTTTGTTAGCTGGTCCTTAATTGAACTTGGCAAGTATAGACAAAGGGCAGAAATCTGGTGATTATTAAGGGTGGTACCATTCATGAAACCCATGCAAAGAGAAAACCCACAGCTCTACTGCACTGTGCATGTCCATCTGAAAAATGCTTTCGTGTCACAGTCCTGAGCAGAACAGTGCTGAAGAACTTGGGGGGCCCAGGTGCTCAGATACACCTTCCTCATCCCTTTCTGAAGAGGCTCTCCTCAGGCCATTTCTGAATGTCTCTCCGTAAGTAATTCTCAATTGATTTCTAATATTGTCTAGTCCTGACTTCTCAGCTCACTTCTCAGCTTAGGACTAACACAGGGTCTAATTATCTAGTTCAAAGCATGAATGAGTTCACAGGCTTGGCTGATCTATTAAGCAGCATTTCTGTTTGAACAGTAAGGTGACACTATCCAAAAATCAAAGCAAGAAGAGTTTAATACGGTGAATCAACATGGCTACAAGCAGTTATTAAACTTCCTTCTTTCTGGTTTCATTTAAAAAATATAAATAAACCATTGAGCAAAGAAAACTTGCAAAATTTCAGGTAAAAATGATGCAGTATACACTCCATAATCAAAATATCATGGTAAGACATTCAAGGTTTTTGTTATAAAAGGAGCCCACGTCTTGTAATTAACTGAACATATAACTTAGGTTGTTGCCAATTGAAGTTCCAGAACATACTCTTAAAATTGCATGAAACAATTAAAAAAAAAAGTTTTGTTTTTTTTTAAATAAAGAAGAGTTTGAAGAGAAAAAAAATCATGCATTTCAATTTTGAGATCTTCTTTTGTTTAAATAATATTTTTAGTCGCAGTTTTAACGAGCTCAGGAGAACGATACCAGCTGTGTGTAAGAGGGATCCACAGTCGGTCTAGAAGAAATGAAAATTTGCTGTTTGAAGTCATGAGTCAAAAAGATATGGTACTTTCCTTGGAGGAAATAATCGAAGATGAATTCCAGGAATTCTGTGTTAAGGACACTTTGACCGAAGACTGCCATCTGTGATTTCAGACTCTCCTGAAACTCTAAGGGTTTAACTGCGGGCGCCCCACTTTGCAGGACAGAGGCCTGGCTGCCAGTGAAGTCCACCTTCGCTTTAAAGTGTTAGGAGTGCTTATGACCTTTTGATTCAGAAGATGATACTGCATCTTTACCAAAAGCAAACGTCACAAAAAGCAAGCATCCAAAGTGACGAGGAGCAATGGGAATTCTCGCAAAGATGATTAAGGAAGGCTGCTAGTCATTTACTGATCTGTGGTGAGAGCACAAAAATGGAAAAGCAGTTACATTAAATGGGTAGCATGGTAACAAGACTCACACTGTGCCGGTAGAATGGGTCAACTTTTGTTGGGTATTTGTCAAACTGTAAAGGGATCAAAGCAAAAGCTAGTTACTTAAAGAATCTACATTTCTGTTCACTGCTTCAGTGGAGGTAGCCCGAAGCAAGCTTCTCTGCCGTTAGGCTGTCATCAGCCTCTGTAACCTCACTGTATATGAAACCGTTCTGAGCTCGAGTCACTCTGACAAGAAATCAACAGGAATGCAAAATCAAAGTGAAAACCCGTTCAGTGCATTTAGGTTGTGGCCACACAAGAGCGGCTTGCTTTCTAGGCTATATTTAGAGACTGGCGCGCACCAAACACCTGAACTGGAGAGAAGAGGCAATTGTTCAGATAAATCAGAGAGAAGTGAGCGTTGCATCTGATTTATCCAGAGAATTCCCTCCGTTTTCATCTTCACTTTGGCAGAACTGTACATTCAGCTGTTTTCTGAAATGTATTACCCCCAAATACAAGGCAATTTGGGCTAGGTCTTAGAACCTTTCTTTTGAGCAGAAAAGAGAAAATACCATTATTTCTTCTAAGTAATGTCATCATCCTGGGCTGTAACTCCCCTCAGTTAGATTTAACTCATTTTGTGAAACAGCTCACTCAGACTGATATAAGCTCCTTCCCTAAATAACCGTTGAGAAGTACGATTCATCCAGAAAATAGATACAGGATTTGTCACAGGAAAAAATTTTTGGTCCCAAGGCCTTACCTCTAATATTCTCCTAAATAAAGTTTATAAAATAAACTTTGAAATATATATTTAAAAAAATTAAGTTGAACAAAATGGGGGAGAGGGAGGGAGGAGAGGATGCAAAGTTTGGTGAATCATGGAATTCAAATCTATCCTCACAATGCCTATATTAATTGCCTTAAAATCAAGTATTTCCTGAGATATTAAAAATTAAATAAGTAAAACACTCTAATAGTCACTGTTACGGACAGGCATCTATCTCAGAATAGTTAGTATCCTACTATTCCTTACAGCTCCTAAGTTAAAAAACAACCCTAACTGGTCCTCCCGGCATGCGCTAGTCCCCAGGCAAGGCCCAGATCGTGTCACTGCCAGTGGTCCCTCTTACCACAAGGCTGAGTTCGGACCCTGCAGGGCTCATCGCTCCCTGACCACTTGCTGGCAGAGCACAATAGCAGACTGGGGGCGCTGTCTTATGAAATACGGGAAATACAACACCTCCATCAAAGCCGGTTTAAAAAACCTTCCGAAAGAGCGGGTATTGGGGGAGGGGTACCCAGGGCCATCCAAGTCTCCTGATGGCTCTCTCCCTCCTCGGCCCTTCCGGACTTCCCGGGATTCCGTGAGCATTTATTTGCTAGCGCCGAACACTGACAGATACATTTTTATATCTGGTGGCAACTCCCCAAGATGCTCAAGGAAACAAAAGCGCCCTTAAGAAGTTAACTACCGACACTGGATGTGACCGTTTTGAGGGCATCTAGAATAAATTCCACCCACAGTGCTAGGAATCACCGTCTAGCAAAGAGTTCCTACTTTAGGCCCTGGGTCAGTGCTGCCTGGAGCAGGGCACATCCCCTTCTCTCCAGCGCTCAAGGGAGTCCCCCAAACAGCTGTTGCTCCCCAGCCAATCTCCTGTGCCCAGACGGCCTGGTCCAACCCCACCGTGCTGCATAAAAAGAGAGTCGTGCTCTACTTATCCTCACATTTCTGCCTGGGGTACGCACCATGGGCGGTGCTGGCGTCGGCATGATGGCGGCGGGCGGCAGGGCGTGGGGGAAGGGCGTGAACGTGTGCTGGTGCGTGTGCTGGTGCGTGTGCTGGTGCTGGTGCTGGTGCTGGTGGAACTCGGTCCGCAGGTAGGGTGGGGGGCCCAGGGAGGCCCCGCGGTCAGCGCTCTGGGAGGCCAAGAAACGTGTGTTCAGTTCCTGTCGCAAGATGTCTTGCTCTGGAAGAGAAGAACACGGACAGGGTGACACCTTTCCTTGGGACGGTAATTTCTTTCAGAACAGGACATCCAAGTAGCTCACTACGGAGGACTATGGGCCCGGGGTGCGGCCGGGCCCTTAGTGGAAAGGGATAGTCGACCAGGCAATGGGTGGTAAGGCCCAGTCACACACTCTGTTCTCTGTCTCAGCTTTCAGGGACAGGCGGCCCATCAGTGGGGTGCACGGACAGAGTCCAGGCCGAACGGCCAGAGGTCAAGTTTCAGCTGTTTTACTGCCGGCTGAGTGACCCTGGGTGTGGGAAATCAGCCATCTGTGTCGCGGTTTCCTCGTCTATCATACGGGAACAATAACATTGCCTGTGCTATGGATTCGTTTCAAGGGTTAAAGAAATGAACCTGTTGAAGTGCTTAAGAGCAGTGACTGGCTGACTGATAAAAGTGAGCTGTCGACACAGCAACATGCCATGACAGACCCCTCATGCCCTCTTCCAACATAAACCTCTGCTTCACGGCTCTCTGTATCGGTGGTAGAACATGGCCACGACGAACCCAAAGTTGTGCCACTTGGCCTGATTAATACAGGTGAGGAGAAAAGGACCCAATATCCAACACTAGGTGTGTCCTTAAAAAGCTGGGACATATGCTCACAAAAAGTACATCTTCTTTCCCACCCACGGTAGAAGGCCTTAGTCAGCTAACAAGGATGTGACTTAAGATCCTGGCCTGAAACAGACATGGGATGTGTAGAGCTTTTCTGTCAAGCTAATGGGAGCCCAGGTGACAGGGCCCAGACAACCTGTGCTTTACTGCTCAGAGGATGACCCTGGTCAGAAAAGTCTCTCTGGCAGTGTCCGATTCCAGGCCACTGTCATGCCAGGTTGGGATGGGTGTTGGTACGTATTTTTGCTGAATCTCAGCCTACAGAGGGCTGGAGGAAGATTACAAGAAGACATACAGTGAAGCAGAAAATCATGAGTGGATAACACCTAGCCGTCAGGGACAACACAGACAGCAGGCGAGGCCCTCTGGAGGGGACAGTGGGAGCACGAAGAAGCCAGGCCAGCTCGTCCATCCTACCTGAGTAAGTGCCCCCGGCCGGGTGTCCGGGCACCTGCAGACTCCCTGATGTCAGAGGTGGTGGAGGAGGCAAGGCAGTGGGAGGGGCAAACATATTGGGGTGATGTGAGTGTGCGGGGGGCTGGAGGGTGGGCGTGAAGCTGTGCAGGGGGCTGTGGTTGGGCAGTGACAGGGGGAATGGGGAGGCCGAGGGGTGGTGGGAGGCGTGGGGGGGGCCGGGCTGAGTCTTCGCTGGGGTGCTGCTCCTGCTACTGCTGTTGGAATACCAAAAAAAAAAGGAAAGAAATGAAAAACAAAAGAGGTAAGCCATTTATTTTCTTAAAAAAACCCCTAGGTCCCTGCCCAAAGCCATTCAACACCTTTTCTCTTGCTCCTTCCTCTTCCCAGACCCTCCCCTGTGTGCGCGCAGAGCCTCTGCTGAGATCGCAGCTCCTCTAAACTGCCCCCACGACTGCGGACACAGCAGAATAGGAGCTGCTGCCCCAAGCCGCCGCCACGTCCAGACAGCTGCCCCCTCCCATCCTGCACCAGCCACACTTGCGACAGGGCAACGTCAGTGGAAAGCAATATGCGCAGTGAGCTGCTCCCTCTTCTGTGAAGAAGCACAGGGAAGGGGGAGCCAGGGGGTCAGGTGCCCCGTCACCCCTGCGGTCTGGAGGCCACAGACGTGGCCTCGGGGGCAGAAGATGGGCCTGGCCCCTGCCAAGGCAGCTTCCTTCCCCTGTTGCAGATAGGAGAGAGCAAGGCTCTTGACCGCCACGGTCACCCGTCACAGTCACAAGGAAAACACTACCAAAGTCACCAAGCGCGGGGGCTTAGAATGACAACCCCCGGGACCAGCCGGGGTGGGCAACACTGGGGCCTGCGCCCTGGGTCCCTGTTCCCCTCTTCTTTGCGGGTTTCCTTGTGCTGCTTTGTAAACTTTCCTTTGTACTCTGGCAAAGACAAGACGGAAGAGTGCCTGGATCTCCAGGGAGGAACACCTCTCTCTCCCTAAACCTGGCGTGTTTCTTCTCCACCTCTGTGACCCACCCGGAGGAAGGAAATCACAGTGGAAATTCCTCAAACCAGATTACTCCTTGGTCCCCATCTTCCCGCCCCTGGAGTTGCAGGGAGATGTGATTGGGGTGGGGTGGTGGTTGTAGTGGTAAAGAGCTTTCCTTTTAAGATTCTCAACATTGCACCATCTCCCTGGCTTTCCGTTCCCTGCCTCTGACCGGGGAACCGGCGGGGCTCCCGGGCACAGAGCCCTCAACTCAACTCTCCCTTCCTTGAACCTTCTTCCCCTTCCTGCCTTCACTCTCTCAGGAGCCTCCGTAGATATTTAGCTCTTGACAACGTCCTCACCACCCATGCTCCACCCAACGCATCCCGTCCTGCTCCCAAGAGACCCTGTCCCACCGGCCCCTCAGGCCCCGTCCCTGTCTTGCGTCCCCGCCTCGCTGAGAACACTGCGATCAAGCTTCCAACAGGACACCGCAGTCCCCGCGGGCCCCGCTCCCACCGCCAGCTGCCCGTCCATCAGAAGATGACCAAAGCCGGCCGGCGGCTCACCTGAGGCTGTTGAGGCTCAGGCTGCTGCTGTTGTAGGCGGACAGCGGCTGGGGGAGGCTCTGGGCGGAGGGGTGGGCCGGCGCGGGCGGGAGGGCCTGGGGCGGCAGCGGCCCTGGGGACTGCGGCCGGGGCGGCCGGGGCGCCGGCGGCGGCGGCGGCGGCGCGGGCTGCGGCGGGGCCTCCGGGGGCGCGGGCGGAGGCTGGGCGCCGGGGCGCGGGGGGGGCGGCGGCGGGGGCTCGGCGCGCGGCCCCAAGGCGGGGTCCGGAGAAGGCGCTCGGGGCGGGGGCTCCGCCTGGGGCTGGGGCGGCGGGACCTGAGGGCGGGGGTCCTTCAGCACCACGGGCTCAAAGATGGGCTCTTTGCCGCAGTCCTGGCTCTTCTCCTGGCTCCTCTCTAGACCCGAAATCTTGGGGACAATGGGCCCCGCATCGCGGCCGTCGTGTTGGGGTAGCGCGCCGACACCGAGCTCCGGATCTGTGCGGGGCGAGCAGAGAGAAAAGCACAGGCAGGTGCGTGAGTGGAAGCCAATGCCGGGCCCGGCTCATCTGTGCCCACTGGGCCGTCCCCGGTGCTGTCCTGTCTTTACCGCTGGGAGCAGCCGTGTCCCTGGGGGAGAAAGGCCCACCAGCCAGAGAAGGCTGCCTTCCAGGAAGCGGCTGAAGCCACCAGACTCTGAAAACGAATGTTTCCCTTAACCTTGACAAAGCCTTTTGTGCGTCAAAATTCAGAGACAAGAGCCAACAAGTTGATTCTCCTTTTAAAACAAACATACTTCTTGACTACACAGAGGAGAAGTGTTTGCAGTAGCACACGAAGCAAAAGTTATTCAGCCCCACAGATGTCTCTTATCGGCCTGGCCTCCTTCCCCCTTTCCATTCTGACTGATGGAGCCCGCGTGACATTTGGAGAAATGATTTTCTGTTTAGCAAGGGCTAAACTTCCGGTCAAACGTCAGGCCCCTACTGCTGAGGCTTTCTCCTCTTACGGATGGTCCCAGGGTTTGAGATTGAAGGTGCAAACGTGAATTTAGACCAATTTACTGTCAACTACACATGCTTGAGTTCTTAAAGAATTCCCTCTGGACCACTGGAGGAGTCCTTAGCCAAGTGAGGACAAGGGGTGGGATGCTGGACTTGGGACCAAGCCTAGATGTGAAATGTAAGTCAAATTCTACAGTCACTAATGAAATGTAGACAACAGATGCTCCTATATGAATTTAAAAGATATGCCTCCCTCCAAAGGTCAAAAGATCCATGCCACATCTAGTATAGATTACCCCGTAAGTCAAACTCCATACAGTCCTCTAACAGAATAATGAAAGACAAATATGGCATTAAATACAAAGAGGTGGACCGACTCATGAGTAAGTACTTTTGTATACGTCGCAGGGAAAAAATTACCTTTCCTGCATTTTTGCGCTTAAAAAAAAATCCATCCTTTTGTTATTACACAGCTTAGAAACTGGAAGAGAATAGATCACAATATTCTCTGAAATGAGGGTGGTGTTTCAGCGTATTCCTAAATGAACTACTTTGGGCATGAACTTTCTCTTCTAATCTCACTGTTATCAAGTATGAAGAATACATGGTATTCTCACTGGTCCTATTAATTTCTGTTGATGTCCTCTTGCGTCTACACACGTCATTTTTTCTTCCCTGGAATCTGCATCAAAGCAATCCATTATTTTCGTGTTCTTTTGGTAAAACAGATCAAACCTGTAATATGCACAAAAGCAGAAACAAATGGTGGGCTTATAAGCAAACCACGGTTTTAGCTAATATGAACTCGGCTATCCTTAAGTCCCACAGACAGTGTGGAAAAATTACACAAACAGCATGCCAAGAAAGCCCCCTCTTCACATGGCTCAGGTACGAAAGGATAGAGCACCTGATGCATCTGGTGAAAAGCACCTCTAGACTTCTGACGTCCTACTCACACACATTTCTCTCCGATGCTGTCTTCAGAACCTTGCTAGGAAGATCTTTGCTTATGATAAGCTGACATTTTATGAATTTCCAAAACCTGAGGGCCGAGAGAGAACAAGATTCCTGATGTGGACAGAGACCCCCCTTCAGCCACAAGAAGAACTCCTACAACACAAAGGAAGACCCTTTATCTGCAGACACCCAGCTCTAGGGATCCTGGCTCTGCTCCTTTTTCATTTTTTTCTACCATTTTCACAAGATTTTCCACCGCAAGCAATTATACGAGCTCACTGAAAACCACAGGCTTCACACAATGCAGGCTGGTTGGTTAGGTCTGGGGCAGAAAGCACTAACACCCCGGAAATTCTAACAGCACAAAAAAAGAAGGCACAGTACAGGCTTGGGCTCGCTTCCCAAGGCTCCATAAAGGCAGAATTGGCGCTACGTTTCCTCTGCTGTCCCACCGTCTCAGGACCAACCCAAACCCAGCTAGAGTCAGAGGAGTGGTGCTGAGACTGTGGCGGTGTTGCCATTCCTGACGATCAACAAGGTACACCGGCAAGACCGAAACCTCTCTAGCGAACCCTACAAATTTGTAGGGAACCACTGGCTTGGGAAACCGAGAATCACAGAATTTTGGAAGAAGACCAGAATCTGGGAGACCATCCCAGCACTTCTCAAACTCTAACGTGCATCTCAAAGCCCCGAAGATCAGATTCAAATGCAGATTCGGATTCAGCAGCTTTGGGGGTGAGCAGGGCTCCAGAGTCTACCATTCTGAGAATTTCCCAGGTGATGCTGATGCTTAGACCGTTCTGTGAGTAGCTAGCAAGCATGTTATCCAACCCTCTTCGACTAGATGGGGAATAAGCCCAGAGAAGTTAAGGAACTTGCTTGCTGTTGAATAAACCAGACAGCAGAGTTCTAGTGCTAACTCTGCCACCACTAAGTGACTTTTCTATGATTTACACAATGCTGCCCCCTAACACAAAACAGGTAATGATAAATCCAGGATTCAGTTAAAATATTTAAGTACAGACAGTGCAAAGGGTTAGGAAAGCTACAAATTGTCGCTGGAACACGGCCTTTCAGCTCAATCTGAAAGCTATCGTCAATCCATCAACACTTGGTGCCCCAACCTATTGACCAAGGCAGCCGACAGGTTGGAAGGCTGGCTGGTAAGAACTTTGGGGCTGAAACAGTTTTACGATCCCCCATTTGCACGGGTCTCGTGAGGCACAGACTAGGCATCATGCATTTTTGTGGCCAATCGGCAATGCATTTCCTTTTCCTTTCAATTATTCAATAAATGCGTCTTCCCAGTTAAGCTCTTCCGTCCTGACAGTCCACTTGTCTTACTGAGCTTCTCCAACATTGGCAAGAACACATTAAAAAAAAAAAATTTTTTTTTGTATTGCTCAGTGTGCTCTGAATTTGCCAAAAGATGAAATGTGCTGAGGCGAAAGAAATAAGAACGTGCAAAGTGACTAGTCTTATTTAGAAGCTTTTTTCATTACATTTTGGGGTTTTAAAATTTCTCTTTTGTGTTTATAAAAATAACATCATGCTTATAAATAAAAGATATGCAAATCTGAATTACACTATACAGTAAAAAGGCTGAATGCACTGCATGTAAATTATATCTCAAGAAACTTGACTCAAACACAATACTTAAAAAAAAAAAATCGTAAGGGTAGACTAGGAAAAATGTGCTTGATTTTATTTCAAATTGGATACAAGTTCCCTGGGGAAAATGGACTCTCTTTTACTTTACTAGTTGAATATAAACCCTATAACCTCTGTGGAGGGCAATGTGGCAACATTTAGCCAAAAAACTAATGGAGTTCCCTTGACCTGATGAGTAAGAATTTGGTCTATAAACACAGTGGAACAACATCACGATTTGAATCGCCCGTTTGGAAACAACTCAAATGTAATCATTAGGGTTCTGGTTACAAATGGATTTGGTACATCCACGCAGTGGAAAAGACTGGGGAGCTCTATATGTACAATGTAGAGCATATGCTAGCTTTTATAAAAAATGGAAGAAGGGGGCTTCCCTGGTGGCGCAGTGGTTGAGAGTCTGCCTGCTGATGCAGGGGACATGGGTTCGTGCCCCGGTCCGGGAAGATCCCACATGCCGCGGAGCAGCTGGGCCCGTGAGCCATGGCCGCTGGGCCTGCGCGTCCAGAGCCTGTGCTCCGCAACGGGAGAGGCCACAACAGTGAGAGGCCCGCGTACCGCAAAAAAGAAAAAAAAAAAAAAGGAAGAAAATGTATTAGTTTTTACTTTATATATAAAGCAGCTCTGGAAGAATACCCAAGAAACCAACAGCAGTGAGTTACCCATTTGGGGGCTTGAGGAGGAGTGAGAACTGGAGAGACAGAGAACTGGGGGAGGGGGAGGTATTTTACTGTCTACATACATGCATACTTAAACTTTTGAATCCTGTGATCATGTTACCTATGAAAAATTTTAAAACTGGTCTTATGTTTAAAAACAGTCTGAACAAGGGGAAAAAAAGCAAAGCAAACAAAACTGGGAATTTGAATAGTGGTATGACTAATAGGCACGGAGAGTATATTTTATATGAAATAAGAAAACAGAAGGCACACGTTTATACTAATAACGTTTAAAATAAAACGCATTTTATGAAAAATATAAATGACTAAAACTGA
Source organism: Orcinus orca (assembly GCF_937001465.1). Classification (NCBI taxonomy): domain Eukaryota; kingdom Metazoa; phylum Chordata; class Mammalia; order Artiodactyla; family Delphinidae; genus Orcinus; species Orcinus orca. Next base: position 75,053,130 of record NC_064574.1, read on the forward strand.
CTTAAAGAAACAAACAAAGCCGATCATAAACGTAAACTGAAAAATGACTCCCTATCAACACCCCCTCAACCAAAACAAGGTACCAGGTGCATTTTGTGTTCTAGACAATGTGGACTAAACCTATAGGAGGCAAACGATTCCTGTCATTTAAATTGAAGACCAACAGCAAACCTATAACCAAAGGAAGAGGCAAAACTATTATTTACAAAAAATATAATTATCTCTCTGGAAAACACAGACAACCAGCTGAAAAAATATAAGAACTAATAAGGGAGCTCAGTAAGGTACCCAAATAAAAGCCACAAACATCAGTTGCTTTCCTACACACCAGCGATAGTGAAGAGAAAATAAAATAAAAAAGGAATACGCTTTACAATAACCAAGATCATGTAACACCTGGGAACGAACCTAACAAGAAAATTATAGGGCCTATAAACTTTCAGAAACATACCTCCCCAAATGCTTTGAGAATCTATGTTCTAGGGTGTTTCATGATTCAAAAAATAAAGTAAATGAATGAATAAATAAATAAATAAATGGGGCGGGGCGGGGGAGTGGGGAGGAGAGGAGGGAGGGGGAGGGGAGAGAAAGAGAGAGAAGTTAAAGGTTAAGCCATGGAAGAGGTAGCTCTTAAAGGAGACCACCCCTTGGGGGAGTTTTCAAAGTCTGTTGGAGCATGTCTGGCTGTCACAATGACTGGAGGGTATTTAGTGGCTCTCAGGGAGATTAGATGGACCATGATATGAAGGTAAACCACACACAGTATCTTGGTTCACTTTCTAAAGTCCCACTTAACATTTGTGCAGCTGAAAAACCTGGAACCTGTTTTTGCAAAGAAAGACAAAATAATTTTCCACATGACTTTAATACACACTGGGTTTTCTAAGAACGCAAGTGTTGTATGTTGTTGCGTCTGCTGTGTTATGTCTTGTTGTTGAGTTGTTCATCACTTGGGAAAATCATGACATCAATGGTAATAAGGCTGATCCTGGTATGTGAATTACCACGACAGCCGTGCTTTTATGTACAGATTCAAGCATCTGACCTTTCGTTGTCTTCTAATGCAAACAGGCATCTACGTACTTAAAACATATTATGTTACTATAAACTACCTTCTATTTGTTTCTCCTTTACATTTCATTAAAGGCTTTACATACATTTAAAAATTATGTGTGCAGATAAGCATATTAACCATATATTTCACTCCAGAAATTAAAAAATAAGAGTGTGCTATAGGGACTTCCCTGGTGGCGCAGTGGTTGGGAATCCACCTGCCAATGCAGGGGACACGGTTCAATCCCTGGTCTGGGAAGATCCCACATGCTGCAGAGCAACTAAACCGGTGTGCCACAACTACTGAGCCTGTGGGCCACAACTACTGGAGCCCGTGCTCCGCAACAAGAGAAGTCACTGCAATGAGAAGCCTGCGCACCCCAACGAAGAGTAGCCCTCACTCATCACAGCTAGAGAAGGATGCGTGCAGCAACGAAGACCCAATGCAGCCCAAAAGAAAAAAAAAAAGTGTGCTATAAAATGGTTCTTACATTACACAAAGAGGGCGCTGGGTGTGCTGGGATTGAGATTAGATGCATCATGTCCCTGTGATGGACTGCTCTGTTTCTAGAAGTCCAATAACTTACTGAAAAAATGCAATAACTATCGGAAAGGGTTGTTGTGGAAACTAAAAAGTCATGTTAAGTGCTTTCTACAATGTATAGCACAAAATAAGTAAGTGATCAGTGTTCCCAAAACTACTGTAGAAAGATTTAATTTCATGGAAAATATTTCACGACAAAATTACTATTAAGTAAAATAAAGTGCACTATTATCAATATGGTTTCAATACTTAAAATTATCTATATAAATGCATACATATATGTACAAAAAAAGAGATTAGAAAGATATGCATCAAAATGTTAACTGTTACCTTTAAGAAACAAGAAAAATAAACTGATATCAAGGGGAAAAAATGTTAACTGTGATCCCATCAGCCAGAAATAACCATTGATTCAATTTTTTAAATTTGTGCTTTTTTAAACTTTCCAAATTTTCTATAGTGAATATGTATTATTATTATAAAAGAAAAGAAAGGGATTATATTTTTAAAGAGTTCCGTCATGGACAATACATCTCTACCATCTAAAAAAGTCAACCAGGAAAGTGACTGTTTAAGTCTCTTGAAACTGCCTTACCTACTGGATGGAGTTTTTAGAAAAGCTCTTCGCCCAGAGGACAGATAAGTATTTTTCTCTCAGAAATGACGATAGGATATGGTATGCATTAGCCTTTCATCAACTCCTCAATGTTTCTAACCGGTTCTAACTGGTGTACTTGAACAGAAAGGAAATGGTGAACGTTGATGACAGAGAAGGAACGGGGTGGGGGGGGGGGGAGGACAAACTCTCCCAAGGCACGTTTCAGTGCTTCTGGTCTTTACACTCGATTAGAAAGCCCTAAGAGGGTCTACCCACTATAAGGTCATTATTGTAGCAAATATGAACGAGCCTGAAAGGCATCACGAAAACCTTGTGGGGCACTGGTCATTAGGCAATGTATCTATCCATCCATCCATCCATCTGTATCTGAATGTTTGGACAGGTCCTATTTTTACGTTATTCTATCTTCTAGCTAGCTTTTCTACTTATTTGTCCCCATGGAAGAGCCACAGAAATCTCACCACACAGAAAGAATGAAGATTGTAGCCAAATAAGAAAAAGAACCCACATTTTAAATCGAAAAATGGGAACATCAATAAATCTTGAAATGTTCAACACCGAACAGCCCAGAAATATAGGGAAGCATCAGATTTCTATGAATCTACATGCAATTATTTCAAGCTACCAGCAATATCCATTCCTTAAACACACTTTCTGTTGTCTATTCTGTGACCTCAGACAAAATCTCCTTTTTAGCAAAGGCTGCATGTTTTGTATATACTTACTAAAATGAAAACCACACTGTTGAATTCATTCGCCAATACTCTGAACTCTCCCCGTGTTTTAGGTGCCATCTCTGAAACTCTACACGCCAATGGTGTTTGACCGAAAACAATCTACCTTCTCTAACCTACACTTCTCTTTATTTTCCTCTTCTCCCTCTTTTCTTCAAATCATTAAACAGAGACCAGTTTGTTCCATCAGCAGATTCAATTACGAATGAATTGAACGAATGGAGGGATGACATTCAGTCTTGCAGCTCTTCCTTCGCGGTCACTGAAACTGTACAAATAAATTGAGGAAAGCCCACTGTTTGTTCAAGGCAAATTAATTTTCAAACACTGCAAGAGTGGGCAATCAGGGGAATGATGGGTGCTTGGCGGGGCTCAAAGAGATTCCATTTTGGGCTTGTCATTTTGTGTAAACATTAATTACCATCTGGGAGGCTAAGCTCTGGGCTGAAGGCTGCATGGCAAACCTCTGAGGGCCTCCAGGGTTCCTAGTAAGAGCAGAATCCTAAATAGGAGAGAATAGCCATTGCATCTGCCAAAACACCAGCGGCCCACGGGGAAAGCTGTGTGGAGCCCGACAGATTAGAGGCTGCTGTTCTTAGAGAGGCTAGTTTGGACAGCATTGAGTTCACCAGATTAACCTAGGACAGGGGTTAATCTGACAGGGGTTAAAGAAGAGTCAACAGACTGCAGTTGAGCGTACTTAGATCTGATTCAAGTTTATTCCTAGTAACCCTCACACCAACAAGCATACATCCTGAAGAGGATGTCCATGTTCCTGATGCTTTACGACCGAAGACTGCCTTCCGGGGGAGTATCCACCTTGGCTGTTCAGACCAGAGCCCACAGGAATGGCTTCCGCCTACAGCACAAGGCACCCTTACAGGTCAACCTGGGCTTGCAAACATTTTATTTCTTTTGTAGCCTCTGGCACATAGGAGCAATGAAGGACCATGTTGATGAAGGACCAAAATCAGGACGAGAGAAAGAGGCTGTGATCTATTGGGGGCGGAGATGGGGGCATTCAAGTCTTTAAAAAAAAAAACCCAGGAATGTCAAGGTCGTATACAATTCGCCTCATGTTTTCATTTCATACAAGGCAAAACGAATCACTTCATATGCCCAGCACTGGGCTAGGTCGTGAGGATACAAACATTAATGAGAAACAGCCCCTGCCTTCCAGGAGCTGCTGCTTGAGGACGCAGAACAGAGAGGAAAAACACATGAACCAGTAGTCTGGAAACCTGTGGCCTTCAACTTCAGTGTTTGTTATTTGCCAGGTTCACAGAGAAGCTCAGAGTTATCCACGGTAAAGCACTTTATCTGTAACACTTCCTGTTGCACTGGCTCCAAGGATCAGTCTTAGGCTCACATCAAGTGGACTGTGTTCTGGGCTATGTAGAGACCTAACCAGGTATGAAGGCTGAAATCTCCAATCCCTTCCCAGAACACTGCGAAAACTCCAAACGCCAGTTTCGGAGAAAGCCCAGGCTTTCGTGTTTTGGCCTCAAAGGCACACTCCCATTATCTTTGCTTGCGTCCTCCCGCCAGCCTCAATGTTCACCAGCAGGTCTCTCCGGCCAAGATCACCTCCCGCCTGGTTTCCCTCGCCAGCGCCTCTCTGCCTCTGCCCCCACCCCCTGCCGTGAGTCTCAGCTTCCCTGCCTGTGCTCGTCAGCCTCGTCTGTTGACCAGGTGCCCACGTGACGCTGTGGACCCTGCGTGTGCTCACCCCAAGCACGACGACTCTTAAAACCAGGGTGCACTCAACACCTGACCTGATGCTTCTGTGTCTGTACGTCAGTACAGGGGTCCCAACAAGGAAAGGTTCTAAAAGGATTTTCAACCAAACATGTTCGCTCCTGAGCGAGGCCGATGCTGCAGTAAGAGCCGCAGGACACATTCCTTACACTCGGAGACAACAAGAAGACAGACCCTTTGCTTAGTTTGGAAATTTTCCAAGAGGTGGGATCAAGGCGCTGACAATGAATTATACCTTTAGATGTCTGGTTAAAAAAAAAAGTCCTCCTAGTATCTAATCATCCTGCCTTTCACATTAAGAACAATCAAGTGAGGATATGGGGGAGAAAAAAAGAATGTCATCTTTCTAAAGGCAGCCCTCCTTCCTGTATTTTCGTTACTAAGTACAAACGAGGACTCAAAAGCTGTCAAACTCATAGAGGCTCACAGATCTATTTATAGATCTGCCGCCTTCCTCGCTGTACTGCTGTCCACTGCTAACTTCGAGTATCATCAGCTCAGGGCTTCACGTCTGCAGCCAGAAGGGGCAATAATTGTGAGGGTCCCCTGCCCTTGGTCACCTTCTGAAGCAAACAAGTCTTTGGTGTTATGTGTCCTTGCCATTTTGTCTCTTAATGGAATAAGCAAGTTTTCTGGGATCTGTGCATGTCCGTTGTATCAATACTTATATGATATTTTGGGGGGCTATGGAATGAGGCATCTAGCTAATAATGTTCACCCTTGGAAAGCTTAGTGCACCCATTAAAGTTGGCAAGTGACTGGCTCTAGGTTAAACCCTATTTTCAACACTTTGTACTTTACCAGAGATTGTTTTCTCAAAGACAAAGGTAAAAGCTGCCAGCACCAAAGACCTACTGAAACACGATCGGTCACGCTACCCTCCTGCTTTGTACGCTCTGATTGTGTGTCATCTGATTTCAGGCACAGATTAGACAATCGCTGAGACCGTTTAGTAAAGAGGCTGGGTGGGGTCCGCGATGTTGGCAGGTAGGGATTTTCCATCTAGTCTATCCCAGGCTTTTCCTTGGCTCCCTGGCCCTCTACACAGATCCTCACCACCCCCAGGTTTCTTCCTAACCCTCTGCATGCAGGGCTGTGGTGTGAGGTGTGCCAGCCGAGGTAAGGTTGCCCTAGGTTCTGGTCACCACTGCTGCAGAGCCTGCGAGAACACGCACACTTCATCCCTCTAAAATAAGGGAGTCACCTGTATTACAAGACAGCCCTGTATGGATTTCCTCAAAGTTACCCTCCTGTCAGCGTCAGGGCGTCAAAAGGAACGTCTCAAGTTACTCTAGTAGGAAGGAGTGAGGCAACTCTTTTGTCATTTCTCACATTGGCAGCTCAGTCTTTCTGTTGTGGAGGGAAGGGAAGAAAGAATCACAGACACCAAAGCACGTGGACCGCTCCGCCCTGCCTCTCCCTGTGCCGAGAGAGCTGCGGAGGGTTCGGGGTGGGGGCGGGGGCGGTTAGTACCCAGGAGGGACATCAGCGACCTCAGTCATTTTTCTACCAGTTCACACAGCTGTCACTTGGTGACTAGTACAGCATCACCAAAAATCCTGAAAACAGTGTTTCCCCAGAGAGTGGTTGGAAAACTCCAAGAACCACTCTTGTCCTGATCTCAAAGGTCGCCCTTGAGAAGTGGGCTTTGCCCCGGACAATGTCTCGCATCTTTCGGCAATGAACGCGCTGCCAGCATCCAGACACGCCTGTCTGTACTCCTGAGGACGGAGCACAAAACTCCTTCCAAGTCTGTTCAAACAACCCGCTGTGACCCATGGGGCCTGGGTGCCGCACAGCCTGCGATCTGTCTGACTAGCTTATGTGTGAGCACCACAGAGGCCGCTACCATGAATCCGTGACGGCTTCGATTCTTCTGATATCATGGAGCCTTTGATTCTTTAGTTAAAGGAGGAGGAGCAGAGAAAAGAGGACTTTGACAGCTTCTCTAAGTCAATTCTGGCCTTTCTGATCCCAAACCGTCCTCCGTTTTATACTATGATTCTGATGTGTCCCACAACCTCGCTATCCCAAGTGTGGTCCACAGACCAGCAGTACTAGCATCACCCGGGGTCTTGTTAGGAAGTTGACTTCACAGCCCCCATCCGTGTGCACGTTCAAGTCTGCAAAGCACTGCTCTGTAGCACTGCTGGGAGCGTTCAAGAGCCTCGGGAAGCCCCATAGCTGAGGGGTGCCATTCATGAGGCTGCCGATTCTTCCGTGTCTCCATCTCCCAAGACCCACGCTTGGAAGTGACTGTCTCCACTCTTCCTCGGGTGGGACGGTGGGTGGTGGCTGTATCATCCACCAAATCAGGAGGCACCTCCAATATGGAACATAGTCACGAAGACCAGCAACAGTGAGCTCTCATTTGCTTCCCATCCTGGCTCCATGCACGTTCCCTGGATCACTCACTGTGTAGAACAGGGAATTAGAGAGTCTTGGCCCAAAGCACGCCCGTGAGCTGCCTTGAAGGACCTGATGGTTGTCACAAAGAAGAGGAAGTAGGTCTACCGTGAATGGTACGGCAGAACCAGGACCAAAGGACATAACTGTAGAAGAAGGTTTCAACCCGAAACAGCCTGGGCTGCCGTACAGGGAAACAAGCTAATGTTCTAGTTTGCTCTTCGCCGGAAGTGTCCAAGAGGACACTGAATGACCATGACAAGAGTTTTGAGGAGTTAGTCATGGAATGGGAAGGGGCCTGGACTAGATGACTTCTGAGATCCCATGAGCTCCCAAATAAGATATTGGTAGCACACTCCTTGGGAGAACATCATTTCTTTATTTTCCTTGACCTTCCCAGAGCCCCATCTTCTAAAACATTTCACCTGTAGATTAATAAACACTATCTCCTTGATTTGCACAAATTGTAATCAATGCCACATGTGAAAGAGCTATAAACTAAGAATCCCTACCCCAGATGACTATAGATATAACTTTCCTTAGGAACAAAAGAAGTAAATCTGCTTATTCCCAGCTGTGATTTTGTGAAGTTGAAAGAGATTTTGAAAAACGGAGTGAGGGGGAGTGTTGTGCTGTTCCCTATATTTGAAATATTTTATCTTTTTCAAAGGATTAAGTCAACCAATCCTTAAATTGACTTTCTATAAACGATCCAAGTAATAAATACTTGGTAGGAAAAAAAAAAATCTCTTGCCATATTTTCATTTGCCATTATTTCACCACTTGTCATTACTTCACTATCCTCAGTTTAGCACAGAAGAAGGAAATATGGTCAAGTATAAAGTCTGAAGCTACGTGTCCATAAGGTTTGCGAAAGCCGTGAAGACGGGGATGACATCAGCCTATTAGAAACTGGAACCCCACTAGGTTCCGTGGTGTAAGGTTAGCACTCTGGGCTCCGAAACTGCCTTTCTGCTGGAGTCACCTCTCTAATCTGAAATGCTTAAAATCACCCTCTAGAAATAAAGAGCAGGAAATTATAACTGTCCTTGGATGGAGATGGAGGTGGAGTAAGTCACCAGAACACTAGTGCCTCCAAATGCTCTCAGACAACCAAGTTGAGACTTGGGACACGTACTGTCACAATGACTTAAACCCATCTGCAAATCCCTGAACTTTATGTTCAGAGATGTTTTCAAAACAGAATGTAATATGGCATCCGTTTGTTTCTTCTTCAACTGCTAGAGGACCATCCATGTCTGCCTGGCTGTCCTACATCCCCATCCCCAGCTCGACAGGACTAAAATCAAGCCCATCCCCTCCCACTCCAAGTCTGGATCCTCCGTCACCATCACTGAAGCCCAGAACCACAGATCAACCTGTTTTCATTCCCCCTTAACAGTAATCAGTGGCTGGGTGTGAATACTGCTTATATAACTCCATTTAACACAAAGAAAACAACGGTTACAGAACCTGTTGTTCCTCAGTGGCCTGAGTGAGCTTTTAAAATATAAATCAGATCATGCTGTCAATCCCCTGTTTAAAACTCTCTGCAGCCACTATGGAATATGGAGGTTCCTCAGAAAACTGAAAGTACAATTACCATATGATCTAGCCACTCCTGGGCATATATCCAGACAAAACTCTAATGCAAAAAGATACATGCCCCACTATGTCCATAGCAACACTATGCACAATAGCCAAGACATGGAAACAACCTAAATGTCCATTGACAGATGAATGAAGAAAACGTGGTACATATATACAATGGAATACTACTCAGCCATAAAAAAGGATGAAATAATGCCATTTGCAGCAACATGAATGCAAGTACAGATCATCATAGTAAGTGAAGTAAGTCTGACAGAGAAAGACAAATACCATATGATATCACTTCTATGTGGAATTTAAAATATGACACAAATGAACCTATCTACAAAACAGAAACAGACTCACGGACACAGAGAACAAGGGGGAGGGGGTGGGGGAGGGATGGAGTGGGAGGTTGGGGGTAGCAGATGGGAACTTTTATATACAGACCATTCTGTATATAAAACAAGGTCCTACTGTATAGCACAGGGAACTATTGATATATTCAATATCCTATGATAAATCATAATGGAAAAGAATATAAAAAATGTATATATACGTGTAACTGAATGGCTTTGCTGTACAGCAGAAATTAATACCTTATAAATCAACTATACTTCAATTTAAAAATAAAATCAACTCTCCAGTGGCTTCGCATCTTACCTAGAATAGACTCCCACCCCTCACCATGGCCCCTGCTGCACTTTCCATCTGATCCTGGCCACCCACCATCCAAAAGCTTCGTGCTCTGCTCTCTCCATTCTCACACATGCCAGTGTTTCTGAATGCCACCTGCCAAAGTCCTGTTGCAGTCACACCGCCTCGCTAACCCTTCTGCAGTCACCACAGCCCCTGGCAACCACCCAAGCCCTCTAATGAACTTCTATTCTAGATGTTTAATGACTGTGGGACTTACCAGGCATTTGCTACATTTTGTTATTGGTATTTTAATACAACTAGTTTTCTGAGAAGAGGATGAGGGATCTCAAAATCTTTCCATTTATTCAATCCTAAACACAATGCCTTCCAGAGAGTGAGCACTTGAAAAAGTATTTGATTTCTTTAGCCACATAATAATCAATTTACAAAATCTAAGCAAGTTTCTTTATATATGCAATTCAAAAGGGGAAAAAAAATCACTATAATGAGAAAAATACTCAATAAACAATAACACAATAAGCCAGAAAAATCATGTCTCTTTGGAGTCATTTCTGTAATTGTACATTATACTGCAATAAAATAATAGTATATAACACAAACAAATGCAAAATAACTGGAAGCCATTATGAAGCTTAAGGATCCATTTTCGATATATAATAAAACTAATGTTCTATTTTGAATCATAAAAGATTCTAATAGTTTTGGAGTTTTTTGCATAACAAAAAGCAGGGCAATCAAAAGCATATAATGTTAAAGGGGAGAGATATATATTAATAATCAAAGGTAGGTAAAGCTTCTTCAGGTATTTGCCTATGGTCTACATTCTGGATCTAAAGTAGCCTACAGACCACACTGACACAGAAAACAGACTTGTGGTTGCCAAGGGGGGCGGGGGACTGGGGGAGTTCGGGGTTAGCACATGCTAATTATTATATATAGGATGGATACATGACAAGGTCCGACTGTAGAGCACAGGGAACTATATTCAATATCCTGTGACAAACCATAATGGAAAAGAATATGAAAAAGAATGTGTGTGTGTGTGTGTGTGTGTGTGTGTGTGTGTGTATATATATATATACAGACAACATTGTAAATGAACTATATGTCAATAAAATAAAATTTAAAAATAAGTATAAAGTAGTCTACAATCTTTATGAGTACAAGTCTACTTTTGTATGTACTGAAAAAATAAACAAGAAAATATAAACAGTTTTTAGCCTGGGGGACAGTTATGGGGAAGTGTCAGAGGATTTTTACTTTTCATGTTCTACAGTATTTAAATTTTCAACAGAATACTGGTTTTAAATCCAGAAACATGAGACAAAGTCAAATAACTGTGCAATCAGCTTAATACATTCATTATGAAAAAAACAAAGTAAAACAATTTTTTAAAATTAGCCAAAGAAAACTGCTAAAAACCTAATAGAAAAATTACATAGCAACGAAACACCAAGGAGCAATGAATGCTAGAAAGAATGGTACCTGAACAATGACAGAGTCCAAAGTACACGCGGTTGAGGCGGGAGAGACGGGTTTTGGCCTGGTATAATTAAAAATCCCTATGATTGCCAAATACAACTAGGAAACACACCCACACACAGTATAAATCAAACTGGGAGATCATGAAATAAAGATTTACAAAATAGGGACTTCTCCAATAAAGCCGAGGATAAGAGTTAATTTTTTTAAAGCTGCAAGAAATATTCACAAATCGAAAATCTAATGGTCAAATCACAATTTTCCTTTGGAAATGCATCCCTGAAATGGAAGTTGGAGGATCACCCTCCAAAGATAGGAAGACAGGATATGTGTGTCCACCTAAGAACAGTTAGACGGGGCATTCAGGAATAAACTCTGCTCCTTCACCTGACCACAAGCACCGCTTAAATCTGAGATCTTGACTCCGTGAGAGGTAAAAGGTTTTCCTACGGGGGAAAGTCAGCCCTGTGAGGACTGCAGAGCACGTGATGATTCCCACGAGGGACACGGGCACTTCAACTAACGAAGACACAGAGATCGTCAGAGCCTAAATGACAGGGGCTTAGAGCTCTTGTTGCTGCTTCCAATGTCATCTTCTTCAGCTCATGTACTGTCCCACCCTCTCGTGGGTCTCAACAAGGGCATGCACCTTGCAGCCTCGTTGGACTTAACAGTCGGCTTGCTACACCCACCCGTGTGCACGGAAGCCACATTGGCTAACTGAATTTAAAGGTGCCAAGGAAGGTTTTCAATCCTAAACCAGAACTCAAGGCCATTCTGAAGTCCTGACCTTAAAGGCAGCGTGGAAAGAGCAAGACAAAACAGTGGGTATTACTCTAACGTCCCCAAATCGGGAATATGCTTGCCTGTAGCCTCGGTGGCTTCAGAGGCCACTGCACAGAGAAGCATGTCCACCTCGCCACAGACAAAGGGCCACACGTCATTCACCCCTGGAGGATCTATTTTTAATTACTGACACTGGTTATGTTTCTTTAGATACTGACTTACTCAGATCAATAAACTACTTTCTCCCAACAATCACACTTAGGACAAATGATTCCAGTTAGAGTTCGGTGTTTTCAAAGTATTGGGCCTAGGGCTTCCCTGGTGGTGCAGTGATTGAGAATCCACCTGACAGTGCAGGGGACACGGGTTCGATCCCTGGTCCTGGAAGATCGCGCATCGCCGCGGAGCAACTAAGCCTGTGCACCACAACTACTGAGCCTGCACTCTAGAGCCTGGGAGCCACAACTACTGAGCCTGCGCTCTAGAGCCCACGAGCCACAACTACTGAAGCCCGCGTGCCTAGAGCCCGTGCTCTGCAACAAGAGAAGCCACCACAGTGAGAAGCCCACGAACCGCAATGAAGAGCAGCCCCCACTCGCCGGAACCAGAGAAAAGCCCATGCGCAGCAACGAAGACCCAACGCAGCAAGAAACAATAAATAAAATAAAATAAACTAATTTATTAAAAAAAAAAAAAAAACGCATTGGGCCTAGAATTCAAATATCCCCTGAGGGGGGAAAAAAATCTCCCAGGGCCTTTCAAAAAGTGAGAACAATTTGAAAACGCTCTGCAAACACTAAGGGCTCAAAGTATACTCATCTCTTCTCTTGCAAAAAACAGGAGGAGGGGGAAATTATCATTTACCCCACATTTTTAACCATCTCTTCCTGATCTTTGGAGGTGTTATCCGAATCCTTTGCTTCAAATTCCTGAACACTAGAAATGATTATTGTTCCCAGTAAAAGTAGCCAAAGCCAATGGGTCATGAGGGCCCCAGTTAAAACTGTGGACCCGGCACAAAGGTGTACTTCAGATACAATTTTCCAAATGGTCAGCGATGGGGGCTGGGATGACGGGAACAGATATAAACAAAATAAAACCCACCAACTGGAAAAGAAAGCATGTCTTGACTAGAGGCAATGACATCTTAATCCTCTGGAACGCACCACAAATTCCACAAACATAACCGGGGGAGGGGGGGGTGTTTACCCCCTCAAAACCACAGATCAATTCACGGCAAATGCTTAAATCTTTTTTAGGTACAAAGAAGCGCAATTTTCTGTCTGCCCGAACAAAGACATGTAATTACAGAGTGCAGAGTCTGGAGAAGATGCACCTTGGTGAGATTGTGTAGTACCAGATTTTATAAAGAACAATAACAAAACAATGGGAAGCCTATCATGAATAGTAACTGGATTCGTGAAACTCAATAAATAGATGGACAAGTGGAAATAATGGAAGTTCAGTGCAGATTTCTCCCTAAATGAACAGAACTTTTATCTCCCTTATGGCATAATTTTGAGAGGCGATATACTATAGTTCAAAAATTAACTGGATTCAAGTTCTGGCTTTGGCACTAATTAACCAAGCGACTTTGAGTGAATTACTTCACCTCTCAGAGCCTTGGCTTCCTCAAATGAATCAAAGAATCAAAGAGAAGGTGACCCTTCTAGTTCCAAGGGTCTGTGACTATATTGGCACATTGGTCTGTTTTCAATTAAGGCCATCAACAAATCACTCACATGTACATATGAAGTGAAATTTTATTTTTAAACCCAAAACTGGATGGGCACAATTCCACGTCTTTGCTCTACCGATCCTACAAAAACTATCTCTTAAACAGACACTAACTGCAAAGTAAGAGCCATTCAAACTCTAGCTTGCAGATTTTAGAGAAACCTGCTAATGGTAACAAGGGACCAGACTTATAAAATAGTCTCCTGGCTGGAGGAGACTCTGGAAAATGTCTGGATGAGTCAACTCTGTCTCTTTAACATTTATTGTCATTCCTCCTGGTAAAAAATAAGTTAGCCTTTAAGACCAGGAGCTTCTTGAGAGTGAGCAGGTATTCTATCCTCTGCATCTTTATATTTCCAGTGCCTGGAATACTTTAAGAAGCAAACGATGTTTTACTGATCAAGTGAATAACGGAATGAAGAAACTGGGGCGGCTGTTAATGCTTGTTTTGAAAGTGTGAATTTGTGCCAATGTGAATGTTGTATTTGCTTATGTGCAATTCTGTCTTCAAGAAACCCTAGGTGAATGCAGAAAACGGCACACCCAGCTGAACCGAGCCCACGGGAGTACAATGAACATACAAACTTCAAACCCCCACCAGCGACCTCAGCTCACCACGTACCCTGAGTCCCACCCATCCACACCTGGTGCCACGACTTCCCCTCCGGTTTCAGAGAGCCCTCCTGCCACCAATTCACGATAACTCACAGGCTGTAATCCTCCCAACATCCACGTCCACAAGCCAACTTCAAGCCCTTTTCAAGGTAAATGCCACATTTATTGGAGCACTATGTATTTCTTTTTTTTTTTTAACATCTTTATTGCAGTATAACTGCTTTACAATGGTGTGTTAGTTTCTGCTTTATAACAAAGTGAATCAGTTATACATATACGTATATCCCCATATCTCTTCCCTCTTGCATCTCCCTCCCTCCCACTCTCCCTATCCCACCCCTCTAGGTGGTCACAAAGCACTGAGCTGATCTCCCTGTGATGAGGCTGCTTCCCACTAGCTATTTTACATTTGGTAGTGTATGTATGTCCATGCCACTCTCTCACTTTGTCTCAGCTTACCCTTCCCCCTCCCCGTATCCTCAAGTCCATTCTCTAGTAGGTCTGTGTCTTTATTCCCGTCTTGCCCCTAGGTTCTTCGTGACCATTTTTTTTTTTTAGATTCCATATATATGTATTAGCATACGGTATTTGTTTTTCTCTTTCTGACTTACTTGACTCTGTATGACAGACTCTAGGTCCATCCACCTCACTACAAATAACTCAATTTCGTTTCTTTTTATGGCTGAGTAATATTCCATCGTATATATGTGCCACATCTTTTTTATCCATTCATCTGTTGATGGACACTTAGGTTGCTTCCATGTCCTGGCTATTGTAAACAGGGCTGCAATGAACATTGTGGTACATGACTCTTTTTGAATTATGGTTTTCTCAGGGTATAAGGATTAGTCTCCAAAATTTACAAGCAGCTCATGCAGCTCAATATTTAAAAAACAAACAACCCAATCCAAAAATGGGCAGAAGACCTAAATAGACATTTCTCCAAAGAAGATATACAGATTGCCAACAAACACATGAAAGAATGCTCAACATCACTAATCATTAGAGAAATGCAAATCAAAACTACACTGAGATATCATCTCACACCAGTCAGAATGGCCATCATCAAAAAATCTACAAACAATAAATGCTGGAGAGGGTGTGGAGAAAAGGGAACCCTCTTGCACTGTTGGTGGGAATGTAAACTGATACAGCCACTATGGAGAACAGTATGGAGGTTCCTTAAAAAACTAAAAATAGAACTACCACAGGACTTATGTATTTCTTAACCACTTAACGTGTGTAAAACTAAGTTACTATTTTTGTAAGGTTCCTGTCTTTAAAAAAAAAAATCTGTTAGTGATGAAATTTGTGCATCTCTAACCCATTTTCCCCGTAGGTCCTGTAGTTTTAATTGTTCTGTTGTGCATAGCACAGTGATTTTTTTCAGGAACACGTCTGTAACGTTCCAGCAGAACTGACTATACAGTTAAGTGAATTTGTGACGGAACGAACCTCATCTTACAAAGAATGTCAAAGAACAGGTCAAGTCAGTCCAGGGGAAAGTGTCTGGTGGGCTGCAAAAAGGGCTTTCGGGTACTGCCCTCTTCAAGTTACTTATCAATTAAGTTATTTATAATATGCAAACGTTGAGAAAGCAAATATTTTTGACTCATTCACTCAACAAAAATGTATTAAGCACTTACCAACAACGAAGTGTTGGAGAGAGAAGAGACAAAACGATAAGAATGACTATCGTGGCGGAACTCATAACTGAATGGAGGAAAGACAAATAGCTATAATGCAATGTAGTGAAAGCTCTAATAAAGGCATCACAGAGTCCTCTGAAATCACAAAGGAAGGACGGACTAACTCTTAATGACAGAAATATAAATCCTCAAAGCTTAACAAGCTGTAACGATGGGTTAAAAGAAAAAAAAAAAACAAAACTGCAACTACAATAGCACCAATTGTTAAATGTATACCTAAAACCTTCAGGACTACGAAGCATTGCCTCTCCTTTCTTTTATTTGCACTCACTTTGCCGTAAGCTCCAAGTCGGTCAAAGGCAATTCGAACGCAAGTTTTGGCTGTCTTAACACAAACGTCTATGGATGAGAGAGTACGGATGGTAGCACGCAGTGAACCAGGGCAGGAGAAGCAGGCTTGGCAAACCTTCCTCTGAAGGGGTTGCACAGAAGCCGGGGCAAATCCAGACGGCAATGAACAGAAGCAAAGCCACGTTTCCTTGGTGGCTGCAGGCAGGGAACACTGCTGTCCCCTCCAGTATTTGAAGGGCTGTCTTTTGGAAGAGGAAGTGGACTTGTATTACATGGCCCCAAGGGGAACAGCTACACAGGGAACAGGCTTGAGCCCAGCATTAAGGAGACTTTTCTAACAATTACAGCTGCCCAAAGATAGAACAGCGCTCCCGGAAAGGCTTCTGGGTGGAGGGTGGAGGTGGGGGGTTCCGGCTTGGGCTTCGTGACCACCTGGCAAGGGAGCCACAGATCGGAGTGTCACACATCACCAGACAAACGGCTGAGTCTAGACCACCTTTCGGACCTCCCTCCAACCAAAAGGGTCTATGACTCAAGTTACTAAAATTGAACTTTGTGACTTTGGGCACGTTACAATTCTTCTCCATTCATAACTGGAGAGCCAGACGCATCACTGACGTCACGCTGTCTGACCCCCCCCCCGCCCCCGCCCTTTTTTAAACCAAATAAAGAATCTATGAAACAGGACAAACAAAAAAGCATAAGGGGCTTCCCTAGTGGCACAGTGGTTGAGAGTCCGCCTGCCGATGCAGGGGACACGGGTTCGTGCCCCGGTCCGGGAAGATCCCACATGCCGCAGAGCGGCTGGGCCCGTGAGCCATGGCCGCTGAGCCTGCGCGTCCGGAGCCTGTGCTCTGCAACGGGAGAGGCCATGACAGTGAGAGGCCCGCACACCGCAAAAAAAAAAAAAAAGAAAGAAAAAGCCTAAGGCAGAGGTCAGGAAGCGTACTCACAGGTAACCAATCCGCGATCTTACCCCTGTATCATGCTCCCACCAGCCAAAGACTTTGCATTCTCCTTTCCTCCCCTGGAGCCTTGCAAGGCACACCTCTATGAGGGTGGTAGGGCCATGGGGGAGGGGGAGCCTGTGTGGAACCCCCAGATTTCTCTCCACGGAAGCTGCTGCTCTGGCAGAGGCCCAGAGGCTCTCCTTTGGAGACTGAGGTCCCCCGAAAGGAAAATTCATTTTGACTCAAGGCGAGGAGCTGGTAGAAGCAGATCGAGATTTGCCTCTGGGAGGCTCTAGTGGGAGCACCAAACCCCTTCCTTGTTTGTGATGTTTCCACGACGGGTGTGTGGGGAAGACAGAAAAAGACACACGAAGCATCCCTTGTTCCGGCAGCACCAGAATATGCGTGATCCTTCCAGAAGATGCGCTGCTCGGAAATTTCTCTAAAACCAGATGCCCAACGCAGAACAGGAAAGATCACCAGAGTGGCAGAGAGCAGATTCAAACTTTCCCAGCAGGTGTGGCTTCCACAAAGAAGTGGCTTGGAATATGCCACACACTCCATGTGCCATAAAAATGTGGAAAAGACATTGTACACCAGATGAATGTCCTTCTATTTGAACAAGTACATTCCAGAACTGTTAAGGACTTAAGTGACTAGAAAAACCACACAATTAAAGTTCTGACGTCGTCCCTTTCCCGTGGTGAGAAATGTGATGGAATAACCACTCTAGCACACGAGGCGACCTCTTCCCCCTGGACCGTCCCCGCTCCCCCAGGGACTGAGCCTGGAACCTTGCACTGTGCAGCAAAGAGCTCAACATGCCAGTGTCAGCCCCCGAGCTTCACCCCGGGCCTCTGCAGAGGGTTCACACTGCCTCTCTATGTGCTGGCCACATACCTCACAGGCAGCAGGTAACTTTCAAAAGATCGACTCACTCCACCAGCCGCTTAGGCCCAACACACAACTTTAAACACATATGTATGTCATAAGCTCAAAACGTTAAGGAAGAAAACAACAACTCGGTATGCGCCGAGAAGAAAAAAAGTGCTACGGTTACCTAAGCGCTTCCATGAGCCTGTTCATCTGCTCCAGCGGGAACACCTGTCTCCCTGACCAATCAGAGAAGACAGCCGTAGACTTACAGGTTTTAGCAGCAGGAAGAAAAGCAGTGAGAATGGTCATTTGTTTCCCTCCCACCCTGTCTCCTCATGTACAGGAGAGAACTAGCACCACAGGACGTTTGCACGTTTCCAACTTGATGTCTAACCTCCCTCTGGGCCTGGCCTTCTGGGAAGACTTCACTTCCTAGTTCCTAGGAAAGTTGGCAGAAAGGCCCATAAAGTTTCAAAGTCTCCTAACTGCACTCAGGAGTGTAAGGACAGCTTGGCCACACCTCTTCACCTCAGTTTTCAGTTTCTGGACTTTTTTCATCTCATCAAAAGTTGCTTTAAGAAGTCTTCAGTAGAAGCCTTCAGTAGAGGACTTTGTTCATTACTACGGCCTAAATTTTAAAATCTAATTAATTTGTATATTAAAATGCTTCTCTTTATTGCTTATTGGCTGCAGTGTAATAGTCTGTCTACATTATAATATTTTACTGCTAATCACAATATCGATAAAATGGGCAATGACCTTTCTCCATCTTCAAGGTTAACTATGAAGCCCAAGGGCTCTGAAAAAGAGGTGGGCTTCTCCTCTCCTCCTGGCTACTCCTTCCCTCTGGATTTTAGGTCATTTCAACATCCCGTGCACTCCTTGATAATAGAGAAGGTATATCATGGCAGAGCAGTAAAGAAAAATGCATGTCAGCCCAATCTGGCAACTATCTCTTCCTCCAAAAATCACACACAAATGAGGGCTTCCCTGGTGGCGCAGTGGTTGAGAGTCTCCCTGCCGATGCAGGGGACACAGGTTCGTGCCCCGGTCTGGGCATCCCACATGCCACAGAGCGGCTGGGTCCGTGAGCCATAGCTGCTGAGCCTGCGCGTCCGGAGCCTGTGCTCCGCAACGGGAGAGGCCACACAGTGAGAGGCCCCATACCGCAAAAAAAAAAAAAAAAAAAAAAATCACACACAAATGAGAACAGGATACAAGAGGTCGGGCAACTTCCATCTCATACTACAAATAATAGAGCGAACCGGCCTTCAAAAATAGATTCCTGGGCTTCCCTGGTGGCGAAGTGGTTAAGAGTCCATCTGCCAATGCAGGGGACATGGGTTCGAGCCCTGGTCTGGGAAGATCTCACGTGCCGCGGAGCAGCTATGCCCGTGCGCCACAACTTCTGAGCCTGCGCACCTGGAGCCCGTGCTCCGCAACAAGAGCAGCCACCACAACGAGAAGCCCACGCACCGCAACGAAGAGTGGCCCCTGCTCGCCGCAAGCAGAGAAAAGCCCGCTCGTAGCAACGAAGACCCAACGCAGCCAAAAATAAAATAAATAAAATAAATTCATAAAAATAAATAAATTCCTTTTGACCTGAAATATGAAGCTCTGATTCCACTGTAATTCTAGGGACTATGCAGAATTTACTCTATAGATATTACTAGAACATGCAGCATTGGAGAAAGTAAAACTTTTTTTTTTTTTTTTTTTTTTTTGCGGTACGTGGGCCTCTCACTGCTGCGGCCTCTCCCGCTGCGGAGCACAGGCTCCGGACGCGCAGGCCCAGCGGCCATGGCTCACGGGCCCAGTCGCTCCGCGGCATGTGGGATCTTCCCGGACCGGGGCACGAACCCGCGTCCCCTGCATCGGCAGGCGGACTCTCAACCACTGCGCCACCAGGGAAGCCCCGAAAGTAAAACTTTTGGCTAACAGGGAGACTGCAACGGGCAACAAGACTCCTCCTCTCTGTTTATACAGCTGCTGAGAGGGTGCTCGTGAAGGCCGGTGATTTACAAGGAGGATGCAGAGGTGAGGAGGTCAGGCACTGGGGAAGCAAGGGTGCATTTATGACTCTATTGTGCAATCAATCTAGGTTATGTCTAGATCTAAGTCAGAGATGCACTTTGTGGAGACAATCTCCCCCCAAGTACATGAAACAGGAAATACAACTCTGATGAGCCGGCTTCAGGAATGTAATGAACAGCTAGACATTTCTCATTCCCATTACAGCCCAGCCTTTCCTACCGGGTGTTCTCAGCACCACGGGCAAGGTCTTTCAACTAATGACTCCATCAATCAGAATAAATCCTTCCTTAAATCATTTCTATTTGGATGGATTAACAACTATACATAAAAAGCACTGACCTGACATTTTAAAAAAACAGGGATGAACTTCACTTAAAACATATATAAGTACATTTTTCTCTAAACAAATAATCCAACCGCACCACTGATTTTGGAGGACTGAACACAAAAATACCTGTTCGCAACTGCTAAAACAATCAGCAATAAAGCATGCCTGTTATTTCGTCTTTCCCTTCAATACACATTTTCTATCATTTGGCACCATAATTAACTTCTATTCCAACATCTATTCTTCATAATGACTATTCCTAAACGAATGATATATATATGATCTATAGATTTTTATTACTGGCTTTTTTCTTTTGGTAGCAGTTCTGACTCTTTAGTTCATTTAAAATTTATTCTGGTGTGAGCCGAAGATCTAACCATCTATTGAATAATCTTTCTTCCCATTCCGCTTTGATTTATAAAGGCTCTTTTATCCTATACTACATTTTCATGTGAAAATAGGATTTGTTTTTGGATAATCGGATTGTAACTTAATGGTCTTTTAATGATATCATCATATTCTAAGTATTATAGGTACACACACACACATATAAATAAAAATAGAAGTAGTCACTTCCTCCTTCTTTATAGATTTTTCAAATCCACAAATCACTTGCCCCTCCCCACTGCTAATCAAATGAAGAATTTTGATTGTAACTGATCTAATCTTCCAAATTAACTTGGATAAACTAATGTTTAGCCTCCTAATTCTGGACCTTCCCTTTCTTAAGTCTCTTGTTTCTCAAAGGTTTGTGGTTCTCTCCACCTGGGTCACACAGGTCATCCTCAAAGTGCATGGAACATGGCCTGTTTAGCTCTATTTGTTTTCCCTTCTCAGCAGGCATTCTGATGACTTATTATTTGCCTGCCCCCCACGTGCTTTGTTTTTCAAGCGGGGGATCTCAGGAAGACACAAAAGCACCACAGGAAAGCCAACGTGTGCTTCAGTTCTAGGGAAAATGATGTTTAAGATAGAGACGCATCCCCTGACACAGGGCATGATGAAGACAGGTCGATGCATCCGGCATTAACTTGATTCATAAGTAAACTCTCCACTAGAGCCCTAACGTCAAAGGCCAAAGTGTTCCTCGTAACATCCCTAAAAACCCAACAGGACAACCCCCCGGAAGGTCACGGCTGGAAACCCAACCTTGGCCCCGAAGCACATCTCTTGCTGCCCTTCATCACCCCTCCTGCTCTCAAACAGGAAGGACAGAGGGGAGGTTCTGAACAAACCAACTGAATTTGCCATGTCCCCCATTCTTTTGAAAGCCAATTTCATTTTGTTTGTTTCTGGATTTTAGAAAGATCTAAGTAAGGCGAAGGAAAAACAGTGAACCAACTGCATCTCCCAGGCGCCTGCCTCAAGAGGTAATCTCTCTCAGTGCTCCTTGGGGGCAGGGCTTTATTCTCAGAGGCCGCTTACCCTCAGAACGAGCTGTGCTTTCCACTTGAGGGACCGTAGACTTCCTTCTCCCTCCTTCAGATTTACATCTTATCTTGACCTTGGGTTGAAAGCTTATAATTATCTCCCTTACTACCTTAAAATACCAAACACTTCTTCCTTAACCTTTTACAGGCCTTCACTAAATTTAAGTTTAGATAATTATGAAGCATTAAAGCAGCCCTTCTATGTCTCATAACAACCTCTTTAATAAGTCATTGCCTTTTTTAAAACAGGCAGAGATAATGATGAACACAGTTTAAGAATCTTGGAAAGGCAATAAAATGACTCAGGGAGATATTATACACAGGCTGAAAAATTAACTTGGGGACTCTTTACAGTTATTCTATGGCTTTACTTTCTATTCCTGGAAACTCTTAATTCACTGAGTGGTCCAACAAGGAAAACATTATTTCCAGTGAGTAGAAAAGATGGCAAATTACCATACAACCATACTCATCACACCTTTCCAAGCTCACCCCCTAACCCCGACCCAACGCCAAAATATACATAATACCCCCCCACATACCCAACCTCATTCTGGTACAGTTTTCTTTTACGTTAGAAAGCAGGGGTGGGCAATCTAAAAATGGGCAGAAGACCTAAACAGACATTTCTCCAAAGAAGATATACAGATTGCCAACAAACACATGAAAGGATGCTCAACATCACTAATCATTAGAGAAATACAAATCAAAACTACCACGAGGGGCTTCTCTGGTGGCGCAGTGGTTGAGAGTCCGCCTGCAGATGCAGGGGACACGGGTTCGTGCCCCGGTCCGGGAAGATCCCACATGCCGCAGAGCGGCTGGGCCCGTGAGCCATGGTCGCTGAGCCTGCACGTCCGGAGCCTGTGCTCCGCAATGGGAGAGGCCACAGCAGTGAGAGGCCCGTGTGCCGCAAAAAAAAATCCAAAAAAACAAAAAAAACAAACTACCATGAGGTATCACCTCACACCAGTCAGAATGGCCATCCTCAAAAAATCCACAAACAATAAATGCTGCAGAGGTTGTGGAGAAAAGGGAACCCTCTTGCACTGTTGGTGGGAATTTAAATTGATACAGCCACTATGGAGAACAGTATGGAGGTTCCTTAAAAAACTAAAAATAGAACTACCATATGACCCAGCAATCCCACTACTGGGCATGTACCCTGAGAAAACCATAATTCAAAAAGAGTCATGTACCACAAGGTTCATTGCAGCTCTATTTACAATAGCCAGGACATGGAAGCAACCTAAGTGTCCATCGACAGATGAATGGATAAAGAAGATGTGGCACATATATACAATGGAATATTACTCATCCATAAAAAGAAACAAAATTGAGTTATTTGTAGTGAGGTGGATGGACCTAGAGTCTGTCATACAGGGTGAAGTAAGTCAGAAAGAGAAAAACAAATACCATATGCTAACACATGTATATGGAATCTAAAAAAAAAGGTCACGAAGAACCTAGGGGCAGGACAGGAATAAAGACGCAGATGTAGAAAATGGACTTGAGGATACGGGGAGGGGGAGGGGGAAGGGTAAGCTGGGACAAAGTGAGAGAGTGGCATGGACATATATACACTACCAAATGTAAAATAGATAGGTAGTCAGCTCGGTGCTTTGTGACCACCTAGAGGGGTGGGATAGGGAGGGTGGGAGGGAGAAGCAAGAGGGAGGAGATATGGGGACATATGTATATGTATGGCTGATTCACTTTGTTATAAAGCAGAAACTAACACACCATTGTAAAGCAATTATACTCCAATAAAGATGTAAAAAAAAAAGGGGGGGTGCAGAAGGGGCATTTGGATGTTTATATTTCCATACTGACACTTTCCAGGGTTGTCACAGATCTGAATGGGTGAGCGTAACGGGAAGCCCGGCACACGCAGTGGGCTTTCAAGTGACATGAGCATGGGAATCAAGGTCTTTGCTGTCAGCTTGATCCTATGTTCTTGAAGTTTAAAAGGATTCTGAGAACTAAAAGGTATCTTAGCCAAAAGAGACTGCAGGCCCTTTTCCATCCAAAATACAAAATATGTTTAATGACTATATTAACAAAGTGCACCCAAAATTGCCTGGATATACGTGGTAAAGCTGACCTAGGAAAATGTTAACAATGGCAGAATCTAGATTTCGGGGGAACGTGTGTGTTGGTGAGGCTGGGAGTGGAGAGGAATGTAGGTGTTCACCACACCACGCTCTCGACTTTTCTGTAGGTTTGAAAACTTTCATACAAAATTACGAGGGGAAAATCATCTCGACAGTTGACACATTCCATCTTGTACAGCACTTGTCCTGTGACAGTCAGGTTTTCTTAGTTCTGTAGAATGTTCTATGTATGCAACAGAAACATTCCCTGACTTGGAATGATGTAAACTGTGATGATTAAACACCACGAGCTCTTAGTCTCGAAGAGTCCTGGGAAACACCCATCTAGGATTCCCTTAAGCTGCTGCTACTTCTGCCGACAGAGATTTCCCCAAAGCCCTTCCACTGCAGGATTAAACGTTCAGGGGGCTAATCTTTTTATATACTTCTCTGCTGTCTCAGATCATTCAAAATCTAGGGTGTAAATGTTTATTATTCTTGAATGGTGCATAGACCAATCTCTACCAAACCCGCAATACTGAGTTCTAATTAACAAAGTGATTAGGATGTGCAGCCCCATGGAAATGGCGTAAGATGGGAAATCGGAGGAGCCAGGTGTGAGGTCTGCCTCCTGCGGCAGTTTCCTCGGGGACAGAAGGGAGATCGCACGAGCCATGCCTACCTCAGTGCTTGTTATGAGCACAAGATAACTGTACTGCAGTTGAGTAACCACATAAAGAAACAAGAAAGCACTTGAAAACTGTAACACATAACATACTTTGATATGATTACTACTTTACTTTGAATGGTTTTTGCACCTGTTTTCGAAAATAGTGCTTGCTCTTCCTGTAGCATCCTAAAACAGAATTGCTAGAATTCAGAGAGCTGGGAAGCTGGAGCTGTACGATATGACAAGGGGGCATGGAAGGCCTGCCTGGGCCTCCTTGTCAGGAAAAAGACTAAGCGGGTTAAAGGAGAGGCAGGCAGGAACAGTCAAAGTTCACTGGATAAAGAGAATTTAAGCTGACCCCCCAGCCCTCACTGTTCCTGTCAAGAGAGAGCAGACCTTTCGGAAGGAGATGCCCACAGTGGGACGATGGGGTCTGGGTAAAGAGCACTGCTGGGAAGAGACGGACCTGGTTAAACGTCCATGCTGTCTGGAGGTCAACCCAGAGTCTGCCTCTCACTCAAAGGGCAGTCTGGTCCATCCCAGCCTCCTCCTTCCCTCTTTTTCTGGGTAAGTGCTCAGGAAATGGAAGCCCTGCTATATGTGAGGAGTCCTGAGGGACAGGTGGGGCAGATGAGTTCAGACACAAATTCTGATGCACAAAGTGCAGGGAGCCAAAAGTACAGTACTAGCAGTACACACGTGTGTTCAGGAAACACACTTACAGACGTTAATCTCCTTACTCAGGTGCAACACCTGATTTAGACTAGACCCTATACTGGAGGGGAAGAAAGCGCCGTAAAGAACATTGTGTCCAATGACAAAATTATGGAGAATCAATGAGACACAAGTATCACATGAGTGTTAAATTTACTGGAGATGGTAAATGTACTGTGGTTATGCAAGAGACTATCCCTATTCTTAGGAAATACTCAGTGCAGCATTAAAGGGCCATGATTTACGTAGTTTACCCTCAACCGGTTCAGAATAAAATTTTCTGTTTGTGTGTGTGTATACATACATACATACATACTAACTTACAAAGAGAGAAACCGAAATGATAAATCAAATGGAGCAAGAATTAAGAGATGCATCTGGATAAAGGGTACATACGTTCTGTGCTATTCTTATTCTTGCAACCGTTCTGATTGAGATTTCCTAATAAAAAGTTAAAAAAAAATAAAAAAGGAGAGGAAGGAGGAGGTAGAGGAGGAGAAACGTAGTAGAATGCCTTCCTGATAGTTGGAATAAATAATCACTATAAGGTAGAATAAATTGAGTAACCAGTATTCAGTTAGTTTCGCTGAAAACAAAACAAAACAAAAAGTACTTCAAAAGACATTATCAAGACAGTGAAAAGACAACCCAGAGAATGGGAGAAAATATTTGCAAATCATATGTAAGATAAAGGCTTAGGATCCAGAATATATAAGGAACTATTACAACTCAATAATAAAAAGGCAAATAAGCCAATTAAAAATGGGCAAAGGATTTAATCAAATTTTCTCCAAAGAAGATATATAAATGGCCAATAAGCACATGAAAATATGCTCAACCTCATTAGCCATCAGGGAAATGGTGGTCAAAACCACAATGAGATACCACTGCATACCCTCAGAATGGCTTTAATCAGAAAGACAAACAATTACAAATACTGACAAGAATGTGGAGAAACTGACTGTTGTTGAGACTGAAAAATGGGGCAGTGGCTTTGTAAAACTGTCTGGCAGTTCCTCAGAAGGCTAAACATAGAGTTACCATACGACCCAGCAATCCCTTTCTTAGGTACATATCTGAGAGAAATGAAAACTTAACGTCTGCACAAAAACTTGTGCATAAATGTTCATAGCAGCGCTATTCATAACGGCCAAAAAAACAGAAACAAATGTTCATCAACTGATGAATCAATAACAAAATGTGGCATAACTATACAATGGAATATTATTTGTCAGTAAAAAAAAAATAAATACTGATACACGCTACAATATGGATGAACCTTGAAAACATTATGCTAAGAAACCAGTCATAAAAGACCACAAACTATGTATCACATAAAGGCCAGAACAGAGAAATCTACAGAGGCAAAAAGTAGACTAGTGGTCGCCTAGGACTGAGGGGCACGGGAGGACTGAGAGGTAATAGCTAAGGTGTGCGGATTTCATTTTCTAATGAAAACGTTCTAAAATTGATTGTGGTGATAGTTGCATAACTTTGTGAATATACTAAAAACCACTGAATTGTTCACCTTAAAAGAGTGAATTTTATGGTATGTGAATTCTATCTCAATAAAAAAATCGGTGATCCTATTACCACTTATTGTTTAATAATGGGCAAACAGAGTCATATGCGCTACAGTAAGGGATAAATAAAAGTTCCCGGCGGTGGTCTTACATCGTTCATCCCATTACAACAGCTTTTCAACTTCTTATCTTAACCTCTGAAGGAGGAGGACCTCTGAGGCCTGGCTTCTACACATTTCTGAAGTCTTCGGGGTCTCAGAAACAGAATAAGTAATGTCCCCGGCTTCAGTATCCATAGCACAGACATAGTCATTGGACAACTCAGTAACTGCTGGCTGCCTGCCACATTAGGGCCTGAAACTGGGGCTTCACTGAGAAGTTAACACCTGAGCCCCGGCCCGAAGGATCTCACAAATTGTCGGGAAGTTTGGTTAAAACAAAAACCATAGTTTAATGCTAAGTTCTCTAATAACAGAGCATGGAAGCCCCCCAGGGGATTTTAGGCAGGCAACAGGAACTGGGCACCATGGGACTTTCCTTGAGGTATGGAAAGGAGAAGGTCCATGGAAGGAGAAATGAGGACGGTAATAGGGCCTTTGGGTGCTGGGCTCCTGACCGGGAAGGGACCAGGGAGTGGAGAGACGGAGGGGCAGAGGAGGAAGGTGCTGGGGTACCTTAACTATCGCCGGCACTCATACCATCTTCACAGCATCTCCACGCCCACCTCGGAGGTCTGTCAAAGCTCTGGGAGGCACAGAGGAGACAGAGATGGCAGGAGTAGCCATCATTTTCACCCTGTTTTGTAAAATCCCTGTTCTCCAGTGCAGAGCAAGCCTTATTAGTTCACAAAGAACAGAAGTGGCTCTTCCCAGCTGCCTTAGCCTGCCCTGAGGTTACACTTGGGTTTCCCTTTCATGCCTCTTGGGAAAAGGGGCAGTTCAAGGAACACCTGGGGGAGAAATTTCTTTAATCGGGGAGCACTGTTGAGGAAACAGTCTGTGGAGGAAGAAAGTTAATAAACCAGTTAAAGCAAAATATCTTGCCACAACTTATGTGGGCCACATACTACATGTAAAATGAGAATTTCTCTTCTCTGGTAAAATTACTGATTGGGAAAATCGTCAGAGGTGCGATTTGCGACTTGCCGAGAGCTGCTTCTAGATGGGCTTTGAAATTGGCAAGTCTCAGCCGGATGAACTAACCTAATCCTCTAAGATGCTCAGAATGGTCTTTTCCATCTAGTTTTTCAACAAGATGGTGCAGCACTCCCAAACACACGATAATCCTGCACTTTAAAATAAGGATAAATTTAAGTTTCCCTTATAACTTTGGCCGGCATAAAGCATTTAAAAAAATTAACTGCTTTTGAAAATCTCAGACATAGCAATTAAGGTCCAAATATCAGGACGGCATCAGAAAGAAAAATTTTTATTTGTTTCTATATATGAGATGATTTAAGAAAGCAAATGGGGAAAAGAGAGTGTCTTCAAAATGCGAGGGGAAAGTCTTTAAAAACTCAGCGTATTTTGTTTTAATTTTCATACAGACCAGATTCTGATAACCAGTCTTTTAAAAGATTGTGCCTAAAAAGACCTATTCATATAAAATTTCTGTCATCTACTTCTGAATTTGTTAAGAAGAAAATCATGAAAATTTCTAGTTAGAAACAACTACATCAGCTAATCTCACTTTAAAGATGAATTGTCTTAAAGATTAAATCAAGAGCAAACTAGAATAGGCCAAACCTGTTCTCATTCCCCTGTCAATCCCGGCCCCGCTCCACCAAGCTGCCTTCACGGAACCTTTATCCTAGTTTAAGGGTTTTCCACAGGGAAAGGAAACAAGTAGACAAATAAAACCTTTCACATTTTTCCTTTATTAGTCCCAGTAGATAGTTTTGATAATTTTCTTTTCTTGAAGACTTTTTTTTTTAATGACTACCTTCTTTTACCTGGAAGAAATCAGTGATTGCTTTTAAGAGTCTGTCTGTCTTAAATTACAGTTTACAAAATGACAGATTCATTTTACAGTTTAAATTGTGTAAACTGGTGGCAGAATCATTCCAGATACTCCTGTTATTAACCACTATAAAGCCGAGGGCTGCGCCTTGCTTCAATTTCACGCTGTCGCTGACATGGCAGCCTTATGAATCAAGCACATCCCCGGCGCAGGATGCTAACTTGTTAGGTCAGGTCTGATATTTAATGCTAAGGTCTTACAGAACCAAGGCATGTACCCTAGGATAAGTTAGATGATTAAAAAAAATTCTTTTGTCTTGAGACACAAACTGTTAATCTCTGAAACTTAAGTTTTACAGACATCCTGTGATAAGCAGGCTGGGGGGGCTGTAACATCCATGGCTGTGGCCACTTTTGCTTGCTATGACAAGAAACTCTGATACATATGTGGGTAGAATTACTGTTGCCTTGGTATAAATGGGCAGGTGCCTGCGTGCTGGCCTGGAGGGAACTGTCTAATCTGTTCAGAACTGGGAAACTACTTCGGTATTCCCACAAGGTAGGGTGGAAATAATCTTTCTCCCCGTAGACACTGCACAGATCAGTCACCTGGGCAACAACGTCAACAGTTACCTTCACGAATTCTACACATTCATTAGCTCTAATTGATGCGGAAGGGAAGGACAAAAAGCTGGCCCCAAGAACTGAAAACCAAAGTCTAGTAATGCTTCCTAAGCACCTGCCCTTAGAATTTGCTTGATCAGAAACGAAAAAAGCTGAGCCGAAAGGGAATGAGGGAGGGGGAATTGGCTTTTTAGATGCTTTACAATAAGATAATCCAGCGTGTTATCCTTCACACCTGCTTCTCAAAAGAACAAAAGCACAAGATCCACTCTCAATACAGGTCACTCGGGTTCCAGAAGATGCTATTGTGTTTGAGCCTCTCTGATTTGACAATATGATCCTTTAAGCTGGGGGATTAAAGGGTCTTGCGGCATTCCGACAGCAATAAGCTGGACAGGGCAGGGCCTCTGGATTTCTTAACACTTAAGATTTTATCTTCTCAAAATTCCTGAGATAGAGTGTTCCAGAAGGTTCCATTTGTACCATGGTATTTTTGTTCAATGAGTTTGTGTTTTTGTCTGTTTATTTTCTTCCTACTGTTAGTATTTTAAGCCACATAAATTTAAAAGGGCCAGCATCAGATGCCATTTTGATTGGAAATGCCAACATACTGAAAACCTGACTATATACATGTGACGAGTGTTCAAACGCTCAGTGCATTTCCATATGGCGATTCACTAATCCCAGTAATGAGAAATGCATCGATGATGTAATTATTTTTGTATAGAAATGCCATTTTTCATTCAAATATATGTGCCGTAGATACCAAAATATTCCTTGGAATCTTCCCCTCATGAGAAAAGAAATAAAGGTTTCTAACAGACACAACTGTCTCTGTAAAATCTTCCAGCTTCCATTATCTTTCTACTCTTTTCTTAAAATGTGAACAATTTCCCAAATTCACACCCTACAACTGAACTACAAATCTTGACTCCTACTAAAGACAACCTGGCCGTATTCCTTCTTTCTCCCAGATGCTTTATGTAAAGTTGAGTCCAATTAAGAACAGCACGACTGGGCTTCCCTGGTGGCGCAGTGGTTGAGAGTCCGCCTGCCGATGCGGGGGATGCGGGTTCGTGCCCTGGTCCGGGAAGATCCCACATGCCGCGGAGCGGCTGGGCCCGTGAGCCATGGCCGCTGAGCCTGCGCGTCCCGAGCCTGTGCTCCGCAACGGGAGAGGCCACAGCAGTGAGAGGCCCGCGTACCGCAAAAAAAAAAAAAAAAAAAAAAAAGAACAGCACGATATATGTTTATTAAATTTGGCTCTGTATCTCTAATGGGGGCAATGAGGCTACTTCTGAGCTTTCAAATTCTCTACCTGTACCAACTGGTACCAAACACACAGAAGAATCTTAACCTTAACACCTCAAGTCTTGACTGAAATCTCAAAAATTTTAAATCAAAGACATCAATCCCTACCAGCAACAGAGTTAGGACTCATCAGGGAATGTCACTGCTTTATCATTCATCATGTAAGTTTGCTAAATGGAAAATCCTCAGGCAGTTGGCAGAAGAAAAATGCATTTGGTGTGGACAGTCCACAATAGAACACGGGGAATACGGAACTGCTCCCAAATCCTATTCATTTTTACAACATAATTCTCTTAAAACGGTTGCCCTTATTAAAAAGGATTAAGGGTCTGCCACTGTAATTTCCATTCTACCCAAGGCAAGCTTTCAAAATGGGGTGTGATAGTCATTGCCAATGGAATGTTCCAAGCTGATGACACTTCACATAGGCTTTCAAGGTGCTGACAACGGACCTCCGCTCGTGGTCAGCCTGGGCACTCACTCCCAAGAAGATTTACAATAGAGGAAAAGGGTAGACCACTTTCCAAGTCCAATTTAATGTGGTCTAAGTCTTGGAGGGAAGGTCATTTCTCTGTCTTACTAAAAGGCCCAATGTCCTTGCTCTCTTTCTCCAAAGATCCATAAATCACAGTTTGGGTAGACAAATTATACAATGTGATATAATATGGCTACATATATGTACAATATTTCTTCATTTCTAAGACGTAATTCTCCCCATCACGCCCTCCACTGCACTTTAATGTTTCTGAAAATACTGATGTGTCTTGCTATCACTATAGCAGTTTAATGTGGTCATATTTCTCACCCCCCTACCCTCCGAAAAATTAGTAATAAGTCAGCGGTGCATCTTGTAATGGAGGCAGTGAATTGTTTAATGCATGGAGCTGTTGGAAATGATCCATCCAGGTTAAATCCTATGAATCCAGTTTTTGCAGTAGTTCACCACTTCAGAATCCAATAAGTAAAGAATTTCGGGATGGAAACGAAACTTTTCCTTCCAAAAGCAGAGAGATGTTTTACTTCTCACGATACCTTGCTTTTTGTTAAGTTTACTAAACACAAAGAATCCAGTTTCGATATCGGCTTTCTACACCCACAGGGTATAAAGCAACTATGGAATCAAATCACTGTTAAGGACATAGGAAAATAACGGAAAACATCCACAGGTATGTTCCCCTCCAAAATCACAGGTCCCTTTCCCTTTTTAAAAGCTGTCTGGGTATATACTTAGAAGGCCTATGAAGAAAATATTAGTTTCAGGGATACCTGATCTTTATTTT
This sequence comes from Orcinus orca, assembly GCF_937001465.1. Taxonomy (NCBI): domain Eukaryota; kingdom Metazoa; phylum Chordata; class Mammalia; order Artiodactyla; family Delphinidae; genus Orcinus; species Orcinus orca. The sequence continues at coordinate 75,084,905 of NC_064574.1, forward strand.
TGAATTTTATGTTCTAGGTTATGCTTCCTAACACATCAATTTTACATGCAGCCAATCACCTGTAAAATGAAACTCAAATGTACAAGAGAAGCTTCCTTTATTAAAGATGCAAATAAAACTTGGGGCTACGTGAGTATTTTTCTCTACAGCTCAGAAAGGTAAATTAACATCGTTTTCTGTCGGGGAAAAATGATCACAATGATATATTTCCTTTAAACCCCCCAAAGTACTTTGTGCAGGGAATCTACACAGCATCCGCTCAAATGCCTGCAGTGTGTCAGACTCCAGGGGAGCGATCCTTCAACAGAGTGGCTCTGGGGTCCTTCTGCCATTCACCAGCACCCTGGCCCTGGGCAGTTTCCTTGGCCTCTCTAAGCCTCCAAGTGCCCCTGAAGGTCTACAATTGGGTCAGTAAACTCTCCCATCTTCAAGGACTTTGGGGGTGTACTTGATGTCTCCTAGTTTTAGTATAGAACTGAGAACCCAAAGGTGCTGAAATGTTCTTTTCAACATTCGACCTGGAGGGGCATGTATATGAACTTCAGACAGGAGTTCCAAAAGGCACATCTTGTTAACATGACTAAGGGTAGATTAGGGGGAAGTGCCTTATAAAGAAAGCACAATCAATCAGTCAATCAATCAATCGATCCATAAGTAAGTACGTACACCCATTGCAGGTGACTCAAGAAATCTGACGTTCTCAACTCCTAGCCCCAACTCCACATTCAGGGACATCTAACTTCTAATTCTGATATGTAACCAAATCACTGGTTTTAATCAACAGTCAGATTTATTTTAAAACAGATTAAATTTAAATAATAAACTGAAATGCAAAGTTAGTTTATAAAAGCTAAGTTACATAAAACACGTCCATGCCCACTAGGTCTTCAAAAATAAAAATAAGACAATATTTAAGGATCTGACCCACTAAGTCTTCCTAAAATCCACAACAGTTTGTATCTAAAATACATGAACACTTTACAGATCTTTTTTTTTTTTTTGCGGTATGCGGGCCTCTCACTGCTGTGGCCTCTCCCATTGCGGAGCACAGGCTCCGGACGCGCAGGCTCAGCGGCCATGGCGCACGGGCCCAGCCGCTCTGCGGCATGTGGGATCTTCCCGGACCGGGGCACGAACCCATGTGCCCTGCATCAGCAGGCGGACTCTCAACCACTGCACCACCAGGGAAGCCCTACAGATCTTTTAAGAATTTGCAAGGTATATGGTTTTCTGGTTTATTAAGGCGATATACACAAAAAATTTTAAAAAATCAATGTAAAGAATAATGTTTCAGTAGGGATCATAATAATTTACATGTAATGGACACTCACTCCCACCATAAGGGTTCCTGAGCCCCACTTCCCTTATCATTAACATGTCAGCTTGATAGTCAAATCTAATTAGTTAAATCCTCTTTTTAATGAAAAGATTACGCCTTAAGCATCCTGCCAGTTCCATGGCTGTTGGCAACTACAAACTAATCTCTGCAAATTTAGGGGGTGGGGAGGAGAATCCTTAAATTCCAGGGGAATCTAGAGTTCCAAAAGCTCATCTGTTTAAATTGTAATTATTTATAGTGTACAAAATACAACGAACATGCCACACACAAATGCCAAGGCCCTTGTCTCTTCCTACACTTATTCTGCACATGCAAAGCAGCTACTTCCAAATACCCAAGAGAAATGGCTAACAGGACTCATCAGTTAAAGTGGTGTAAAAGCAGACAGAAAATGGGATTTTCTTTTAATAATTAAAAAGTTATTGGGTAACAAGTTAAATGCCACTATGAGGAAATGCATAATGTAGTTTACCCTATAAGACAACCAGGCTGGGCTCTTCAAAAAGTCAATGTCATTAAAAAAATTTTAAAGGGTGTGTGTGTAGGGGGTAGGATGAGGGATGGAGTTCTACATTCGATTTCAAGAGGCTAAAGAGACAAATCAACCAAATGTGGGACCCTGATTGGATCTTGGATCCAAAAAAGAAAAAAATAATAAAGCCTACTACTATTTCATACACACACACACACACACACACACACACACTCTGGAGGCAATCAGGGTAAGTTCAATATGAACTTTAGACAAAATTTTGGAATCACAGTTAACTTTCTTAGGTGTGATAATGGTATTGGCATTATGTAGAAAAATGCAGGAGATGAATACCGAACTATTCTGATATCTTTTACTTTGAAATGATTTAGCAAAAAAAATAAAAAAAGAAAGCAAATGTGGCAAAATGTTAAAGAACTGATGTCTTTAAATGTTAAAGAACTGATCTCCATGAAGAGTATATGGGTATTCACTGTATTATTTCAAAATTTCTATAGGTCTGCAATTTTACAACATAAAAAATTTGAGGGCTTCCCTGGTGGCGCAGTGGTTGGGAGTCCGCCTGCCGATGCAGGGGACACGGGTTTGTGCCCCGGTTCGGGAAGATCCCACATGCCACGGAGCGGCTGTGCCCGTGAGCCACGGCTGCTGAGCCTGTGCTCCGCAACGGGAGAGGCCACGACAGTGAGAGGCCTGCGTACCGCAAAAAAAAAAAAAAAAAAAATTGAAAAATTTTGGAGGAAAAATTTAAAATGAGAAAACAGGTCATGGTTCAACAGCCTTGGAGTCGATATCTGACCATGCCCCACAAGACGACAAGCTGCCGACAGGAAAGCCGTGTCCGTCTCAGTGTCCACTGTCCCAGCACAACGCCTGGCACAAGGACGCACTCAGTATCTGATCAGTGTATGCGTGGGTACATGAGTGAAATTTCTGCTCCAACACATGTCAGTCACAGTAGCCTTCGGCAGGTCATCGCTCTGAGCCCCTGCAAAGTGGTGATGACGCCAGTCTTGTGGGGCCCTTGTACCTATTAGAAGGCATATTAAGGGCCTATCAGTATGCCAGTTGGCATATTCTTGGGACTTAGCAAATGGTACTATCATTGTTATTCTTAGATAAGTCCATGTTTCAAAATTCCATGATACTGAAAGTTCTAAGAGCTTTTAGTTTTCAACTGACATTGCCCAGATTTACAGATGTAATGAGGTTTGAGAGGTCCCTTGTACTTTCATGTTACCTCAAAAATACTCTGCTGGTCTCTCTTGTTAAAGACTCTCATTTTACGGGGCACGAACTGTTGCTTCACATTGTCAGGACAGAGATCATCTCTTCTATCCGGAGAAATGCGAGTGGGAACTGATCTCCCTACAGAGTCGGAAAGCTCTTCACAGCACGCTTTTCTCAGCAAAGTAGAGCTATGAGCTGTGTTACCTAAAGGTGCTGGGTTGGAAACGACTTTAAAAGGAATTCCTCAGCTACCAAAAGCCCTACAGCAATTCTAAGATGGTTAACAGATTTGGGCTGGTGAGAAATAGGGAGAGAAGGGATTCTCTGTGGAAGAGTCTGGCAGTGAGGATAAGAACAGTACCTTTCCAGAGGGAGCCAGGGCTGAGAGAAGGGGCATGGGTGTGGGTGTGTACGTGTTAAAAAAACATGGACAGGGACTTCCCTGGCGGTCCAGTGGTTAAGACTGCGCTTCCACTGCAGGGGGTGCGGGTTTGATCCCTGGTTGGGGAACTAAGATCCCACATGCTGAGCAGTGCCAAAAAATTAAAAACAAAACAAAACAAAAAAGACAACAAAGAGATCCTAGCAAATACTTTCCTCTCCACAACCCCCTGCAGAAACATGCCGGGAAGACCCTGCCTGCAGGGGAGAAGGGTAGAAAGCAGCTGTCTGGCCTAACAGCTACCTCGCCCTCCCCTGCAGGATCCCAACAGACTGACCTGGTGACTTGCGACTTTGAGACCAGCCTGCACGACTGATGCTCACACCCTGACAGTATTCCCTGAGGTGGCAGAAGCACTTCCCACCTCCTGACACTCTTGAGTCTTGTGAATATTCGTGCAAACAAAATGAGTTTAGGTTTCAATAAATCCCCGTCAGCTGGTGGCATAAAAAAGAAAAGCTTCGTGTTGAACCTTGGATCTGCCTATAATCAACTCCATGGGGTCATGGTTCAGATTTTGGCAGGAAAGGCTTTCCGACTGCTTTTTAAACAGGGGGAGGAAAGCAGCAAAGGCAAGAGGAAAAGGGGAAATGGGACGTGAGGCTAGAGATGGGAGAGACTGAGCTTTTTTTATGGGATAAAATTCTGACTTCCTAGCTCAGATCAAGAACTTCACAGCTTAATATCTGGTCCCCGAGCTAAGTCCCGTCCTTAGGTAGTACCATCCTGAATTACAATACCTCCAGGGATGAGAAAATAGCGAGGTAAAAAAAAAAGCCAGCAGGAAAAAAACAGAATTTCACTTTTGCGGGGTGTAACTGGCTTTTCCTTTTGTTTGTTTCTAAAATATGTGTTTTAGAGAATAGCACTGATAGGGTAAATCCCTACTGCTCTAATGGAGGCCCCATTTACTATCTGAGAAGAGGATTAAGTATTTCTCGCCTGTTTAGAAGCCTTTTATAGCTATGCAGCCCTAAACAAATACTCAGAAGGCGATACTTCTGTTTACACCATACATTCCTTATAATTGACAGACATTTGGAAAACTATGCTAACACCTCAGAGGACATAGGACGGGCTGACACTGGGGGATGACATAGTTGGGAGTGAGGATAAAGCTGGATGTGTGACCCGGGGTGGCTCACTCAGCCTCTCTGTGCCTCAGTTTCCCCAGAGTCAAAATGGTGTGAACAACACTAGCTACCTCGAAAGAGGGCGGTGAGGATTCCATGAGTTAATCCACGTAAAGTGATTAGAACAAAGCCTGGCTCCTAGTGAGTCCTCAATAAATGTTAGCTACCACCACTAGTGCACGAGGGTACTTTCACAAACTATGAAAGAACTTGGATTGTCATAAATCCTGGTTTGCATGGACAGTCCAGGGTCAGGCCTGTTGTCCCAAAGTCATTATTAATAGTAGCCTGTTTCTCTTTCAAATGTGTCCTGGTCTGGACAGTAAGTTACCGGCTCACCTTAATTATCACTCAAAAGATATGCAAATGCAAGGTGTTTTACAAGAAGAGGGGATAAGAGAAAGATATCAAAAAGGGTTTGTTGGGACTTCCCTGGTGGCACAGTGGTTAAGAATCTGCCTGCCAAGGCAGGGGACACGGGTACAGCCCTGGTCTGGGAAGATCCCAGGAGTCACATGCCACGGAGCAACTAAGCCTGTGCGCCACAACTACCGAGCCTGCGCTCTACAGCCTGCGAGTCACGACTACTGAAGCCCCCGTGCCTAGAGCCTGTGCTCCGCAACAAGAGAAGCCACCGCAATGAGAAGCCCGCGCACCGCAATGAAGAGTAGCCCCGCTCGCCCCAACTAGAGAAAGCCCATGCGCAGCAACGAAGACCCAACGCAGCCAAAAATAAATAAATTAATTTTTTTAAAAAAGGGTTTGTTTTAAGGTCCTAAAGAAGCAGCAAGGATAGAGCTGTTGTTTGTATTTTTGCTGTTCTTTGTCATTGTTTGTTTTTTAAACTAAGGATAGTTTTAAGAGATGAAAGGAAATAAATAGCCAGTAGAAAAGGAGAGGCTGCCAGGGGGGTAAAGAAGGGGGTGAGCTCGGATGAAAAGCCCAACTGTGGAGGCCTGCGGGAAAGAAGGCCAGAGCCCGGCTCCATCTCAGTCACCCGGAGAGTAAAGAGTAAGTGATGGTCATGAGGCCTTGAAAATGACTGCGTCTGAGCTCTTTGTAGCATTTTTTAAAAAAAGAATAGAAGTGGCTTCACAGTGATACTCTGCCCAAGAAGGCATCACTGCCCATGAGGCCGACTGGCACACAGAGTCAAGGACCAGCACCCGGTGGGAGTGGTTGGGAAGGGTTTGAGGATCTTCAAGATTGAAAGTTCCACAGAAAATGGATGAATAGCAGGGATTTCTCCCCCTTTTTCTTTTATTTATTTATTTTTAAAATTAATTTTTATTGGAGAATAGTTGCTTTACACTGTTGTGTTAGTTCCTGCTGTCCAGCAAAGTGAATCAGTTATATGTATACATATATCCCCTCTTTTTTAGATTTCCTTCCCATTTAGGTCACCACAGAGCGTCGAGAAGAGTTCCTTCCCTGTGCTATAGAGGACGTTCTCATTAGTTAGATTTCTTGTACTTCTGCCACCAGAAACTCAAGGTTGGGCTATGGGTTTATAAAGGACCAGCCAACAAGCAGCGCTCTCTCTCAGGGAAACCCATGTCCTCTCCCTGACACGTACAAATACACACCCCACCTAAGAGTGCTTTACAACATAAAGTGACAGGTTCTAGACAGTCAAAAAGAGACAGGACAGTTTTAATAACTTCGCTAAGATTTCCAGTCCTCTCTGCTGTCCCATCACTTGAAATTCCTTTACAGCTTTACCTGTTTACTTTTTTTTTTTATAAATTTATTTACTTTTTATTTTTGGCTGCATTGGGTCTTCGTTGCTGTGTGTGGGCTTTCTCTAGTTGCAGCGAGCGGGGGCTACTCTTCGTTGTGGTGCGCGGGCTTCTCATCGCAGTGGCTTCTCTTGTTGCAGAGCACGGGCTCTAGGTGCGTGGGCTCAGTAGTTGTGGCTCGTGGGCTCTAGAGCGCAGGCTCGGTAGTTGTGGCGCGTGGGCTTAGTTGCTCCACGGCATGTGGGATCTTCCCGGACCAGGGCTTGAACCCGTGTCCCCTGCACTGGCAGGCAGATTCTTAACCACTGTGCCACCAGGGAAGCCCACCGGTTTACTTTTGATTAGGCGTCACTAAAACGTCCTAATTCTTTAACTATATCAAGCTGAGCTGTGTGCGAGGCTGAGGAAAATGCCACACTAAGTCTTCTATAACATCACGTGGCTGATAGATGTGACACAGGCTGTAAGGAAGGTGCTCCCCACTTCTGCTGTGTTCACTGTCTCCCTCAAGGTTCCCAGGCTAGAAACGTAGAACCCGTATTTCTTCCCAAACAGACTACAGACAGTTCAAGAAATGTGTTGTCAACGAGGTATTTTTTAATTTACCAAACCAAAGGCTGGGCTGGCACAGTGGGAGGAGCAGATCAGGAGGTCGGGAAGCTGCGACACAAGAACTGGCTCTGTCTCTTACAGTCACAGGGCAGTGTTCTCAGCTGTGAAACACCTACGTGGCTGGGCCACCATATGAAGTAAACCCATGAGCACATGGAGATCCCGGGCATGCTGTCGGCACTCAGTACACGTGGGCAGCCTCCTGTTCCTCTCCTGGTAAATACCTGCTTGGGATCCTCAGATTATCTAATAAGGCCAAATGGGCTGATTAGATCAGGTGAGATTCAGACTTTATTTTCTTTCATCAACTCAGACTCTCTGGCTATCACCTAAATCCCAAGGTCTGAAATAGTTTTTAGGATGTTGCATTTTAATTTGCTGAGGTTCAACCATCAGAAATTGAGCCCCTACTGTATACAAGGCACCCTGCTGGTTACCGTGGAGGTGGGGGTGGGAGTTCAAAGAGGGGAAGAGAGCTGCATCTGAGTTCCAGTAAGAAAGGCAGGATGGGCCAAGTGTTCAAATCTTGGGAAGGTGGAGCGCCTCCCAAGGATGGAGAAGCGCTGGAGGGTGTGGCATCTGAGCAGAGCTGTGACAGACAGGTAAGGCTTTAAATTTATACACACATATGTGTGTGTAAACTCACTTGATGCTTTCGGGTAGCATTCTAATTTTTAGACCTTTTGTCTCTTCCACTGATAAGCACGAACCATGTGAGAATTTAATTCAGTGAATTAAAAACATGGGTTAGATCTACCGTAAGAAAAACACAAACAGAGAAGGGTACAGGTGTGTTAGTAAAACTCCTGATTGGGCAGAAAAACTCCTTCTTGCTCTGATAACTTGCAACTAAAAGAAAGAATTAAGCATTGATTTTGCTTTTTCTTTGATTATATTTGAGGGTAACCAAAGAACTCTAGATGATGAAGGAAAGCAAACTGTACAGAAGAATTTCAGCCAATAAATGTGGAGGATGGTGGAAAAGCCACCCTTTTACCGCTTCTAAGGAAATGCTGGATCAGGTGAGGATCGGCAATGCATGAAACCGTTAGATGAAAGGCTGATGGGGAACCTGACGAGGCAGGTAGGTATCAGGCTGCCACAACCTGCACTTCCTGAACGATCCTGGCATCACTAATACCCGGTCATCCACACACTGTCGAGTACCCGGCTGTGAGGCGACGTGAAGCTTACTGCGATGCCTACAGAGTTCATTTGCCAAAACGTCTAACCTGAATCTAGTCAAAGCTCTAGGGTCACCTTCCACTTACAGCAAAGATGAGGGACCGAGGAAGAAAGTAAATGACACCACAAGGGCTTCCAGAATGTGGGACAGTTAACGAAGGGCTTCCAGAACGTGGGATGGTTAATGAACAGCTGACCTGGTTTCTGCAACAAGTCACTGACTTGAAGTGAATTGGAGGCTGGGGAGAGGGTGGATGGCTCTCGATTAGGACAAGTAATACTCGACCCTGGTTTGTATCCTGATGGAACAGGTCAGGTAAAATGACACTTGGGAGACAATCAGGGAGATGGGATTATAGCGGGGTATTGGGTGACACTGAGGAATTATCATTTGTTACTGTGATAACGGGATGTGTTGAGGTAAAAAAAAATTTTAAACAGATGTGCGCTGAAGTATGTAGGGATGAAATGACACGATGCCTGACATGTGCTTTAAAATATCCTATCACCTAAAAACGATCATGGCAAAATACTGATAAATATGAATCTGGATAATGGGTACATGGGGGGGGAGGTCATTCTAATGTTTTTTACGTTTAAGTAAGTTTGACAATGTCAATTTTTTTAAAAGCGCCTGATGTGGACCCATGGTGACACTGAATTCACTTTCATATGTACATTTCATTTCCCATGTAAAGACACTAGATTTTGAACTGACACTCAGATGTTCACTGAATGAGTGGAAAAGGCATTTAAAAGAGTTTTCCTGTAGAAAGCCTTCACACACGTGAATCTCAAAGTGTGCTCCAGGTACCAGAAGCATTGGTATCACCTGATTACTTGTCAGAAATGCAAGAACCCTCATTGAGTTCCTGAGCCTCACCCAAGACCCACTGCATCAGAAACTGTGCTGGGACCCAGCAAGGTGTATCTTAAGCCCTCCGGGTAATTCTGATGCAGGCCCCAGTCTGAGAGCCGCTACTTCAACACATTGAGTCTTGGGAGATGCCCCTTCTTGAAGGACACCTAAAAAAGCCTTAATATTTAGGTACTACATTTTGGGGGAAAACCCAGCTTAGAGATAATTTTATAGACTTAAAACATTATAATATTTTGCATGGATGGGAAAAAATATTTCAAACACTGCTGTATGTCATTCCACATTCCCGGCTATTGAAATTTAAAAAAGAATGTACGCGGCACTTTGTTTACAAAATAGTTACTGTTCATCACGGCACGTTTGTGCAGGACGTGGGTGTTTTGTGTTGTGATGACCCTTCCTACAGATGGCCAGCAGGCGTCTGTCAACCGGGAACTAGATGGGACAGTTCGTCTTTGAGAAGCCGTTGAGCGAGGTAGCTCAGCTGGCTACGGTGTAACACTGGCCCAAGGTCAGGGTTCCAAACCCCACTTAGATCAGACAGCTTCACTTCATAATGTAGCCCTGACTATAGGCCTAGCATCTATATGGTACCACATGCGGGAGGAGCCCTGTCCACCAGGCTAGAGAGAGGGGGAGGATTGCAGATCCAGGGCGAGGAGGACAGCTGAGTCCAACGGTAGGACCACAGAGTTACTTTCAACAGATCCAGTGCATCTGGCATCACAAATAAATAAATACAAAGGCTGTCCCACAATGAACAGGCTTATTCCCTGGTCAACAGGAGTACGGATTTCACCCAGGGATTCGCGGGTCATCTGAGCATTTACAGAAATCTCACTGCCAACTGTGCTTCCCTGATCTTGTCCGGTGGTCATCTACGTCAGAAGCACCTGGAAGGCTTGGTCAAAATGGACTCCTGGGCCACGGCCCTGGAGTTTCTGATTCTGTAGGAGATTCTGCACGTTTAACAGCTACTCAGGGGATGATGATATTGCTGGTCCAGGGACCACACTTGGAGAATTGCTTTCTAGACTTGATCCTGCACCTGAATTCCACTGGATTCATTCCTTTTAATGGCGAGTTAGTTCCTTATCATCAGAGACTTTGCCTTCCTCACAGTCTACAAAACTAAGTATTGGGCTCGGAAAACCAACCTGTGACACATCAAGAAGAGGTGGGCGTAGACTTGAAATGCAGGTCTTTAAGCACGTCGGGCTGGGCCAGTGGCAGCGTGGCCTCGGTCCTATCCTCAAAAGCCGACACTATTCCTGCAGCCCTTTCTCAGATGCATTCTACAGAACAACAGAGAAGACCTGGGGGCATGTGTGCACGCGTGCGTGCGTGTTCCCAGGCCAGCTTCTGCCACACAGGCAAACGGTCCCCAGCACTTGAGACTCCTCTCTCCCCAGTCCAGCCCTACCTGCCTGCAACCCTCCCTGTGCTAGGATGTCAGCTGTTCACCTGTATGGAAATGACAGCTGCTTGTCACGGTCTATATGAGAGGCCTCTCTTGCCGCGGTAACTAGCGCGCCATTTCCAAAGCTGTCATTCTCTGGTGTCAGCACAGCCCACTGTTCAAAGATGTGCTGTGACATGAACCAGGCAGCGCCGTGACTGTTACTGTCATGGACTCCTCTGTGCTCCGACACCCATGGCAGCTGCTCGGAGCCCAGGGTTTGTTTCACCCAATTATTTGTTTGTCACTTGGAAGCCCAAGATGTCGAGCAGGTATTGGGGAGGTATTTTTGGCCTGATGCACCGGCAGGAAGCATAATGAGGCCCTCAGGTGAAGGTCTATTTTGTCAGTTAGGTGGTAGGATGATGTGCAGCTGAGAAGCCGGAGTAGCAATTAGGATATTTGAATAAGATAAGACACCTGGCAGGATGCTGCGGAAGGCTCAGAAAGTCCGCCTTAACTTTTAAAATGCTAAAAAAAAAAAAAACCTGGTAGTAGGCAGTTTTCGAGTTTGTCCTGGAGGAATAGGGGAGGAGGAGACAGGAGAGCTCCTTCCTCCACCCAGAGGCCCTCAGAAGGAAAGGGCTGAAACCAGGCACCAGCCTGACCCAAAGGTGTGTTCTGGGCGGGTGAGGCTCTGGCCAAACAGGGGTCCTGGGTCATTTGGGCAAATACCGGTTGCTCCCGGGGGGCGAGGCCACAGTGGAAATGGAGCGCCATCTTCTAACCAGTTCTCCCCAGGTTTCCCGTGTAAGTCAGGGCTTTGCACTTCCCACGGGAGCAGAAATCAAATTGATGTGACGTCTAACATCTCGGGAAAAGGCCATTGAACAGGGCAACGTGGCCCCTACAGCCAAGTGCGACAACCAAACCCACATCGTTTAGTTTGATTAGATATTCGACCGAAGCCCACAGCAGCAGCGCCCCTGCTTCCAATCCAGGAGGCGGTGTCTCAGACTCTCAGTGTCTCGTCAGCGACGTTCCTCCTTTCCACAGCCGTCAGTCTCGGAAAATAAGGGCGATGGTCCAGACACACCTACTTCTCCTAAGCAACAGGCGACGGATCTGTTACCCATAAAATGAACACAGCGCCTCCTCTGAATGCACTCACAGCTTTAGTCTGTGCCAGCTCCCGGGCAATGGCAAGACACTGAAAGTACCGTTTCTTTACTCTGAAACAAACCTTTCCCCAACAGACACGAGAAGCCTGTGAAGAAAGCTAAACTCCAGCAAACAGCAAATGCGTATTGGGAGAAAAAGTTGATATTATCACCACCTCGTAGCAAATGAACAGTAGGAAGGAAGATTGCTTCAGTCAAGGAGGCCTAGATTAACTTTTGAAGAAGCAGAGCTCTGATGAATTGCTTGGTGCAGACTCTGCTGACAGCTGAGAACAGATGGCGAGGTGGTGACATTCTCTCGATGATCGAGAATGGTCCACCCAAGCCTCGCTTCAATTCACAGTTGGTAAAATGAGTCACTCTGTAGAAAAAGAGGCCTCTTGCCAGCTTGCCTCCGGGCTCTCCAAGGCTGGGCCTTGCTCTGCTATGAAGCCCGCAGCTCTACCCTCTTCTAACCTGTAGCAATCCCCAGCCTTGGAACCGGTCAGTCATTCAAGTCAAGTACAAAGGAACCGGCCGCTAGGTTCTCTATACTCTGGGCTTTTATAAACATTTACTAAGCAGATAAAACACCTCTTTTAACACCACTCCAAACACAAACCGGCAGGAGGACTCCGTATTGTTATTCTAATTCTGGAGGGAGGTTAATACCTAACAGCTGGTATTCAAACGGTAGCATCTCACTCCCTCCCCTCCCGCTCCCCGCCCTGAGGCTCCCCACCTTCCTGCCTCTCAGATGCTTCCAATAGAGATGGAATCTCCAGGAGTGAAGAGAGGTTTCTGCTTCCCTATTCTCGCCCATAGTTCAGGACTGAAGTCATGACACTCCTGCCAAATGCAAGTGCCCACAGTCTCATTCACAGCTCTCTGGGAAATACATGCCCTCTGCACAAGCTTCAGGCTCTAGAAGGACCTAGAACATTCCAAAGCAAACTCTGGCCTTTAGACCAGGATGGGATCTTGGAGTCTACCCAACTTTCTCAAGTTAACGAGAAAACCCAGTCTGATAGAGTGATTTGCTCGTGGTTACAAGCAGCCCAGCTCAGACTTGAGCCTGGATCTTCTATAACTAAAAGCTGTGGTACATCCTGCCACCTCCGCGCAGTATACCAACCTGGCAAACATTTAAGCAACAAAATCTAACTGAGGAAATGTGAAATCAAGAGGCCCTATTGATAGGCTATACACAGACCTTTACAATTCTCCCCCAAATCTTTTCAAGAGCTTAACTAAGTTAACAAGGAAGACAGCATCAATTTTTACAATGGCAAGTTCTAAGGGGCAGGTTTTAGTCTCACTGTGAGCACAAGCTGGCACATCTGTGCCCACAGAACCCCTCTCTGAAAGGGTGACATCGTCTGCAGTCTGATGGCTAGTCTGTTTCTGGTTTGCTGACCCGTCAGGGCTCACCTTGCATCAGGTTTTCCCTCCTAAAAAGGTGTTAAGGCTTCTTTCCCATTACACCATTTAAAAAGTCTCTTTTCGAATCTTAAAATATATTAGGCTCTTATGCTTCTGGTCATTATGTTTAATGCGATCTGTTCACTGCTGTATCTCCTGTGCCTTTTATGGAATCAGCGCTCAATAATAATTTATTTTAGATTTTTTTTGATGTGGACCATTTTTAAAGTCTTTACAGAATTTGTTACAATATTGCTTCTGTTTTATGTTTTGGTTTTCTGTCTGTGAGGCATGTGGGGTCTTAGCTCCCCGATCAGGGATCAGACCCATACCCCCTGCATTGGAAAGCAAAGTCTTAACAACTGGACTGCCAGGGAACTCCCTCAGTAATAACTGCTGAACAAAAGAATTCATTTCAATATGGCTTCCACTTTCTGCCAACTGAAGGAAGAAACGGAATGAACCCTGACGTCATTCACTTCACAAATGACAAATCCGACCTCAGAGGAAGACTCCTTGTCGAACCCAAGTCTATGGATGAAGTTCATGGATGAAGAAGCCTTCAGAGATCAGCCCAAGACGTCCAGCAGAGGACAGTCCACACTTGGAAAAATCAAAAACTGGTATAAAACGAAAGGAATTACATGGCTGGGCTTTTGGTGAGAGGAGCTTTGCTATGGAAAAGCCTTCCCCGGCTGTAAACAGATAATGAGAAAATGATGTAATCCTGGCTAAAATCAGGTTTCAGTGTTACTCTTCTGAGAGATGTGAAAGGTGATAGATAAGAGGGGGAAATGTTTTCCCAGGTTTCAGTGTTACTCTTCTGAGAGATGTGAAAGGTGATAGATAAGAGGGGGAAATGTTTTCCAAGTGGGTTTTAAAGGCATCGCAATCTAACCGCCTCCCACATCAGCCTATTAACACCGCACACTTGAGACATTTCCCTCTCCAAAAGGACTCTTAGAAAAAGCAATGATGCGCTCTCCACCTCCTCCTCTATAAGACAAGGTTTACGAGGGTCAGAAAAGATTTGAGCACCCACAGAACATTACTCCTTACTTAACTGGCGCCTCTCCCACCTCGGCATGGACTGGCCTCATGCTTACATCATCGGTTGCTAGGGAAATGCCCCTGCTGGAAAATCCTAAATCACTTCTAATAAAATCTGGCTGAAGAGTAACAATCGGTCCACTTACAGGCACAAGAATGGGCGTGGAGAGTGGAAGTATGGAAACGTGTCCTAGTAGAAGGGAAGGAAATCAGAGCTGTCTAAAGTTGAGCGTCACCATGGCAATGCGGTCACCATGATGCTTCTGGCAGCACCTGTTCAGATCACGGGGCGGGGGGGGGGGGCATCCTGGAATGCCAGGAAGACCTGGATGAGACCCCCACTGTCAAGAGAATGTTCCTACTAACTTCCAGGGAACACAGAATACTTTGGAACGGCATGGTGGAGAAAGTCCTAGGGACTTGTTCTGGCCAATGAGATGGCTGGAAATGCCCAACACCACAACCAAGCTGAAACTTGAAAGAGGTGTTCTATGATTCTGTCTCTACTCTTTTCCTTTTACTAAGATAACCATGATGAGGGCTGCTTCTCTAGCCTGGGTCCCAGAATAAAAACAAGGAGAACCACAGCTGGTCCGCAGCTGACACCTGATACGAGACCTTTGTTGCTGTAAGCTCTGCAGCATAATGTGACAAAGCAGATGAACAGAGGTCCTATTGAGTGATACAGAAGGGCAAAGACATCTCTCCAGGACAGCCATGCCAGTGTGCTGGGTGCTGAACACTGGCAAAAGATTTATAAGAGGGACTTCCCTGGTGGCGCACTGGTTAAGAATCCGCCTGCCAATGCAGGGGACACAGGTTTGAGCCCTGGTCTGCGAAGATCCCGCGTGCCGCGGAGCAACTAAGCCCGTGCGCCACAGCTACTGTGCCTGTTTTCTAGGGTCCGCGAGCCACAACTACTGAGCCCGCGTGCCACAACTACTGAAGCCCGCGTGCCTAGGGCCCGTGCTCCGCAACAAGAGAAGCTACTGCGATGAGAAGCCTGCGCACCGCAACGAAGAGTAGCCCCCCGCTCGCTGCAACTAGAGAAAGCCCGCGCACAGCAACGAAGACCCAACGCAACCAAAAATAAATAAATTTAAAAAAAGATTTATAAGAGAAAAGCACGTGGAACACGGCAGCTCTTCTTCCTAAGCTATTCTAATCAACACAATATCAAATTTTATTTATTTATTTTTTGGCCGTGTGGCTTGTGGGATCTCAGTTCCCCGGCCAGGTATTGAACCTGGGCCACGGCAGTGAAAGCCCAGAATCCTAACCCCTAGGCCACCAGGGAACTCCCAATATTAAATTTTCAATTCCTGGATTCAGTTAACGCTGAGAGGTTTGCTCAAATGTAGAATTCTGCACATCACACACACAGCGACCTGACAGAGCACCCCACTAAGGACTGGCCCCTTCCACTCCTACCCACAGGCTTCGGGAATTGGTGAGAAAGCATTTCTAGGAGGGGAACCAGAGGCACAGCCACTTATGGACAGCTTTCCACTCGGAGGTAAAATGAACCTCCAAATACCAAGTGATGGGCCACCTTACATAAGCAGGCTTTAGAATGCACTTTCCCAGCAAGTCCAGACACCCAGGCAATTGATGGAAGTCAAGTCTGTGGGTGGGCTGGGGGAGTGGGATAGAATATCTGAATTCGGGCCCAGGATCTCTTTGGTGAATTCACGAAGTGGGTCCTCAGTTGAGAGCCACTTCTACTTTCTTCAAGCACAGACTGGGGAAGTAGGTAAAAGATTTTGAAGGCTGCCCCAGGCTAAATCAAAGACAGCTGAGCAAAAAGTTCAGCCACCATGAAATTAATAAAATCCCTGTTGGGCCCGCTCTGCCATAGGTTCAAGAATAAACTGGTAAAAATTCGAAATGCACGGAGATTACTTGAGTGGGAATCCATCATTCTTCCACTGAAAAATTTTGACATTTCCCTATACAGCATATTCACTGGATTCATAATTCACCAAAGTTGCTTCCTGAGACTGAGCATTGCTGGACTTTCTGAGTAATTGAGACAAATTTTGTTAAATAAATTCCAGGCAAGTGCATATTTGACTTACGCACAGGAAAGGAAAGAATTCTTATGTAAGCTGCAACACAATAGAGTTTTATCTTATCTGAGGAACTTACTGTCGCTCGCCTGTGTGTGTTTTACTGCCAAAATAAAATAAATTGAAGCAGCTCACACATGATAACATGCTCTTTCCTAACTCATACTAATTGCCTGGCTAATTGATGTTTGTTGAACTTTCTCCATTTCATTGAGTGATTAGGTACAAAGCTAACAGTTGACATCTGTAGGCGCTTAACTGGCGTCTGTAATTACTGTTAATGTTAAATAATTGTTAGTTAATTGGAGTGGTAACTGAGTGAATGGAATCCAGATTGTGAAGCAAAAAGAAACCTAGTTAAATAAACATACATTTTCAGAGAAAACAACATTTTTGTGCAGTTGTCAGAAACCAGAAATAATCCAGAGGCCATGGGATAGCCACCAGCTTCCTCCACGCAGGAAACTCTCCAGGCCTGAGGCTGACCCCACGCACTTGAAGGTTGTTACCAGTGAGGAGGCCCTTTGTCATTTAACGGTTCTCATTAAAGACTCTCCAGAACTGATCTGATATTTTTTTGTGCCAAATGTCTACTATGAATGTAGATTACTTTCTGAGACAGCGAATTTGACATCATTGCCTCTACGAAGCACTAAATATGAACAGAATGAAATGTGACGCTGATCAACATTCAAGCTTCTTTGCTAATATTGCCAAGTATGGAGAAAAGCCTTTCCAAGAACAGCAGCAATCAATCAATAAATAAAGTAAGGGAAGAGCTTTTTGGTGGGCTCAAAACTAAACAGTGGCATGTGATCATCCGACTAAAACAATGTTACCCTGTAGCCTGCTCCAGCTCACAGGGGCGCTCAGGACCAGGAGATCTGGCCTACTTTTATCTGGAGAAGTGGCATCGCTGTCAGAGTTCTACTCCAAAGACACCATCAAGATCAATTCAAATGCTCGGAATATCTTCCACCCCTTGAGCTGAAATTCCAGTAAGGGGATCCAACATTTACCCAGGATTCCCCACCATACTCACGAACAAGGTCAGGGAAAGACCAGGTAGCAGTTGAAGGAAAAATATCTAGGGGGAAACACTTTCTGACCACATGGAATCTTTTTAGACCCTTCCCGGTGGTTTCACACTAAGAATACAAGGTTTCTGTTTCCAAGAATTCTCAAGGAATAATTCTATACAACAAATTCTGTATATAAGAGTCTGGCTCCTACAGGAAGGTCAATTTCCATAACAAAAGGAGCTGATTACGTGTTCTCTGCAGTGTGGAGTGGGAGGGAAAACCCAACCACTCACAACTCCTTTGTCTTCAATCAAGCACCAATTACCCTTCAATAGTATTTCCCCTGGATCAGACATCTCTATCCTCCAAAGACCCAAGAAAACGCTCTGAAACTACAAAAAGGATCCAGAGAAGGAAAAATAAAGAATGAGTGACAGTCCAACTTTCCCTTATATAGGATTTAAGACAGTACAAAAATGGGACTAATTTATAGAGGCTAAAATGGGCTCAGTTTACTCCTCTGCACGTGGGGAATAAGCTTTATGTCATGTTCTCCTTACAATGAAACCCAAGACACTACAAGGAATTGTAAAATGGTCTCCATATTTTTATTATAATTGGATTTTAAACTCTATATCTTTTTTTTTTTTAAAGAAAGCTATCCCACACTCAATTGCATTGTTTTCACTCACACAGAAAGCACAGAATTGTTTTAGGGGAGGGGCCTTGGTGGTAACATAACTCTTACCTTTACTTGTCACCAAACCAAGGAATTCCCCCTTTATGTCTAAACCTGATGAATGAAGTGAGATCATCTCCATGAAAGATTTTATTACGTACTCAGTTACTGAACCTCAACCCACCAAGCAGCATCCTTTCTCACTTCATCTCAAATCTCAACCAATTTTTTAGCCAGGTTTTCCTTCTATGCTGGTGATAAAACCATATTGTCAAAGATACCCAAAGGCCCTACTAATTCTAAAGGCTCCAACCTCATCTGTGTCCCAAGGAAACCCTCAGCACAAAATCGACCCCAAGAAGAGGCCTGTGGGGGCCTGGGAAAGGAAAACCAGCCCTGGTCAGAGAGAGCTCAAGGTGGCCCCAGTGTTCCGTCTGGCACTCATCATGGTGAGTGAGTGTCCACCAGAGTCCCCACGGCTGACCTGCGGGAGGGGAGGTGGGGTCCCACCCGGGAGGGTGGGTGGCTGCTCCTTTGCTGTATACGTTTCAGTAGATGGGGGTGCTCACGGCAGAAGGGAGCACAAAGCAGGGGCCTCATCCCTACCTGGGTCATTCCCCACCCCAGCTATCTGGAAACGCGCAGCTCTCTCACAGTTAGCTCAGGGCACCTCTCCCCAGGAGGGCCGGCATTACCACAGGACGAAGATGACGGCCAGAGGAGGTGTGAGAGTGATGGGGTGAAGTACACCACCTGGCTCCTCTCATCTCTAACTTGCCGTAGCTGCAGGACAGATCCTGGAAAAGAGGCAATTCAGGGCCTTTGCTCTACCCCTAAACTAGACCGTGGACCTGGCAGGATAGTCATGTCTGCTAAGTACTCATTTTCTGCATTTCTGCCTATGTGTGAAAGTGGCAAAACCCCTGAGAAGTAGGACGTAGAGTAGGTAAAGAAGGGTAATAAATACTGGCTGGACACACTGAATTGACTGACAAGTTAGTTCCTTTTAAGGATAAACAGTCTAGAATTTGGGGTACAAATCCTACTGCTCCTACAGCAGTTCAACCAACTAAATATGGACAAGAACTTAGTCTCTCTCTGTGTGTCTCTGTCTCACTGGGAAAATTAATTTTTTCTTTGGCAGATGGTTGAGTCACAAAGACAGAAGGATTCATAAAATTCACATGAACATCCTGTAAACATTTAAACACATAAAGATTAAATAAGGCAACCAGGACCTTGATTAAAGTTAAACTATTTTTTTCTGTCTCCAACCCTAAGCCCTGCAACTTGGAGGTTCATCTCCCCGCCCCTCTGGACAAGCTCAGTTCTCACTGGGCATGTCCTGTGTACATGCAAGCACGCACCGTTTGATTAATTTGTTTCAAAGTGGGAAATAAAAGGTGTCAGAAGGAAACAACAATTGGGAACACCTAAACACAAAAATCTTGCTGGTCCTCTGTTAAATTGGACAGACTCTACAACACCGAGAGAGTCAAAATAAAACCAAACAGGCAGAAGGGACACACAATGTGTTCACGGCACCTACCCTGCTTCAGCCCCTCCGCCCCTCCCCAGCTAACTGTTTTATCCCCACCAGAGACGTCGGCCCAGGACCAGGTTTTGCCATGATTGAAAATCCTGACCTAAAGAGGCGAAACGACTTACTCCAGCTCACCAACAGACTGATGGGACCTGAGCCACGGCCCCTGCTGCTTCAGCCACAGCCCCATCCCCCAACCGCCCAGCCCAGACATCAAAGCTGTGCACCCCACGCCCGGCCGGCCGGCCGGCCGGCCGGCCCCACCACAATCAGCTTGTGAGATTAGCACTGCCCTCCCACAGTGAAATTTTATGGACCGAATCCGCCTGCCACCGGGCTCCGCAAGCGTAATCTCGCCAGCGGCTGAAAGCCACACTTCTGGAAGGCCAGAGCCCGGTGGGGCTGCTGAGAGCGAGAGGTGATGTGTAGCTTTAAACATCCAGAGGAGAAGGAATACACGTGTCAGCTTCCCTGCACTCGTCAGACTGTTCAATAAACCGAGGCTTTGAAGATCTTCCCAGTGGTGTTTGTTACCTGGTATAAATTTGCCCTTTCTTGCATTGCTTTTTATTGCTCTTGGCTAAGAATACTGGACAGAGACGGGAGACCTGACTTGCAGGGGGGCAGGCTGCTTTGCAGGAGAACTTGAACTTGATGTGCAGGAAGCTGACAGTTCCTTGAAGGCCTTGTCAACCATCCATCCAGTAAACACTGCCACTACCCAGAGTAAAAACAGACCCAAACCCACATGCACATAGCAAGACTCTGCACCTGTCTTGAAGCAATTATTGACATTATCACTATACAATGAATCTCTTTTTGAACTTGTTTTCCTGATACTTAGCAGTTTGAATACTAATCCCCTTAACAAAACTGCCCCCATGCTTCCCCCCCTCCCCGCCCCCCCCTTAATCTCTTTCTCTCCAGGGGGAGGGCGGGTGCTGGATACCAGTCCATCTACTTTGCAGCACCTGGATTTGCATTGATTCCGGCTCTTGTCATTCATGTTACCAACAGGAATTAGCATAAGGCATTAAGGGGAAACTCTGGAGGAGAAAAGAAAGGCCATTCTGATGGAAATAAGGGGCAAAGGAATAATCTGCTATCAACTAAAATGCTTATTTGTGTGTGGTTTCCCAAGCAAAGCTTAGCAAAAAGCCTATGTTGATTTTAGTGTACACAAAGAAACCTTAATCCTTTCAAGGCAACTAAATCACCCCCAGAAAAGCAGCTCAGAAGAAAGGCACCCTGTCAGGACGACTATTCACAACCGAAGAGATGCCACAAATCACACTCTGTAAGTAAACAAAAATAAGAACGTGGGAGACGTCTGATTGGAAAAGGGAGAGGGGCCGGGGGAGCAGGAGGGAAGAGGCAGAGGGACGGGGATGTTGCCTGTCATCGATCACTCCTCCTCGGCCCTGAAGGGGAGCCTTTCAGCCCCGTGAGGGCAGCGGGGCCTGAGTGCAGGTCCCAGAGCCAACTCTCCTGCCAGGCCTGATCCCAGAGAGGGGAAACACATTCCACAACTTTACAGCAAGTTAGCAAAAGAGAGACACGGTCATGTGGGCTGGAGGGCCTGGGGAGGGGGTGGGGCAGGGTGTCACTGAAACACAGAGGACCTCCTTTTGGTGAACTGTCCGGCCTCGGGCTCCACCTCCTCCTATCAGTCAGGGACACACGACCATCTACCCAACCTCTTCCCTCGTCAAAATGATCAATAAGCAATGACGTATCTTTCCATTTGAGCCCTGTACGCTGTGAACTGCAGTGTATCTTCTTTTATTGGGCTTTAGCATGATGGACAACAAATTGATACAAGCTTTCAGTCCATCAAAATATATGATGAAACATAAAACTGGAATACCCCATTGTGCAATAAAAAAAGATAAAATTCAATAGGACAATAATTCTGGGAGTGACAGCAATCACATAAGCATGTACACCTAGAGGGAAGCCTAAACATAATGTACTATTTGAAGCCTGCAGTTGGTTCCAATTCTAAAATAATCTGGGAGCTCAGAATAACTGCACTTGGAAACATGTGTGACCAACCAGCTAGCAAAAATGCTAGCCAAGGCAACTATAGAATGCCAGGGTGGTTTCGTATTTCACTTCATGAAGGCCCAACCCTGTTCAAGCTACCAAGTATCTTTGGTGTAACACAGAACGAGACCACGACAGGAAGCATACGTTCTGTATTTAGCGATTACCACACAAGCACCTACAACAGGTTCTACATTGGAGAGAAAGAGATCAAATAATTTATATGATTTATATACCTTTCAAAGTATACACCACTGTAAAGCCCGTGATTAGAAGCTCCCTTAAATTTCATTATTTCCAACAATACTGCTACAAATGAAAACTGACCAGAAACCTATTGGCAGTGATTTAAGTTTCCCCTTAATGTATTGCTATATCATTAGCCTCTCTTACTCTATATTGCAGTTTGGAAGAAAGTTAATGGGGTGGCACGTATTTAAATTTTGTCCTCTTGATCGTTTATTAATTTTACAGAAAGCCCACAGCAGAGTAAGGCTTGGTTTATGACCATAATGCTGTGAGTACTAAACATGCACTGATTATTAGAGTCTGCAGGACAAATCAGCGATTTATCATTCTCCAGCTGCTGGGTTGTTGATAAGGAACAAAGTTAAGGCATCTTGAGAACTATTATTCTCCATTACCACTTCCTACGTTAAATGAAAGTCGCATAGACAGTAGTAATTTCTTAGTCAAATCAATGTAAGTAAGGATTCAATATATTCTTTTAAAATCAACTGTTTTTGGATGCAACACAAAAGCACACAGATTCTGTCTCAAGCAAAAATACAAATTATGAACCGTAGCTCCAGAATGAAAAGGGAATGACCATTGTTCTTTATGCTTTCCTCCCGACAACGGAGCAAACAGCAAAACAAGCTATTGCTCGGATTTAAGGAGTCTTACCTTTGTTTACAATAACAGTATTGAAGAGTTTTTCAGAGCTGGCATCTGAGGCCTGCAACACAAGAAAGGGAAAGAAAGCATTACTACTGTCATTAATTTTGTCATCACCATCATCATTACGATGATTTTAAATCAATTTTACTACGTTTTAGAAAAGCCTAAAAAGGAGAGCGGCAATTTCCCCCAATCCTCCATAAGGTGGTGCTGGTTGACTGCGAGAGCCAGACCTGCAGTGCAGCTATTTGCTGAGGGAAGAAAAAAATCTGATTTTAAAAACATGTCCTTATTAGACATATTATCTGTGCAAAACGTATCTCTATGAGATGATACACAAAGCAATTCAGCTCATTCGCATAATGATTTTGCAATTTCATTGACAGATCATTATTTTGGAAACAGTACTTTTTTCACATTTGCAGACATGCCCTATTTTTCAATTTTCTCTCACAAACTAGAAATGCCTATTATTTAATGCTAAGCTTCTCCTCACTAAAAAGTGTCAACCAGCACTCCCTGAAATTCATTTTTAAAGATTTATCTGATGACCCCAAGATCCCTGCCCCCTGTGGTAACCACGACGACCTTGGTGTTGAAATGAAAGCCAGCCGACCTGTCCAGCAACCCGACACTACACACACCATCAGCATTATTTCCTTTCCATTTTCTAGAAATCACGTCTGCTAATTATTACAGTGGCTCCAGGAATGTGAAACAAGCCTGTTTAAACAGCAAGGATACAGGCAATTTAAATTATACACTAATGTTCTGGAAAATCAACATGAAGTCTGTTTGGAGAAAAATGCTATAATGTTTCAGAAGCACTGTATTTCTAGAACCTGAAAAATTAAAAAATAAACTTAAAAATGAAGCAGTTCCATTATACAGTAATTTGATGATATACATGCATTTAAAGTTATAACGGCTATATTATATTTAC
This sequence comes from Orcinus orca, assembly GCF_937001465.1. NCBI lineage: Eukaryota > Metazoa > Chordata > Mammalia > Artiodactyla > Delphinidae > Orcinus > Orcinus orca. Next base: position 75,108,191 of record NC_064574.1, read on the forward strand.
GCTGCTGTTGCTACCCCACCCTTGTAAGAAATCACTGGTCTTCACACTTCACGCATTGAAATGCATGTGTTGACAAAGCGAAGCAGAGAACGGGGAATAAATCTAGAAGAAATATAAGAAACAGGGTGCGGGGGAATCTGAAATACAACATATTCAGACTCTGGAGCTGGCTTTTGGGGACAAAGAATATATTCAATTTAGTCTTTTTGTGTTATGTTGATAAAGATGAGATATGCCCGAGTGTTATCTGGGGAACAAGTTCTAGTTCTCAATGCAAGTGATACAGAAAGACAAAATATTGTTATTATGACTATTTTCCCCTTTATTTTAATTCTAATCTGCCTACTGTAAACGTGATTCCAAAGATTAATATATCAAGAAAAAAATGAATGCACAGTATGTGCACAAGTGTTGAACTCTATACGTTTATACATAAGCAGTTTAAAATAAAAGAAATCCTTGATAAATGTTTCCCTTTATTTTGCATGAACAAAAAATATGCTGAGGGCCTTCTTGACATTTTAAACATAATTAAATAAAACGGCATATTACAGTAGCTTTTCATAAAAATAAACCACCAAAAATGTGTTGCATGGAGGGGGAAACAAGATATGCATTAAACAAATCAAGAATATTGAGTTATAAAAGCAAAAATTACAGGAATAGTGTTGTTACATTATAATATTAAGTGAGATGTCTAGGAACACGAGTTTCCCAGCTAAAAACTTGGAGATAAGAGCATTTCACCATTCCTTGATGAAAAAGTGTCTCTTAGTTCAAATTGGAATGGCTATGGTAAATTCATGGCTTAAACTACAGTTGATATATTTAAAAGGAAAAAAAGGGGGGGGGGCTATTAATTCATTTTACTAAATTGAAATAACCCCTGCAGATTTGGGGACTACCTATTAAAAGGAGCCTAACTGGCCCAAAGCACTACAGGAACAAAGTACTGTACCGTCAATGCAAAAAGCATGGGTGAGGAAAAGGTTCTTGATCCAGTTTTTATTTACACTTGGGGTATGTGTGTGTGTTAGAGGGGGAGAGAGAGAGGGACAGAAGCTGTAGGTGAAGAGGCCCTCTGGCTGTCTTGCACACCCTCCTTGGGGCTGCCACCCTTGTCAGCTCCACTGGGCTCCACACCATATTCTCAAGTAGCCAGTTAAGTGATCCTTATGTCTGAAGCGAACTTAGAGGATGTGATTATACGATGCCAACCGGTAAGTTATTAAGGAAATGAGTCTGACAGGATATTCAGAGTGACTTAGGAGTAATGCTCTCTAATAAAAGCTTTTCCAGCCCTTTAATTTTCTGATACATGTCACAAAGCCGTTTTGTAACTGGTAAGGGTAAGGGGGGCGGGGGTCCTCAAAAAGGCCTCCATGGAAAAACACCCAAAAGAAAATGACAGCAATGGGACTTAGGCTAATCATAAAATGATCTGGACCCCTTTCTCCCCCATCCAGGTGGTTACAACTATGGCTGACCACTGTCCTGAAAAGTCAGAAAAGAGCTTCTCAGCCAAAGCCTTAAGCAGGAACTACAAGGAAATTCTTTGCTTTCTCTCGATGAACTTTCAAATTTAACTTGTGCTTTAAAGCATTTGTAGAAATTTGTGGCTTCTTGGATCTTAATCTTTGGCATGTTTTCTTTTTCATTGTTTTTTAGGAAAAAGTGTGAAATTCCTTATATTACCTGGACCATTTTCCTGGCTGATTTTTTTGTTTTTAATCAGGGACGTCTAATGGAAACGTGGTGAGCCAAGGGTTAGCCGGCGAGTACAGCTTTTCCTTCTCTCCTTTCTTAATAGGGGGGCACCTTTACATACTAAAGGTCTTTAGCTGTTTGCTCGCCATTTCACTTCATCCCCCTCACTCGGTTTTGGAGGATGAGGGCGTGAAGTGGCTGCACCTGAAAGTGACAGAAAAAAACAAAGCTCTCTTGGCTGCTTTTTATTTCGGGGGGAGGTGGAAGAAGATTTTTAACAAAAAATACTGAAAAATTACTAGACGCCGTAGTTGGTGTTTAAAGAAAAGTTAAATAAGTCAAACAGATTGAAGAAAGGAACACAGAGAATGAGGAAACGAAGAAAAGCCTTCCGAGCAGACAGGAGTGGGACGCGCGGCCGCTCGGGTTCGAGGTCCACCTTAATTCCCTTCGGCCGCGGACCCCGGGCACGGCCCTCTGCACCCGCACGAGGAGGGGCTTTCCAACAAGAAAAGAGAAACCTCCTCGAAACTTAAGCGCGAGTTCTTTCCCCAGCTGCCGCGATACCGAGCCCAGATCTTTCGCTTCCCTTGGCACCTTGTGCGGGCCAGGATCCCGACCTCGGCGCGGGGAAGCAGTACCCCGGGAAGCGGCAGCGAGCGCAGCGCCAAGGTTTTCAGCCCGAGCGGGCGCAGGCCGCGGCCCCAGCCGGAGGCAGGCGGAGCCCCTCGGGGCGGGTGGCGCCGAGGCGGCTCCGGTCCCCGGGCACGACCGCACACCTCCGGCCGCCCGCGCCGCCGCTCCCCGCCCGAGCCAGGCTGGCCAGGGGTGGAAAGTACAAAGGCGGGCGGCCGGGCCGGCAGGAGGGAGGAGGGATGGGTGGCGGCGGGGGGCTCGGGCGCGCCAGACCCGCCCCTGCCACCCCTGCCCGCCGGCCCGGCCGCCGCAACAAAAGACCCCCGACCCGCCGCCTCCCTTTCGACCGCGAGCGGCGAGCGAGGGAGCCGCGCCCGCAGGGCTGCATTACCTGATCGCAAAGGGTTAAGCGGTCCTGTCAGCCCCAAGTTCATGGTTTGGTTCCTGAGCAAGGCTCACGATGGGGTATCGTCAGAGACCAGGGGGAAAACCAGCCAAACATGAAGAGAAAACGCCCAACTCCGACCGGGCTAGGTCCGCGCCAGTCTCTCCTTTCCAGGCGAAAGTCTGAAAGCGGATGCACGCGAACCAAATCCGTACGAACGGCAGCTCCGGGGCGGCCGAGCGCCAGCGCCGCGCACACATCCAGCGCGGCCGAGGCCAGGCGGGCAGCGGGCGGCCGGGAGGGAGCGCCCGGCCCGCGCTCGTCCGCTGACTCCCGGCTGCTCCTGAGGCGCGCGGGGCCGGCCGGGCACGGCGGGGACTCGAGGGGCGTCCCGGGCAGGCCGGCGGGCGGGCGAGGCGAAGAGGAGCGGCCCTAGCCGCGGCCGCGGCGCGCAGAGCTAAGAGCGAGGCGGCGGCGGCGGCGACAGGACAAAGGAGACCATGTGCGGAGGGGAGGAGGGAGAGGGAGGAGGAGGAGGAGGGCGCGCAGCGGCGGCGGCTTCTCCCCGGCGGCCGCCTGGGGCTCCCCGACTGCCGCTCCCGCCTCTCCAGCAGCACTGCGGGCCGACCGGTCCCGGTCCAGCCGCCGCCGCCGCCGCGGCGCTGGAGGAGACGCTCCGGGAGTCTTTATTCGGGGCCGATCCCGCCGGCACGCGGCGCGGGCGGCGCTGCAGCGTCCGGGGCGCCGGGCGGGCTGCGCGGGGCCGGAGGCGCCTCCCGGCCGGAGCTCGAGGGCCGGCGGAAAGCGCCCGGGGCTGGCTCGGCTCCGGCCCGCGCTCCGCTCGCGGGCGCCTGCCTCTCCCGCCGGCTCGCCGCTCAAGTGAACTCCATCGGCGGCCGGCGCCGCGCGCTCCCTGGCTGGACGGGTGGCGGGAGGGGGCGGCGGCGGCACAGGCGGCTCTCGCTCCGGACTTCGCTCCGGGACTGCGCCAAGCGCGCCTCCTCCAGACGCTCGCAGCTCTCGGAGCGGGACTTCCTCGGCGCGCCGAGCCCGAGCCGCCGGTGCCACCGCCCCTCCTCCGTCCCGCCCCGCGCGCCCCGCCCCTCGCCGCCCCTTCTCTCGGCCCCGGCGCCGGGTCGGCCCCGCGGGGGCGCAGTCCCCGAGCGCGACTTCGACAGCTGTCGTTCCCCCCGCGGCTCGGGCCCTAGTTCCCCATGGCCGCCTTCTCGGCGGGCGGGCGCGGCGGGAACTGCAACGCTCCGCACCCTCCCCGCAGCCGTCGCTTCCAGTGCTGCGCCGCGGCAGGGAAAGGCCAGTAGGCCCGCGGGCTGGGGTTGAGTCGCCACTAGGCCGGTCACATCTGCGAAGAGCAGGCTCTCTGGATGGCTGTGAGGGCTCAATGAGAAAGTGATGTATTTATGTAAACCGCCTGGCACATAATAGGTGCTCAATACAAGAGTAATAAGTACATTGTTGAAAATGGAGTGGGGTGGTCAGAGTCTAGTATTAGAAAAAAAAAAGGTCTTAATCTAACCTTATCCCCACCTGATCAAAAGCTGAATGCAGTTTGGTTAGGTCTCAAGGATAACAGTGCATGAAGTGGCGGTTTGCAAATCCCGCCTCCCCTTAGTCTTCAAATCCACTGACATTTATACACTTCACATCAACAAAAGTGGAGCTGGTTGCCACCATCAGATGTAGGGAAAGGATTAAAGCAATGCCACAGCCTCACTAAATGCACAGCAATTACTATCATCCTAACATTTATCATCATTGTGTTCTCTAGCGCCCAGTGTAGCGCCTGGAAGGAGGGGGCTGAATGACCACAAACTTGGCCCCTGGTGGGTTCCCCTGAGCCAAACACTCCCACCAGAGCACCAAATCTCCCGTCTGTCCAGTCTGGTGGGCCCCTGGTCAGAATTCTGGCCGCCTTTGTCACTGTCCCAACCACAGAGGCCCTGCAAGGGTACCAGGCCATACATGGGGGTGAAGAGACCCTCTATAAACATCTGGAGTTTTTATTCCACACCTGCAGCTTGGCAGGGTCTCTTCTTGGTGCACAGGAAAAGTTGCTGAGATTGTCCCAGCACAAGGCAAAAAGGCAAGCAAGGCCTAGGTTGCAACTGCGAGGTTTCTAGGGTAGAACAGGCACACTAGGGTGGGTGAGAGCTCCTGATTTCCCTTCAGTGCCACTGTCACCTGGAGTGCAGCTGGGAAGAGAGGAAAGGGACAGGGCTGGGAGAGATGTACACCACATACACATGACATGGAGACTGGTTTCAAGCAATAATGTCCATTCTTCACCTCTCTGAAGTTGAACATCCATCACTGTTTGATTTCATGGCACTCTTGAAAAACCTCTCAAGGGGAAAAAAGTGGGTGCTTGCTGTATGGCATAATTTTTTCCCTTTAACTTCCAAATACAATTACTTTTGGAAATAAGAGGCTCTCCCTCTCTAGCTTCACAACGCCCCACCCCACCCCAAATGGTAGCATTATGTGGTGTTTCTAAAAAAAATTTTTTTTTAAAGATAGGTAAAAGAGATTTTTCTCTAACTTGACTCCCTGGGTAAATCAGAAGAAAAGAGAAATCAGAAGAAAATGTGCCTCAGAAGGTGTGAGTCTGAAGCTGGATTTTCCAATTGCTTACAAGATGTCTCAAAAACCAGCCGAAGCCCTCGAGCCAGGGAGCATTCATTCTGAAGCTGTTTCTACAATACCAAGATAGCTCAAAGGCAAACATTAAATTTTCAAGAAAAGACATTTAAATGTTGTTTCTTTTGGAGCCATCAAAATGGGACAGTTTTCTTATCTTGTTCGCTAATAAAAATCAATATTACCGGGAAGAAATTACCAGAGCTCCTACCGGGTCCTCTACAGGGTAAACTGAGGCACACAAAAGCATGGGCACCTTAGCTGACCGACTCAAACCACCGCTTAGGCCTCTAAAGTGCCCTCATCAGGCAGCACTGCTGACGCTTGCCACGCCTTGCATTAGACTGTCATCTCTGATTATCAGGGATTAGGCCTCAGATGAAAGTCTGGGAGAGATCTGCATGTGTCTCTGTATCGTGATTATCTGTAATTGGGAGGAATGCAGAACCGCCAAGAGCTGAGCCTCTAAGAGAAGCCACAGACTTGGCCTCTGCACCACTGCATCCGTATCCAGCCCCCCTGTACCCCTCCAGCACCCTTCACCCTGCCACAGTGCCCACCACCACTTTGCTTCCTTTCTCAGTCTCTCACCAGACACACAAATGAGTACATTCTGATTGGGTTCCAAGTTGCTCTATTCCCCCTCCTTTCTGGCAGGGAAGGAAGCAGTGTCAAAACTGGAAGGGATAGGGCTTCCCTGGTGGCGCAGTGGTTGGGAGTCCGCCTGCCGATGCAGGGGGCGCAGGTTCGTGCCCCGGTCCGGGAAGATCCCACATGCCGCGGAGCAGCTGAGCCCGTGAGCCATGGCCGCTGAGCCTACGCGTCCGGAGCCTGTGCTCCGCAACGGGAGAGGCCACAACAGTGAGAGGCCGGCGTACCGCAAAAAAAAAAAAAAAAAAAAACTGGAAGGGATAAGCTACAGGACAGCATCAGAAGTAGAAAGAAGGTAGAAAGAAAAAACAAGATCATCCCTACACTCGGTGACTGGATCCTGGTCAGAGATCTGACTTGCAAGAATCTAGACTTACTATGTTTTTTTTTTCCTTGAGAAACTTAGCTTCCCTTTATAGGAATTTTAATCTACAGATTACAAAGTCAAAGGCTGGCAGCCACCGTGTCTGTTATATTTAGAAGGTTTAACATACTAATCACTAATGGCTTCTTATTGTCACCTTCAGCCTCTGAACCAGATCTAAGAAGGGCAAGTCTTACAAAGGGGAGGTCCTAACGAAGCAGGCAGTAAGAATATGGATTCAATGGTCTTGCCAGTGTTAGAGCAATTATTTCAGAAACAATTTTTTTTTTTCTTGGCCACGCCATCCAGCTTGCAGGATCTCAGGTTCCCCGACTAGGGACTGAACCCGGGCCATGGCAGCGAAAGCCTGGAATGCTAACCATTAGGCAACCAGGGAACTCCCGACAATTTTTAACATATGACCAAAGATCTTAGGCATGTCTATGATTAACTAGCTGAATTTTTTTTAAAAAGCTAAATTAAAATATGGAGACTTCTTCCTCAATTCTCAAAGTATATCTAAAGATAAACTAGGTTTAAAAACCCGGTCCCGGGACTTCCCTGGTGGCACAGTGGTTGAGAGTCCGCCTGCCGATGCAGGGGACACGGGTTCGTGCCCTGGTCTGGGAAGATTCCACATGCCGCGGAGCGGCTAGGCCCGTGAACCATGGCTGCTAGGCCTGTGCGTCCGGAGCCTGTGCTCCGCAACGGGAGAGGCCACAACAGTGAGAGGCCCGTGTACCGCAAAAAAACAAAAAACAAAAAACAAAAAACAAAACTAATGGAAGTTCTTCTAAATCAATCTAAAATGGCAGTTTTAAAGTTTAAAATATGAAATTTGATTCAATTTGTATCACTAATTACCAGACTGAGACTAAACATTTTTTGGTAAAATATTTCTTATAAATTCTGGTCTTCTGTTGAGTACCTTACATAGAAAAAGTTTATTAATTTCAAGGTGTTCTCCCTCATAAATATAACAAACTTCAGGTACTCCCTAAAAGAACACACGCTGGGTGATTCTTGGGGTGGTTTAAAGGAAGAGGAAGTCTTTACAAAAAATTTCCTCCCGTTTTTCTATGTTAAATTATGTAGTTTGAAAAGACCATGAAAGGGGAGTAATAACACATGAGTTCTGTCTCCCAACTAGCCTTGGGAAAGATGTCACCCCACCTGGCTTATTTCTATGTCTCCTAGAGGATCTTTTCAAATTCTATAGCTTTTTAAGCTTTGAAAATATGTTTCTATTTGTTCTTTGGGGAGAGGTTAAGAGCCAGCATCTGGTTGCCATCATGGCCCTGTCATTTCTGAGCCAGGAGACCTTGGGCAAATCTCTTCCCTCTCCCACCTCAGTTTCCTCGTCTGTAAAATGAGGTGACAACAGTAACTAGACTTTACAGGGCTGTTGTCAGTAACAGCCCCCCAGCGCTTAGTAAGCGGGATATACGTGTTGGCTACAATGATTAAAGATACACTCTTACTTTGATTACTGCAGAGACGAACAAATAAGAGTATGTTCTGGTATGGCTGCAATGTCCACGGCCATGCCTTCTACAGAATTCCCTCAATGCAGATCCCCACAGTGAGGATGAAAATAACCACATGAACATCAAAAGTGACACCGATCCCCAGAAGTGGTGACAGTGGTTTGCACCACCTGTACTAGAGTAGAGAACCCCACCTTCACACGGGCATTACTACTGCCAACAGTTCCTCCAGACAAGGTCCAAACCTGGATATTGAATATTGCATAGCCTGGGTCACATAATAAGGCGGGAGGGACCGGAATAATGTGGATCTTCTTAACACATTCTAAAGTCCAGTCATGAATCAAGCAAAATATTGTCAGAGTTCGAAAGGCTTTAAGACGTGATCAACCTCCTAATGGTGAGGGCTTCAATTTCTTAAAACATAAAATAGCAGGCACCCCAATTATGTCACTCTGACATGCTAAACTATCATTTCCCATTTACACAGGCCCACAGTTTTATCTATAACCATGCAAACGGTTTCTTCCTGGTGCAGAAGCGCGTTTTGGTTCTTGTTCCTTTTCTTGGTGTGGGATACCTACTACCTCAATTTGGTTTTGAATTCAACCACATAAGGACAGTGTCTTTGCACCTCTATTCATGCCACAGCCACGGCAGAGGTATAAGGAACAGATGTGTGTCTGGAGACGGAGTCCAACACTTTATCATCTATCTGTGAGGATTTAATGCGAGCCTGTGATAGACCTTCTTTCTGAACCTACCTGGCTTCTTGCGGATATGATTCACATCTTGGAAAGTGTTTATGTGCGGTGTATCCCGCACGGTACTAGGAGGCCTACCTCAGAAGATGCCTGATGAGAGAGAATGGCTGGCTGGCTGAGGTTCTCCCATTCTTCTGCTGAAGCTGCGGGAGCCTGACAAGTGTCTGGGCACCCTGATGAAGTGGAGGGAGACTCGGGGCAGAAGACAGCTACTGAGAAGCCCAGAGGGACCTGCAGTTTGACTGTGGCACCTGGGGCTCCCTACCCATGGCAGGTGACCAAGAGCCTCATGTGGAGAACTAAGTCAACAGGTTGCTCGCCACCAGGAAGCAGGAAGCTCCCCGGCGCCAAGCTTGTCCTGTTTCCCACCTCTGCGAATTCCTGACCTTCAACCTTCCATGCTGTCCAGCCCAGGACATGAAAACTCCTTTGGGGTCGCAGGGATTTCGGCGTGCAGGCCAATTCATTTTGCACCAGAGATCATGATCTCCTCCTCTAGTGATGTACGGTAGTCAACCCTAGGTGGCCTTAAACCCCTCTGCTCAGGCCATCTTTAAATGGCAGGCCCATCACTTATCACTCTGAAAGGAGACTGCAATAGCTCACGCTCTTTCTGCTGTAAAGCAAAGGCCTCTACCATCGTGTGCCTGTGTTGCTACAATTGATCACGGGGCTGCAACAAGAGAGAAGTAAATAAACTGAACTGGGTTAGTTTATGATGCATACGATTGAGGTGCAGGGGGACATAAATATTTTCCAAGGGTAGAAGCGAAGAAAAAGAATTTTACTTTCAAACTTCACAGTGTACTATAAACTACAAAGGGGAAAAAAGTATAAAAAACCATAAAATATCTCTTACCAAATCAACATTAAAGTATTAATATTCAGAGTCTGACAATCCCACAAGAAAGGCAATGAAATATCAAAACACATTCAATCTCTGCTCGTGTCGCCCCATGGCATCGTACTTTTCACAGACGAGCACAAGCGCAAGATGATAGGGCCGTGCCCTCCTGGCGCCCACCTGGGCTTGGTTCCCTCCTCCATCGGACCATTCAGCACTGATGGGGGTTTGTGATTTGGGGTCTAGAGACCTGCATTCGCTATGGAGTCCACGCTCCCCGAGGACAGGTACTCACCCTGCCCTAGTTACCTGCTTGAATCTCCAATACCTGGCTCCTCTCACTATATTCGCACAGAGATGGGGGTGGGGTAGGGGGACCAGAGGTAATTAAAATGAGAAATCGTGCATAAAATGTCTGCATGAACTAAAAGGATGGGTAGAAGGAAACGTGTAAATAAGTCAATGAAGATGATACACTGAGGAAAGTAAAGCGTTAAGTTGAAAGGAAGATGCTTTTGGTGAGTCATTTCCTTTAGCTGTCTTTGCCGCTTACTGGATTTTATAATTCACGGTCCCTGGCCCGGTGGTTAGGGGTGTGGGCTGGACATTAGAAGGATGTAGGCTTGAATCCAGTCTCGATCAAGATAGCTGGTTCATCTTGAGTTGTTACTTAACTTTTCCTAAGCCTCACTTTCCTCCCCTGTAAAATGGAGCTAGTAATAGAATTCAACCCTTGTAGAGTGTCGTTGAAAACATTAAATAATGAAACACGATGCAACTTGTTGTTGTGCTTTTTATATACGAGGAAGACTGGTTAGGAGGGCCTGTAAACTGGAGCCAGCCATTTCTCTGTATGGGGCAACCGCGAGGTAGCTGGTCTGTGGTTAAAAGCATAGCTACTGGGCTTCCCTGGTGGCGCAGTGGTTGAGAGTCTGCCTGCCAATGCAGGAGACATGGGTTTGAGCCCTGGTCTGGGAGGATCCCACATGCCGCGGAGCAACTAGGCCCGTAAGCCACAACTACTGAGCCTGCGTGTCTGGAGCCTGTGCTCCACAACAAGAGAGGCTGCGACAGTGAGAGGCCCGCGCACCGTGATGAAGAGTGGCTCCCGCTTGTGCAACTAGAGAAAGCCCTCGCACAGAAACCAAGACCCAACACAGCCAAAAATAAATTAATTAATTATTTTTTTTAAGAAAAGCATAGCTACTGATGACGGAACTGCTGGGTTCAACTCCTGGCTCCTCCTGCACTACCGCCTATTAGCTTTGTGACTGTGGACAGATTGCTCCATCTCTCTGTGCCTCAGTTTCCTCATCTGTAAAATAGGGCAATAACAGCACTTACTAGTATTACAGCAACTGCTGTGAGGGGTGAATGAACTACTGTGTGAAGGCATCCGGAGCAATACCTTGTCTTCCTTGGCTACAAACCATCGAGGAGTAGGTATTCTTAGTTTTGGTAAGATTGGCGGACAGTGGCCCCTCTTAGTTTCAAAAATTCAGGTGGTCAAGCGCCCACTCTTCTAGGGGGAAAGTAAAAAAGGTCCTTTATGGTGCCATGTCAAAGGTGGACTTGACAGTCATCTCTAGTGGACGGATGGGCTGTAGGCTGAGGGAAGGGAGGACCGAGTTGGGGGAGACGGGGCCGGGGCTCACTCAGGACACAGGGGCTGTCACAGCCCCCATATGTGAATTACGAGCTATAGGAGAGGGGGCCCACCAGGGAAGGCAGTCCCTGTGGTCACTGGTAGGGGCGCAGCTGTCTGTGTGTCAGCAGGTGCACTAAGTGGCCTATTAGAAAAGGCTGCTGTGGAAAACGGGGGTTGCTGGGGAACCAACCATGTTTCCCAGTTCTCTCTGCGAGAAGCATCTGAGCCACTTTGGACTGAGTGAGCTCCCCCAAATTTTCAACAGTTCCAGGGAGAGACAGGGGCCCTTGAGAGATCTTCCGCACATGGACACAAATGAGTCACACGGCTATAGAGACAGGACCTCATGTGGCCTCTCCAACCTTTTTTTTTTTTTTTTTTTTGCGGCACGCGGGCCTCTCACTGTTGTGGCCTCTCCCGTTTCAGAGCACAGGCTCCGGACGCGCAGGCTCAGCGGCCATGGCTCACGGGCCCAGCCGCTCTGCGGCATGTGGGATCTTCCCAGACCGGGGCACGAACCCATGTCCCCTGCATCGGCAGGCGGACTCTCAACCACTGCACCACCAGGGAAGCCCTCTCCAACCATTTTTACCGTCAAAGTCACACCAGGTACACTTATAATTTCAGTTAAGTTTTGCACTAATGGGAAACTTTTTCTGTGTCTCTGTGAGGATCCTCATTTCTAGCTTCAGTTAGTCCCAGGGAAAGACTGTTGCTATACTAGGCCTGGGTCAGGCTCAAAATATGATTCTAACCTTCGTTTTAGGGCCTTGAAATGAAAGGGAGGAAGAAACCAACCAACGAACTAGTGAATCCAAGACCAGGAAAAGACAGAGGCCATAAATTATATACTATGATACCACTTACTGCTTCTAAGATTCAGCCTCTCGTGAGGTGCTGCCATGCTTGCCTATGTAACATATATTTCTCAAAAATGTTTACAGTAATTATGTCATCTGCTCTTACATCAACCCTGTGAGGTAAACAGAGAAATTGCTATTCTCCTCCATATTTCAGATGAGGCAACTGATACGCGGTGTGTAAGTACACCCTTTGGAAGTGAAGGAGTCAGGATGATAGCAGAGTTCTACCAGGTACATCCGGCCCCTTCTCCACCGTACCGGGGTCTACAGTCCACACTACTGGTAGATCTTGATTTCTTACTCCGTTGGCCAAATCTGGATTCCACATACTCCCAATGCAGAAATGCCAGTTCTAGATCTAAGTCAAAATAAATTCTGATATCTAAAATCTAGAGAGGTTTCAAGATCTAGAGGGTCCTGGTAGAGCTGTTTGGGCTGTGTGAATACGACTAGGATAGGTGAGTAGTTTACCTGCATAGGTTTTGTAGTTTGAACGATTACTTACATCCCACATTAAGGTAATTTGTGAAAGGAACACGTGAAACGGTGGCCAATCCCACGTCAGCACATCTTTCCCTCCAACCTTCTCTCAAGGGGTTTGCTCTCTTTTCCTGGAAACACGTTACCTGAAAGTATTAATAACCTCTAGCCTACTGGACATTTTTTTCCTCCATCTATACTGATGTACGTGGACCTAACAAAGCTTTGTGCTTTCATTTTAGCTTCATTGTAGAGTATCCTGATGGTCCAAATATTTACTTGCGGAAATTTTCGTTGGGTAAGAGCGAAACATCTGCTTCTACTGTTTTGGTGAACCATACAGTTGCTGGGGTACCAGGTGGGCAGCTAGGATGTCAAAGAATCCTCCTGGCTTAGCTTTCCTGAAAGCATTCATATTGACCAATATTTCTGATTTTCCACCCTTGTCCTGGTCTCAGTTTTCCTCCCTGTCCCTTCCACACTGTCAAAATGGGGTGGGACACTCGAACATGGCCATTCCAATAGCCTGTGTCTCTGTGGCTCTATCCATCAAACGAGCGTACTTTGCCAACGGTCAACCACCATACAAATGCCAGTTGCTAGGCTCATTCACTGCAGTTACACAGGGTGAGGGCAAGCCTGCATGCCTGCAAAGACCTGCGAACTCCTCTCCTCTCTGGTCCTGCGCAGTCTCCATTTACAGAGCTTTGCTGCCAATTAATTAAACCAGCAATTTCTTCTTCTGCTCCAAACTACAGCTTATCTGGAAGGTTTCCTTAGGGAAATCTATCCAAGACAATGTCTGACAGGCATTACCTGTTCCTTGGTTCACCTCTGGACACTGTTATTCCTTTAGGGGCACAAATGTCCTCGGTGGGAAGAAGACACAACTTTGGAGAGCAAAGATTCAATCCCTTGAGGGCCACACTGTGCCCTTACACACACATCCCACCCCACCGTCATCATTCCCCTAAACATCTAGAGTGTACTCGCATGCCTTACATGTGGTCAATAAAAAGTGTCAGGTCAACGAGTCAATGAGTGAATGACCGTATCTCTGCCAACTAAAACACAAGAGAATGAAGACATTGTTTCAAAAATAAACTGTAAAGTCCTTTCCACAAATTGCCACCAGTTTAGCTTTTCATGGAACGTAGAAACCCATCATCACAAGGCTAACAACAGAGCACATTTAAATTCTCTTGAAAATTGATTACTAATTAAAATACCACATCGACCACTGAGGTTGCTACTCTCTCAAAGTGGCCTGCGATAATTCTATACCTGCAGGCTACTCTCCCATGGGAAGGTGGAGCTTAAGCCCTCTACCCTGGAATCTGGGCTGGACCTGTAACCGTTCTGAACAATAAAATGTGGAGGAAGTGATGATCTGGACCTTCTGAGCTTGTTAAGGTATTAAGAAAACTTCTTCAGGTGTTAAGCAGCTTCTGCTTCTATCCTCTTGGAATGCAGACACCATGTGGTGGGGAAGCCCAAGGAAGCACACATGGAGGAGAATTAAAGCCATGGGACCAAAGACTTAGCTGAGTTCCCAGCCAACTTAGCTGAGTTGCCAGCCCTGTGAATAAGCTGCTTGGAAGTTGCTCCTCCAGCCCCGGCTGCGCTTGCCTCAGTTGATGCCATGTGCAACAGAGAGACGCTGTCTTTGAAGAGCCCTGCCCAAACTGCAAAATCGTTAGCAAATAAGTAAAGCTGTTGTGTTTTAAGCTATTAAATGTGTAGTTTGTTACAAAGCAATTGGTAATGGACACAACCATCGAAGGCAGCGCCAACATTCAGAAAAAGGAAGATGAACACGTGCCAGGATGAGACATGACATGAGCATCACCTTTGCTTTCCAGCCTCTGCAAGGGAATGACAAGGACCTTGAAGTTAGAGAAAGGACACTACGAAAATAGAGATAAATAACGGCGACCGAAAAATCCTGAAGTAAGAAAACTCACTGCCACAATAAGGAAAAGTTTTCTATTTGATAAAGTAGAAGAAAACTTAACATGACAGTGTTAATGAAAGAATAAATCTGAAATCCCCCTTTCCTTTTGGAGGCTGCGAATGTTTGCAAAACTAAAAAGTCTTTAGTAATCCCTGCTTTTATCTAAAACAGATTTGCAGTTTTAAGCACAGCCTCATGAAACTGCAGGTTCAAAGGGACCTGAAACCGAATTAGCATGAAATCTGGAATTCTCATTTCCATCAAATGCACAGCTGCCATCTGACAGCTCTGCTGGGATTTCGGTTTCAAATAGAAACTGAAAGTAGCTGAGGTGGCGTGGGCCAGGGGCTCCGCGCTTCCAATCCTCGCTCCTTCCACACGCTCACACATTCGAGGGGGGTCTCAGAGGTCCGCCTAAAACCTTCGGTGATGAAGCAAACCCCCTGTGTGGCAACCCACCCATCAAAACTAGTGGGGGAAAAACCCAAAGCCAGGAATGGGTTTTAAGTAAGGAGGGTTGGGGGTTGCCCCTATATATAATATGAATATTTTGCTAATATTTTTAGGAGTGCTAAATGTTTTGTAAGTAAATTCCCACAGAGTGAAACTGCTAGGACTGAGTTGGTAGGGGGAGGGGGAGAACCCTTTCCCGGGTTTTGCATCACAAATGCCAAGACACCCACACTCCACACACTCAAATTTAAATACCAGCAGGTATGTTGATTCTCTTTCATGATTCATTTAACATCCTCTCAGCTTTCTCCTGAGGCAATGACAACTCTAAGCAACTCCATTTAATTCTGGAAAACCCAAGGGGGCTTGCTTTGCCTACTGCTGAAATACCATCACCTCTGGGACCAAATGTTACACTTCTTTGTACAGGGAAGTTGGGGGGGGGGGAAGATCCTATGTGTCTGAACCCCCTGAGGAATACAGGTGCTACAGGAGGATGTTCTCACCCCTGGTAGAAAGGGTGGATTTGCCCAGAGCCATCCCAAACTTCCTCCTCTGATCCCTGTATGACCAACTGCATGAATTCAAGTGACAGCTGGCGGGGCCGCACTCACAGCACATGAAAAGCAGGCTGCAGGCCCGCGGGAAGCGAGAGGCACGGCCCCCTCCTTCCCCACTTGCCTCCCGCCCGCCGTCTGGGTCCTCTGTCCACCACGCCCCACCCCCAGCCATCTGCTCATGAACCAGGGCAGGGGCGTTAACATCCCCGCCAAGGCAAGAGATGGGGATGGGGCCTGGGTGGACGGCAAGGGTGGTCCTTCAGAGGCCTGCTTTGACCCAGGTTTGTGCCTCCTTAGAAGTTAGTGTACAATTTTTCGTATTCTCCAGGAGGAAAAAAAAAATGTAGTGAGCATCTGGTATTTACACAGAATCTTAGAGGGAGTTGACGGATTTAATTACAAGTGTTAGCAAAACAGGAAAATTGTAGCCAGGCTTTCAAATAGCCACTCGCCTATAAGTAACAAGACTTTCCTTTGTGCTGCTGGTAAAGAATGCAATTGATTTTCCTAGAGATGAGTTTTCTTGGAGAGGGGGAGGTTGATAAAAATACAGTTGTTGGCTGGTAGCTTTTACGTAAATTTGTGATGTCCTTCTTATACAAAGATCAAACTGCAAACAACATTCGACCAGGCTGTGTGCTCTGAGTTGTTTTCTCATTCCCACTAGTGGTGATGGATGGATTTTCTCTCTGTTACTAGTGCTCACTTAGAGCTGACAACATGTATTTATGAAATGACTGGAGGGTTTAAAGATACAACATAAGGCCAGGAAAACGATTACAAATAACTAGCCTATACAAGGATTAGAGAAATTAGCTGACCGTCATTGGCAGCAGGCTCTGGTGAGGTTTTTTTTTAACATTTATTTATTTATTTTTGGCTGTGTTGGGTCTTCGTTGCTGCTTGTGGGCTTCCTCTAGTTGCAGCGAGCGGGGGCTACTCTTTGTTGCGGTGTGCGGGCTTCTCATTGCAGTGGCTTCTCTTGTCGCGGAGCACGGGCTTCAGCAGTTGCGGCACGTGGGCTCAGTAGTTGTGGCTCACGGGCTCTAGAGCACAGGCTCAGTAGTTGTGGCGCACGGGCTTAGTTGCTCCGCGGCATGTGGGATCTTCCCGGACCAGGGCTCAAACCTGCGTCCCCTGCATCGGCAGGCGGATTCTTAACCACTGCGCCACCAAGGGAAGTCCCGCTGGTGAGTTTTAAAAACTGGTTGCAGGGCTATTGCAGACCATTACAGGAGGTTAGGTGTCAAAAAACACTGTACTGAATTAGCAAAGTCAGGAGACCTGGGTGTTAGAACAGGCCCGTGGCACCTAGTTTCGGCTTTGGGAAAGTCACTGAAACTTCTGTTCACCATTAAAATGCACAGAGGTTGGGATGAATCATCTCTCTCTTGCTCTTTTCCATATATAAGATCTTGTGAGCATACTTGATCTAATATCTAGATGATAAACAGAGAACAGTATCTGTGCCAGACAAGAGTATTTTCCTCTGTCCATTTTCTTAGAGGTTCCGCTATTAATTTCTAAGGAGGGCACACTGTTTGACATACCTTTTCTGGGGCGTCCCACTCTCTTGGAATTTCCTGATAGATCAGTGAAATGTCAGAAGTATGCTATGGTTTACATTTCATCCTTCCAACTGGTAAGTACCATTTAACTTTCTCATCAAAACCATCAAGGCACCAGTGAGCCCCTCCAGCTCTGTGTCTCTGTCACTTGGTACCACGTGCTCGTTAAACGCATTTGTCAGCGTTGTGTTTTAAAAGCAAAACCAAAAGGGTTAATGTGTCATCATGCTCTCTTTAATCTGAAATCCACAGGGAAAGGACTTCAGAAAGAAAGGAAAAACACACACACACACCCCCTACACACACACACACACACACACACACACGTCAGAAAACTGCACAAGTGGAAGCTGGCCTTTGTCTTCCTCAGGCTGCTCTGAGCCAAGGCAATGTGCAGACCACATTGGGAACCAATTTAATCATTTCTGACTTCTCAACAATCAAATAAAACAATAACTAGCCTGAACTGGGCTCGAAGGGGAAGAGGACCACATGTATTTCCTCTCAGGATTTTTTTTTTTTTTAACATGAAAGTTTGGCTTGAAAAGAACTTCTTGCACAGACACATGTGGCCTCAATAGGATGGATCTTTAACTGATGAGACAGATTCCAGATTCAGGCACACAGTATCAGGACTTAAATCCTCAGAATTTGGTAATGGAAAGTTTGGGTCACATTAAGGGCTGTGGGATCCAGGGATAAAATTTAGTTTTGAATTAGCCTCTTGGGCAGCCCAAGCACTCCCCCTAAGAAGCACCATATGTCTCCAATTCTACGTCATTCCTTCTTTCCTGGTACTTCCCACTTGATGGACCAGAAAATTCCTGGCTTTAGACCACTTCCCTGTGTATTTATTGTTGACTCCCACCTTTGGAATTACTCTTTTTTTTAAGCTCTCTTTTAAAATAGTTCCTGACTTTCTATTTTGAAAAACTTCAAACTTATAAGAAAGATGAAAGGATGGTAGGAATAATACCCAAGCGCCTTCATTTATATTCCCTGATTGGTAACATGTTAGCACAGCTACTTTACCTCTGGCTACTCTTGAACTGTATTAAGACACACACACACCATGGAATATCTGTTTGCTATTTACTTGTTTAGTGTTTGACTGGGGGAAAGGCAAACTCTCCCCACTTTCCTTCTCGTGCTTTCCTCATGGCTGCTAACCCAAGTGCTTAGCATTCAATGTAGCACCTAAAGCGGACAGGGCCGTGTTTACCAGTGGACACTGTCCCTGTGCGTTGAAAACCACGTGTGTTAAAGGTTGGCACACGCTTGCTTCTTCCTCCTGCCTCCAGGACTTGTGATGACTAAGCTCAGCTGGGGACGCCTGGAAATGGCTCTGGGCTTGGTGGTCAATCAGTGGTAAACTGGGCCGAGGGAAAAGGAGAAACCTGCTTCTGTGGGGAGCCTAAGGCATCCCCTTCTCTAACACAGACTGCACAAAGGATTGTTTGGGGTACAACGTATTTACCCCACTAAAAATAAAGCAGTATCTGACTTTTCCTGTCATTGTTTCTTCATCTCTAGCGTGGAAAGTATACTGTCCCTATCTCAGAGCTGTTGAGGATTAAATTAGCTAGAACAGCCCCGAGCCCTCAACAGAGGTATTGATTATTAATTCTGTTATTACTGTTCCTCACATGTCTTGTTCCTTCAGGTATCACTTTGAAGGAGAGCGAACAGGCAAGGCAAGATCTTGACATACCTATGGCTGTGTTAGCCTCCTAATCTCATCAAAACCTTTCCTTAACTCTAATAGTTTGTGGTGTACAGTATGATTAATTTTTTGACAGTATACTAAAGTCCATCCATTCAATAATGACACTTTTACTGAGTATGAATGATGTGCCAAAAAAAAAAAGGAACATGTTATTTGCCTTGGGGAACTTACAATTTAGGAGAGGAGAGTAGACAAATACATGCCTATAATCAAGAAAAGTGACCTGCGGGAAAGAGCTTCGCCCAACAGGAGAAGGCGGTGAAACGAGGTAAAGGTGGGTGGGAAAAAGTACTGAAGAGGCAAGGAAGCAAGGCAAAGGGGGGAGATGCTGAGGTTTCCAGCCTGGGGAACTAGCTACAGTCAGGAACACGGACATGGAGGGGGGCTTGCAGGGAACTATAAAGAAACTGCTTTGGACAAGATGAATCTAAAATACTGTGAGAACAGCCCAGCGGTGGTCAGAAATTTGGGACTGGAACACAAGGGGCGAGGGGGCTCAGAATCACACATGAGGGGAGGGTGTCCTCCACAAAGAGATGAGGGAATGTGACTGCCAAGAGCAAACTGTGGAGCGGGAAGAAACAGAACCAAGGACAACAGCCAGACAGCGTCCGTGCTTCCTGGGTCAGGGAGGGAGCAAGTGAAAAGGGGGAATCAAGAAAGTATCACTAGAGAACCAAGGAAGGGCAAGATTTCCAGTAAGGGGGGCGGGACGCAAAAATGGCCAATGCTTTAGAGATCTTGGAGGACAAGGAATGAGGAAAGACAGCTAGGTTGGTATTTGAGGAAGTCGCTGGTGGACACCAAGAAAATTGCAGGGGAATGAAATACAGGAGCTGGATTACATATTAAAAGTTAATAAGTAAATGAAGTGGTAAGAAAATAGAGGCAGTAAGTACAGACTGCTTTTGAGAAATGTACTAGAGAAGGACTGGAAAGAAAGAAAAGTGCACATTTAGGCCACGAGTCTGTTTTCAGCTGTCTGGAGAGGAGGGCAGGAATCTGGCCCATCACTGTTCAAAATACCGAGCACAATTTAACCTGCTCTCGCGCACTCACTCTTCCTCCACGTATATATGTATCCCCGCATCCCCGCTCAGGGACACATACACACATATGTATATACATGCTTTTCTATATATAGTCCATATATTTTTTTTTTTTGCTAAGGAGGAGTCATTTATGCCAAATCAGTAGTAAACTATCCAAATGTCATATAATACTTCACATTCATAGACGATTTTGTCCACAAGAGGTAAACGAAAGCACAAGGAGAAAGAAACCGTGATAGCATTACGGGCGTTTTAAAACATGGCTGCACATCCTTGGACACTCTCCCATCGAGAGGTGGGGTCTCCATCCCTTTCCTGTGGCTTCTGCCCTCCATCTCCTGGATGCTCACATTCTGGAAGTGTCCTCTCAGGAGACCCCTCCCAGCTGCCATTCTGTAGAAGGGCCTGGCCACGTGGGCGGAGCCTGTGCAGGTGCCCCCGATGGGTGGACCAGCCCGGCACAGCTCGCCTGAGTCACCCGCATCCAGATGGGTGAGTGGAGACATCCCTGGATGACTCTCACCCCCAGCTATTCAAGCCACCCAGACAGTGTGGAGCAGAGACAAGCCACTCCCGGTGGATCCTGTCCAAATTCCTGACGCGCTGAATCTGGGAGCATAAAAGGGCTTTGCCGTTTTACACCACTAAGTTTGGGGGTAGAGAACTGGCACGAACTTGAGTGCGGGTTTCCTGCTTTGCATAGGCCTTTCCCGTAGTCAGGTTGTTCATTTCAGAGGCTGCTTCCATGACTTGGCGGTTGGGGGCGGGGGACGGTGGGGGGGAGATGGGGGTGGTGGGCAGCTTAAGAACCGGATAGAGATTGCCAATCTGAATCGTGGGGCTCAGGACGTGTATCAAGTCACATATGGGGAGCTCTTACTATGTCACTTTTAAGAGACTCAACAAACGCAAAAAAAAAAAAAAAAAGATAAATATTTTCCATAACAAAACACAATTGGTTGCAATGGGATCTAGCTCTGTTCTTCATTAGTTACCCTTCACTTGTCAGACAAGCTCCACATCTCACTGAAATCTACGGTGGGTTCTTTACAGTTTGTTGGGAAATGTGACTATACATTCCCTTTATACCGCATGCTTTCTTGAGCCTGCTTTTAAGTCTACAGTACATGCTTTGCTCCCCTTTCCCACAGGAAAAGGAGCTTCAGCTTCCAAAGAGAGGGAAAAACAGGTCACAGCAGCTACTTCTGAAGGGGCTCGGGGCAGAGGAGGTGGAGAGGGCCAGGCTGCCATTAGCAGCGGCTACCAGGTGCCCCAGGATCACGTTAGGTGATAAAACACGTGGCTGACACCAGAAAAAAGAATCATCACTCCTTCTCCTCTACCCCACCCTCACTCCCTCTTCTTTTTTTTTTAAAGGAGGCTTTTTACCCTCATTAAATGAAACCTTATCTCTGAAAGACTGCAATCCTCGGCAAATGACAAGTGCGCCTAATCTCATTTTCTGACAAGTGACTCTGACAGCACCTTCCTTTTGATTTCTGAGACATGTAGTTAGACATATATTAACCTGTCAGTCATCATCCCGAGGAAGAATAAAAAAAGGAGAGAAAGAAAGAAGTGAACATTTGTGAAGATGAAGGGGAGACAAGAGGCTATGACACCTAGTCTAACGGATGCGTGAACATTCCTTTCTCAGGCACTTCCCCCCCCTTCGAGGACATGGAACATCCACAGAGGGGAGAAGGAAGCCTCCTGACCGAGGGGCCTGTGGAACAGGCACAGCCCGTGTTTCAGGCCATGTGGTCCAGTGGGAAAAGCGTGTGCTCTGGCATGAGACAGACCAGGGTCAAATCCCTGTCTGGCCTTGTCCAGGCTGGACGATTACACGGGCTCTTTAATGTCTGCACCTCAGGATCCTGTCTGTAGGACATGGCTCCTGGCAACTATTAGCTATAAAGATGAGAGACTTTATCGAATGCACGGGCAGGCATACAGGAGGCATCCAGTACACAGAAACACTACTGTTATTTCTGCTAAGGCCTTCTAGAAAAGTAGATGATTCCAACTTTGCACTGGGGGAGCAGGAGAAAACACCAAGACGTACCCCACTCCCTAAGACGAAACGTACGTAGAGGGTGCTCCACAACAGCAGGGTAGGTTTCACAATGACTGCCGGGAAGAACCATGTCAACGTCGGCACCGTGCAGCTATTTAAACCTCAGCCTATTACGCATTTTTCTCCTAAACTGAGATCTGAGATACACCTCCACCCCTTTCTTTGTTTACAACCTGAAAGTAGCTGTGAACTCTATGACTAAGGCATCTGTAAAGGCGGGTGTATGTATGGTTTGCTTTTCTTTTTGAGGGGTGGGGGGCAGTTGTAGGAACCCAATGTGTCATGGGTCTCTCTGGGGTGAACCAAGTCAATGTACCCGTTTGATCGAATAAAAGTAGGTCTGATATTTTCTAATATCTTTCATTCATCGATACCTGTGCATTGAGAGACGTCAGCAGTGCAAGTTCTTCTCTTTTCAGTCAGAAGGTGGCAAAAACTTGTGAAGGGAAAATGAAAAGGTCTCTATCTTTACCAAAGGGCATCGATAGGTCAGGTGTTCAGGCTTCTCTTCTGAGAGCACAGAAGATGAACAATGACGGAAACCGCCCGATGAGCAAAGCTAGGCTGTTCTCTGTTGTTTGGTTTTTAAGATCACGCAAGGGCAGATCCACGTATTCTGGATCTGCAAATAGATCCAGAAAGGTTTTCTCTAGAAGGACACCGCTCCCTAAGAGGTGAGCTTCTGAGTAACGCACCTCAACTCCTCCACAACCGCTCCCCAATAAAACAAAACAAAAACTCTTGTAAGCCACACTTTGCACTGATTCCATCTTCCAGGGCCTGTTATTAATTAATGGATGTGCTTAGTGTTGCTACATGAGGGCCAGAGAATGAAGGAATGATGAAGAAAAAGGAAAACTAAGAGTTTACTGAGTCATTTTACCCCATTTCTTAGATATTAACAGTTTTGTTCCTTGAAGCATGGGCACCTCCTATGATGTCTGTTATTTATTCCTCTCCTCTCCCTCTCTCTCTTTTTAAATCTGAATGCTTGGCTATAGGCCTGTCTTCCTGGCTTTATAGCCTAAAGATAAGGAAATAAATAGAGGAAGAACCACAAAGATGGCTAATGTGAGAGCAGGTGAGAAGGACAGACTGGGGGAGCGAAGGGCCCACGCTCAGGCCGCAATGACTCCCCACAGCCAACAATGTGGAGGGGGGAAGCTAACTCCCCACCCCCATTCCAGCACTGTGCTAACTGGGCAGTAATGGGCCCCGAAGGAGTAGGAGTTCCAGCATGAGGGTGCAGTTATGACGGAGGAAAAACCCTGGAGGAAAGGCAATAGACTTTTGGTTTTAGCAAAAATGAATTAGAAAGGCTCCAAGCAATGGAAACCTCCTTGAAAAAACCTGGCCTTTAGGAAACCGCTCCACATTTGTTAACTAAAATTTCAGTCTCAAGGAAAATGGATCAAGAGAACAGAGGACCAGGCGACTCGCAACCCATGTCAACCGTGGGGACGCCAGGGATGTGAGAGGTGCCCTGTTAGGGCCCATCAAATAAGGCCTTGGAGACACCGTCTGGTTTGCATTCTGACCAAGCCTGTGGCTCCACTGGGCTCCATCAGTGAAGCGGGCTTTGGAATACCCTCTCCGGGTATTACCCAGCCCCTCTCTGGATGTCTGTGATAAGGATTCTATATTCTAAAAGCACTACAGAAACTCCAGAAGTAGTGCTGGAGTACATTTATATGTCTATAAATTAGTATACCTTTGGCATACATTTATGTGTCAGAATGTTGGGTGTTACTGTCATCACTGTGTTCAAAAAGATGTCCCCAGAATCTGAGAAAAGGTTACTTTAGAAAAAATTACAATTGAAAGCAAGTAAAATGTAGAGAATGAGACTGGAAAATCATAGAAGTAGCTCAAGAAACTGCCTGTAAATTCATGAGTGAAGAGATCTAGAGTCGCCATAATTCAACCCAAGTGACTCTACTGTAATCTTGGAGTCGGGATCCACGTGTGATTAGGACTAAGCAGCTACAATCGAATCAGATCCTCCATCCACCTTTCCATACCATCTTCTGTCTAATCATCCTTCCATCCATCCATCCAATAAACATCTACTCAATGTCTAACATGTGACAAATACAGAATACTCGGCACCAGCGTACAAAGATCAGTAAGACATAGACTCTGCTCTCAGACAGCCCACAGTCCAGTCCTGGGAAACAGGTAGAATCAAAAAGTAGAATAAAATACAATAATAGAAAGTGGCTGTGAAGTACTGGGGGTTCCCACAGGAGGGAACGGCCAATTCTCCCCATACCTCTTGTTC
The DNA here is from genome assembly GCF_937001465.1 of Orcinus orca. Taxonomy (NCBI): domain Eukaryota; kingdom Metazoa; phylum Chordata; class Mammalia; order Artiodactyla; family Delphinidae; genus Orcinus; species Orcinus orca. The sequence goes on from NC_064574.1 coordinate 75,132,346, forward strand.
TTACAGGCCCTGTTCACCAGGTGACCTACTGATTATAATTTGGCTTCCCTGGGGATTACTCAAGGAAAATGTGCACATACGTCATTCTGGTTGGGGCTGGTGGTTGTACTCCTCGATTGTACACAGAAAGATTTGTGTTCCAGTTTAGTCCGTTTCCCTGGAGTCCGATTAGCATGATCACCTCTGAGTTTCCAGGCTGGACTGACCCAACCAAGCCCCGACCTTTCTGTGAGGCTGGGCCATAGCCGCTAGCTGAGCTCCCATCTCATCTGCTTACTGTTCTCTAAGTACCGGAGTAGGACTGTTTTCACTCAAAGTGGAAGGACAGCTTCCCCTGTCCTTCCACTTTTAAAGATCACATGTCCCACTCTTCTCAGTAAGTCAGTGACTGTTCTCTCTTTACCTTCCCTAAAGCTGTTCTACCGAAAGAAAAGGGTAACACTGGCCTTCAACATTTATGAGGCTGACAGGTCTCTGGCCAGGCATCTCCTCATTAACAAATCCAGTGACCCTTTCCGTCACTCTTTCCACAGAAATTGCTGACTGTATCTCCCTTTTTTTTTTTTTTTTTTTTTTCGGTACGCGGGCCTCTCACTGCCGTGGCCTCTCCCCTTGCGGAGCACAGGCTCTGGACGCGCAGGCTCAGCGGCCATGGCTCACGGGCCCAGCCGCTCCGCAGCATGTGGGATCTTCCCGGACCAGGGCACGAACTTGCGTCCCCTGCATCGGCAGGCGTGCTCTCAACCGCTGCGCCACCAGGGAAGCCCCTCCCTTTTTTTACTAAGCTTCCCTGACAATTAACTGTTATTGTCCTCTTATTTCTACAAGTGATGCTGCCTCCTCTTGGTTCTCTTTTCCTTTACGAGTGGGATTTGTCAAGGTCCCCCTTCAATGTCCAGAGAGAAGGAAGTAGGAGTCTCTCTTTTACCAATTGCCCGACTTCCACCATAAATTCCAGGCAGATTCCTCCCAAGTCTCCAGTTCCACATTTCTCCTGCATTCCAGATCTATATCTCCAACACTCCTTGGTTGGATGGTAGCATCGAAGTCCCATCAGTACTTCAAGACTCAACATTTCTAAAAATGAACTTGTAGGCATTTCCTCCTGTCAATGGTTATCAAACCCAGGCCATCCTTTCTCCCCTATCTCCAAACCCAGGTCACCAGATCCTCTGGAGGCTCTCTTCCCCCAGGCCTCTCATCGTTTCCTCCCTTCCACCCTCACTGGGGTGGTTTTCATTCAGGTCTGCAGCCTGTTGGGATATATTCGGTATACTCGTTGTCTCTTCCCGGCCTAATGTCTTCCATTCTTTCTTTTCACCCAAGTAAAGGCTTCAAACAGGCCAGGCCCGAGGACAGTGCTCTGTGTCAAACCACCTGATACTCCCTTCCAGGTTGACAATTCTAAGTGACAGGTTAGACAGGGATTGGCTTTCAAATTTCACCTCTGCTCCACCAAAGCTGCATGGATCTTGGGCAAGGCATTTAATCTCTTTGAATATAGCTCTCTCTTCAATCACAGGGGGATGATTACTTGCTACACCCCAGGCTGACAGGAGGAAACTGGCTATATGATGTGGTGCAAGGTAGAGCCTTGAAATGTGCTGGTATCCCTGCTGAAATGAAGGGAAATAAGAAAAAGAAAATTCTATTTGTCTTGCTGGGTCTGCAGTGCCTCACCCAGTATACTGTACCTAGTAGGAACTCAAATATTTGTATTACCTTTGAAATAAGGAACTCTATTTTAACAAGCCCCGAGGAAGTATTACTAAGGGCTAGGACCATGCTTTTAAGGGATATTTTCCTTTCTTCAAGCAGTTACCAGGATTGACAATCTTTCCCTTGCACCATCACATCTAAGTCATCTTATCAAGCCTGATGACCAGCTGTGCCCATTGAACACCCGGCTGGGAAGGAAGCAGACCAAGCAAGGCTAGAAGCCATCTCTGTGTGAGCCAGATTGGCTTTGTGATTCTCTCCTAAGGCCCCTCCAGGATGGCTGCAGTCACTCTGCAATCAATGGCTGGGCATGAAACAAACAGGTCAAACATTTTAAATAATAGGATTTTAAATAGGATTGGGGTTGCAGAGGGTGCAACCCTCGGAAGTCTAAGGGAGATTCAATAACCGCCCTTGAGAATCGGAAAGGCTATAAAGGAAGTGCCCTTATTTGTGGAGGCCACAGGCAAGCATGTAGATGAGAAACTGTGTCTGCCCTGGGCTGTGACTGGACACAGGGTGGGGCCCAGTGCCTTTCCTGGGTCACTTCCAGCTCTCAATCCTACGAAGCCTTGTCTTAGGAAGCCCTCCTGTGGGCTTGGAATCAAGTACTCTGAGTAGATGGGTCTGAAGAGCTTCCCTCACCTTTGATGGCTCAACTTGACAGCAAGAACTTAGCCCCAATTTCCTTTCCTCACCCTGTAATAATGGTGACAAATCCTAATCTCAGTTAGATGAACATTTTCAGCCTTCTTACTTAACACTTGCTGTTTTCTGACACATGCACATGAGGATCAGGGCTTATATGTGGATGGAATCAATTATAATTTGATTAAGACAGAGCAGAAAGAAAGGAAGTAATAACAATCATCATTTCATTTACGAAGTCTTCCTTCCTCATCCAGGCTCTTGGTGTGCCTGAAAGGCAATTAAAACAGGGTTCAATTAAAAATACCATAATCCAGAAATCAAATAAAATATTAAAAAGCCAGGGACTTCCCTGGTGGTGAAGTGGTTAAGAATCCGCCTGCCAATGCAGGGGACACGGGTTCGAGCCCTGGTCTGGGAGGATCCCACAAGCTACGGAGCAACTAAGCCTGTGAGCCACAACTACTGAGCCTGCGCTCTAGAGCCTGCGAGTCACAACTACTGAAACCCGCTGCCTAGAGCCCGTGCTCCGCAACAAGAGAAGCCACCGCAATGAGAAGCCCACGCACCGCAAAGAAGAGTAGCCCCCGCTCACCACAACTAGGGAAAGCCCGTACACAGCGACAAAGACCCAATGCGGCCAAAAAATAAATAAATTTTATTAAAAAATATTAGAAAGCAAATGCCATTATTAAACAAGTACTTGTGAGGGGACGTCTAGAGAGAGCAGAAACTCGGCCGCCAGGCGGGGAGGACACAAGTACAGTGAATGCTACTTTGCCATTTAGCACAAAACCTGTGTTTTCTTGCAAAGGAAAACATAAGGCTCTCCTTGGCCACCCTACAAGTGGGCGACTCGTCTTCATTTTTCATTTCCAGTTCTTTGGTGTCCTGTGTCCTGCTTTGCTTCAAAAATGCACATCCCCCACTAACTGGCATGAGATGCATTGTGTGTCTATTTGAATCTGCTAATTGTGTCCGCTCCCCGGCCCAGCAGCGGGGTGACGCATCCTCAGAATTCTTATTCCAAAGAATCAAGTCAGAATCACCTAGAAAATAGCTCTTTACGCAACGACCTCAGCACTCAAAGGAGGGACAGGGAATTGTCTAATTCCGATTGCAACCTTTATTAAGAATTTGAAGAGAAAAAGTTATCTGCAGATCAGGACCATGTACAAAGTAGAGAGATTTTGGAGACCTGAGTTTTAGCCTGAGTTCTGCGACCTTGGGCAAGTCACTCAAATTTCTCTGAGCCTCAGTTCCCTCACCTACACGTGGAAGGGCTAGACTAGCGACATTCAGTCCCTTTCAGCTCTAAGATTCTCTACTCCGTGTCTATGTCAACACAGTGCACAGGCGTTTTCTTGGTTGAACTCTGTGCACCTCTGTAGGGTAGACGAAAGCCAGAGAAACAAGATCCTTAGAAGTATATAATGTGAATAACCAGAAGGGATGTAATTAAAATCAGGGTTCTGTTCCCACAAACACACCCAAGGATCTTCCCATAAAAACACGGTGGTAATTAACGAACCTGCCAAGTGCATGCAGCTGCCTTCCAGGCCCTGCCAGGCTTAGACGCGAGCCTGCCTCAGAATCCCGGCTCCCGGCCTCACGGCTCAGCCGGCCAGCCTCGCTCCTGCCTGCTGTTCGGCTGTGTTTTAGCCCATGGCTCCTCACGAGACAGGAGCATTCTCAAGTCACGTAGGGGCATGAATACATTTCTGGAATTTTCAAAGTCATTAAAATGATGAAAAGAGAATCTAAGGGGCTTGCGTGTATCAGGATATTCCCGCATCTGTAACGAAAGCCTTCTCTTTTCTCCCTCTGCCTTCAAGAGATTGCCACAGAGCACATGCCAAGTCGGTTCCTTGGGAACCTGGCTCTGGAGGAGGCTTCCTCTCTCCCCGGCTGCCACCCCCTCCCCAGGGAAGTGTGCTTCACTGCCCAAATCCTCCAGGGCAGAGACATTCCAGGGGCTGGGCTAGCCCCTGGTGGTATTCTCACAAGAGGGGTGTCTATTTTCAGAAATCTCCTCCACTTTTAACACCCTCATGTCACGTGTTCACCCAGACTGGCCTTGCAGCCCAGAAATTATATTTGTCCTGTCAACTGGCTAACCTGATAAACTCAGAGTGTCCCAGCCAGGGAATGTGAGGCCACTTGGGGACAGCCAGGGAGGTCTGCTTTAGCAGAACACGCCTGTCAGGATCTTGAGATAACATCAAGGCAAGGTGTTCTCAACTGCATTCCAGATGAAGTCTGGCAGGAGACGCCTGAGAAAGGTAATGAGTTCTCAGACACTTCTAGAAGAAATGCATTGAGGGCAAGAACCACGTGTGGTTATCTTCGTGCTCTCTGTCGGTACCACAGGGACCCGGCACCCTCTGAGGCTCCTGCACATCTGCTGATCTGAACTCCACGATGGAGGAAAACGGGTTTCAGGGTTTCTGTACAAGCTCGCTACTCCGAGCGTGGGCCGGGGACCCCGCGGCATTGGCGTCGCCTCAGAGCATGTTAGAGGGGCAGCCTCTCAGGTCCCATCCTGGACGTGCCCGGTCAGCCTCTGCACGCTGGTGAGACCCCCAGCGATGGGGACGGTTACTCAAGTCTGAGAACTACTACCTAGCACACCGAGAGGAAGCAGAGAGCGGAAGTGTGGGTGGAAATAGCCACAGCAGCACGCTGAGAACTAACTAAGGAAGAAGAAAGTAAGACCAGATTTGGACTGCGTTCAGCTTTACAGACCTGGTCACACGAAATACAAAACCCCCAATTTAAGCAGGAGCGCAAAGGTGTCCTGAACAGGTGTCCTCATTTATGAACTCAGCCACCTGTGCTGAGTCAGCAGAAGGTCACTTCAAACTGGAAAACTGCATTCCAGTCTTCCCAAAGTTTTGAAGAAGCCTCCGCAATGGGCCAATGAGCTCTTTCCAAGTTCCTCTGGTGACCTGCCAGCTCGTCGATTTTAGACACCAGCTTGTGCCCGGCCTAAGCCTGCTTGGATTTGCTGCTCAGTATTTGTTAGTGAAAAGGCTACAAAAGGAAAAGAAGTGTAAAGGTGATTTCTTTGGGGGCCCTTCAATCTTCCGAAAGGGAAGTGTGAGGCTTTCAAACCAGCCCAGAGAGGGACTTCTTTATTGGTTTTGCTTTTTAGGCTAGATTAATAAATCCCAGTTCCCTTCTCAGCACACCTATATTTTTCACTCGCTGATGATGGTAGCAGGTTTCCTGCTCACATCTGTATTATAATAAATGCATTATAAACGAGTAAGTAGGAAACAGTAAGGAAACGATGTTTTACTTTTAAATGCTAATTACGAAGCCCTGGTGCAGTTAAAGTGCAGGGTGTTCTGTCAATTTTTAATGTTTATGCCAAGTGTAGTCTTCAGTTTAACATGAGCTTTTAATCCTTCGAGTACTAAATTGCCTTTTAATGCTTGCAGAACAACACTGTGTTTGCACAGAGTCAGGTCTGAAAATGTATTTAGTACAAGGTGTGTTATGGGAAGGCGGGGGAGGGGGGGGAGGGGAACTTTTTTGTTTTGTTTAAGAAGATGGTACTGGAGCACAGCACAAGCAAGTGGCTTCCCGCTCCCCTCAAGAGCATCATTTCCTATTCTTTCTTAGGTTGCTAGGAGTGTTGCTCTCCTGTTGCTGATTTAACCCTCCAGTGAAAGCTTCCAACTCCCAGGAACACGATCAGCCCCAGGGTACCCCCTACACCATCAAAAAGACCACAGCAAAAGGAGGTGCACAGGAGGGGCTGCTGTCGGGCTCTGACCACCCTCCCAGAACCCACGGAACTGGAGAAGAAAGGGGATCCAGGTATCCTTGGGTTGCACAGGAACTCTCCACAGCCACACACACACACACACACACACACACACACACACACACACACACACGCACACACACACACACACATTTATAAGTATGAGGAGCGAACTTGTACATTTCCTATAAATAAAAGGCCTATAGATTTTCAGACAGGAAGAGGGGCAGAAGAACGCATAGAAAGGTAGACGATGGGATGACAAGGCCAGCGGGGTCTTGGGACTTTCTCTGCTCTGGGCACCATTTCACAGGCATGGGCTTGGCCAACCTGTGGGCTTCCTCCAGTGCTGGTACCCACACCCAAATCTCTGTCTGTCCTGTGACCCAAATCTCACTTTCTGGAACCTGTTTCTTCCCCATTCCCAACACATCGGGCTGAACGCCTCACTCCTTGTCAAACACGTTCAGCGCCTCTGAGCTCTGCGTAAAAACAGCAATACTTACGTGTCACTGAGTACGGTGCCAGGCACCGTGCTAAGCACTTTACACAGATGAACTCATTTTAGTCTGTCAGCAAACTATTATACTAGTATTATTATTCCTATTTTGCAGATGAAGAAACTGGTGCACAGAGAAGTTGAGTAACTGACCTAAGCTCACACAGCCAGTAAGAGGTGGATCAAGGATGTGGACCTGATTCCAGGGTCCCATGCCCTTAACTGGCTCACAGTGCTGTCTCCCCAGCCTCTGGGGAAATGCCCTTCCCGGCACCTTTTATCAAACAGGGCGTCTCCCACTTGTCAGCAGCTCAGGCTCAGATGCCTCCTGCCCTCTGTGGAGACCTTGCTGACACTGACCCTCTCCTCCGCCAGCCACATGCAGCCTGGCACCCTGGCTGTGCTGGACTGTTCATGGGTCTGTATCCACACTAGATCAAGTGCTTCAGTAGCTGGACCTACTGCCCCCACATCAAAGATCTGTGGTTCTGCTGATTCTAGGGAACCCCACCTGACCACAGGTCTGGGTGCGTCGGAAGTGGTGGGAAGTACTGGTGCCCTCTAGCCTTGGGGACAAACACCTCACCAGAAGCCCAGGTTGGGGTTAGACTGAATCTGAAGGAATTGCTGTTTTGAAGGACGAGGTTGGTGCAACTTCACATAGCTCAGCGTATCCTTGGCTAGGCCTCGAGGCGGGGTCAGTAGGTCCAGGAGCAGCACCGATGTCACCCTCCGCACCTGTCACTGACCGTTTCCCAGCCACTGCCCCGCCCCCCCAAGATGCTCCCCACAGCAAGGTACACGGCTCACTCCCTCTGCGAGAAAACACAGTTTCTAGAAGAAAGCATTTGTTTCCCCAAGTTTTCTTTTGGTGATTAGGCATTCAGAAAGAACAATGGCCACAAACACACACTTAGTAAACTGCCTAATGATTAAATAATATATTAAGAAAATTTGAATATAAAAAGGCCATCTTTACATGTGAAAGCTAACAGGCAGGCCTGACAAACTTCAGTACAGCTGCTCAGACAGAGAGGGGGCTAAAAGGGGAGAGAAATTATGAGGTTTATCGTTTTACAAGTTCAACCACAGCACACAATACCGCACGGAGTTCCACAGCTGTCATGTACTCCAGGGCAAGTGCAGCATGAATGGCTTCCTTAAATACAGGTTTTTAGGAATCGATTTACTACATGGTTGGCCACATAGTAAGTTGATGCAAAACTGTGTGTTAGCTTCACAGGTACAAGTACAAATGCCTGAAGGGCCAAGGTGGCTCTGGCATCAGGAAAAGGCAACGAGCATCACGGGATCTTGGTCTCGCGTAAACTGAAGAGAGATTTTTGAGACTTTTGGTTATTGCATGAACCAGAAACATCAGGAAGGACAGAATGTCTGTCTGTACTGCTTTAGCTGGCCCTGGTCTACTCGCCCTCAAACCCAAGGATTCCATTTCTACCCCAGTGCAGTCAAAGGAAAACTACGGCCCGGGTATGTGGGTTCAAGTCCAGGCCTCACAGTGGACACTGTGACTCAAGCCAAGACCGTGTCTCTGTTGGTAAATACTGACACTCACGCTGAGATGTGGCAGTGAATAATTATGATCCACCAGACTCACGATCCTTCTTCTACAGCACAGGGTTGTCACAGGTAAGCAACTGCCCAGCAAAGGACTGCATTTTCAGGTCACCCCCATACCCTTTGTGACTAGTTAAGGCCACATGACTAGCTGTTGGCAATGGCCCACGAGCAGAGGAGGTATGTGTCAATCCTGGTCTCCTTTCCCTTGGCCGGGTAGATGTAGAAGAGTAGGAAACTTTGGAGATGGCAAAGCCACAAGAAAAACAAGAGCTGGGTCCCTGAGTCACTGCACGGAGGAGAGTCATACGCCACCAGGAATATCCATGTCAAGACTGATGGATGGGACTTCCCTGGTGGCGCAGTGCTTAAGAATCTGCCTACCAATGCAGGCAACACGGATTTGAGCCCTGGTCTGGGAAGATCCCACATGGCGCGGAGCAACTAAGCCCGTGCGACACAACCACTGAGCCTGCGCTCTAGAGCCCGCGAGCCACAACTACTGAGCCCATGCACCACAACTACTGAAGCCCATGTGCCTAGAGGCCATGCTCCGCAACAAGAGAAGGCACCGCAACTAGAGAAAGCCTGCGCGTAGCAACAAACACCCAACACAGCCATAAATAAATAAATAAATAAATAAATTTATTGGAAAAAAAGACGGATGCATGAGAAATAAACATCTATTATATTTAAGCCTCTGTTCATTTTGGGTCCACGTGCAACAGCAGCTGACTTTATTCTAATGAATATATAGAACCTCCAGTTTCTCTGAAAAAAGCCCTTTCTCGTTCCATAGAACTTACGACCCTCAACCTGTCAAATGGGTATACTTGTTTGAAAATTACTGAAGACCTCCAGGTGAAAAGCAGCAGAGAATAGCAAGTAATAATAGCAAAAAACAACCACCCTATCTTCCAAACTAGGCTCAACACTCAATACCTGGGGGAAAAAAAAATCCAGCATCAAGTTACTTTATCCAAAATAACAAAATGAAGTTGAGGGCCCAATGCAAGTCCTCGCCCTGCGAAATCCCTGCCTGCTGCTGATGAGACGAGGCGGGAGGAAAGGCGGCAGGTGGATGAGGTTCCTTGCACCCACCTTGTAACAAGGCACGGCCCAGAGGGAGTCTTTTAAACACCTGCCTACCCTCCATCTCAAAACTTTCTCCCAGAAAAAAGCTGGTGGAAAATGACATTATTATTTCCTCATTTGGGATAAACTGCTACGGGCTTAGGGATGTAGGCAACAGAGCCAGAGGAATGATTTATGAAGTCCTGCTTCTCTCTCCCGGCCCCGAGATGCACCTGGAGCTCTTGCTGTCACGTCGGAGATTACAGCTTCTGATGAATCACTGCCCACACGCTATGCGCCAGGTGACCTGCTGGGTTTGGAAATGAGGACTGCTTCCCAGGCAGTAATCTGGATTTCCCTTTCCTTCCTCCAAGACTTTTCTGCCTCTCTAGGCCCCTTGTCGGCAGCTTGGCTCTGGGAGAGGATGGGCTGCGGTGCCTGCTCTGGGCTGGGGCTTTTCTGAGAGCCCGCGCACCTTCCTGCGGCGGCCCTGCACACAGCTGCCGGCGGTAAGCAGGAGGCATTGTGCGGCAGGCTGGGAGAGCAATGCAGCCCTTCCCACTCGGCTGTGTCAGCAGAGCTGCCCGGGCCCGTGCCCTCTGCCCGCTTTCAATCTGGTTCACCAGGCAGACGCGCAGCGGAACTGCACGAGGAGGTTCCAGTTTTTTCCCCAGGAGATGAAGGTGATACTTGGCAGAGACAGGACTGGCTTTCTGGATGGGTTGTGGGCACCCCAAGTCTTATTTATGACACAAAAATGTCAAAGGACTGCATCTGAAAAGCCGGCCTGCCCCTCAAATCAAGGGTGAAACCTTAAGCCAATGCCTGGGCCTGCGGCCGGGCTGCCTCTGCAGCAGAGCCTTGTTTATCAGAACACCTTGAAGCCAGCATTTTCCGACTTCTTTTTGTTTTTTTGTTTTGTTTTGTTTTTTGGTGGGAGGGGAGAGGTTGGGACTGGTTTTGTTTGTTTTTTGTAATAATCCAGGCAAGAGACAATGGTGACTTAGATTATTAGATCTTTTTATGTCCTACAATATTGAATACAAGTGTTTGTTTCCAGTATAGTTAAGAAATGCTTCTTGAACTGAAGTAAATTAATTGATACATCACATATAAACCACAAGACAGTGTCAGGAAGGCATTTCAAACAGTTAGGCATTCTTCTCCAGATGACCTCCTCAGGTCTGATCAGAGCCCCAGGTCCGATCAGCCCAGAGCAAACCATTCCTTCTTGGTGACTCCTGGAGATTCTTTTGGGAGGTCTGAGGTCTTCTGCCAGCGTTCAGTAGGTGTTCTGTAGGAGTTGTTCCACGTGTAGATGTATTTTTGGTGTATCTGTGGGGAGGAAGGTGATCTCCACGTCTTACTCTTCCGCCATCTTCCCGGAAGCCTGCGGTCCACTTGGGTGATGTCTCTGGCTAGCACCACACCTCTTCTGTGGCTCCAACTCCCCTGGATTGGTCTGCTATGGGTCTAGCCTCTGATAGCAGGAACCAAAAATCCCCGGCTTCTTGATGGATACAGAGCAGTGCCTCATTTGTCTCACCAAAGGGAAGATATCATTATTCCCATTTTACAGATGAAGTTCAGGAAGTTGCCCAAGGTCACAAACTCATCAGCTCAAATCGAGATCTGGGTCCTTCCCCGGGCACGTGTGTGCACTGCAGGGCCTCCTTCTACCCCGGGGCCTACTTAACTCCCCAGACCCTCCTGAGCGTTCTCCCTCCATCCCCACCTGCCTCATGCATTTTCCAGTGCAGAGCCCTCCCTGTCGCTGCCACTGACTGATTCCTACCTGATGAGCTCTCCCCATACAGCCCCTGCACTGAGAAACCAAGAAGCCATCCAGGAAACACCTTCCTGAGGAAGGCGTCCTGGGCACCGTCAAGCGGAGCTTGTGTTTCTCTCCTGGCGCACCCCCTCTTCTGCCTGGAATCTCACTGATTTCTGTCCTTACCTCCACTGTCAGATTATGAGGTGGCGTGCCTGAGGACCAGCTGCCCCAGGGCCCATGCTTGCTCTGAACAAGGACAGAGGGGGCGCACTCACAGGACAGGATGAGAAATAGAAGTCCACAGATAAACAGCGTAATTGCAGACTGTGGTATGTGTCATCCTCATACCTCAGCGTAATTGCCAAACTGAGACAGGGGATGGTCAGGGAAGCCGAGAAGATTCCATGTGAGCCCAGGATGAGAATGAGCCGTGTCTCCACAGCCTCGGAGAAGGAGCTGCAGGGAAGCTTTGCAGGCAGAGGAGATGGCCCAGGGAAAGGCCCCGGGAGAGGAGGTAAGATGGGAGCCTGCCATGCCCGGGAACAGGAAGGAGACCAGCGTGGCGAGAGGACAGGGAGAGATCGGGAGGAGAGACTGTGGGCCGGCGGGAGCAGGGCCGCGGGGGTAGCATCTGGACTGTTCTCTAGATGAGTGGGAAAGCTCAGCACACTTCAGGCGGGGAGATGCCATGACCTGACTTTTCTTTGTGGTTAACGTCACGCTGGGTCCTGTGTGAATGGGCTGGACGAGAGAGGAAGCAGAGGGTGTCATGGGATCCATGATGCAATAATTAATTTGGCACTTAGTAGGCCTTCATCATGCATGTTCGGTCCCACCGTCGGGGAAAATAACGCAGGCTGAAAGCGGTGCAGCCTGGCGTGACCATGAGCAAATCATAACATGGCAAAGCCCCAGCTCCCTCAAATGTAAAATAGCGTTAAAAAACCCTCAATGCCTACTTCTCCCAGCGAGGATGTGTATAATGCCTTTAGCCTGGTCCCTGCCCCCCGGGGATGCCCCCACCCCCCGCCATGGTGGCTGTTGATACGAGGAGAAACTGCAGGAGCTGTGAGGCAGGAGATGGGGGAAGGGCTGAGGCCTCCTCATTATTTCGCCCCGTTGTGCTTTAACCAGCTCTCGCTGTGCTGTCACACACGTCCTCTGTACCTGGGGGGAAATGAAACCCTTGACAATCCCCTCTTCTCTCTGAGTCTCTGCCCGCTGAGAAACTGCACGGAGCCAGGTGCCTGGAGGCATGACACAGACAGCAATGGAGCCCCCAGTCGGCAGCACAGAGTGAGGGCTGCCTTTAGGGAGCTGCGAAGCTCTTTGGAGGGACATGTCACATGGAGATCTCATTCCTCTGGAGGGAGGTGGCAGGAGCCGCAGTACTGGAGACACCGCCCAGGACTCCACACTCCGTGTCACGTGGTTAAGAGCTGGGTACGGCTGGATGTGCGTTATCTCCCACCACTGGCCAGCCCTCCCCTGTCCTCATTTGTCTTCGTAGCACTGACTGCATAACAGCACTTTTTGACGTTACAGTAAATCCTGGAAAGTTTGTGTGTTTTTCCACTGTCTCCACAAAGGCAGGGACTCTGGGCCACCTTCTTTCCCCGCTGAAGCCCAGTTCCTGCAGTCTCCCAGCGAGTAGAAATGGCTTCAGTCCTCACAACAGCCCCCAGGAGGTGGGCACTCTTCATCCTGCAGCGACTCTACTGTCCTACACACAAGGAAGCCAACTCCCTGAACACGCCCCAGGTCACACAGCCAGAAAGTGACACAGCTCCAGAGCCTCAGAAGCCATCTGCTTACCAGCCACGTCTTGAGGCAGGAAACCACAGGGCTGCAGGGCAGTAGCGCCCAACCCGGGCTGCACAGAGAATCACCCAGGCTGGGGTGGAAAGGCAGAAACCTGAATGCCCAGGTCACAGGCAGCCCAGTGAAATCAGAATCTGAGTAGGGCCCAGCGCTCAGGACTCTGAAAGCAGCTGGGGGGCCCAGCGGCAAAACCTCCACGAGGGCCCCTAGCAGAGCCCACGGTGACCCTCTTCCTCTGTGTCCGCGCCCCCTCCCACTGTTAATCCCTGCTAATCCCCGGCCTTCCCCCTGGGAGCGGAGGTGAGTCTCACAGCAAGGTTCCCGTCCACCTTGCAAGCACACAGCAGGCCAGCTACCCTAAGCAGCTTTCGGTGTGTCTAACACCACGCCGACAATGCCCGCGGCCCGCCAGGGAGCCGACTGGAAAACCAGTTTAGATTCGCAAAGAAGCTGGTATTAACATCGTGGAGGGCTCTCTGGCTCAGGCTGCCATGCGTGTTAGGGCCTGTGAATAATAAAAGGGGAGCTTGTAATTCTACTAAAAAATGAAATTTCCCCATTTCTGCAGAATCAACAAAAACAAGATAATACATTAGCTCTGCAGTATGTCTGTGCTTCGGGGCTTCGGACTGTCATTAAAGTTGGATTTTATCCATGATAGGTTTCTCCACTCCCCTTCCACCCCGAGTAAGAAAAACACGCAGCCTTACGATGCATCTCCTTTTCTTCCTATTTTCTATCTGCACGGGGTTTATCCATACTCAACTGGAGAGGAAGTCGCCCAGACACTGGGCTCCTGTTTGCAATGCTTTGCCTTTCAGCCCTGAAACATCTCCCAGGCCGTTCTTAAGAATCCTACAGGATAACGTTGAAATAAGCCCCCCTCACAATTTAGAGGAAATGAAAGGAAGCCCCCCAGAAGCTCCTGCTCTTGGTTGTGTGAGGGACTCAGAGAGGGGCTGCTGACCCTGGGTTCAAAGCACATCGGCCCTGAGAGGGGCTGGATTCAGCAGGGAGATGGATCAAAGGCTCTCGTAGGTGGCAGCGGCCAGCACCATGGTGGCAGCCGAGCTGTGAGGCCCTTATCTGAAAACACCCCGCACCTGTTCCTCCGCGCGTGAGCACGTGTGCAGGTGTGCGTGTTGAGGTGGGGGGGAGGAGGGAAGTCTCCCACCACTAGCACGGGTGCCGCCAGGGCCCCAGACAGATGCCTAGGGTCTCCACAATCAAGATCGTCATTGTCAGGTGGGAGGCCGAGACGGGCCGGTCAAGCCCCGGCACGTCCACAGCGGTCACCCACCAAGCGGGACTCAGGGTCCCGCCGCCCTGGCTGCCACGGGACCAGGAGCGTTGAGGCAGAGGGAGGGCTCTCAGTAGAGCCTAACCATCCTCGTCTCTGCTTTAGCAGAAGCTGGGATTTACAGAAGTGGGACTTTCACGTCCCTCTTCTCCTTTTGGGCAGAGCGAGTCTGGTGCTTCAAATCTATCTGTGAAAGGGGGAAAAAGAAAACCAAAGAGGCTTGCCTGCACCATATACTGGGAAACCAGTCACTTGCCAAATCCGGGGCTCTGTGGAAACAATCCTCCCAGGGCCTCCAGGGGATCAAGTTCTCAGGTTTCCTGCCGCCTGTCCCCAGAAACACGAGGTTTCTTGTTCACACGTGGTCAAGTACAGCTGGGATGATTGGAATACCAGCTCAGCTACTCCAGCCCGGGATCCCTTGCCACGATAGGGATGGAAAAAGCCCCGATGACAGCTACGGGTTAGGTTACCCCATGCAGACCCCTTCGTGAAGAAGTGGTGCTAGGGAAAAAACAGCAGCCAATGAGACAGCGGGTAGGATTCCAGAGACGGCTCCACAAGGGGCCTGGGCTGACAGAACAACTCCCATCCAGCTCTGACGTCTTGATATGTTTTTAACAAATTCTCCTTCAGTTATCCAGCTGCTTAGCTAATCAGATATTATTACCTCCTTTGTGCTTCCTTTCCCCACTCTCTGTTTATCCGGCCTGCCTTGCTGTAAAAAGAGCTCCATAATGATCCCTACCTAAATACTTCACTTCTAATACAAAGGTCAGTGCTCTGCATTCCAGAGACAGTCTTCAGCTCACTCGGCTAAGAAGTAGCTCCCCTACCTCTTTGGAAAAAATAAGCTGATTTTTTCGTTGTACGTGATCTCGATGGAATTTGCCTGTATAACGTCTCCTTGTCTGCAAAGCCGGTAGGCAGACGGCAAGGCTGCGGGTTCGCTCCCCTCCATACGCCCTGAGGACGCCTGCGAGCGAAGCGGACTGGCAACTGCATCCTGCTCATCCCTGGGCTTTGTCCTGACATTAGGAAACCACGAGGGACATTTGGGCAAACCACAGAATTGCCACCAGAAAGCCGCAGAGAAACCACCAGTGGGGTATGAGCGAAGCACCTGAGGGGTCCCAGAGAACAATCATCAGCAGCACGTGGCATTCTGTGTCCATGTTCCTGGTCCCTAGGAACGTTCCTGTGATTTTTTTTTTTTTTTTTTTTTTGCGGTACGCGGGCCTCTCACTGCTGTGGTCTCTCCCGTTGCGGAGCACAGGCTCTGGACGCGCAGGCCCAGCGGCCATGGCTCACGGGCCCAGCCGCTCCGCGGCATGTGGGATCTTCCCGGACCGGGGCACGAACCCGCGTCCCCTGCATTGGCAGGCGGACTCTCAACCACTGCGCCACCAGGGAAGCCCTTTCTGTGATTTTTAACTACAAAAGTCCCAGCATGCATCATACACCTGCTTACAGGACACGAATGAAGCCTGAGTTTCTCCTCAGCACATGGATGGGGGTGTTTCTCATCTGAGCTGCTGTCACTGAGAGCAGAGGCTCCCTGTGGTAGATTATAACTTGTCTACCACAAGAACCAAGTGGGGTCACTGGCAGACATGGCCCCAAACCCCAGAGAGTCAAGGAGCTCTGCCTAAGACCTTTAATGGCCAGTCCATTATTTATTATTTCTTGGTGGAAATTCCATCAAAGGAAAGAAAGGAAATCTCTGCCAAAGGCTGGGCAGAGTAGCACAGGCTGAAATGAGTAGACATCGTGGCTGGGCTACCTGTGCATGTCACTGGCCTTCTTTAATCCTGCACAATGCCATGGCAACTGGACCTTCTGTGGCAGAAGAAGGAAAGTGCCTCAGAGGTGGGCTCGGAAGGGACAGGTTTAGTACCAAACACGTGAAGAGAGGTAGAGCCCAGCTGAGTCACCTTAGTGCTTAGAGCCCCATTTTTTTCATCTGTAAAATGGGAACAATGGTTATGGAAGGTATTAAAATAATACGTATGAAAGTGCTTTGTACGCTATCAATCTCTTTAAAAATAGATGGTATTTAAGAATTAGCTTATTTGGCCTCTCACAGATTACATTAGTTCTTACAGTTCTCAAACAATTTCCTACAGTTCTATATATGTCATATCAAAAAACCAAGAGCCAGTAGTTTAGATCATGGCATGAACTAGCATTTTAAACTATCCCATGAAATTAAGATTGGCAGAAGAGAATCCTTCAAATTTATTTGGATTTTTAAAATCTTATTTATTACTTAAAAGTAGTCTATTAAGGGCTTCCCTGGTGGTGCAGTGGTTGAGAGTCTGCCTGCCGATGCAGGGGACGCGGGTTCGTGCCCCGGTCTAGGAAGATCCCACATGCCGCGGAGCGGCTGGGCCCGTGAGCCATGGCCGCTGAGCCTGCGCGTCCGGAGTCTGTGCTCCGCAACGGGAGAGGCCACAGCAGTGAGAGGCCCGCGTACCGCAAAAAAAAAAAAAAAAAAAAAGTAGTCTATTAAAATATTACCAAATCCTGTATTTTTGTGCCACAACGGAAAAACTGCAGACGTTGTACGCGTGTACTATGAAAAATGACATTACTTTTTTTTTTTTTAAGGCATTGAGGGTCCCAAAGTGGCTTATATATACCCCAGAAGGGATAGATCAAGGTACAGAAGACCAAAAAGAGTCGCCAGGTGGATAAACAGAGGATCCAGAAGACTCGGCAAGCTCAGATCCTAGGAGGCATCGCGAAGGCAGAGAAAGCGCTGACGGGGGATCCAGACGTCTGCTAATGACCAGGAAAGACCGCTGGCAATAATTCCAGAGAGCTACCCATAGACAGCAGACCCTTGGCAAGGCTTTGATTTGTGGGTCAAAGGAAAAGGTGCTCTAGCCACCAGCTGGGGGGTTAGGTCAGGGGCAGCAGACATGGTTGGCTGTGTACCCGAGAGCCATTCCCCTTTCTTTTCTGCCAGTAGAGCCTTAATTGTGGTGTGTGTCCAGCACCAGGGGAGACTGTGATTGCCGCAGCCAGCGACGGCGATCTCATGCCCCTATGCTAGGAGACAAGTCATGCTGCTGCAGCCAGGAAGCCCCCAGAGGAAAACCACTGGGAGCTTGTGGGGAAGTTTTCCCTGCTAAAAAAGAAAAGCATAAGGAAGAGCCCCCGATTTTTATCCCTGTCCTGCCTTCTTGCGTGGCATGGCGACATGAGGATGTGACAGTACTCTGGAGTCTGAGCACCCACCCTGCATCTGTGAGGGAAGTAATTCCTGAAGCACTGAGATCGCAGGGTGGAGAGACTCAGAGGTCCTCTGTGACAACACAGCCTCTACAACAGGCGGGTCATGGGAGGTATGCACGTACCTTTGTTTTTCAAGCCACATGTAGTTAGGTTTTCTATTACTTGCTGCTATAACAGGGCTCCAGTCCTGGTTGGACCAGGGGGCCAACTGAGATGCCAGTTGCTCGTCCTGTGTCAACAGGAGAGGAGACAACGTGGCTGTGACATGGTGAGAAGGCGGGGCACCTGCTCCCTTCTTGGATCTCCCCAACTTGGGTCTGACCGCCAGCAGGGAGACTTGGCACGTGACTCACAAGAGCCTCTGGAGCTGGGCACGGTCCTGGTCCTGGATTGGAGAGGGGTTTCATTCCACCCAGAGCTAATATTCTTCCCGTCAGGGAGCACAGGAGAGGGCCTGAGCTTTGAGGGGGCTGTCACGGCACTTGGCTGTGAGAAGGTAGAAAAGCCAAGGAACTGGGCAGAAGCCACGACTTGCGGGCACTGCCGAAAGAATCCCGTGGCGTGGGATGGCCCAAATGTACTGGGCCCTGCTGTTCTAATGGGTTCCACCACAGACTGTGACAGAGTCATTTATGAATCTGAGTTCTAAGACACACATTGTTTGAATTCACCTCACATGGTTGCCTTTATTGGCCTGGTGACTGTCAAGAAGAAAGGCTATTACTCCATGCAGTAATTTAAGAAGAGACGTGATGATTTTTCAAGCAATTATCAGCAAAAATGCCAAACAGGAAGGCAGAGCTTGAATATCCTACTGAGAGAAACTACCGAGATGGAAAATAATGCGCCACGGATAACACAACATAAGTGAGCTTCTTGGCAGACTAGGTACTTTTTCATACCGTACTTACCTTTCTTTAATGAACTGGCTTCAGTGGCTGCATTTAAACCATGAACAGAATTTCATCTCATTTCTTATGCTGAGAAAGTCTAGAGACTGTTTATCCTGAAATATATAATACTGTGTACTCTTGCAAATAAGTAAACAAGTTTACCATCCCATAGTTTTTCTTTCCTTGTAGGAACTCCTTAGCTATTACAAAGGAGGTAGAATGAATGTGATTAATACCATTTTTAAAAAGTAGCCAGTATCACTTACACTCCCAGGTGGGCTCTACGGCTCAGAGCAGACCTGTGGGCCAAATCTCGCCCAACATCTGTTTTTGTAAATAAAGTTTTATTGGAACACAGCAACATCTGCTCATTCACGTATTGTCTTTGCCTGCTTTTGTGCTGTGTCAGCGAAGCTGGGTAATTGCTAAAAGACTGTATGGCTCGCAAAGCCCCACAGCCCTTTACTGAAAGAGTTTGCTGACCCTGGTTTAAAGTAATGGTTATTCTTTTCCTAAATTGACAGATAATTTTCATTTTGACAAAGCCCCCAAATCTTGCAGAGTAGGAAAGCACTGCAGTCATCCCATAGTTCCATAATCATTAACAGCGATTTCTAGCTTATTATGGGCTGGAGCACTGAAAAGACAGGCTGTGGGTTACATGCAAGTTCCTGGGTCCTGACTCTAATTTCACCCTTTCTCTTCAATTCAAGAAACAAATCACAGTAATAGGGAAAGTCATATTGAAGTATTAACACTGAAAGATGATATTATCACCATTAAAGGATATTACCGAAGGGAAAAATTACAAAAAACAGTAAATAGTATACAAATTTCTAAGCTCTGACAATTATTGATAACCAATTACTACAACACACTTATAATTGACTGCAGTGCCCCAGTGGGCCCAACACCATGGTTGAGAACGAATGACTTAAAAGAAACAAATACAATCAATGATTTCAAGATTGATGTATTTCTTCATCCTTTCAACATGTGAGTCCTTATGGTGAGCCAGCTCTGTGCTAAGCATTCTGGGGTGCAAAGACGACTAAAGATACCACATACAACCTTGCCTCCCCAAGAGCATGCGCTTCAAGAGGACAGGAAATAACGTCAGTGGATTGTTGATCGTTTGAAGGAAACGAAGAGGAAGTAAGATCAAGGAGAGAAGGAGCATTCGAATGGGCCTTGAGAAAGGGATAGGATTTTCACTGGCAAGGGTGGGAGGCCACTTGGGGGAGGGAAGACTAGAGGAGTCTGGGAGTCACAGAGGTTAGTTAACACACTTCACCCAAACTCACAAAGTACTGGAGTTAGGATTAGAACCCAGGTCTCCAGTGTGAAGCATTTTTCAAAAGCCATTCCCCAGGTATTTGAAATATGCCGAGCAGTTAAATTTCCAAGGAGTAAATATAAAAATGAAGACCAAGTTATTTTTGTATTTTTAAACGTTTTATTTAGATAACAACAGGGGAAGGTTGTTATATAAACTATACTAGGGAAAGGAATCTGAGTATCAGGCCAGACAAAAACCAATCACCTAGCAAAAGCCCCCACCACTGTGAAGGGCCAGAAAAGATCTGAATATCCAAGAGTAAACTAGAGCCCACCTTCAGCTTCCAGTAATGAAAATACCACCAATGACACCATTCCTGAAATTCAGGGCTACCCCAGTGTTCTATGACTTGGCTCCTTTTCCAAAAGAGATGTCCTGGGGATGTCTGTCTCAGTGCAGTCTCTTATATTTACTTAGGCACTTGATCTTTCACAGAAGTGATGACCTAAGACCTTATGTTCATTAACTCCTTGTGTTTAGATAGTATCAATCCCCTTCCCTCTAGCTGCCAGGTAAATTCGATTTTAACATCTTAAATGGTACAATTGTTTAACCCTAAAAAAAACAACAAAAACAAAGAAAACCCAGAGAGGAGCAAGAAGCTAGGGTATTGTGCTGAGACTGAATTCTGTGGAGTGCGCTGCAGGGGAACTAGTGACCTTCGGCCTTCGTCTCCAAATGGAGGTGGTTCATTGTATCGTACCCTGTGTTGAATCCTGCTTATTGCAACACTGGGAGATGTGTTGAAGGCAGTCAACCACCACTTAGTCAATCATAAATAAATGGGCCTTGAAGCTTTTCCAATATACGTCTGATCACGGTAATACACATGGGATTAGGGCAGTGTGCAGTTGTGATGGCACGTGCAATGTATTATGTGATCGTAATAATCTGGCAATGTCTTCAATGCTTACGGACACACATAAACATCCCTTACTTAACAAAAGGGAGGCACAAAAGTATGGGGGAGAAGCCATATGCAACATCGCTTGTGTTCTTTGTGTTTATGTGTTTGCTAGAGTTTTTGGAGATCCAGATGGTCAGACCACATTCTGAATTTAGCAAAAACTTGCCCTACCTTATCTCCCATGACATCTTGCTATAAATCCTCCCTTCAGGTAAATCAATATATAGGAAGCCCCCTCACAAAGCCTTGAATTTTCCTATTTCGTGAGTTTGCTTACGCCAAGCAAGGCTGAGCATATAAGTGAAGGCCATGAGTCACACTCCCTGGGTCCAGCTTTACCACTTCCTAACCGGACAGCCTTGGTGTATTAGTTTACCTTTCTGTATCTCATTATCCTTATACCTAAAGTGGAAACAATAAGAAATCAATAAGCCCCATCTCATAGGGTTTTTTGTGAGGATGAAATAAGTCAAAACATGTAAAGTGTTTAGAACTTTGTCTTGGAAACAGTAAGTACTCAACACATGTGTGATTACTGCCATGGTCATTATAGTCATCCTACTTGGACTTCCTGCTCCTTCCTCTCTGAAATCCCTTCCTCAGGCCTCAGCCATGCACCCAACATGACCCTTCCTTCCCCTGATTTGAACCCAGGTCATCTATCAATCAGCTGGCACTGCTGATTTCTGTATAACCATCACGGGCAAGCTTTTTCTCGTCTAGACTGAAAATTCCTCAGGAACAAGGACTTCTGCATGTGTTTGCTTTTCAAGCAGAATCAATCTGATAAAACTGTTGGTTCATGGTCATAGGAGCTAGACAGGGAATTCTAGATGTGAACGTGCCTGGTTCTCGTTTTTAAACAACATTCTTGGTAGCAATGGACGAGGTAGTTATTAGGGTAGCAATGTCTACGGAAATATGCAATTATTATCTGTTTGATGTTAAGCATTTGAAACAGAAAATAATGCCAGCAGGAAACTTGAGAGGGGATAAGAGTAAGAGGAAAGAGATTTTAGTTCTATCTCTACTACTAAGCACTTCACATTCTTTGAGGTTCAGAGTGGTTAACACTTGACAATTCCTAATCTGCAAAGTGGTAGGTCAGCGTCAACAGCCTTTAAGGTCCCAGGCAGACCCTGTTGATGGCCCCAGTCAAAACCCTTTGAGTTTACTGAACCCAAATGTTGTTTGGATGCCGTATGGCACTGTGTTCTGGGCAGGTGGGTCTTTCCCCGTTACAGGGGCATCAGTCTGACCTTGGAAATTCCATTGACCTCTGACAGTGACTGTGTTAGAAGCGGGAATAGGACCCAGTTCTGGCCCATAAGACCTCAGAGGACATTCACTGTGGGGCTTCTGGAAAAGGCATTCCTCCTGATTAAAAAAAAACCAGGGATACATGAAGGACAACTCTGCCTTGCTTCCCGTCTGTGAATGTGTCTTCTTGAGGAAATGGTGACTGACCACTACAGTGCAATTTTGAAACTCCGAAGAGAAAACTGAGAGAATGGCAGAGAAGTCAATCGGGCTCCAGTATACTTAGCCAGCTGAACGCCCCAGCCTATTTGGGGAATAACAACTCCTCATACTGTTTAAGCCACTTTAGTTCTGTTACTTATACCTAAAAAGTTCCTGATTGTCAACATGCTGAGGTACCACATGACTCAGACACATGGTTAAGCTGCTGGAAATCTGACACACAGATAATCTCCAATAACTCACAAAATCCCCTCTGGGACATTCATAGATTAAATGCTGTACTGGGTGGGTCCTGCGACCCCAGAGACCACAATTTATGTTTCTATGTGACCAGTGTTTATTCATCTCACTTTGACATGTTGGCTTTCAGTAGGAAAATGTATCTCCTAATTTCAAAACAGATCTAAATTCTCTGTCTTCTGCAAAAGAGGCCTTCTAATCCTTCATCCAGTGGAATTTTTAAAAAATAAACTCATTTTAGCACACTATTACTACTGTTCTTTCCAAATGTTCCTTCCATTTCTTTTGATGATTTCCCAGTTTGTGTACCACATTGCTAATCGAAACATTCTACTACGCTCATGTTTAACGATCTGAGTATATCATCTCTATTCAAGATCACAGCACTCTCGTTGGTGCGTACATAGATAACATAAACCCGCCAGCTCATCACAGACACTTCCAGACTGTGAAGACCAGGAAGCACTGATGCCAGGCCCGGCCCAATCCCCGCCTCATGCTGCAGATGAGGAGCCTGAGCGTCTGGAGCCGCAAAATGCTTTGGTGAAGGTCACCCAGCGAGCCTGTGCAGCATGGCGTGCGGGAAACGGTGGCAACTCGGTGGGAGGGATTACAGTGACGCTAACTATATTCAACTAACAACGGCAACTCCTATTCATCCTGGGCTTAGGTCAGAGGAGGAACTGTTCTAGGTTCTTCATGTGTCTTAGTTCCTTCAGCTCTCACCAGAGCCCTAGAAGAGGGAGGTACTATCATTATTCCTACATTAGAAACGAGAAAACGGAGACAGAGAAAGGGTAAGCACTTGCCAGGCTAACCACTGATCAATGCACACGCAATCATCACTCAGCATTTCTAGTCCCCTGACACTACACCAGGCCACGGGGACGTTTCCTGAATGGCCACTGTTGGCGATGAAACTGGTAAGTACAATGGATTTCTCAAATCCTGGTCTGCTGCACAACACTGTCTGCAGCCAGGGCACACGGCACGGTCTGAGTTCCAAAGAGAGGCCATGTTTCATTCCAAAATGTACACAGCACAGTCCTTCCATCACCGGTGTCACCTGATTGCCTAGCCGGCCGACAGCAGGGAAGAGGGAGGGCAGGCAGGCAGGCAGGATGGGGTTAGGAGACAGGGGTTAATAGAGAAAATCAGCCTCCCTCCCAACTGGCAGTCCCTGCTGGCTTCCCGACACGCAAGTCCCAGAAAGCACACCCCGGAGGACAAGAGACAGTGTGGGACCTGAGATGTCTTAAGTTTGGTGGGAGCAAGTTGTGAAGGCGGCATCACTTCCAAGGAGCCATCACCATTTCTCCCTGAAAAGCAGAGCTGGCCGAGCTGAAGCAAGTAACTACTTTTCTGGGTTTCTATTATATTCCAAAGCAAACCACACTTCACAGAGACTGTGGACACCAGCATTGAGAGCTGGAGTGGCCTTTTGAGGTCATCTCGTCTGGGTATATTCAGTGGTTGCAGAGAGAAGCAAAGCAAGGCCCACGGAAGTGGCTTCTCTCAGCTCCTCTGGCCACATAGCCATCCAGGGTCTCTCACTGCCTCACTGTTAAGTGAAGGGCGAGGGGAAGGCTCGCTGTCCGGAAGGGGAAGGGAGTGGGCAAGGACTGAATCTGTGATCCTCTAACACAAGCCCGGGGTGGGGGTGGGGGGGGCCTGAACACGTTGCCCCACGTGGAACCCAAGCCAAATAGTAGGGGATCCAATCAGCTGCTGAACCAAACCAACCTCTCCCCCGGGTCTTGTCTGACTTCCGCGGAGAGAAGCTCTGAGCCCGGGCAGCGCCAGGGCCAGGCTAAAGACCCTGCTGCTCAGCCCGACACAGCGGTGGTGGGATCAGCCCCGAGCCCCAGATGGCTCAGCCTGCCTGACAGCCCAACACTGCCCAAGCAGACAGCCTCCAACATGGGCGAAGGTAGGGAACTGGCGAGCCCTCCCCCGCTCAGATAGTTCGGCAGCCTCTGAGCTGGCGGGCCCAGCCCGGCCCCGCTGCCCTGAACCAGGGCCCTCGTACTAACGCGAGCCTCGCGCACAGCCTCGCGTGGCCTGGACGTCCAGGCGCCGCATCTGAGTCGGTGTTGCCGACAGCTGTCAGTGGCACAGTCTGTTTGATGCCGCGCGGATGGCAGTGATTCGGTCATTCCGGGGATGCTTCCAGGGCGGTGTTCTTGGGCACAGGAAAAAAAAAAAAAGAGTTCCCTTGGGGGGCCAGAGTGCTGGGCCACACTGCCAGCAGGCTGGCTCATCCTCACTTAAGCACCGCCAGAAGCCTGCCAGGGTGTCTGTGTTGAAACTTAGCGGTTGAACGGCCCTTGACATTTGACTCAGGACCCTCCAGGTGACCTACGAAGCGAGACTCACTCTTGACGGCTGACCTTAGCGGATGTGATGGCAAGCTCGCGGCTGCTCTAAATAATAAAAATTCTTCCTGACGTTATTTCAGCAGAGAGGGAAACGGCCCCTTTGGTGAAACCCTGTGGACTCTGCCTTCACCTCGCTGCAGAGGGCTGCTGAGGCAAAGGCTGGTATTTGCCTGCAGTCTTTCCCTGGGAACTAATTAGTTTCCATTTAGAGGGATGACAAATTGATCGGGCAGGAGTCGCACTGAGCTCTGAATCGAAGCTAAACTGCGATGGCCGGGGCTCGGGAAAGTCAGGTTTGTAGGTCTGTCGATGCATTTTACAGTTTCAAAATTCAATCACCCAACAGCAGGAGAGGAAAGACACTGCTCTGAAAAGAGAACCAAAGCCCGCATTTCCTTCCGCAAGTTCATTATCGCCTCGCTAAAGCATGACGGTGGTGTGAAATGGGTTAGACGCACGGATGCCTCTGTTAACGGCCAAAGAAAAAAAAAGCCGCACATCATTAGGAATGGAATAAACGATACTGAGGCACAGAGCAGAAATGATTTGATTAGTAATTTCCAGTTTTGAAAAGACCTGGAAAAGTACCAAATGACTATACAGAAGGTGTGATGGAGTTCTTAATTGCTATAACTGCTCTGGGAGACTTGATGATTTGTGACATGGAATACAGCACAGTACGCGAACGCTAATAACCGTTAATTAAATGCAGCAATGATATACTCTCAAAATGCACATACAAGTTACCATAATTTCTAGATTAAAAGCCACACTGTCAGAAGCCAAAGGCAAAGAAAGGTGGAGGAAGCGAGAGACATCTCTCTCGCCTTCATGAACAGGCCCTGTGGTCTACCCAGAACAGAGCGGCCAGAAAACACTATGGGGAAAAAACACACTTAGCTGGAAAATGTGAAAGGTCTCCTGAATGAAACCGGCCCTCTGGAGGGAGAGCTATTCATTCCGAAAGGCTGTGCCTGCACGAGACTGTCCGGCGGGGTGTGGAGAGTTCAGTGGCTGGTGCAGCTTCCGGCTGGATCCCCCCACCCCTCCCGCCGTGACATTTCCCACTTGAACTGTCGCCATGCCAGGTCAGAGAGGTCTGGAGCGGAAGAAGGGACGTGAAGAAGCTGGGGCGATCGTGGGGCTCTGTGAAGTCTGAGGTGCTCTATTTTTCACGTCCAGCCCCTAATCAATGGTGGGGGGCGGTCAGGAGGACTGATGGGGGGGTGATTCGCGTGAAAGCCTCATTTAAATGGAAGATGGAAGAAGTCAATTAATCTCCCTCCCTTTGGGTAAAGAAGGCTTGAGAGCCTGAAGGAAGGAAGATGAAGGAAGTGCTACTACTTCCAACTCAGTTATCTTGGTAATGGCACACAGAGGGTGCTGGGGCAAGTGGGGCCAGAGGTTAATTCAGGCACTCCACTTCAGGCCATGGCCTTCACTGTCTCCTTCAGCTACTACTAAACCTCCCAACATTTAGGAAACACAAGAGACCTGCCTCTTGGAGAGGTCAAGGAGCAAGAGAAAGGTCTTTTGCCCGTCATTCCACCGAAGTCCTCTGCACCCTCACTGGAATACGGAATTGAGTCAGGCGAACACTATGCAAGGGAGGTAGGTCGTAAGGTTACGTAACACCCTTCGGGATAAATGTTCTGGGATGAGGGGCAGTGGAGACTTTTAAGTGGGAGAACTGGGGAGAGTTTCAAGGAGGAGGTGGAGAGTGAAGCAAAGCTTGAATAAACTACACGCTCTGGACATGAAGCAAACCAAGGGGAAGGGCCTTCTAGGGGGAGGAACAGCACAGTAACTAGAGAGGGAATGGTCAGCAGAGGGACTTGGTAGAAGTGGGGTCAGCTTGGGTGTGAAATGGCTGAGGGGAAATGTGAGTGGGAGACAGCTCTCGGGGAGCCCGGGTGACAGACACGGCAGCCTTTTGTTCTGCAAGTGTAGTGACAGTCAGGATGGTGTTTCAGGACGAGTAACTAGAAGAACCTGTGTGTTGCTCTGTTTGAAACCCTCCTTCCTTCAGGCACCTGCCTTTCCTGACCAGCCCGCCCAATCACCTCTCTTCTACCCCACCAGCCTCCTGGTTTCCCAGCATTTCTCACTCTCGCCAGCACTCCACGAGTGACTTTACTTTGTTCACTGCTGGATTCCAGAACACGCAGTAATGCCTGGCACTGTGCTCAGTAACTCCTTGCTGAATAAACCAGTGGACGGATGGACGGGAGCTGAATTGGAGCTGCAGTCCTCCACGTCTGTCCCAACCAGTGGCCTCAGCAGCACCTGGGAATGGGTTAGGAAGGCTCATCCTCAGGGTCTCGACTGAATCAGAAACTCTGGGGTGGAATCAGGCTCCCTGACTTCAGACTATACTACAAAGCTACAGTAATCAAGACAGTATGGTACTGGCACAAAAACAGAAAGACAGATCAATGGAACAGGATAGAAAGCCCAGAGATAAACCCACGCACATATGGTCGCCTTATCTTTGATAAAGGAGGCAGGAATGTACAGTGGAGAAAGGACAGCCTCTTCAATAAGTGGTGCTGGGAAAACTGGACAGGTACATGTAAAAGTATGAGATTAGATCACTCCCTAACACCATACACAAAAATAAGCTCAAAATGGATTAAAGACCTAAATGGAAGGCCAGAAACTATCAAACTCTTAGAGGAAAACATAGGCAGAACACTCTATGACATAAATCACAGCAAGATCCTTTTTGACCCACCTCCTAGAGAAATGGAAATAAAAACAAAAATCAACAAATGGGACCTAATGAAACTTCAAAGCTTTTGCACAGCAAAGGAAACCATAAACAAGACCAAAAGACAACCCTCAGAAATGGGAGAAAATATTTGCAAATGAAGCAACTGACAAAGGATTAATCTCCAAAATATACAAGCAGCTCATGCAGCTCAGTGACAAAAAAACAAACAGCCCAATCCAAAAATGGGCAGAAGACCTAAATAGACATTTCTCCAAAGAAGATATACAGACTGCCAACAAACACATGAAAGAATGCTCAACATCATTAATCATTAGAGAAATGCAAAACAAAACTACAATGAGATATCATCTCACACCAGTCAGAATGGCCATCATCAAAAAAATCTAGAAACAATAAATGCTGGAGAGGGTGTGGAGAAAGGGGAACACTCTTGCACTGCTGGTGGGAATGTGAATTGGTACAGCCACTATGGAGAACAGTATGGAGGTTCCTTAAAAAACTACAAATAGAACTACCATATGACCCAGCAATCCCACTACTGGGCATATACCCTGAGAAAACCATAATTCAAAAAGAGTCATGTACCACAGTGTTCATTGCAGCTCTATTTACAATAGCCCGGAGATGGAAACAACCTAAGTGTCCATCATCGGATGAATGGATAAAGAAGATGTGGCACATATATACAATGGAATATTACCCAGCCATAAAAAGAAATGAAATTGAGCTATTTGTAATGAGGTGGATGGACCTAGAGTCTGTCATACAGAGTGAAGTCAGAAAGAGAAAGACAAATACCATATGCTAACACATATATATGGAATTTAAGAAAAAAAAATGTCATGAAGAACCTAGGGGTAAGACAAGAGTAAAGACACGAGTAAAGACACAGACCTACTAGAGAATGGACTTGAGGATATGGGGAGGGGGAAGGGTAAGCTGTGACAAAGCGAGAGAGAGGCATGGACATATATACACTACCAAACGTAAGGTAGATAGCTAGTGGGAAGCAGCTGCATAGCACAGGGAGATCAGCTCAGTGCTTTGTGACCACCTAGATGGGTGGGATAGGGAGGGTGGGAGGGAGGGAGACGCAAGAGGGAAGAGGAATGGGAACATATGTATATGTATAACTGATTCATTGTGTTATAAAGCAGAAACTAACACACCATTGTAAAGCAATTATACTCCAATAAAGATGTTAAAAAAAAAAAAAAAAGAAACTCTGGGATGGTGCCCAGGGATCTGTGTCTTAATCAACTCTGCAGGTGACTCTGACGCACACAAGTTTGAGAACCACCGAATCAGAGGACAGTAGACATGGGGATCCCAGTCAGGAAGTTACCGCGAGGCTGTTTTGACAGAAAGAAAGGGACAGGTGTGGCCAATCTTTTGAGAGGTAAAACACACAGAACTTGGCAAAGGAAGAAAAACTACGGATATTTCAACAAAGGTCACTACAGATAGTTAATGGATAATAAATTGGAAAAAGTTATTTAAGTGTCTAAAAATAACAAATGACCCATAGGTAGGATACACAAAAAACTCCTGCAAATCAACAAGAAGTTGGAAACTCAGAAAAATGGTCAACTCGCTGTAATACTTTATACCCTCAAAAAGCAACAGTAGAAAGAAAGGTGAGTAACAGCAAGTATTGGCAAGGACACGTGGAGATGAGAACTCTCACACACTGCAGGTGCGTTCACAGCAATTCTGAAAAGCAATCTGCAGTAGTTACTGAAATTACTGTGTACATGTGTCATGACCCAGCAATAACTCCTGAGCTGTGTCTCTGAGAGTTTATTGCAAGTTTCTGTAAATAGACACATCTTGAGGATGACTTTGGTGGTAGTGTCTGTCGGGGGAGGGGGAGGGAGTTGAAGGAAACTAGATACCCTTTACTACGAGGATGTGTACTGTGGCATATCTGACCATGCTGAGAAGACACAAACTGTGTGTGTCCACCCAGCAGCATGGGCAGATCTAAAGAATGTAGTGTGGAATGATAAGAAACAGACTAAGATTTACAGCACATCACACTTAGGTGAGCTAAACACACCCACAGAGGAACAATACCTATTTGACAAGGTTCATATCCAGCATATCAGGCTGGGTGTCTGGGGTGGAGGAGAGCAGACTGAGATAAAGGGGGGAAATTAAGAGAGGCTGCACACAGGTCCGGGATGACGGCATGCTCTGAACTGACAAGTAAGATTAATTCAATTACCTGGCCCTGAAGCATATATATATATATATATTTTTTGTGTGTGTGTGTGTGGTACGCGGGCCTTTCCCGTTGTGGAGCGCAAGCTCCGGACACACAGGCTCAGCGGCCATGGCTCACGGGCCCAGCCGCTCCGCGGCATGTGGGATCTTCCCGGACCGGGGCACGAACCCGTGTCCCCTGCATCGGCAGGCGGACTCTCAACCACTGCGCCACCAGGGAAGCCCTATATATTTTTATAAAATAATAAAAACAGATTTACGGGAGAGATGCATTTCAAGCGGGGGTCTGTTAAGTCGGTTCCCAAGGTGGTGGGGTTCGTGTTGCTTCTGGAAGGATGGGGCTAGGACTTCAATTTACGCAGGTGACAGTATTCTGAGCAGGGATGTGGCTTGAAGGGAGATGGGGAAGAACTGGGTACGACTGGAAACACCACGGTCTGGCGTGGTTGGAGCCAGGAGCACTGGGATGTAGGACAGGAATTACAGGAGTTAAAGGGAGAGGAAGCACACCAGTCACGGGTGAGTCGGGATGGGCGGAAAGATGGGGCCACACTGGCTGCAGCATGCGGCGGGGAGGAGGAGGCCAGCGGGAAGCTCCAGGGGCTGCAAGTGACGACAACTCGGGCTGCAGCAGCGGGACCTGCCTGGTGGCCTCCACAAAATCCCGAGGTAGCAGTGCTGCGGCCCACATCAGAGCTTAATGATGACTTTCTCCACAAACAAGCTGTCTTTGTGGCAGTGGAAAAGGGTTCTCCTGTTCCAGGCCCACACTCCCATCCAAGGGGACCAAGCCTTCTTTCAGTCCCCACCCACCACCACTGCTCCTGTCAATGAAAGCCTCTGTCTCAGTTAGCCTGTTTGTCGCGCGCGTGCACGCGCACGCACACACGCGCGCGCACACACACAGAGTTCTGTACTAATCAGAGAAGTAAATAGTGTTTCACTCTAGTGCGTCATGGGATTTCTGCATCCACTTCCACTTTCTATTAGGTAAGCACGCCGGTCCCCCGACCTTATGCAGGGGTGGTGCACGCGTGCGTGCGTGCATGCGCGTGTGTGTGAGAGTTTATTTTCCAGAGGTTGGTTCAGCTTATTCTAAACGATTCGAGTGTTGGGGCCCTACCTTTTTCCCTTGAGAGAATTATGACCGCTAGGAAAAATTTCCTGTTTCATCCTAACCTGTCTTCCGACCCTCGGGGCCACCCTCAACGATTTATTTTTCTTAGGGGTACCAGGAAAAACGTTTTAAAGTGTATTTTCCAAAGAGATGAATGTCACGAGACATACATCCATGAACTATTTACATCATAGCTTCCCCAGGAACGAGAACACAATGCTCCCCAAGCCACCAAAATGCATCCCGTGGGATTAAATCTGCTCTGAGAGTATAAACATCTTTTTTTTTTCCTTTTTTTTTTTTCTGCCCGACCACCCCAATCCCTTTAAAAAGGTTCAGCCGTCATTACAAAAGAGGACATACTGTAATGTTTTCAAGTTTTGCTCTGAAACACAAGAAAACCAGCCAGAAGAGCGCAAGGGAAACTCTGCAGCGTCTGCCAAACGTAACGGCACAAACACACCGAGCTTCGTCCGGCAGTTCCCCTCAGAAATGCGATGGCAGGGTTTCTTCCCTTTCCGGTTCCAGTGGGGAAACAGAGGCAGGTACGTGTAAGGCCACCGTCAAGGCCGCTAATGACGGACCCAATAGCTAGCATGCAAAGCTCACCTGGGGATGACTGACTCCATATTCCTGCCTGAGCTGGTCTTAGAGGGAGAGGGAAAAGGGTTTAAATTCTCCTGGGGTCAGCTCATTTGCTCCAAACTCAAAAGCAATTACGTAGTCCCTTCTTGATGCGGAGGAGATTACATTTCATTTGGCTTTATCTGAAAACCAGATTTTTTATTTTCTTTCCTCCAGTAAGAGGGCTATAAAAGCAACAAGAATTTTGGCGTGGCTGGTGGCAGCGGCAGCAGGGAGTGGTAGTTGGGGGAGATGCATGAAGAATTATACTTTGACATATATTATGCGCTTAATCTTTTGTGGCAACTTTTTTACATTTGTAAGAGTTATGGATTTTAAAAGTCAGGGCTAAGATGGCTTAATGAGCACTCACCCCCCTGGAAGGAGAAGTGGGGCTGATGTGTGTTAGTCAGCTGTTAGCTTTATTGCCTCTCTTCTGTACTAAAAGTGACAAGTTGAACGCATTATAGAGAGCTCAGATGTGTTATGCAGATGAAGCCCGCAGCAATATCTGCTTATTTATGATGTCTATATAATACAATGGACTGAGATTTAAGCCATTGTGATGCAGTTTGTTTTCCAGGGTGCTAAAGTACAGCACATTTTACAGAGAATTGCATCTCTGTTCCGTATTAATCAAATCCATCTTACATGCAGCTCTTACACTGTAAACTAAAGGGAAAAAAAGATTAAAGCGCTTGGCTTTTCCTCAGCTGTCAAGGACCGGCAATAAAATAATAATAAGGGCTCCTAAATAATGTGTATGTGACAGGCCTGTGCTCGCTCGCACAGTCCTTTATGGAGGTTAACTACAAAATAAGTTCCAGTGAGTGGTCGGGAACAGGCCTGTGTGTAATACTGCAATGCCAACGACGGCATAATTCTTGAAAAGTTCATTTGCAGAAAATTCTCGGACTTGATGAGGCAAAGTTTGGCCTCCTGAATCATTCTGCCACGGTGTGCAGCTCGGGTGGAGCTGTTCTGGAGTTTACAGTCCTCGTTCTTTTGAACTTGCTTCAGCTGCGACCCACTAAAAACGGCAAGCCCCAGTCCCTGGTCCCCGAGCAGGGCTTGGCTGTCGGGGGAGTCACGGCGAATGTGGTTTTGTGCCAGGGCGCACGCGCGGGCTGCAGGGTTCTGTGGTGGGCGCAGGGTTGGCGGAGTTGTTTTATAACGTGAAGGTGATCAAGGCTCATGGTCTCTCTGGGCCCTGGGAGGAAGATGCAGAATCCTGGCACGGCAAGCCTGGCTCCTTGGAAGTTCTTCACGCGGCTCCCCCAACCGCCCAAACCCTTCATCTGGGAAAGCACCACCTGGCGACTCCTGAGACTTCGGTGCCTTTAACTCTGGGCCCCACAGACCGGAGAAGAGAGAACGCAGGTGACAAGTGTGGTAGCTGCTGTGCATTCCGCCCCTTACGAATGGAAAACGCCTGCCTGCCAACCTGGGCCGACTCACTTCTCAGCTCAGGGTAATTTCTAGAGAAAGGAGGGGAGGGAAGTTGCACTTGGAAGCACTCACTTAGTCGGACAGGGAGTTAACAAAGAGCCCGAATCGGCTCCTTTGTCGTAATCAGCAGATACAACACAATGGTTTCAGAATCTGCCTTTCTACCCAAAAGCACAAAGTAAAAACTTACGTTATTATGCTTCTACCCACCATCTATGTAAGTCAACCCCCAAAATCCCTACTTAGGGAAACTGCTTAGCCTCCCTGGGGTCTGCTTTTCTCCCTCTAATGTCGGGAGAACAATGCCTACCTCTTCCCACCTCCGAAGGACTCACAGGGAGGGCTCTGGAATTACAGGTAACACTGTATTTCCTCCAGTTACCTGTACGCTTCGACTTTTCTAAAACGAACACCTGTTATCTGAATTACTAAAATTGCAGTGAATGCTGCTTTTAAAATATGTAAGTCAACGCACACATCTGATAAGCATTTATTGAGTGCCCATGGTTTACCAAAGCTCCATGTCACTTGTTTACATCTTATATGTCTCTGAATTTACAGCGACTATTCTAAGCTCAGTATTTTTGAAAGCTCGGCAGGCGATGGTAGGGCCAGAGCTGGGAACAAAGCTTAATTAATTGTTCAGAACACAGCCTCCCAATGCAGCTTCAAAGCCACTGTGGAATCAAGCTGAACCGGGTTCAGCCCTGCTTTGCCAAGTTATTTAAACTCTCAGCTTTCTCTGATGTAAAACCGGGATGATAAGAGAGTAATAGATGGTACAGTGATTCACTTACTACTGTCTGGAAATTGGTAGGTGCTCAGGAACGCTGTAGGTGAACAAAGTACTTCTGCAGGATTCAATTTCATTTTGTCCCCACAAAAACCACGAAGAGGCTGTATGATTAGTCCCACTTTACAGACGAGGAAACTGGTCCACAAGAGGCCAGTGCTTTCTCTAGTTGCCCCACGGGAGGTAAATGGAAGAGGCGGACTGGAACCCAGGTCTCCTGACGCCTCCAGCCTCCCCCTCACACAGCTGCCGGGATGCACCGGGCCACCAGCGGACGTGCGGCGTCTCCGCGACCCTTACAGGAAGTACCGCTTAGAGCCTCGGTTCTCAAGGCACAGCAGCATCGCCTGCAGGGCAGGTGAAACCCAGATCCCTGGGTCTCCTCCTCCAGAGTCTGAGGACCCGCAGGGGTATAACCGACCTAAGTGTGCTTGGCCAAGTCACTCCTTCCTCCTGAGAGCTGCCAGTGCCCTGGCGCCATCCCCACAGGGAGCAGCCAGCCTGACTCCGCTCCAGGGGCAGGCACACGAGTGGAGCCAGTTGGCCTTACCTCTCGGCTTCCTGGATGGCATTTCCAGCCTAATTGGCTCGGGAGCGCCTGCGTGCTCTGCCCTTTGACTCCTATCCGCCCAAAAGCCTCTCCTAGGGTCCCTCTGGGGCCTGCCGTCCCCTGAGAGCATGGACAGGCCCTTCCGTCCTCAGTCATTTCAGGCAGGGAAATTAAAACCTGCCAACCCTGAAAGAACGTCAATCACCCTTTGCAGAGGATTCAGAAACATTCTCCAGAGAGCACCTAAAAGGGGAATAATGCTCCTCTCAGCTCTCTCCCCCGACCCCTACCACCTCTTCCCTTCCGCCTCCCCCAAGTGCAGGGGGATGTGTCTGCACAGAGGACTCACCTCGACCCCCCTCCGGCATCCAAGCCCAGCTCAGGACGCTCCGGGGAGGAGAAAGACCCAGCTAAGAGCTTCTAAGACCAGCTTCACCTCCCTCCCTGTGTATGCCGTGCCGAATGTGCCCTGGGAGAGCTCAGGGAGAGCCCAGGCCTCCAGGTCCTGAGAAGAAATGCCCCTGAACGCTGCAGACACTGGCTGGGGTAGCGGATGGGCTCTCCCCGTGGCCCTCGGGAAGTGCAGGAGCTGACCCATCTTCTCTGAGAGCAGCACAGCGTCTTAAGAAGCTCAATCCCCGTGAAGCCCTCTGTCTCTGTAACGTTCAGAAGGCCTCACTAGCAGACAAGAAGTCATGGGTTGGCTGCACACAGCAGAGAGGCGCGTCGGACTGTCATGTCCCTGGAAAGGGCCGTGTCCTTGAGGTACAGATGTGACGGGGGCTCGCACAGCCGCCCTGTCCAGCAGTGCCCTGCGAGCACGCAGCAGAAGTCAACCTCTCACATGGCGGGAAAGCCGCCAAAGCACTAGCCATGTTTTCGGAAAGTGGAATTCAGAAGGTGCCCGATACGCTCCCTGTTGGAATTGCGTTCTTAGAGCCGGGGGAGACTGCAGAGGCCACACACTCCTGAGTCCCTCTTTACAGGTGTGGAGGGAGGGGTGTGAAGTTCAGGGACGCACCTGAGGGTACGGTGACTTGGCAGCAGAGCGGAGCCACAGAGACCCGGAGCCACAGTGCTGAGCTGCCCGGAGAGCTGGAAGGTCTAGGGAGCAAACAGCGTTTCCGTAACGCGCAGGTCACAACCTGCCTCCACACACGCCTACCTCACTATGCTCTTCACCACTTTGGGAGGAAGCGGCACGTACTCCCACTTCACAGACGAGGAAGACGGAGGCTCAGGAGAGCCCAGGGGTTGGCCAAGGTCACCAAGCTGAATGAGATGGGGTGACAGATGACGTGGGCCCAAACCCACATGGTCACCCGTCTTGACACTGGGGCAGGAAGGACCATATGTGTGGACAGAATGACACACTGGATGACGAAGGTGATGAGGCCAGGCCATCAGTTAGCTCTGAAGTGCTCACACTCCACTGACCACAGGGTTACCTTCAACCCTCAGCACACGGCCAGTGAGGAATGGGGGCGGATCTGTAGAAAGTGGGATTCATGGGACACTCCACGCTGGACCAAATATTCACTTGGTGGCCAAGCAGGCAGTGACCTCAGGACCTTGGCACCAGCTGTGCCCTCTGCCCGGGCTCTGCAGGGCCCACTCCCTTACCTCCTCAGGGTCCTGTCTCACAGGTCCTCTCCTCAGAGGGTCTACCCTGACCCCCCAGTAAAAACAGCACCCTCCCCACTCCAGGGCCCCCGAGTTCCCCTCCCCATCTCCGAACATGCTATGTTTCACATGCCGACGGGTCTCACTGTCTCTCTCCCACCACAAGAAGGTAGCCTCCAGGAAGGTGGGGACCCTTTGCTTATTTGGGGCACTGCTGATATGTCTAGTGCCCAGAATAATCCTGACACACAGCAGACACTTCATAAATGTTTTCCCCAAATATTTTCCCTTGAAAAAAATTTCACACCTACAGAAAAATAGTAAGACTATAGTGAACATTTATCACCCTTCACCTAGATTCAGTACTTACTAACACTTCGCCACATTTGCTCTACCTCTCTGTACATGTGTCTGTGTATGTATTTTGTGTGTGTGTGTGTATATATATATATATACACACACACGCTAACTAAATACACACACACACATATATTTCTTTTTGGTAGACCATTTAAATTAAGGACAAAATGTATTTCTGGGAATAAGGAACTTACCACACCAGGAACTTCAACTGATTGATTATCTAATACACGGGCCACATTGAAATTTCCCCAGATGTCCCCAAAATATCCTTTAAAATAAGCTTTGAAAAATTGTAGACCGGGCTTCCCTGGTGGCGCAGTGGTTGAGAATCTGCCTGCCGATGCAGGGGACACGGGTTCGAGTCCTGGTCTGGGAAGTTCCCACATGCCGCGGAGCAACTAGCCCCGTGAGGCACAATTACTGAGCCTGCGCATCTGGAGCGTGCGCTCCGCAACAAGAGAGGCCGCAACAGTGAGAGGCCCGCGCACTGCGATGAAGAGTGGCCCCCGCTTGCCACAACTAGAGAAAGCCCTCGCACAGAAACGAGGAGCCAACACAGCCATAAATAAATAAATAAATAAATAAATAAATAAATAAAATTTGAAAAAAAAAGAAAAAAAATAAAAAATAAAAATTGTAGACCGAGGGCCCAATCAAGGATCGAGCGTGGCATCTGTTCCCACGCCTCTCGAGTCTCCCTTAACCTCGAGCAGCTCAGTTGGTATCTGCTCAACGAATGAGCGCGTGACTGAGCCACGCTGACAGTCGTCCAGAGACCTGCCAACAGCCAGTGGGGGAGCTGGTGGGACCCTCACCCTGAGTTTGCTCTACACCTCTCTCTTCTGCATCAGGTCCCCCCAGCACCATCACACGGGGCGCCTTTCACTGTCCGCCCCCCAACCCAGGTTCCTGGACTGTTGTTTTCTTGCCACCCACCATGGGGGAGGGATGTCGCTCCTGAAGCCCTCAGGCCACGTGAGTTTCCATGATCCTCCAGCACTGATTTCTCTCTCTCAAGGCGTAGGGCTTTCTCTACTGCTCTTGGCTCACATTTTATTTTTTTTATTATTTTTTAAATAAATAAATTTATTTATGGGTGCGTTGGGTCTTCGTTGCTGCGTGTGGGCTTTCTCTAGTTGCGGCGAGCAGGGGCCACTCTTCGTTGTGGTGCATGGGCTTCTCATTGCGGTGGCTTCTCTTGTTGTGGAGCACAGGCTCTAGGCACACAGGCTTCAGTAGTGGTGGCATGTGGGCTCAGTAGTTGTGGCTCGTGGGCTCTAGAGCACAGGCTCAGTAGTTGTGGCGCACGGGCTTAGTTGCTCTGCGGCATGTGGGATCTTCCCGGACCAGGGCTCGAACCCGTGTCCCCTGCGTTGGCAGGCGGATTCTTAACCACTGTTGGCTCACATTTTAAAATATAAACACAGAGGGCTGAACGTGTGGACTGGCTCGTGGACACTGGCTGCAGGGGCAGGGGGACACTGCTGCTTGAAGGAGGTGTGTTTCGGGTCACCAACAGGGCCATGCGTCCTTGGTAGCCCACAGAAGCCTGCTTGCTCCATAAAAGCCGATTGTGGCTATTATGATGCTATTACTAGTGTGAGCTGTGGGATGCTCAAAACACAGGAAAACTGCTCCGGGAGAGGGCAGGAGGAAGAACCCAAGAGAGACATAAAAAGGCAATAGGATTTAGAGAGCACTCTTAGGAGAGAAGAGGGGTGATGGATGGAGTGGGAGGGACGAAGGGAGGGGGAGACATGCCAGGAGGGAGGAGAACACGCTAGACATGGGGACAGGGCAGGAGAGAATCAGAACCTCAGATTAATGGGAGCCAATGGACCTGACTTCAATCAATGGGAAGCAGACGTGCTGGACAACAGTCCCAGTGCAAGACTGGGGGCGAGGGCAGGAAGGGTCCGAGGAGGTCAGAGGGCAGACTCAGGACACACGGACACCCACCTCCACTGGGTCCCAGGGTGAATGGGCACAGGCGAAGGGGCTTAATTAGAAACCAGCAGGGCTTCCCTCGTCTCTCTTTTGTGAAACCTTGGCCCATCGTTATGGACCCAGAGGAAACCAAATCCCACGGCTGCCCCTCACTGGGGTCTCCTTCCGGCCCCTGTTCCTCTGCTGGCGCCCGCCACCACGCTGCCAGTAGATCTCTTGATGGTGCCCAAGTATGACTAGACAGTTTGAATCAAATTTACCTAGACTCCTCCCACCCCTGCCCCCCTTTCCAGTATCACTGGGGCCTGGAATTGGTGGCAAGCCCCCTGTGGATACCGACCATCTAATTTCCTAGTCTCCTAGGGGCTCTAAAACCAGCCCCCTCTGGCCTGCCAGCGGGAGAGCTGGCCTCTCATTTGTCCTGCTTATCACTGGTAATAACCATTAGGGACAACGGCAGGCGTTCACACCTGCTGCCCACAAGGAGGCAGATCGGGTCTCCACAGGAGGCCAGGGATGCAAATCGCCTTGTCCTTTTCATCTCAGCCTCACTCCCAGGCACTCTCCCGCACAGACGCCACCGGAGCAGGGGATGGGGGAGAGCTGAGCCAAAGAGACAGAGCGCGCCCTGCCCCCAAGCAAGTCAGCCAACCCGGGTCCAGGGGTTGACCAGATGTTGTCAGGCAGCCGTGCTGATTAACAGACATCGTGCTGCTGACCCCCTTGCCGTGGCCCCGCCGTTATGTGCAGAGGCCGAGGCTTGGGACACGGGAAGAAGCAGGGGCTGGATTTTCTGCACGAGCATTTGTTCGTGGGGAGTGATGTTCTGCGGCTCGAGCATTCTCACGGCCGCCCTCGTTGCCGCTGGGACGGTGCCCAGCGTACATCGGGGACAGAACCCATGGCACTGGGGACACGGTGGGTGCCGTGTTCTGCAGCCCACATCCCAGGTTCGTGCCATCCCCCGTGGCCACCCCTCTCCCAGGATTGAGGGACCGCTGAGGGCCTCGAGTGCCCTGATCCGAGGGGCCCGTCGGCCTCCGCCCGCAGAGGCTGGGCCTCCCCGGGGGCCGCAGGAGGCGGAGGGCGGTCCCGAGGCCAGGCCGCCAGCAGCCAGCCGGCCCAGCCCTGCTGTAAAGTATTAACTCATACTGAACACAGTTTGTCTCCGAGGACCCTCCTGGCCCCTTCGTCATCCTGTGCTGACATTTTAATCGTGCTTTTGTGGGAACTGGCTGGCAGTCTGTCATCAGGAGCGGCGCAGCGAGGGGCCAGAGCGGGCTGCTGGCCGAGGCGGCTGCTGAGGGAAGCGGCCCCCATTCTGACAGCCTGAGCAATAATCTGAACTTACTGCGCCGAGCCTGTGGGACACCAGCCGGGCCGCTTTATCTTCTTCATTAAAGTGCGCTCAAAAAAAAAATCCATTTTCCTTTAAAGTCTCAGGAACAGATGGAGTAAAATTAATTGCGCCATTAAGTCCCGATAGACAATAGCAGAGTGGTTTTCTTTCAACTGTGCATGTGTGTTACAAAGTGCTCTTCGTAAAAGGCAATTACGGCAACATTTGCCATAAAATAAAGGTTGCTTTAATGGGCAATAAACACAGGCTTCAAATTTTGTATGAAATGGGTCTCCAAAGGGCGCTGTTAGAGGCGGCTCAAAGGCACGGCTGACTTTAGGATTTCTGCTTGGGCTCCAGCTCAGCCCATTCCGAGAACAATGCTTCCCCACCCTTGGATGTATTCTGATAGAATGATGTATGTGACGTGCGCTCGCTGCATGGGCCTCTCCAGCCAGATTTTTCTGGTCAGCAAACGGCAGGCAGGAGAGAGCTGGAGAGAGAGAGGAGAGAGGGAGAGAGAGAGAAAAGGAGAGGGAGAGAGGGAGAGAGGGAGAGAGGGAGAGAGAGAGAAAAGGAGGGAGGGAGGGAGGGGGAGAGAGAGAGAGAGAGAGAGAGAGAGAGAGAGAGAGAAAGGTGTTCACCAGGGTGTCCTCAGGGCGGCACCCACTGGCTGAGGAAGCAGCCACTTAAAGCTACAGGCCCAGTTCATGGGGCTGGAGATCGTAATTTATTCATCTTCTGCCTCATAGGTCTGGTGAGGGTTTCTCATTGATTCCTGGAAGTAGGACTCAGGTGAGAAATCTGTATTTATGCATATGCAGGGTCCTTTAGGACCAAGAGTTGGCAAAGATGGGAAGAGGCTGTGCTTTACAACCGACGTGAAGATGACGCTGCAGGGCCGTCAGCAGATGGATGACCTGGCGCCCAACTCGCCCCTCCGAGGACAGTGGCAAAGAGAACTGTCTAAGGGAACCCGGAACGTGCGACGCAATACAGATCTCCAACAGCACAAGTGGAGGAAGCCGGCTTTTCTGAGTCCCCTGCCCCTTGCCTTTGAAAGAGCCCCATATCCATCTTCCCCTTTCACGGATCCAGGATGCTCAAACATGGTTGGATGGGGGCAGGAATGCCAAGATGACCAGAACCTCATTTCAGTCCGCTCTATCTCTACAGTTCAGTAATTACAAAGTTAGCATGACATATAAATGATCCATTAATTGAAAGATGGACTACACCAACTCCAATATTTATGGGATAAATCCATATTTCATTAAACAAATCCAATAAGCAAATATATCAAGGAGAACATGAGAGCATTTTTATTTAAGTATGAGATCAAGAGCTAAAAGGACCATTTCCTGTCCAAAAGATAGACTTAGAGCTTAAGAAACAAACAAATAAGCAAAAGAACCCTTAGCAGATCTGGAATTCGGTGGGGCTGATGAGACAGAGAAGCTGATGGTGATGACAATTAGCTTCAAGGCAATCTGGGGGCAGCTCCTAGGTCAGGGGCTCATGGGAGCCCTCGGGGCCCCACCGGCCACCAGCCGCCATGATGTGAGAGGGGCCGGGTTTTGCTCAGACTGCTGAGGGGTTGGCGAGAGGCCACATGGGTGCTTTGGTTGCTCCAAGGAGAGCAGGGCAGGCTTTTAAGCTGTGTTTTAAAAGAGCGGTTGTTTTGCACTGAGCCATCCACCCTGCAGCCCGACCCCTTCTTCTTCTCTATCTGATGTCTGCAGAGGGTGATGTCTATGGAAGCCCAGCAAACCTGACTCCCTCAGGACAGATGTGAACTGCCACCGGGACCTCGGCTCTCAGAGAACCGCATCCTCTTCGGCCCTCCTGCCGGCTCTTCCCTGTATCCCAATGGAATCAACCCCTGACCGCCCCCCACACCTGCGCTCCCTCCTGTGCCCCCAGGTCTGGCTCAAAAGTCTTTGTGCCCAGCTGCCTCCTCCGTCCATCCCTGCTAGCCATCCTGGAGGCCCACTGCCTTGCGTCCACCTTCTCTGGTACCTCTTAGTTCAGACCCCATCAGCTCAGTGGACGTCGCAGCTTCCTAACCAGCCTCCCGCTCCAGCTTCACCCCTGCTAACTGCTTCTCAAGGTGACGGACCAAGTGGGCTAAAATGAGAGTTTTCATATACTTGTTTTTGCCTGGGAACGTTCTGGTTAATGAATTATTTTGGGGGGCATGGATAGCTATGAGCAGTACATTCTTTCACTCTCGAAGTGTCCCAGTTTGGAGGATATATTATAATCCTAGTTAAAAGCCACAGCAGCCCCTCCTTCAGTAACTCCTGTAAGTTTCAGGAAAACTCCAAGGTCCTGAAGCGTCGGGTCCAGGTTTTGCAGGGCTCCAAGCTTACATAATTTGGAGTGCCCTATTTAACACAAAATATAAAATTATTATAAAAATTTACCTTAAATATATTTGTGCAAATTTTAAAAAAGGAACAAAAATCAACAAAGCCAAGATGTGGCCATATGACGACACTGCTAGAGGCCGGGCAGGAGCTCAGGAGGGGCCTGGGCAGTGAGAGGTCTTACCGCTTAAGCTTCAATAGCCGCTTGGTAAATCCGCCCCAACCCGGAATATAAGCAGGGTGTCTGTGATCTGGCCTCGGCCTAACTCTCAGGCTCCCTCTCCACACTGCCCCACCCAACCCCCAATGCGTGGCTTCCCTACACCCCGCCCTGTGCTCCAACATAATAACCACGTACCGTTAGATCAGCGTGCTACCTTCTCTCACCTCTCCACCCTGTGTCTGCGCTCTTCCCTCAGCCAGGCAGGGGCGGTGGGGGGGAGAAAGAGTGCCCGGGCCAACATCTATGCAACTTAGAGCTCAGCTCTAACATCACCTCCTTCAGGAAGCCCCTTCCGATGACTTCAGGCGGGAGTCAGTACCCTTCCTCAGAAGCTCGTAGAACATCCTGACCACTTTTCTCCCAGCCTTGACTGCACAGCTCAGAAATTAGCTGTCTTTTCCTCCACTGAGTACACAGCAGATGCTAAATACATGTCTAATGAATGGATAAGCAAGTCTGAGATCAAAGCATCCTTTTTTCCAGTGCCATATGGGATCCCTGCTAAGGCTAGACACTTAGGCTGGACACTGCGCTTGGAACGGGATGGGGAAGGGATAGGAACGGGAGCTAATCCTACACCATAAAATGCCAACTCTGCTCTCTCTGGACCAGGGCAGTTACCAAATTGAGCATATTATGATTGACTGTTGGCAGGAATGGGATAATGAATGAGCTGGTACTCATCCACACCCAAAGACTAGGTCAGTAGTTCTCAACTAGGTTTGTACCTTAAAAATATCAGAAGTATTTTAAAAATGTATTTCGTTGCCTGGTACCTAGCCCCAGAGAATACTTTTTCATGTGGTGGAACCCAGTCATCAATATTTTTAAGAAGCTCTCCAGATGATTTTAGAGTTGAAAAAAAATGACCCACCCAATGCCATACTAATCTAACTGCCATTCAAAATCCTTTTACTCACATTTGGATCCTGTCAGTTACCAGCCTACCTGTAGCCAATACTGTACATGGTCCGTCTCTGCCATTTTCTCATCATGAATGAGCACCCGTTGTTGAGTGTCTGTGCAGAGGGCCACGATGACTCAGCACCGCCCCCCCCCCAGCATCTCACATGTTCAGTCAACAAGTGCTTTGTGAGGGTTTGATAGAAAGCTCTCACTGGCAATACACAAAAGTAAGACTCAGTCCTTATCCTCAAGGAGCTTGCAATGTTTCAGATCAATTCACAATAAAACTTGATAGTAAAAGAACATTCAAAAGTCTGTAGCTAATCAAGTGTCACATGAGTGCCAGTGATAAGTGCTTTGTGTAATGATGTCCCTCCACGGCAGACCTGCGATGATCAAGTATTCTGTGAATCCCAAGACGTTGGATTTGTGGAGGAAAGAGCAACTCTAACAACTGTAAGTCAGGAAATAACTCTAAAGTCAAATCGTATACTCATTCATTCATTCCTTTTATTTACTGACATAAATATGTTTCGAACACTTATTACATGTGACACACGACAGTGAGTTCCAGATATACAGGGGTGCAGGAGATGGAGATGACCCCCAGCCTGATGGAACATAGTATATATAAAAGAGGCTCTTATTCATTAAGCATTGATGTCCTCAACTGCCACTGTGGTTAGTGCTGTAAAGGGAAAGACCAGGGTCCTAGGATGTGAAAGGTACTTATAGGTCAAGGACCACAGAGATCTATGTCCCAAGAACATGGGAGGTCATGTGCTCAATTTCAATGGTAAACCATGTTGTCGGCTTCCTTGTGGAGGGTCAGGAACAGCCTTGGAAGGAAGCTGGTGAGCAGAGGAGAGCTCAGGCTTATCCTCCCTGCTGGACAAAATTCTCTCTCACTGGCAGAGAAATAACCTGCAGGGACTTACACAGTGCCATGAGCAGATGGGGTTTAATGAATGTGGTGATGATAATGATGATAATTATTCAAATTCTTTCCCATCTCTACACCCCAGGGAGGCCAGTGCTGCCTTTTGTCATCTGACTAAATTTGAGAGGTGACCCTCCTTCCTCAGTTTATTCTGTGATGTCTTCCCACGCCCCGCGCAGTGTGTCTCTGCTTTACGTCACGCACATCAGCATATGCTCAGCAGTGTGCGCCATACTCAGGAGGGGAAGAGAGAAAAATGAGATTGTCAGGAGGTCCCTCGGCCCTCCTGAGATCGAGGCCAGGGCCAGGGGGTGGGGCTTGCACAGGGAATACCTTAAAACTGGAAATATCAAGTGTGAGGCTCAGATAGTGAAGAGTTTGCATGCATTTGTTTATATTCCACCTCTTCCAGAAAAGAATTTAAGGAGAGTTAAAATAAACAGATGCACACAATAAAGGTATTAAAATTGAAACAGAAAGTCAAAATCTGATTAAGGAACAGAAAGCAAAACACTGAACCATGGGGCCGAACACTGAATTTAACTCTGGCCTTTCCAGAAGACGGAGCAGAAGGGAAAGATGGGGTCAGGTAATCTGCACTCCCCCATCGGAGACAGCCCCGCGGTTCTCCCAGAGAGACAATAACATCCTATCACACAACACCTTGCACGAGTGGTCCCATCTTCAACAGCAGAGGCACGATATCATCATATTGGCTTTTCAAATGATCAATAAACCCAAGGTATAAACATTAAAGTAGGACCTATCAAAGATAATTCAACTTAGGGAGATAAGCTACTGCCCTTCAAGTCTGTGCTTTCCTGGTGATCTAACTTGATAAAAGGAGAGAGTGCAGATTACCCAGGGTAGGGAGCGTGTCCCTTGCCGATCATCAGTGAGCGGTACTTTTCTCTCCTGATTTCAGGGAAGAGCTGGAGGACAGCAGGAGCAGCAAACATGGTGAGGTGCTGG
The DNA here is from genome assembly GCF_937001465.1 of Orcinus orca. NCBI lineage: Eukaryota > Metazoa > Chordata > Mammalia > Artiodactyla > Delphinidae > Orcinus > Orcinus orca. The sequence goes on from NC_064574.1 coordinate 75,177,185, forward strand.
GCAGCCCGGACGGTGCTCAGACGCTGACCCTCACAGTTTGGATGCCCAGGATGGCTGCCATTCTGATCAGAGGCAATGCTGACAGGCCCGACCAGCCCTCCTGCTGGGTTGAAGGCTGTCCTTCTCCACGTGGACGTGAGTCACTGGAGGGCCTTCAGAAAAGCCTAGATGTGCCTCAATGAGTGGCTCTGGGTCCTCTGACCCCTGAACAGGTGACATGTGGAAATTTTAGAACACTGATGGCCAATAGAGTTCTCTGTGATAATGAAAATGGTCCCTATCTGTGTTGTCTGATACAGCAGCCACTAGTCACACGTGGCTATTAGGCTCTTGAAACGTACATCACTCAGCAACTGATGTTTAGATTTTATTTAATGTTAATCAATTTTAATTAAAGAGCCACCCATGACTAGTGGCCACATACTGGACAGAGCAACCCTGAAGACCCATGCCTCAGAACTGAGCAGAGACCTCCCTGGCTTGCAAAGTCTCCTCACAGGCGTTGCTCACAACGTACCCTGGCCGTCGATGAACCCCAGTGATGCTCTTGAGGGCCTTATAGGATAAATCAGAATCCAAAGACTCCTCCCAGGCACTTGAATAAACTGGTCTGCTAAATGAAACCATTCAGTATTGACAAAACACATCTTGGAGAAGGTCTGCCAAACACAACAGTTGAGGTTTTGACAAACCTGGGGTTGGGCCATCCTGGGGTTGGGTAACTATGGGGCCCAAACGCGTCCCTAAGCCGCTCCTAATTCCCACATAATCCACGGTCATAAAGCCCCGTCAAGCACACGAGCTCTCTTCCTAACTGCTGTGGCAGGAGGGCACGCAGAGAGTTCACCCGAAGGCGGTAATGAACTCCCACCTTAATGGTCTAGAATAAAACACATCTCTGTTCTCAACACTCGCGATTGAGATCTGACACGTCTGGATGTCGTTTTGGCCTCACCCTCACTCCTGCAGTGGTAATAACATTCAGCCTTCATAAGAGTATCAGTGGCCAATGATTCTGGGGAAGTTTGGCCGTTAGCTGACTTCAGTCCACGAGGAAAAAGGCCAATGAAAGATGCGTGAAAGCTGCCGACAGTTCTGGATCCATTTTTCCATATGTTGGAAGAGTACAACTGTTGCATAAAATGTTTAGAGACACGAGTGAAGTTTTGTCATAATGCATTAAAGCTGATTTCAGGGGCAAAAAATTACAAACCTTTTTCTAGTCTCATGTATAATGACAAATACAACTTTGGATCACTGAAGAACATTCTTGGCAAGAGTGAACGAAGGGATTATGGAAGAGAAGCCTGGTGATTGAACTGGAGGGAGTTTCAATTCCAAGGAAGGCTGGAAGTTAGCAGGAGGGCAGCAGGACTGTGGGCCTGAGCTGTAGCCATGGGGATGACGGGGCCTATGGAAGGGGGCTTAATACCATGTTCTGCTCGGCAAGAAAGTGCTACTTGACCAACACCCAGGGCATCAACCCAAACAAACCCAGGTCCCAGGGCAGGACGGGGTGAGAATTCAGGAACAGAGGATTACAGCCACCACTTGGGGCACTGGGGGATGCAGCTCAAAGATGAACTTAAAAAGAGCTCCGACAGGCTTCCCTGGTGGCACAGTGGTTGAGAGTCCGCCTGCCGATGCAGGGGACACGGGTTCGTGCCCCGGTCCAGGAAGATCCCACATGCTGTGGAGCAGCTAGGCGCATGAACCATGGCCTGCATACGACAAAAAAAAAAAAAAAAAAAGAGCTCTGACAGTCCACCTAAAAACTTGTATTCAAATGAACTTCACAAGGCTACAGGGGACTGTTAGAGGTGATAGAAATTTTCTGTCTTGATTGTGATTTCATGAGTATGTACACCTGTGAGAACTCATTTAATATACTTTAAAATGAGAGAGAAAAAAAAAAAGAACTTGGAGAAAAGGGATTTCGTGAGAGACCACAGAAAAATGAAGTTGCCTGGACATCTCTGCTCCAAGGTGGGCCCGAGGAACTCGGTCTAAACATGTCTTTAAAAAGCCTACGCTCAGGGGCTTCTCTGGTGGAGCAGTGGCTAAGAATCTGCCTGCCAATGCAGGGGACATGGGTTTAGATCCCTGGTCCAGGAGGATCCCACATGCCGTGGAGCAACTAAGCCCGTGCACCACAACTACTGAGCCTGCACTCTAGAGTCCGCGAGCCACAAATACTGAGCCCGCATGCCACAACTACTGAAGCCCGCGCACCTAGAGCTGTGCTCTGCAACAAGAGAAACCACCGCAATGAGAAGCCCGCGCACCTCAACAAAGAGTAGCCTCCGCTCGCCGCAACTAGAGAAAGCCTGTCCACAGCAATGAAGACCCAATGCAGCCAAAAATAAATTAATTAATTAAAAAAAATATATATATTTTTTAAAAAAAGGCTACGCTCAAGTCAGCCTCAGCATCATGCAACACTTAGCAAATGTCCGAATCTGTCCGCCATGTCTGCCATGTTTGTGCCAGGCCTTCTTCCTTAATCTTTGCTTTTGCTCGGATCCAATTCTGACATCAGCACCTGTCTAAACAGAATTGGGGCTAAACATTTTTGTCGGTCTGGGTTTCTCAGCCTAATATCCCTACATGAGGAGCAGTCCCTTACCCACCACTCCTGAAAACCTAATCGGGCATGAGATGGGAAGCTTAGAAAAACTAATGTGTCTGTAATTTTGAGGAAGGAAAGGGCTGTACTTTGGGTTACACTTTGGGTTAATCCAGCGAAGCCTGCAAATGAGGAGAAAATTGATGGGTATAATTTGGAAAGAATTGGGCTCAGCATTCAGAAGACGAGTTAGAAACTGTGCGGGTGGCAAGACACCTCCTCCGTGATGCGGTCGTTTTGCACGACCAGTCGCCGGAGACGGGGGAGAGAGGAGAACTCCCAGACGTCAGGCACCCAGGCACCGCAGACGCTGCCCTGTGGACAGGATGTCCTAAGCCTTCACCATTCCCCTCCCTGCCCCTTTGCCCAGTGCTGGAAGGGATGAATCGCAAAGAATGAAAACACAATAGAGAGGCCACGAAGCAGTGCTAGCAAGCAATGCGTGGGAGAACGGAGCCCAGTGGAGTTCTTCTCCCTAAAGAAAAATTGAAGACAGATGTGCTATCAACTGGCTCCCAGAAGCTCTGCCTAGGGCCGAAATGGAATGAATGAAAACGGTGGAAAAGACTAATGAAATCACAGCACATTGACCTGGGGGTGCGGAGGGTCGAGGTTCCGGACAATCAGAGGGAAGCAGCCAGGGGGCCCGCCCTGCAGGAGCCCAGGGCCTTGACCACAGAAGGTGCGCTCTCAGGCAATGGGCTCCCTGAGCAGGGAAGTCGGGGGTGAGAATGTGCTGTGTGAAAGGATGTCTCACTTTACAGAAGGGCTGTGAGCCCAGGTTCCTGGACCAGTAAGTGATGGGGTATTGTTAGGCATTCAGCTTCATCTGCACTGATCTAAACAGTGTACATCTAGGGAATACAGGATTCCACCCCCGGCAGTTCCATCTCCGTGCAGGTCCCCAGGAGTGTGTCTCTTCCACAAATTGAGGTGCATCAGTGCCATGTGCTCAGAGAAGGGGAAAAGAGGAGAGAAAGAGGGGCTCCGAGGCAGCCAGCCTCCTGCCCTCGGCCCCGGGCCCTCCCGTCTAAGGGAGCAGCGGATGGGGACCCCGCGGGGAGGTGGGCAGGGTGCCAGGTACCTCTCAGGGACAGTGCTGTGCAGAGGGCCTCTGCCACTGTCCTCAGTGCCACTGCTTCCTTCCAGCTCTGCAGCTGGGATGCAACTACCCCACAGGGCTAATGGGCCCTGGGGGTGAGCCCACGTCTGAGGAAGCACAGGAGGCTCCTCCCTGAGCAACCGAGTCCGAGAAACAGGGGAGGGGAGAAAGCGATAAAATAGGAGAGTTCTGAAACACAGACACAGGCGAACTCCCTCTTCTGCTTGCCAGAGGTCAGAGCCTCCAAACAGGCTGCCCCCTCGCCAACTGCCCTGCTGCCTCTGCTCAGATGCTGATTATTCCTCAGGGTCGAATGGCAGCCAGGACAATGACCTCTTAAAAACAAAATGCCAGGGTTACACGTTATTATTTTTTTTCCCCTCCTGGCTTTTCCTTTTTTTTTTTTTTTTTTTACCTTGACCAGCACTTCTAATTATTTTAGAGGGAAGAAGGAAGCTAGGAAATCAAAAGATCTGGTTCAAAACACAGCTCTCTCTTCCTCCTCCTGGGGTGAGCTTGTCTCCTGTGAGATAATAAGCGTGAAGTGGATGCCAGGCTGCATGCACTCCCCAGACAATGGCTGGGGACAAAAAGGCAGCCGCCAGCACACGGGAGGCTGGCAACGTGCCGTCGGCGAAGGGTTAAAGCCCGCGGCATCCTCAGGCGCCCCGTCTGCCTTTCCAGAAAAAACACAAAGCTCAGTGGGGCAGGGAGGAAACTCCCACAGGGTCCCTATTAAAACAGATCAAGTCACACATGTCGATATCCCCATTTCATAGATGCTATAATTTGTTTGACAGGAGTGAATCCTGCTGATCCAAGTCAGAGCAAGGGAAAAGAAAAAAAAAAAAGTCTGCTAGAAAGGAAGACCCATAGAGAGCCTGGTGTTTTCTGTATCTGGCCTTTAGAAGAAAGCCTCGGGTCCAGCTGATCGGCAGTGCTTTGAAAACAGGGTGTGTCCCAAGTACAAGACTGTCCTTAGGCACATACACACGGTGTGTACGTACGTACACACACACACACACACACACACACACACACACACGGCGCATTGTTCTGATCTGTGAGATGTTACAAAAGGTACAATAAAGCCTTTTCCGCTCCCAGCGGAGAACAGGATCAAACCCCGCTCTCGGTGATCCTGATAAAGGCAGTGATGCTGTTCTAACAAACGCAGTGCTGCGCTTACAGCGCCTTCCTTCCACTCTTGTTCTTTTGTGTTTTTCTTTTTTTTTTCTTCTTGCTGTCTCTCTCCCTGTCTCTGCCCCTTGCCAAAGGCATTAAAAATAGATGAGAACCACTCCAGTGAGCATGGGGGGATACTAATCCACTGGCCCTGCTTTGCTGGGAAGGCAGGTTTTGAACAAGGCCCCTGGCACGGATGAGATGAGTTCAGTGATCGCAGTGTAATTCTTAATAGGGCACAGTGTGCTCTGCGGATATGAAACAGACAATATGGGGAAATAAGCCTTTTTGGAATTGGTTTCTCCTCTTGGTTAATGAGGGTCAGGGGAGAACGAAGGAACAAACCGAGACACTCGGTACAACCCGGGAGGCTGACCCCTCCAGGGAGACGCTGCTGGAGCCGGGCCAGGGCCACCTCTGCGATCCCTCAGGGCCGCTGCAATAGCGGAAGGTTGGAGAGGAAGTTAGGAGCTGAGAGGGTCCTCTGAGACCTGCCAGGCTTTCTCCCTTTACAGCCCGCCCCTCCCCCGCCCCCCAGGCAAGGTGGTTTGCCCAGAGAGGTAGCAAAACCCAGGGCAACCGCCTGGCTTCTCCTGAGGTCCCCTGGGCCCAGTCCGGGTCACCGCTAGACTAAGTTAATGCCTTGTTCTCTCAACCAGTAAGGATGTAACTGTAACTGGTAATGAGCATGTTGGCAGGTGTTAAAGGGCTGCTCTCAGAGGGAAGAAAGGATGCAAAGTCATTTATCTCAGGGCTTCCTTTGAAGGTTCTTCACAACTCTTAGGCGGAGTTATTTTGGCTTCAGTTTGTTTTGCCATTTTCCAAGTTAAGTGTTAGAGGGAATAAATTTTCTGGAGATCTGAAGCAGAAAGACAAGCATTTTAAATGGAGATACTGGGCACAAGTAGCTGCTTTTACTGAGGAAAATCGTCTGTGTTACGTGTAACGGTTAAATTTCCTCTGCAGGTAGGTGTGGAGACAGGAGAAAGGAAAGAACAGGACATAAATTTTGGCAAAAGTAGATTTCGTAACGAGAGAGATGGAAGCAGAAGTTGTCAAGGATGCTCCTGCTTTGCAGATTAAAAAAAAAAAAAGGATAACAAGGACTCTTCTTTTCCTGGAATGCAGATGTGATGCCAGGAGTTGCAACAGCCAGAGTGAGGCTATGAGGGAAAGGCCGAGAAAGTCTTGAAGGTATTGGTCCTTACTGCTGAGCCATGGAACCAATGACAGCATCAGCCTATCTGTGGCTTTTTCACAAACAGGTGAGAAAAATAAATCCTTAATTGTTTCAGATGCTGCTAGTCAAGCTCGCTATTACGTGCAGCTGAACGCACTCCTAAGCAATACAAAGGCCAGGACTACTGACGGGATCCTTTTTTCCCCCCTCTTCATCTCTGGTCTCTAAGGAAGAAGTATCCTCCTGCTAATAAAAATTCTCCTCTGTCCTTAACCCTGTCCCTTAAGACCTCCTCAGGGGACCTTGTTCCATCAATAATCTCCTATTCCCTCTCCAATAATTCCTACTGCTCAACCTAAGAACATGCTTAAGTTTCTCCAATCTCAAAAACAAATTCACTTACACCCTATTTTGAGGAAAACATCTTTGGATTTGGAAAGCATGTTTACTTCAAGACTTGCAGTTTTAACCTTCACCACTTACTCGTTCACTTTTTCACGGGGGCAACTATGTATTCAGCACATCAGTGTGCAGGGCACCATATCAGACACTGGGGACCTGACGGGATGCAAAAGCAGACACAACCCTACCCTTGTGGAGCTTCGAGTCATCAGATCATCCCACCATAAATGCAAGATTAGAGCTGCAGTCCCCTATACCTCCACTTAGCCCACATGGTGCCCGTGGGCAGCCACGCCAGCCCCATCAGCTATTAGAGCCAAATGGTACCTCACTGATCAGTCATGGGTAAGAGCATGATCTTCAGGCCAGCACCTGGGTTCAGTCCCTGGGTCCTCCACGTGGTAGCTATGTGATGCTGAGAAGGCTCTGAGCCCAGTGTCCTCACCTGCCTGGGGCTGCGGCTACTACCTCCAACCCTGCACTGTCTTCTGATGACCTAAGACACCATGTCAAGAGCTCAGCACAGCATCCTGCACACAGAACGTGCCTGCTGAAGGTTAGCCATTATCACTACTGTTGTTTGCATCACTTCTCAGTGGACTCACATGAACAGAATAGGGAAAAGTCTGAAGAAAATGCACAGAAACCATTTCATTCACGTCTTTTTTTCTTTTTCTTCCTGGAGAAATCCCTCCATTGGATACCGTCTGGTAAAATAAAACTTTAAGAACGGAACACACTGCCTTTTGGCCTTGTCCCCAATCTCTTATCAGGACAGCCGTACACTTGGTTAAAACAGCCTAGCTGACCTCTGTCTATGCCAACTGGGGGGCACGCACGTTAGTGTCTGGACAGCTCCTAAGTCAAATAGATGCTTTCCACATGTTCCTCCTAAAAGAGCCACAAACCTTGCAGGGCGTATTTCCTGTAGGCTGGGCAGGAAAATCCTAAAGAGTCCTAAGCCATATCTAGAGTTTCTAGAGAAAACTCTAGAGTCTTTGTGCACTGCTGTGAGCAGGGCAGTGACTGAAGGAGCTGCTTCCCCAAGGGGGCCCTCAGGGCCCGGCTCTCTTGCTGTAGGATTCTGGTTCAAGTGAGGGAATTCTGACTCCAAGCACAGTTAGATCTAGCAATGAATGTGCTGGGAAGGTGTGCTTGGGTGGGAAACCCAACAAGTCTGAGATCCAAAGAGGTTACTGCATGTTCATTTCTTCCCCTCCAGGTATTTATTTTCTAACACGTATGTATACATCCAAGATCCCCATGTCTCCCTACTCCATGCTCCGTCATCCCTGCCATCCACCACCCACCAAGGCAGACATACAGCTTTCCAGCTAGAGGGGACTGAGCTCAAAGGACACTTCCTTGTGTCACCGACCTAGAGCCTGGGAAAACAGACAAGGGGAAATGGTTCTGTAGGAATCCCCAGCGTGGCCAGCCAGCCAGTGGTTCCTTATCCAGCACTCATGTGTTTTATTTCTAGAGAGCCGCATGGGCGGCCTGGAAATGCCCAGGCGGATGAGCTGCCATGTCTGAGCTGTGAGTTCAGCCAGTGTCCAATGCATGTGACCCAGGGCTGGGTGGCCTGGGGTGCCGATGTGGGCCGGCCCCGCAGCCGGCTGGCCTCTGGGCCCCAGCCAGGTCGTCAGGCTGCCAGGGGAAGTGAGTGTGCTCAGCACAAGAGTGCCAGCTGGCTGGGCTTTCTCCCCAGGGGGGAGGCTGTTAAGCACAGATTACCAGGGACTTTGTTCAGTTCTGCTGCCGGCTCCCCGAGGAGAGGAACATCACAGCCAGCGTCGGTACTAATAGGGCCTGATGCGCCAGAGCCAGGCTAAGAAGGCCAGCGCCAGGGGGGCGCACAGCAGAGAGGAGGACAAAGGCCATACCTTCGAAGCCAACGGCTGGCTCGGAACCTGACAAGGCAGCGCTCTCTGTAGCCCGGTCCAATCCTTGCCTGACGCCTGGGGGAGAGTTTCAGCCCGTCCCTACTCTCCGCTGTCCACACCAAAAAGAAGCCCCTACGCCTCCACTGAGCCCCACCACGGGGGCCCCTGGAGTCCACTAATGAAAGAAGAGAAAGTCAAACTTTCCTCTGCTTCATTTCAAGGGCCTGTGACTGTGAAGTTACATGAGCCGCCACTGCTACAGAGTTGTCATGGAGACCGTGGCGTGGTGGCAGAACTGATGCTGGCCTCCACTTTCACGAACAAAAAACAGAAAACAGTGATTTAAATTTTTATGTATAAGACCAGTTCATTAGACTGAGAAATTAAATTGACAATTTCTTATTTTTTTCTCCCAGAGGGATTTCTGAGGAGCGCTGTAGACTAGCTTCTGCACGAGTTTGGTGGGACTTCAGCAGTAAATCGTCAACTGGCCAGGGTGGGTGGGCAGGCCTCTCCGGCCTCTTGCGTCTCTGACCCAAAACTGGTTTATTTCGATCATCAAAGGTGGCCCCTTGCCTAGTTTCACGACCACAGTCCCATTTCCCGTATTCAGCCCGCCACCCGCCATCCCAGCCGTCGTTGTAGGTATAACGTCGCTCATTTGGAGCCCGGGCAAAAAGCCTTTGAGGGATTTTTGTCACCCGTCGGTGCCCTTTGGACACCAGCCTAAAACCAGCACGTCCCTGGATGTGAACGCACGTTTATGGAACCGCAGGCAGGTGCCCTACAAGGGTGACGAAGCAGCTGCGTTGCCTGGACAGGACCCTCCTCGAGATCAACCTCTCCTCTTGCACACATGGATCTCTGCTTTGTTCCCTCCCTTCCCTTCCCCTCCTGTTTGGGGGTCTGCTGGTGCCCACCCTTCTGTGATTGACACCCAGGCACCTCCATCCTCTGGGCTCAGCAAAGAGTCCCTCTCTGCTGTCCCCTCCTCTCCATCCCTGGGGTCACCACTGTCACAATGGGACTCATCGAGGCAAACCACCCTCGGCAGCCCTCCCCTCCGCTCTCCCGTGGCCCGCCTCTGAAGTCCCCAGCCTGGGAGGAGGGAGACTTAATGAGTTCTCACCAGGGTCCATCTCTAACAAAACACACCTAACACAATACCCTCCTCAACTCCTTTCATAATATGTAGGCAAGCTGTCATCAGAATCTACTGTGACACTCCCTAAAATCTAATATAACTTGCAAAAGAGCATTCTATATTCTTGGTGGAAATGTCTCTACAGCCTTGATTTCAGCGGTTCAATCTGGAAAGGGATGACGCACACTTAAGGCAGAAGAAAAAAATACACGCACGCACATATACATACATACGCACATATATATGTATATATATGCCTCTCCAACCTCTTTTCCTCTTGCTATTCTGGGGCTTGTCTTTAATGAGCAGCTCCAAATGACAGCTTTAATCACTGCCTCTGGCCACTGAAAGAGGCCGCTAATGATAGGAAAGAACATAGGGCCATTTGCATCAATCAGCTCCAGTCTAAATCACTCTTTATGATAATGCACCCAAGCGAAGAGGAAAGTCTCTGATGTCGCCTGCATGATGATGTACCACTGCGCTGTCTCCCCGGCCCAGGCCTCCACATAAATCTCTTAAAGAGGCACGAACCCCACCCAGGACTGCCTAACACGGCCCTCATTTTCTACACCATTAATGATCCACCACCAGGGCAGAGTCATGAGGGGCCAAGCAATCTGTTCCTTTAGTTCTTAGTCTTGGGGATATTCCCTCTGTTAAAAAATAAAATAAAATAAAATAAAAATATATACATATATGTATACACACACACAAATATATACATATATACACACACACACAAATACATACATATACATATATATATATATATATATATGTATAAAACAAGATAGGGGAGAAGAAATACATCCTGACATGCTTAGAAGGGACTTATTTATGACACCATTTCATTTTGTTTGTTTTTTTAACCTCTCAAACAAAAATGAAGGTGGGTACATTGCCAAACTTGATTATTTGCTAGTCCTTAAAATGGAAGGCCATGTTGTGTGATGACAAGAACAACCGGTAGGGAACTCTGTGGTCTGGGTTCCAGCCTGGGCTGCCCGGGCCCATGTGACCTTGGGAAGGTCTTGTTAGATTTCCTGGGCCTGAGTTTCCCCAACTTAAAGGGCAAGACCAGATCACCTCCACAAGTCACATCCAATGGTGAAAATGCTCTGATTCGAAGACTGTTAAAAGAGCTGATTTCTATGTCTAGAATCCCATTTTGCTGGGGAAAAGGCTGACTGTGCCTCTTCCTGGACCACGGGCCTGAGCAACCACCGCTCCAGACGTCAGATGCAGCGAGCGGCTCTCTTTACAGGGGCACCTTGGAGATGCTGTCCAATATTTTGTAACAACTAAAGAAATGATGATTAAACAACTGCATAGTCGATTCTGATGCTGAGATGTTTCTAACTCTGTGTAGAATTAAGAAGCCTGGGGTGCTTTTCCCATTCCCCCCAAACTACAAACGTCAGCATCTAATAACCTGGGGTCACCTGCCCCCCTCGTAACAGTCAGGAACAGACATCTTCTGCTACTTTAAGCATAACAACCATTACATACATATGTATATGTATACTTACACACATATCCCGGAGAGTTTCCAATTTATTATCTGTATATTTTGGGAAACGCTGAAAGAAAGCCCATTTGTAAGGGTCCCTTTGTAGAAAATACCACTGCTTTAATGAATGTGACTCTCAGGACATCACAGAAGTCACTATACAAGTATGGTTTGGCTGCCCACATGACAAACTAATTAGTAATTATTTTATTATGCACAAGGCTGTGAGTGGCATTTTGGTAAATGCTGGTTAGAGCACATTCTAGCCGGTGAGTATGAGCTTTTTATTCCTCTGTGCTTCTAGTACCTTTCCACACTCCAGCTAAACACAGACAGTTATCCATTGTGACTGTGTAACTGTAACAAAAAGACTGGCTATAAGAAATGACTTCCAAATGTTAGAAACTTAGGATGGGCAATGAGAGCTCCTTTTAAGGCCATTTCCCCGCTGGGTCGGTAAGGATTACCTTTGGCTACAAGTGACAGACAACGTAAAATAAGTGGTTTAAACAAGAGTTCTCTCTCTCAAAGTCAAAGGCCCACGGTAGGCAGACTAGGGCTGGAATGGCACTCCATAATACCAGGGGCATTAGGTCTTCCTACATACACTGATGTTTCTGCCTTTATTGCCTTCCATTCCCAAAACCACGTCATGGCCCATGACGATGGCTGCGGCCGCAACCGTTATGTCCACATTCCAGATGGGCATGCTCCTAGCCCTCTAAGGACACTCTCTACAAGCAGCGCTTCACTAATTCATTAAGACCAGCACTTAATTAGCCAGAGCTTAGTTCTAGGGCAGCACCTTCCTGCAAGGGAGGCCGTGAAGGGTAGTCTTTATTCTATTTTGTTGGCCTATGTGTCCAATTAAAAATCAATAGTTTTATTAAGGAGGAGGAAGGGGAGAATGCATACCAGAAGGCAACAAGCATCCTTTGGCACACTTACTTTTCCACTAAGCAATGTACCAGGGAACTGTCTAGTTATCATGGGGACCCACACCAGAGTTCCCCAAGCCCACACACAACTTGTGGTGTGGAGCAGGGATGCTCTAAGATACTTCTTCCTTTCCTCAGGGTATCCCATCTGGGGCTGCTTTTTTTTTTTTTTTTTTTGCAGTATGTGGGCCTCTCACTGTTGTGGCCTCTCCTGTTGCGGAGCACAGGCTCCGGACGCACAGGCTCAGCGGCCATGGCTCACGGGCCCAGCCGCTCTGCGGCATCTTCCCGGACCGGGGCACGAACCTGTGTCCCCTGCATCGGCAGGCGGACTCTCAACCACTGTGCCACCAGGGAAGCCCCTGGGGCTGCTTCTTGATGACCTTTAATTTTCACAAGTGGGGGGTCCTCTCTGAAAGAGTTATCCCAGTAAGGAACTAGAAAATGAAGTGTGTTCTTCTCGAAAAGACAGCATAGACTCAGAGAATCATTTCCACACTATGGGAATCAGCATTTTAGAACCTCCCAGATAAAATAACAGGACACTAGCTTTTGTCTGTCAAATTGTCACAGAATAACTAATAAAACAGAAAGAGCTCAGAGTTGGCAAGGGTTTGATGAGCTAGGCATCCTCGAAAGCTATGCTGGGGACACAGATGTGCTTACTCAAGTCTTCAGGGAAAGTCATGTTATGTAACTATTCGTAAAAATAAGGGTTTTTCTATATAGAGAATGGATAAACAACAAGGTCCTACTGTACAGCACAGAGAACTATATTCTATATCCTATGATAAACCATAATGAAAAGAATTATTTTAAAAAGAATGTCTAAAAAAGGTTTTTCATTTCTTAGCATAACACACTGACCATCAACATTTCACGTGTGGAGTTTCTTCCTAGAAGTGATGAGCTAACTTTAAGTGAACACAGACAGCAGAAGGCCTGCTACAAATTTTTTTCTATAATGCATAAGCAACTTCTCCTTTAGATATTTCCTCCCCCCCCAAATATAAATATCTGGTGAAGGAATTAACAGATCTTGTAAAAGAACAATTGTATACATCTTCACAGAAGCTTGATACCATATGTCAAGTTCACCTCCACCTCTCTGGTGGGGTAGGACGCCACTGCTGTGTCCAGACTGCAGTCGAGGCCCAGAGGAGACGGCCTGGGAACTGCACAGCACCAAGGAAGCCTCGTAATTGTGCTCGTGGGTGACAGTCATCCAACATTCATCATTTCCAGGGCTTCATCTCCCACAGTGCCCCAGATTCTTCCTTTCACATCATGTCTACCTTGATCTGTCCTGCGTCTTGTCTAGACTTGGCTTTTCCAGCACCTGGCAGCTCACTGCGTTCTACCTCCCTGTTCCAAATCCTCCATACCTGACAACTCCACCAGGTTTGTTTCCTCCAAAGGGTTTCTGTCAATGGATTCTGCCCAGAGGACTCAACTGATCACACATGCCAACCCAGAGAAATACATATTTTTAAAAGACAGCATGCCCGCCAGCACTGAAGATTTGATGACTACACTCCTGGTCTTCTGGCAGGTGGCAAATACCATGCAGCTCCTAAGGGACTCTAATCCCGGGAACCCCCTCTGCCTCCCAGCAGAGGGCTGAGGGCAGCACTTCCTTGCTTTAAGAAGGCTTCTCTGGTGGCGCAGTGGTTAAGAATCCGCCTGCCAATGCAGGGGACATGGGTTCGAGCCCTGGTCCTGGAAGATCCCACATGCCGCAGAGCAACTAAGCCCGTGCGCCACAACTACTGAGCCTGCGCTCTACAGCCCGCGAGCCACAACTACTGAAGCCCGTGCGCCTAGAGCCCGTGCTCCCAATAAGGGAAGCCACCGCAAGGAGAAGCCTCCACACCACAATGAAGAGAAAGCCCACGTGCAGCAACGAAGACCCAATGCAGCCAAAAATAAAATAAATAAAATAAAATAAATTAAGAAAAAAAGAAGGAGGCCAATGACAGATGGGCCCCTACACCTCACCAAGAATGACAAGTATACATGTATCAATATGAGGATACATCAATGACAAACCGCCCAACAAAGATTATGAAAGTAGCTGAAGATTCCAAAAAGCTTATGCACCTCGCACTACGTCACAGACGCTTCATGAGGGCAGAGACGGGGTCTATTTTCTTCACCAGGCCCTAACACACTGCCTGCACATAGAAGGCGCTCAGTAAAGGTTTGCTGACTGAACGCATGAATGAAACTTCAAAGCTAAGAACCAAGTATGTCACAAACACGATTACTCACAGGCTACAAAAATAATTTTTCTTTTAAGAATCAGAGGGCTTCCCTGGTGGCGCAGTGGTTGGGAGTCCGCCTGCCGATGCAGGGGACGCGGGTTCGTGCCCCGGTCCGGGAAGATCCCACATGCCGCGGAGCGGCTGGGCCCGTGAGCCATGGCCGCTGAGCCTGCGTGTCCGGAGCCTGTGCTCCGCAGCGGGAGAGGCCACAACAGTGAGAGGCCCGCGTACGGCAAAAAAAAAAAAAAAAAAAAAAAGAAAGAAGGTTAAGTGATAAATGTCATCCTGTGGGGGACACCATCTAAAATGACCCCAACAGGTTCAACCAATAATTACATACTTATTGGTTTGTAAGGGTTTCGGTGAGTTCTAGGAAACACACCTTCACCATCTAACAGTAACTTCCTAACGTGGGGCAGGTACGTTTGAAACCACTGTGCCAGGAGGCCCAGTTTCAAACCTGGACAAAATAACCTTGCCAAGCTTTCATATCATCATATAGGCCTGTCTCTCAGGGTTTTTGTGCTAAAGCACCTGCCTACTAGTCCTCGATAAATATTAAATATTACTATCTCTGCTTCAGAGGCAGGGGCAGGGCTGAGGGCCATTAGTGCATGTTTCTTCATTAAGAGAAGAAAGAAGCCATTTAACTATTGGCAAAATCATCTCCCTACAATAAAATGTTTTATCTCTTGCTCCTTCCTTTTTCTTTTATTGGCAGGAGAACTCACATTTGCAGGTTCCTCCTAGAGGCCCAGGGCCTTATCTGCGTGTTATCTGGAAGGCGCTGGTAGAGATTACTGAATAATTTTTCACAATGACAGTGGTTTCGTTCTCTGATGCACCTGCTCCCAAACCAATGACTTGGCATCTCTAAGACCAGGGAAGAGGGTGCAGGAGAGCACGTCACAGGGGCCAAGCGCCCAACCCCAGAGATGCTGCACGAGCGTTCACTGGGGCCGTTTTCTAGACTGAAGCCTTTCCCCTGGTGTGTGAATTGGCTGACCAGCCTCTTCAAAGGTGTGGCCCTGTCCAGAGCTTAATTAATCGGGATAACCAACCGAAGGTGACTGGGTGTGTGGCACACAGACACTGGGAAGAATACAGGTGAAGACATTTTCACTGCAAAACTCTTATAGCTTTATATTAAGGAATTTGCAGATCTCATCTCTCCTGCCTGCTTGGCATCAAAAAAAAAAGGAAAGAAAATGGGAAAATGGGGTGAAATGCCACTTTTGCCCATCCTTCTACTCTAATCCGTGTCTATGATCCCAAAGAGCTTTTGCACTTTCTGTTCTTCAAAGACAAAAGAAACAGAAAAGTGTGTAGAAATACTCTATACAGATATAACTAGCTTTAAAGAAATAAGTATGTAAAATTTCTGATTGACAGATGAGTGCTTAGAGGTAGAATAATAGGTTTCATGACACAGGCCTTTGCTTTATCAGAGGATTCGCTTTTTCTGAGCACACATCCTTTGTGAATTTAAACTAGGGTACAGACGACTCAAACCTGCATGTCATGTGACTTTTTGTGGATACATCCTTTTCTAAAACAAGACACATTTGATATCGTATATTAACGCATATATGCGGGATCTAGAAAAATGGTACAGATGAACCGGTTTGCAAGGCAGAAATAGAGACACAGATGTAGAGAACAAACGTATGGACACCAAGGGCGGAAAGCCGGGCGGGGGATGAATTGGGAGATTGGGATTGACATATATACACGAATATGTATTAAATAGATAACGAATAAGAACCTGCTGTATTAAATAAAATAAAATTCAAAACAAAATAAAACAAGGCACATTTGAGAGGGCTCAACTGGGGACAAATGACAAAGTTGTGATGCCACGTGTGGGCTACCCAGTACACAAACATCCTGACCCACACGGAACTCCCAGTGCCAGGGTTCTTTGTTGACTGAGTTCAAGCAGCAGTGACTCTAATTACTACCCAGCCACCAAAGGGCTCCTGGGAAAAACTGAGAACTGAAGTGCATTCAGGAAATATCCTAATGCTTTAATCTCTCTGCATACTTTTGAAACACCTTCTTCCATGAGACCAAGGGTGACCTCAAGCGTGTTTGAAACATATTACTACACACACACGGTGCCAACACTAAACAAACACGAATGCGTGCTGTCGTGACACCCTGATCCTCCTGGGAGAGGATCCACTTGTAGAACAAGAAGCAAAACATCCCATCGTTAATCCTTAGCGAGCTGCAAAGTAAAGCTTTCAGGTAAGAACATTGGGCTAGGCGTCCGATGGACCGGGGGTCAAGTCCTGGTCATGCCATCATCTAATCTGTGACACTAACCAAGTCATGACTTAGAGCTTGGGTTTCCTCCCCTGCAAGTCTGAGCGGGCACTCTGTACGTTAGACGGCCTGGCACAAGTGTAACGCCGCTGGGCTTGTCATCATAGGTGCAGAGGCCCTTGCGTGACCAAGGTTTTGCTTTAAGCGCCTCTGCTCTGAAATCCTCTTGCTCCAATATTCCATATTCAAGCTATGGTGCAAGGGTAGAGAGACTGCCTGGAAGCCCTGAGGACTCGCCTTGTAGTCTCAGGTGCCCCGAGAGAGGCACCTGCCCTGGGGGGTTGGGAGCCACCTGGCACTGCCACCACGGGGATCTGCTAATGGGGAATCAGAGGCTATTCAGGGACACCTGCAAACTTTTTAACTACCTGTGACCTAGAGTGAATGACACTCTCCAGCACTCACAGAGTATCATAAACACCTTTACAACCACTGATAAACAGTGAGGCAAGTGCTCTTTTTCCAGATGAGGAAACAGAAGAACCACTTCATCTTTCTAGGGCCAGGAGGGAGCACACTCTTGAAAGAAATCCCAGGCTTCTTCCTTTTTGAAAGAGGTGACAAGCTGTTTACTTTTTATTTATTTATTTAGGCCATGTCGCAGCAGGTGGGACCTTAGTTCCCCGATCAGGGATCGAACCCATGTCCTCTGCAGGGGAAGCACGGAGTCCTAACCATTGGACCACCAGGGAATTCCCAGAAATCCCGGGCTTCTGAGTTCCCCTCTTACAGGGATGGGTAACCCATAAAACAAGAGTGTGTAGGGAAGGCCCACTGAGGACTTCCTTTCTCCTCTTTGCTTTCCTTGCCCTCTCAACACTTCCTGTCTTCTAAGCAGCCTCTGACCTCCACAAAACCTTTCCACAACCCTAACTCACTCTATCCCAGCCACCCATGCAACGTCCTTCTGTAACACGAATTGTAAAACAATGTGAATCTCTTTAGGTGGGCCCTTGACAGTGGGCTCTCTTGTCCTCTTCTTTCACTGTCCCACGCCTACTGGGAACTTTCCCCTGGTTAAAGGCCACGTCCTAGGCTTCCTTTTATAAATCCTAAAGCAACTGCCCAGGTCTAGATGCACAGCAGACATCCTGAGGGATTCCTCAAGGACTAAAAGTCTCTCCTACAAAGGATCTGGATAGAAATATCTCCAAAGCAGATATAAACAGAGCCAACATGCACATGAAGAAGATGCTCAACATCATGAATCATTAGGAAATGCAAATTAAAACCACCGTGAGATACCCCTTCACACCCGCCAGGAAGCCCATAATAAAAAGACAGACAATAACAAATGTTGGAGAGGTTATGGAGAAATTGGGACTCTGATGGGGGTAATGCAAAGTGGTCAAGTCACTTTGGAAAACAGACAGGAAGTTCCTCAAGAAGTTAAACGTAGATTTACCATAACAACCCAGCAATTCTACTCCTAGGTATTTGTTGATACTAAAGAGAATTGAAAAATACGTCCACACAAAAACTTTTACGTGAATGTTAATAGTAGTATTTTTGGCTCATAAGAGCCAAAAAAAAAACGGAGACAGTACAAATGTTTGTCAACTGAAAAATAAAATGTGGTCTATCCGTACAATGCAACGTCATTTATCTATTTAAGAAGACGAAGTACTGATTCATGATACAACATGAACAGGCCTTGAAAACGTTATGCTAAGTGAAAGAAAACAGACACAAAAGGTCACATGTTGCGTGGCTCCATTTCTATGAAATGTCCAGAACAGGCACTTCCACAGAGACAGAAAATAGATTAGTGGCTCCCAGACTTGGGAGAGGGGTGTGGAGAGCCGGTGCTAATGGGTAGGGGGTTTCATTTTGGGGTTATGAGACTGTTCTGGAATTAGAGGTGATGGTCGCACAACCTTCTGAATACTCCAGAAATTACTGATCTGTACACTTTGAAATTGGGGAATTTTATTATTGAGATAGAATGTGAATCTTCTCTCACTAGAGCTGTTACTAAAAAACAAAACAAACCAAAAAAAGGCTGCCTTAGAAGGGTGGTTCTCAAACTTGAGCTTGCAGCTGTGCCCGGAGGACTGGCTTAAAGACAGGTTGCTGGGTGCCACGGCTACAGCTTCCGCTCCCGCAGGCCCGGGGTGCAATCTGCATCTCTAGCCCAACCCCCGTGCTGAAGGTCCTGGTGGTCCGAGAGCCCCCAGCCTAGAGCAGTGCTTCTCCCAACTCCAGTGTGCGTGGTGGGCACTGTCCGATGAAGGACTTGCTGCCCAGCTGCCAGGAGTGCTGCCAGCAGGGCGCATAAAGGCCGGGCCACCGCTGCCCGACATGGGACAAATCTGAAGGCCGATCCGGCTCCGGAGCCTCCCATGTGGTCAGGGAAGCCTGACCCTGGGCCTAAACCACAGCTCGACCTCTCCCTCCACCCACCATTCCTGCCCTGCTGCGTCCCTCCACCGGTGCTAATCCTTAGGGCACTCCTGTGTAAATATCCTGCCTGTTAAACGCCAGACTGCATCACGGGAGAAGCCAACCTGTCAAAACGCGTACAGATCACCTGGGGATCTTGTTAACATGCAGATTCTGATCTGAAAAATCAGGGGGCAGATGTGAGGCTCAGCATTTCTGACAAGCTCCCTAGGAGACGCCAATGCCAGGGCCTACATGAGCTCGGAGCACTCTCCTGATGCCACAACGGGGCGACTATGAGCTAGCAGGTCGGGCGTTACATGGAAAAGCACGTGTCCCTTCAGAGGTAACAAAAGGACACCGACATTACCCTGCCCTTCAGATCCAGGCCAAGGAACCGTGTTACAGGTGTGTTTCAACAATGCCTTTCAGGTACTTCCAGTAGCTAATCCCCTTGGACCGGGGCCCAGACCCACAGGAGCGTTTCATTCTTCTATGCGCTATTGTTATGCTATGGCCGCGAGGCATCGCTTGGGCAGAGGTTGGTAAACTGCATTGTGCAACCAGCAGACAAGTGGTGACTGATACCCACGACACGGCCTATCCAGGGGACCCAAGACTGAGTGGGAATGAGGATGAAAAACGTGCGGAGACAGGGCTTGTGACTGCCATCTTTCCCAGTGCTCGTGCCCTCAGACTAACAATGGATTCTAAGAGACTACAGGCCAGTCTGTGTCTTGTTCCTAAGTTGGATCATTTCATTAAGAGTTTGGAATCTGCTCCTGGCATGCCGGGAGCTTCATAACCTATCTCTCAGTTTTTCTATCAGTTCAGGCTGATTTTAGATAAATGTAGAGGTGACCGATTATAAAAAGAAGAAAGGGAATTTGGAACCAAATCTTAAAGATGTTACCATGGAAGGAAACTTTCAATGCACCCAGCACCCACTAGTCAGAACGAGAATGCCGGGGTTGGCTAAGCCAGGGCAGCGTTTCGGAGAGAATGGCCATCCTTGACTCTCCTCCTTACATCATGGAGCTTTTTAAACAGTTAACAGGCAGGTGTGTGAAGGAACCGTGAGAGCTTAGGAAAAAAAGGGACGTTAGGAAGTTGTGATCTTTAGTAACAACCCCTTATGAAAAGTTAGGAAACGTGGCAATATGTCATCCTTGAATGTTACAAGTCTGAAATTTCCATCCGTGTTGTGTGTTCAAGAATCTGTCTGTTGTACAGGAGTGTGCTGTGTCTTGGGGTAGAACGTAAGAAAGGAGCAGCAAGCCAATAAAATTAGCCTGCATGCAGAGGCCATGGTTCTGGTAGAACAGGTGCAGGTATTTTTGACAGTTTTGTTACTACTTTCATGGCAGTAATGACAAAACAGGGCTGGGGGACAGAGGAAAAACCAGAGGAGACAAGTCCTTAAAATTCTGGACAGTAACACCAGTACGGCCTCGTGTCACTTCCCCACTCTGTCCCCAGGCACCTACAGCGCACCCTGGAAGGCCTGAGGTCAGGAGACACACACAGCAAACATCCATCCAACCCCGCTTTCTCTCGTTAACAGCAGGGAATTATGGGTAAGTTCCCAAAGGCCTTGCAAACTTTAAAACCCATGCAGCATTAAAGATGCACTGCTCCATCCCTGCCATTTGCTGTCTCTTCTGGAGTGAAATACAAGTTTCATGGCGCTCCCTGAGCCCACTCGTGATATGGGAGCTCTCTGGAGAAGGTAGTCCCTGCTCATCCTGTTGAAAACTCTAGACCTTATGTAAGCAAGACGCTGCAGCCAAGGTATAAATAAATATTATTATTTGAGGTGCTAATTATTTCCCAGTACACTCGAAACCTAGTGATTTCCAAATCTGCTGGAGCTTCTTACAGAAATAAACACACTCATCCCAAGGCAGGCTTAAAAGGATTCTGAGAAACCTACACCAAAAACAAAAACAAAAACAAGAAAATTACCCTCTGAGGAGGGATTTCTCTCCAGTTTCACTGCTTCCCACGAGGGGAACAATTTCATGAGAACATAATAGTAAAGGAAACAATACACCACCAAAGAGGAAAATCACATCTTTATAATTACAGATCAGCGCTCAAACAAATTCCACACCTACACCCTCGCTCCGCTTTGAGGCTGCATGACTTCAGTGGGGCTTGCCAGCCCCTTCAGCTATCAACAATTGCGGCTGAACAGTGCAATCACGAGATTTTTGATACAGAAACCCCAGACAGCAGAATACCCTCAAATGACCCTCTCACTTCATTCTTGGGGAATGTGGAAAACACAGTTCCAGAAAGCACAGATGGGGGCTAATCCCACTGCGGGGGAGCGCTGAGCTTTGCTGTCTTTGTAACAGCCGATGCCGGTGTCAGAGATGAGCTAATAATTTCTAAGCCACACGGATTTGTATCAGACGGGAATTAGCAGCTGAAAGAAAGTCCTGCTTGGTCCAAGCTAGCACATGCCTGTATTAGGACTTCATTTAAGTTCCCATTACTTGAGCAAGCACCCACGTTTATTTCAACGCACCGGTTACTTATCCATTAAATGGGTTTCTTATCCATCACACTGGTTATTTAATTCCTACCCCATGGCTCCCCCAAGAAATAAAAAGTGCACTATAATTATATAAACTCTTAATTAAACTGAAGAATTCAATGTTGCCATTACCCGTCAGTCAGTAATTCCACTCAATTAGGACAACAGACTTCCGTTTATTACTGAACTCCTAATTGCTACTCATTTTCCTGGTTAGTGATTGCCAATCCTATCAGACAATGTGCTTAAAATTCTGCCATGAAATGATATTTCTCCCCATCAGAGGAAAGGTGGAATCAGAGAGCCCTTACGTGGTCAGGAGTGGGGTCCTCTTCTCCAGCCCGAGGCGCCTCCAGGCTGGGGATTTTAAAGGCGGATTCTCCCTGCGGTTGGTTACTGGTGCTGCGATCCACGGGAGACTTACCCACAAAGCAAAGACGTATCCAGGTAGCCAGAGAATATCAAAGCCAAAGTCGAGCCGAAGACAAAAACAAAACCCACGACGCGGTCTCGGGATTTCCAGAAGTTCAGAACCTCCGGGAAAGGCGCATCTGAGGTCTACAGGCAGGCGGCACGTTCAGCATCTGCTGCATCTTGGCCGCGGGAGAGCCGAGTCGACGGTCCGAGGGAAGAGGATGGCGGCCGCGCGGCGTCCCCGCCGGGCCAGCCTAAGCCTCCTCTCCGGGGTGCGGGCACCGAGCGGCCGAGGTCGCCGCGCCCCGGGAAGCGGGCCAGACAGCGGGTCCGGGCGGCGGCCGCGCCAGCCGTCTACCCGCGGCGCGGGGAGGCCTCGGACCCCGAGAAGCGCGCCGCCCTCCCGCGCCCCTCCCCGGCCCGCAAAACGGCCCGACCCTCCGCGCTGCTCAGGACCCGCTCCGCTAATTAGCCCAGAAGACTGAGACCCGCGGCGGGGCAACTTGACGATTTATTCCGGGCCCGGGGGAAGGTCACCCGCGGTGCGCGCGCCGATTGGCTGCGGCGAGCCGGGCGCGCCGGCGCGGGGCTGGCGGCCGCCACGCAGAGCGCGTGCACTTTCTGCCGACTCCGCATCCCGGCCAGGCAAGGAGGCACGAGCGGGGCAGGGCGCCGGTGTCAGGGCCGCCCTGAAGCAACCTGAGGCTCGCGGCGGCGGGACAGGTTGGTCGTCAGTGCCCGGAACCACAGAACTGCCCCACCAATCCAGCTGGGTGGTTTGGAAGAAAGGCTCCTTGCCGTTTGGGTGTTTAGACGTTACAGCCTCTACTTGAGTCTTCCAGTTGACAGTGGGCTCAAACCATTTACAGCCAGAAGAGGTTCTGAATTTACTCCAACTTCATGGTACAGAGGAGGACACTGAAGCTGAAAGGATGGAGCGGCTTGTGAAGGTGAGAGGGTGGAAAAGCCAGGCCGGGCCTCAGGTCTCCCCATCCAGAATTTCCAGAGAGCACCCGGGCCGCCCTTGTGGCTGCCTTCCTTGCCGAGAGCCCTAACCTCAGGGACGTTCCCAGGAATGCACAGCACAGCACTGAGCGATGCAGTTAGGTCCACCCCACAACCTGAGAGGTCGGCAGAGATTATCTCCAGCTTACATATTAAGGAACTGAGGCCTGGAATGGTTCCGAAACCTTGCCCCTGAGCTAGTAATTGACGGAGCAGGCACACAGGCTTCTAATTCCCGAGTTTCTGCCACAGCATTTCAGTGCTCCTTAACCAAGGAGGTGAGCTGAAGAGGGAGACTTCCTGGAGGGGTCAGCCAGAAACAAGTGGCCAAAGCTGACACTCCTGCAGATAGCACTGGCCCCTAAAAGGGGCTGCTTCAGTGCCAGCTTTGCACCTCTCCCCACAAAGCAGCCAGCAATAATTCCTGTCTGCCCTGTTTGGGTGGTTCTGGACATGTTCGTCTTCATCAAAGTCAGCGCACTCACCACCCCCATCCATAGAAGCAGTAGCTGCAGAGAGCTTTCCTGTCCCAAGACCAGAGAGCTACTGTTTCTCTCTCTGTGGCCCTTGAATGCACAGAGTCAGGAAGGGCTCTTGCCTGGTTCTCTCGTGTTTGGAACTTGAATTTAAAAAGCTCAGCATCTGAGCCATCCTGTCATGTTCCTGAGCAGGGATCAAGGCCTGCTAACCTGGGCTAGCGAAGGACAGGATATCAAAGCGTGGTCACTGGACCAGCATCATCTAGGAACTTGTCAGACATGCAAATTCTGGGGCCCAACCCCAGGTCTACTGAGTCAGAAACCCCAGGGGTGGGACCACCCAGCAGTCTGTGTTTTTCGAGGCTCTCCAGGTGATTCTGGTGCACACTCAAGTTTGAGAACTACTGCTGTAAAGAGCTGCTTCCTGTGGTCATGTGAGTGAGGACAGAGCAGAGGCCACCGTCAAGGTGGAACAGTCAGCACTGTGCGTGAAGAAATGCCTCCTCTCCCCTCAGCCACAGTCAGAGCCCCTCGAGGGAGGATTCTGAAAGGAGAGGAGTAGAGCTGGGGCCTGGGCTTCTTTTTCTGTTCTGACTCTAAGGGTCATGAGTCTGACCCCATCCTACTCCTTTCATCGTGACACGAGAGGGCACAGCATCGATGGCTGCCTGGGCTGCCGTGTTCTGTGACACTGCACCTGGCCTGCCACCTTCCGACTGAGGCAGGCCTTCTGCTCCCGGGCCAAGGCGCTGCTGTTTCTCCATAGACTCGTGTGGGGAGCATTTAAAGCAGCCAGTCATTACTGTGGAGAGGTCACGACAGCTTGAGGGGAGCAAGTCCCCGGGATGGGGTACTCACCTTGGCGGCAATGGACCTGCAGTCTGATCCCACCCAGGGCCTGAGCTTTCCTCTCTGCTCAATGGGAAAAACAGTCTCTCCCTTGCTTTCCTAGGCGATGTGAGGACTAAATAGCACTTTGTGTTTGGGGGAGAAAAACAAAGCATTGCTGAAAACATATACGGCTTGTTGACCTGCCCCCAAATAATCTCCACTAATAAAGGGATGTGCTGGCAAATGGTACTGGACGTTGAGTCTTCGATTCCATGATCACCACACTAGGGTCTGGCCTTGATGCAAATGGTAAGGCAGGCCACTCGGCCTTCAACATGGGGAAGACGCAGTTCTTCAGGTAGTGCCTGCTCTCCTCAGGTGTACAAGGATGGAGGGGAGGGAACCGAGGGGGATGATGCTCTAGTCTTACTCCTCAGACTCTAAGTGACTGTGGAGGGAGCAGAGCATGGAATTTTTAAAGTACTATATTCCTATTTAATGAATCTTTTTTTTTTTTTTTGCGGTACGCGGGCCTCTCACTGCTGTGGCCTCTCCCGTTGCGGAGCACAGGCTCCGGACGCGCAGGCTCAGCGGCCATGGCTCACGGGCCCAGCCCCTCCGCGGCATGTGGGATCTTCCCGGACCGGGGCACGAACCCGCGTCCCCTGCATCGGCAGGCGGACTCTCAACCACTGCGCCACTAGGGAAGCCCTGGATCACGTTTTTTTAAGAAAGGAATATTGCCAGCTTCGATGATTGAGTGCTTACTGCAGGGCAGGAGGCATAATTCTCAGTCCTTTATTTGTGTTAATGCCTCAAAACAGCCTCTGAAGTAGGTACTGTTATCCTTAATTTACAGATGAGAAAATGGAATTATAAACATATCCAAAAACCTGTCCAAGGGCACAGAGCTGTCCAAGTGGCAGAGCTGGATTCAAACGCAAGTGGTTTGGCTCCAGAGTCCAAGCCCCTAAGCTTAACGCTACCGCCCGTGATGAAATGTTAAGAGAAAAAAGCTGAACAAACAACGCAAATATGTAAAATGTATCGATGGCATATGTGAATATTTTTTTCTTACTGTGTGTTGGATTTTCTAAATGTTATCAGTGAGCATATGGTACATTTGAAACCCACATCATTTTTAACTGTTATTCTTTTTACAGACTGTAGTTTCTGTTAAGGGCTCAGCCACAAGGGGACCCCTGAACCTCCCGGGAGGCCTAGAGGTTTGCTTCTGCAGGCTCGGTGGCTGGAGTTTTGAGAGCCACGCCAACCGCAGCAGCAGGCAAGCGGAGGGCCGGCAGATTATCTGCGCGGCAGCCTGGTCCGGGTGAGAGAAGGGTGTGCACCGTGAAGCGCGTGGCAGGCAGGGGAGCGTGAACGCAGCACAGGGCGGCCGAAGGAGACGGCGTGGGATTCTGTTGCCAGGAGCCAAGGCTTCCTGTCAAAGAGTGGACTGGTGTAATCTCAACGGTATTTTCCCCCCAGGAATGGGTAACAGCATGTCCTGTGAATCAAAAGCTCCTAGGTGGACACGAGCAAATTGGGTGTGTCATGCACACCTGGTGAGCTCCGGCCCTAGGCCGCTTCCAGCAGCACCCAATCTTTCTAATTTGCCCTGGAACTCTTACCAATCCACCAAGGGGGGTGGGGCAGGGCAGGTAGTCTCACTCTTTCTTTCTGAGGCTTACAGAAGCAGAGATACCTGTTCAAGTCGCAGTGAGGGGCAGGCCGGGACTAGAGCCAACCGAGTCTTAGTTCAGCGCTGGTGTGCCACCCACCCCACGTTACCAGTCCAGGTGCAGCTGTAAATCTGGATGCGGAAACATTAACTACAATTCACTTTAACTCTGGAGTAAGTTACAGAGATACAATTTAGCAGGCACTCTACTTATTCAAAGTGTTACAAATATCTATACAATGAAACTAAACCCAGAGCTCTCACAGAAAAGCTACAGTAAAGGAGGAAAACTACACCGTACAAAGCTACATTTTGCTTCAAGGGGGAGCTTTACAGCCACAGCTACGTGTGCTTGTTACAACTGGGAAATCTGTTATGTTTGGTTGCCAACTCAGAACTGATTTCTACATTCCTGCCACATTGCTGAGAGATTCCCACACCCAAGGAGAGAATACTTTCATGTACTCAGTTACAAGGGCTTCTAGTGTATTTATGACTTCACAGAAATTTCTTTTCAGTCGTAAAAGTATAAAAGTATGATGACTGGCTCAAAGGTCTGGGGAGCTCAGGGACAAGGAAATTACCTTACTACTTTACCCCAGTAATGCTGCCTCTCTCTTCAGAGCAAGTCCTCACAGCAGCCACCATCACGGTGGTGGATCTAAAGAGTCCCTAAGATAAGGGATCGGCGCGCCCCGAAGAAGCCCTGACAGCTTGGGGAGGCGGCAGATGGCAGGAGCAAGGAATTTAGAGCCAGAGATATCTACACTCTGAGGCCCACCAGCGGCCAGCCCGGCGAACTCGGCCATCACTTGGGCCTCCCTGGCCTTCACATCCCGTGTAATGAATGAGAGTGGCATCGCTTCCCGCAGGCCTTGGGAGGGGCAGTGTGGCCAGCGCCCCAAAGCAGTGCCCTTGAGCCAGAGGGGCTTGTCTTGTCAGTACTTCTTTGGGCCCAATATTCCCTTGTTTTAGGGACTCTAGATACACAGATGGAAGAATACGCCCCTGGCCAGTGTTCTGTGAGGTCGCTGTTGGCCTGAGAGCAGCTGTTTGGGGGAGAGTTCAGTGCACGGTTTGAACACGTACATGGCAGTGGCCCCTCAGGCCTTGCCTCTGCAGGCTGCCCCCAGTGACTGCTGGGAGGAAAAGCAGCACTTCTAGGCTCTGTGCTGGGGAACGGCAGAGGAGGCAGCTGGAGGGGAAGAGAAGGGTGCTTTTATGACAGGCTTTGTCACGTAGGCCTGAGAACAACTCTGGTTACCCGCCCCCCCCAGTCCCTGACAGCTTGGGAGGATGAGCTAAGTAAAAGAACCTGAACAGAAACCATCGGTCATATCCCCGTGACTTCAGGGCACTTTTCTCAATGGGGTTTCGCAAACAAGGGGCTGGCTTTTGCTTCTTCTCCCCGTGAGCCCAGGCAACACCTTGGTTCCCCACCGCGTCCTATCCACGCAGCCCCACTTCTGCCTGCTGGACGAGGCTGGTCTATTAGTCCCCACGTGGGAGGATGGGTGGAAGTAAATCCTGCCCCCAGACCCCCTCTCCTTGCTGCGGGAAGGAGCGGGCTGCCCAGCGCACGTCCAGCAGTGCATACTGCAAAAGCCACAGCTCCACCACCAATGGGGGGGCCAGCACCCGGGAAAAGGGCCCCCCACTGCGTGAATGCCCGCCTTTTTATGATTGCTACCTCGGCAGGAAATGCTCTGAGGGGATTTTGGAGGACATGGGGTATCTGACAAACGTTTCAAAGTAGGTGCTTCACTTTCAGTGAACATAAGCTTTGTAACCCCTGACATACAGATTGGAGTCTGAATATGCTTAGATCTCAGAATGGAAGCGTTTCTAAAGAAAAACTCCAGAAATACCCGAATTCAGATGTAAAAAAAAAATGTGTGAGAATCAAGAACAAAGCCCATGAAAGCAGAGGGAGTGAATAACCTTTCATTTCAAGCCGGTTTCCCCACTAGAGACAGTTGTGATCTGCGCAGGACTATTTGATGCAAATGCCCCTCAGAAAGAGCCAGTGGATAATAGATAAAAAGATTATCTGTGACATTATGAAAAATGAAAGTTTAAAAATGGCTACAAGTCCGATTAAAAAAAAATCCTAAACTTTATTCAGTCTTGTTGAAAGGCAACAGCGGAACTGTTTTATTCAGCCCCTGGGGTCCCTGCCTCTCCGCCATTGTTCTCATGTCTTCCACCAGCTCATCAGTTTTCAAAAATCTTCCCTGCTGGTTTCTCTTTGCCAGAAACATAAGGTCCAAGAAGCTATCAGAGCCCTGTTTCCTCTGCCTAACTTGACTGTGATGCTGGAAATGCGAGGGCTCCAGCTCCTGCCCCTCTCTCTTCCCTTCCCTGCAGTCCCCCTCCGTGCTAAACCACCGGCTGCACACTTGAGTTAACAGATGAATTACAGACTCCAGGCATGGGCTTCCAGGGCAGGAGAGAGTCTGATTTCTGTCCAGGTCTCTCTTGATTGGCTCAGCACGGAAGTCTTTCATTTAATGGACCAGGTCCTGCTGAGAACACCTCTGCTGGAACCACACTGATTTCTTTCTTCGCTGGAGAGAGGAGCAGAGATCCTAAAGAAAGATTTTCCATCTTCTGGATTTCTCGTGTGCTCACTACATACCGTTCTTTTTAAACAGAGCATCACGGGTGTGACCCAAGACTCCAGGAAACACTGGATTCGTTTGGCCGGCCATCTTTGATCTCAGAGCTGGCCGAGGTGTGGAAGAACCAACGTGAACACCTAGGCCACAGAAACACGCCTTTGTCTCCCCCGCAAGGAGGAGACAGCCTGGTGCAGCCGTTCAGCGCGACGGTCTGGAGATGCACTACCTGGTACAATGACCTGCAATTCAAATTCCAGCTCCACTGCCTGCTATCTGGGCTGACTCAGCGCATTTCCATGCCTGAGTTCCTCCATTTGGAAAACAAATACAGAAGATTATTAGATTAAAACATATAAAGTTGCTGGTATTTGACTTTTTTGGAATCTAATCTTACTGTAAGAAGATTCAGTTTTATCTTACAATAAGATGATTAGATTGCTCCACATAGAACTGCCGATACTTGACCGTTTTCACATACAGAAACGACCATTTCTTTTTCGAAAATGAAAAATGGCAATTTCATATGGGCTCATCCCAATACCTACTTCAAAGTGTGATTGAGAGAAATGGGAGCAGAGTCACATAAAGTGCTTTACCAAAGGGCCTGGTACCCAGCACGTGCTCAGTAAAGGTTAGCTCCTGCCGCCACCGTCAGGAGGCTCAGGTCAGCCACGTGCTGGATCGCAGGTCACTGTACCAGGTGCCTAAAAGGAAACCATCCAAATCAGATAGTCCCCTTCTTGCCAAGGACCACCTGCCCGTGTGAAAGCGTGCTAAGCGCATCGGGATGGATAGAGTAAGATGTGCACTCAGGCCAAACTCCGTGTTCTCAGGACTCTATCTTTTGTCTCCATTCCTCTTGGAAAATCCATTCCCATGTGGAACGCTCCCTTCTCCTTCTGGGGCCATCCTGCCTACCCCTGGCTGCTTTCATAAGCTAGTCAGCATGACTGGAATGGTACCTGTATCTACTCAGACAGAGATTCCAGAAATATGCTTGAAAATACACATCAACTGGAAAGGTGCAAAATTGATGGGGGGAAGGGTTTGTGGGCCCTTTCTTTGCCTAGAACCACAGTCTCTGGAAGCCAGACGGTTCCGAGCTCAGAATTAGATGCAGTTATGGTATTTGCAAGGAAGGTACAAGCCTAAAAGTACAGACTCCTGGGCAGAAATAAAACTTCCTCAAGATTTACTTATTCCAGGTCTCACCATGATTCTGTGGATCAGCACAAAGTCCTCCAAGGGATGCCGGGGAGTGGCCTGTGACCCCCGCACCCTCACCCGAAGGCCTGTGACCCCCGGACCCTCACCCGAAGGCCTGTGACCCCCGCACCCTCAC
The DNA here is from genome assembly GCF_937001465.1 of Orcinus orca. Classification (NCBI taxonomy): domain Eukaryota; kingdom Metazoa; phylum Chordata; class Mammalia; order Artiodactyla; family Delphinidae; genus Orcinus; species Orcinus orca. The sequence goes on from NC_064574.1 coordinate 75,207,050, forward strand.
GCGAAGGCCTGTGACCCCCGGACCCTCACCGGAAGGCCTGTGACCCCTGGACCCTCACCCGAAGGCCTGTGACCCCCGCACCCTCACCCGAAGGCCTGTGACCCCCGCACCCTCACCCGAAGGCCTGTGACCCCTGGACCCTCACCTGAAGGCCTGTGACCCCTGGACCCTCACCCGAAGGCCTGTGACCCCCGGACCCTCACCTGAAGGCCTGTGACCCCCGCACCCTCACCCGAAGGCCTGTGACCCCTGGACCCTCACCCGAAGGCCTGTGACCCCTGGACCCTCACCTGAAGGCCTGTGACCCCCGCACCCTCACCTGAAGGCCTGTGACCCCCGGACCCTCACCTGAAGGCCTGTGACCCCTGGACCCTCACCTGAAGGCCTGTGACCCCTGGACCCTCACCTGAAGGCCTGTGACCCCCGCACCCTCACCTGAAGGCCTGTGACCCCCGGACCCTCACCCGAAGGCCTGTGACCCCTGGACCCTCACCCGAAGGCCTGTGACCCCTGGACCCTCACCCGAAGGCCTGTGACCCCTGCACCCTCACCCGAAGGCCTGTGACCCCCGGACCCTCACCCGAAGGCCTGTGACCCCCGCACCCTCACCCGAAGGCCTGTGACCCCCGGACCCTCACCTGAAGGCCTGTGACCCCCGCACCCTCACCCGAAGGCCTGTGACCCCTGCACCCTCACCCGAAGGCCTGTGACCCCTGCACCCTCACCCGAAGGCCTGTGACCCCTGGACCCTCACCCGAAGGCCTGTGACCCCTGCACCCTCACCCGAACGCCTGTGACCCCTGCACCCTCACCCGAACGCCTGTGACCCCTGCACCCTCACCCGAAGGCTTTCCCTGAGACCCGCCTTTCTCTTTGTGCTCCTTCCCCTTTGCTGTAGGTCGTGGGGAGAAAGGACCTGACTTATTGTGCTGGTTGGACTGAGAAGGAAATAGAGGAATTATGAAAAATCTATGGGCAAGAGCTGGCCTCAAGGACACAACAGTAAATATCAACCTGTGAACTAGATGTGACCAAACAGCAGAGTCGATGGAGGCAAATCCGCCCGCGACGCAAATAGCCAGGTTTCTCCTGCTAGATTCTGGGGTGCAGCCCTTAGTCTGAGTACTAGGAACATCGATGCCAGGTCCTGGGCAGGCAGCCTGTGCTGGTCACACTGCCTCTTCCGGGAGACCCTGTCTGTCAGCACTGTCCTTGAGGTAGAACGCACAGCTTAGTCAGGTTCGCAGTAAGGTCATCTCTAGGGGCCGATAGCAACTCTTGAGATGCCTGACCCCAAGTATAATCTCCCCCGCACTCACACGCCCCCAGGCCTGAATGCAATGATCTCCTCTGGTCTAATCCAAATTATCTTGAAAGGTTTTAAAACTTATTTTTGAATTATAAAATATTTCTGCCTATGGAAAAGTAGAGGGTAATATAAGAATAGATGTAAGGAAAACCTATAGAGCCACCATCCAGCTTAAGAAATATATATTTCAAATATCTCCTCACAGGGAGATGCTATCGCTCATTTGATGTTTACTATGCATAGTATGGTATTTATACTTTTGCTCTATAGGTATATAAGTGCAACATGTGGTGTTGCTCTGCATGTTTTTAAACCTTATTTCATTGGTTTTGTTCAGTATTTATCCTTCTACAACTCGTAAACGAGAGATTCTGATTCACTGGGCCCAGTGGGTTTGTGACTGGCCTTGAACAAACTGGCTAGGCTGTGGGTGATAGTGAGGGTGACCACGCAGCACTCAAACTAGGATGCTTTGAAGCATGAAAGAGGGTGCTGTTAGAATACCACCATGCATACGTTAGGACTGTCCCCGGCAAACCAGGACTCACGGTCATCTTAGTGATGGCAGACGAGCTGCTGCTTTAATATATGTGATTAGCACTTCCGGTTAGAAGCCTTTGGCCACAAGTACCTGCTGGGCTTCTCTGAATGAATTAGATTGCGCCTTTTTCTTTTTTAGCAGCAAGTCATCACTGAGAACCCCAGTTTCCTCATTAGTGAAATGGAGAGTCTGGAGGAGGAGGCAGGGTTTCGTCCTGACCGTCCTCCTACCTGCTGCTCCGTTATGGGCCTGTGTAGGGAGTGCTCTGACCCAGTAAAACGCCAGCATCCCCGTGGAAGACACAGAGCCCTAGGAGGACCTGAGCACCCTTCCTGCGAGTCAGTCAGTCCAGCTGTTTCCACATCAGGGCAAGGACAGGGTGCCCCCTGCAAGACCCCCAAAAGCTGACAGGTCAGGGCTCTCCACCACTTTTCCACGCAGCATCTTAATTACCCTGTTTCTGCGGAAATGAGCTTATTGCTAATCAGGTTTTCTCTCCGCTCTCTGCTGGTGACCGATGCACCCCTCAGATGTGAAACAGTGCTGAATTCGGTATTTGCTCAGTAGGTAAATAGGAGGCCCCCCTTCAAAAAAAAAAAATCAGAGAAGTAATTCTGGCTTCCCTTTGAAAAAGAAAAACACAGGCCCTGAGCTTACTCAGCACCTTGAGGAACCGAGTGTAGATGTGCGACGAGAACCTACACACACTTCAGGTTGGGCTGGGCCGGCGCTACGCCCTGTGAAAGGAGGACCACGGAGCCCAGGAAAACAGCAAAGCCTGCAGTCACCGCCACGGCACACGCCCTGCCACGGTACTCCCAAACCTGGATCCGGGACCTGACACTTGAGGGGTGCTCTGGGACTGCACTGACACGGTTTTCCTGGCCTGCCTCTGTCCTGCCTCCCAGGCCCGGCTCTGGTGTGCTGTCTGCTTTGGTTGAAGGCTCAGCCTGCCCCCGCACCGCCCCACCCCACGCTAAGATGCCTTCCTTATTCTGGCTCTGTGTCTAGGCATTAAGATGCACAGCCGTCTTATCAAGGGCTCTTCCTCTCCCAAATTGCATTTGACCAGTTTCATTTCTGCCTGAAATTAAAACACAGGACTTATCAATCCCCAGCTGTCACAGCATGAATGAAACCCTAGAAATAAATCCAGGCTAATGACAGAGCGATCTGGAGACCTCAGCGGGAAACAAGATACTTTGTTTAATAATTATCAGCCTCTCTCAGGGCCTGTCTGCCAAAGCAGTGGTGTCAGAAGCAGCAGAGAGAAGAATTTCTTTCCACAGATTTCGTCCCGGGAAAGACTGAAGCCATTTCAAACCAGGCTGGCCGCTTTTGATTTCCATTTCTGATATTAAATGCAGAGCGGCTGTCTGCATTTACGCTACAAGGCATTACTTCAGTGCGAAGAATCGGGGTGGTGGCAGGGATCCAGTTTACTAATGAACAAGCTTATCTGGAGGAAAACAGCTTTTCACACCGTAACAAACAATGAATACCTCTTAGATAACAAATTCAATGGCAAAAATATAGCACTGTACATGTCACAGTCCCGTAATTTAATGGATGCACTTGCAGCATTAGTGGTTTGCGTTAATTTTTTAAATTAATTTTGTTTGGCCCTCAGGGAAAATATTTTCTTTTTTTGTGTCCGATACCCTGCAGCTCATTAACACTGCTTACTGCTGCTCTACGATACTATCCGTAATCGTCCACTTGGTAGCCAGAGGCCATTTTTAAAAACACAAGCTGCAAGAGGGGCAGAAAGCAGGCTTTTCTGCCTCCTTCTCCAAAGAAAGCTCTCCCAGCTTGACACAGCTCTCGGCAGCCATGGAAGCAGGGGCCTCTGGAGGCCTTTGGAGGCCTTCTGAGCCAGGCAGGTCCAGGTGTCAGCGCTCAAGGTGGCTACCGAGTGCCTCGGACCGAGCCAAGAGGCTCTTTCTTCCACTGGTCACCGTCACCCGCCGCAGAGCAGCGGCTTCCACACCCGATGATGCTCGGAACTGCCTGGGCAGTAAAAGATATAGATGACTAGGCCTCACCCCACAGCTGTGAAGCCTTTCCTCTGCTTCTCAGCCTTCCCACAAAGGGGTTAACCACTGGCTACGAAGAAAACAGCCTCCCTCTCTCTCTGCCTGGGGGCCCGGAGATCAGGGAATTCACTGCTAATCACTGCAGTTGTGATTCCTGATTTCAACTGGCAGCAAAGAGAATTGAACCAGAGTCCCCCGAGAGCAGCCAGCTCCACGAGGCAGACCTTGAGCTTGTTAAGCTGTGGTGCTGCCATGCGATTATCAATTTTAAATTAATCTCCCCAGTCTCTTTAAAGCGGTTGCTAAAAATATAATCTCTGGGATATCTTACCGTAAGACTTAACTGAAAGGAAAAATTTGGATAATAATTAAGTGCTTCCCTCCGTCTAAGCTTCCTGTAAAACACCTCTGGAGACACGGCTAATGCACCGGCAGCAGGAAGGCCGGCCAGGGGCCGTCCCGAGGTCTGAGGGAGCTGGTTCATAAGTTACACGCTTTCTCTAAATAAAACTTCAACGGGCAACCTGCGTTTGGACAAAAGGTTAAAGATACAATGCAACACTGTTCTAAAACAAATCCTTCCCTATTTTTAACCCAAAGAGTTTTGGGAGGGAAGGCCAGAAAAAATTGTCTAGACATACTTTGGCTAAGCTCACGAGGGAGTCGTTACAAATGGACTTTATAGGGACATAAGCTAGGTTATATATAAAACACATTTTTTTTTTAAAGGCAGCAACATGGTGGGACAATCTGAACAAAGGTGAAAGGGGTTCTTATATGTAAGATAGGGGCTCTCTGTGGAAACATCTCTGGCCCTACAGAAGGCTTGAGTCAAGAGCAGTTTCTAAAGCCACTAAGGACGATGAAGAAGAAAACGAGCAGCAATTTATTAACAAACCCTCTGCCATTCTACCCACACTCTGCAGCTTCCTGCCAGAAGAAAAGGCGCTGCTATACCTGGAATCCTGGGAAGTGGCAAGTCTCAAGTCTCCCCGGGGGCGACACACTCCGTGGTAGTTTTCTCCCCCTTCTCCTGACCTTCCTATTCCTTGGGGCAGAGTGCTGGTGGGGAGACCGGATCATTTAAAGCAAGAGCATATGGACAAATACACCCACTTTCTAGGTGCGGCCGCAGGAGTTTGAGAGCCCCAGCTCCTAGAGGGCCCAGAAGGAAGGCCTTCGCAGGGCCTAGCGAGGGGGCGCTTTGTAAGCCAGTGTGATAGGGAAGAAGGGGGTGGGGCAGGGAGAAGGGGAGGAAGGGGATGCGGGAAAGGATACCAATCCGAAAAAGGCTGGGAAGATGGACTTCTGTGAGATTTTCATGCAACCCCTCTGTGCCTTCTGTTAATGATAACCATAAAGAAAACCCCCCGATTTGTAAAATTCCATTAATTCTATAACTTCCTTTCTTCAGTAAGAACAAAGGATAAAGGAACTTATTACCTCTACTCCCAATGAGATGTATGACCTTGAGAAAACTACCTAACATCTGTGGGCTTCCATGGTAAAAGGAGCGGGCTGGGTAAGACAAGCTCTGCAACTCTCACTTCATTATTCTGGATGAAAGCAAACGTTGCTATGCACAGGCCAAAGCTCAATTTTGGTGCCACCTGTGACCACGTGATGAAAAATTAGAATGAAGACCTTTAAACTAGACACATACTGTACGAACAATATAAAACACAAGGACTTAACGTTCAGCCGCATCGTATCAGAAAGTTGCCTGAAGAAAAATGGAGTAAGAGCGATTGGAAAGTGTTTTTTACACAAGTGGAAGTTTCCCCAAAGCGCTGCTGAGTGAAAACATGGCTCCTTGGCACTCAGGGTCCACCTTTGTTAAGGCTCTGGTTCAGTGGGGCAAAGGGGGTCAGGAAGGTGAATAAATCTGCATAATAAACAGGGTGTATCTGAAAAGACGGCTCGTGCCTACTTAGGCTTTGCCAGCCCAGTGCAAAGCCTGGGCTGCTGTTGTTGCTGTTCTAGATCTCCTTGAAAATCTGATGGGAAGAGCTATGGACCTTCTTCTGAGGCACATGTACAAGTGCACAAATAAACAAAACTTTAAATCCACTTTCAGGGGATTCCTGGGCTCCTTGAAGCTTATCCACAGATCCTACAGGGATGGATTAATTACAGATCAAGCCCCCTGTTTTAGGCCTAGACACTGGAACATCTATTAACTCTCCCATTTACCTTGAATGTCGTAGTGTTCCCATTTTCTCAAGAAGAAACTTATTTTTCGATTAAAAAATAAGCTGATTCTCCCCGCACACCCCAGCAATTCTACAGGGAGCCTGGTGTGTTTGGCAGGAGAGCAAGAGGTCGACCAACAGAAGACCTGCAGTTGTAGCCCTAATGGCCAAAGCACCTTCAGAGGTAGCGCTTGTATCCTGAGGCTTAATTTGGAACCCTTCTTCCATAGGAGACAATTCCTCCCAGCAAATAAGTAGGCATCCCCTACCCCATTAGAGACTGCCCTCTTTCTGACCTACTTCACACACCTTTTTGACCTGCTCTCCTTCCTGAAGAACTAATAGGCCATGCGGCACCTGGTAAGGGGGAGGACGGGCAGGAAGCAGCCTCCTGGAATGTCAATGAGGCCGGGGCAGCACGCCTACCCCATTCCCATTCAGCAGGCAGCCCAGCTGCTGCACAGGGCACATCTGCATAGCTGAAGGTCAATATGAAACCAGCCTGGCTTCTAGCTCTGAAACTCCACTCTTCCAAGGGTTGCAAGAGTGAAACTGTCAAGTATGTTCACTTTAATTGACACCAGGCTGCCGGCGGCCAAAAGATGGAAATTTGCTTTGAGGCCCAATACATTTTGGAGAAGAGGGTTCCGCCAAGCCACTGCTGGTTATTTCGGAAGGCCCTTGTGAATACCCAAGTCACTAAAATCCTTGGTCCTGGCGTGCAAGGCACCTCAGAGGCCGTCACACTAGCAATCAGCTTCACGGCAGCCCGCTTTCCGGAGCAGTTGGTCATCCTCTATTGTCTTTCTGCTTCTTCTAGGATGATTATGAATCATATTTGAAGAGGAGAGAAATGGTGCCTTAAGGGCAGGTTTGCCCCAGTTCCCAACCCAGCCAGTCTCTCAACCAAACGGGTCCAAACACCTCTCCTCAACAAAGTGACAAATGAGGCACTGAATCAGTGGAACTGTGAATTCAATCACTTAGCCTGAATGGACAAAGCCCTACAAGATGGATTCCATGACCTTAAAGAGCCTGGCTCAGGTCAGGAGAAAGCAGTCTACAGACCACTGGAAGAAGAGCTTGAAAAAGTGACATATTAATTGCACCTATTCTGCCCTCTGTCCCTGACACCTGAAACTCATGTCTCCAACACTTATGAAGATGTGACAGAATGTTCCATCAATAAATATGCAAACAAGCCTGCTGACTTGATTTCTGATGAGCTAAGGCAAAGAAGAAGAAACGAGACAGCACTGTTTTTTCTGTATTAGGAAACTGCCTAGGGAAAAGAATTCCACTGTCTCAAGAAAAAAAATCCTTAAGAGCCAAACTGTTCATCTCAATTGCATCTGGATTATTATTTGAAAAGATTAATGTTTGCTAACGTGACATTTATCAGCATTGTATATAGAGATACCAAAGTTGCCAAATTTGATCTTTCTAACATGTTCCTCCTCTCTTTTTTTTTTTTTTTTAAAAACAAGAGAATATACTGTAGGAGTCTTAGTTTGGCATTGGCTGGCAACATCCTTGACCAAATAAGTACCAGGGGGAAAAGAACTTACTGGAGGGTATGTCTCAATAAAACAGGCTTTATTTTAAAAAATAGAATCAAGATAATATGGTGAACTGTAGACAAGAACAATCTGGTTTAGTCTGACTACGGAACAGCCTTATTTCTTAACTCTTTCAGAAACTGGGAAAAGGAATGAAGGGTTCCGGTTCTTTTTTTTTTTTACTTTATAATTAACTCAATTGGAAATCTAGAAGTAGCTTATTTTCAGTGCTCTACTTGACCAACTTTACAGTTGGAAGAAAAAGAATTACTTCAGCAAGATGAGGTAAAAAGGGTCCTGGACTCAGAGTAAGGACACTTGATTTCTAGTGCCACCTCCGTCTCAGGTAACTTCATCTATGAAAAGGGAGAGACTGGGGAGAGAGAACATGCCGTGCTCATACTTTGTCTCCTTCATGCCACAGCCACAGCAGACATCACTAATCAATCCAGACCTTTATTCCTTCTTGGCCCAGAATCCTCAACACAGTACTCCAAGCAGCCACCTAATAGATGAGAGATAGCACGACAATTGAAATTTATCTGCCCGCCTTACACTAGGTAGCCTTAAGGCCCTATTTAGCTTCAAATTTCTAGGACATCATCATTTTCCTATCCTAATAGGAGTCCACTGTGGACAAAACATATATGGACAAAAATGTTTTATGGGCTTGCCGTAGGGGGGGGAAAGATGGAAAACATGGCTTCGTAAATTGTCGTCATGGCTCTAGTGATTACACAAACAGAAAAACAAGGACCTTAGAGCCTCCAGAGCCAAACAGGTATGCTCTCAAACTAAGTAATTCTCACCACAGCTGAGGCCGTACATCAACCACATATCAACCTGGTTGATAAGCCCAAAGTGCCAATAGTCTTCCTAGACAAGTCAGTATCAACTTTTCAATTAGGCAGCTAGACTGGTAATAGGGAATTCGAGTATCACTTACCCTGTCCTGGACCATTAAAGAATTTAAGGTAGCTTTGAAAGATAATGAAAAGAAAAAACATTAAAAAAAATGATTGGTAGATGAGAAGGAAAAAGAAACGAGGTAGCTTTGCATAGTAAAGAATGAGGTTTGAGTGCTGTTTATTTACAACAGGTGGGCCACAAAGCCGGCTCGAGGCTTCTAGCAGCCACTGCAAAGAGGGCAACCTGCTAGCCACACAGTTCATGGAGCCACCAGACAAAGAGAAAGCAACTGTTCAGAAGTTTAACTCTTCCTGACTCTGCGACCACTACAAATAACACTTGGGAGGGCTCGTCCCCCCCAGGGTCTACGTGAAGAAAACAACGAACGGTGTACTAAACATTTTTCCACTCATTCATTTAGAAGCCCCAGCAATGAGTGTCACACGTTGTCGGGGTCGTCCTACAGGGCCTCTGGTGCCATTCCAAGCAGAACGCGGGGCAGGAGAATGCTTCGGTTCTCCGGTGATGTGACTTACTCTGGAGGATCTGGAGAAACAGTTCCCAAACTACAGTCCCAGGGACCTATGAAGTGGTAATGGGTGTTCAACCCTGTTGGGTAAACACAGCCCCCTAGTCCCACGGCCACCCTCACTCCTCCAAATAAATTTGCTTAATGTGATCCCACCCAATAATTCTAAGCAAAATCCTTTATCTCAGGGACACTTATTAATATCTTATGGGAAGAGTATTCCAGGGAACATTTCAGAAAGTGCCGACCTAGAGGAAAAGGGCTGCATATCTTTTCGGGATCTTTCTAAAGTGTAGCTTCTCTCTGTTAGGTCTGGAGAGCTGCTGGATGGCAGTGAGTCTGAAAGGCATTTCCTGGTAGCTCCCTGGAAGGCTCAACTCTCAGTGTCCAGTTAGGAGTGGGAGCGTGTGCCTGACAGAGAGCCCCGACGGCGTACGTACACACAGATCAAGATTCTAAAAGCGGTGAGTCCAACCTTCTAACTGTTCAAGTTCCACAACGTCCCTCCTTCACCCCCAACATGGAAGTGCTGATGTGGGCCAAGGACAAAATGGAGTCTTCAGGGA